>NC_143485.1:4823269-5463814 GCF_027475165.1 Benincasa hispida | reverse complement strand
TGATGGGAGTTGAAACTTTGTCTGATCCTTCGTTTAGTAGATCATATAAGTAATCTGTCATCTAACCTATCTCAGGGGTTGAGATTTGGGGTATGTTGGGGTTGAATTCTTTGGGTCTAATTTTTTAACATGGTTCTTAGATCCGATTCTCGAAAATTCCTTAACATTTTGAGTTTAATATCATTTTAGTCATTCAAATATATAGAACTTCAATGTTTGTGTTAATTTTGGTCTCCAAACTATCAAAATTACAAATAATTTTCTACCATGTTAGAAAATTTCTAAATTTAGATCTTATAGATCATATATTTATGGATCTAATTTCTAAATTTACAAATAATCTTTATCATTTATGGATCTAATTTTTATAATTATTGTAAATTTGTGGGTTCAATTTAAATATTTATAGAAGTTTAAAGGTCTAATTTTTTATAATAAAAAAAATTGAGATATAATTATAGTTATCATTAAAATAATGGATAAATTTTGTAATTTGTCAAAGAAAAAGGAGTAAAAAGAGAGAGAGAGAGAGAGAGAGCTCTCAGCTCCAAGAGTGAGAGAAGGGAAGGCGAGTGGGCGAAAACGAAAATAATGAGGACAGCCGGCGCTTATTCCCTCGAAGATTGAAAACGTCGCTGTTAAAAGGAAACTTGGAAATGAAAAATAATAATAATAATAATAATAAAAGTACAGATTACGTGTGGAGCCCACCATTCAGCTGGATAATGATTTTTCGTAATCATCTCTTTGATCCACAGACCAAAGCAAAAAAGAAGGAATAAATTGGACCTACATCCCGTACAAGCTAGGATTGTTTCTTCTTATGAAATTTCACTTCAACCCTTTTTTTTATTATTTTCTAACTTTTGTGTTATTTACTTCATTTTCGCTCTGAACCTTTTTTTAAGTTGAGTTGAATTACACAAAATATCTTAAAATTCTATATTTTGTGTGGAAAATACAATTAGATTTTTCAAAGAATTTTTTAAAAAGTTTAAAAATACTCCTCTTGTTAGTTTTGAATAGAAATCATCATTATTTTATTTTAAAAATATATATGAAATTTCAAAAGTTTAAAAAATAACATTAAAAAAATATTTTTATAATCGTTAATACTCGTTTTAAAAGTATCTTTAAACTTTTAAAAGTTATATTAATATTCTTAGCCTAAAAATGTACATGCCATTAGGACCTATTTGTTCCACAGATATTGTTATTGAGATTTCAAACAGATATTTAATCATCTTATATGAGTTTTTTTTTAATACCCATCATACTTGTGGAATTTTATACATGGAAGATGAATAGAAATTGATTAATTAATAAATTAATATCAACTAGTTATGATTATTAATTATAATTAATTATTAAATATAAATATATTATTTAGACTTAATACATTTATCATTGATATTTTTTTTTTGTTATCTTACATGGTTTAATATAAGATTTTATTATTAATTATTAATATTTTGACTAATTTATATTTATTTAATTATTTTTATTAATTAAATAATATTTCATTTTAAAAAATATTCATTTATTAACATTTTAAGCGATTAGATAATTAATCGATATAACACTAAATTAAATAATTAAATTTAATTATGACTACATTCTCTTACATTTGATTAAATAATTATTTAGTTTTAGTTTTTATAATCAAAATAGGTAAATCAAACACATTCATTTAATGTTCATACATTAAAGGCCCATTTGATAACGTTCTCGTTTCCTTTTTTTTTACAACAAGAAATATGAATATGTCTGATAAATATTCATGTTTTTCTGTTTCATTAAAAAAAAAAACAAGAACAAAAAATTGTTTGATAACTATGATTGTTTCTTGTTTCTTGTATTTTTTTTTCCTTTATATTTTTTTTTCCATATTTTATAGTTTAAATATACTCTAAATTATATAAAATAAAAAATATATAGCATGCGTCAAAATATAAAAAATAATTATCAAATACCTATAAGTCACGATGTAAAATTAATAATGATAATAAAATTGTTTCTGTCATTCGTATGTTGTTAAATTTTAATTTACAATATTTTTTCTCACTCAAGTAATTTGTTTAAATTTTAAATGATATAGACTCAAATCTAACTCAATTATATTATTATGTAAATATCGTGGTTGTAAAAATATTAAAATAAATCAAAGTGAATATATTAGTAAACAAAATTTATATATTATAAAATTATGAATGGTCTCATATGTAAAAAAAAATAAATACTATATATATATATATATTACAAAATATAAATTCAAAATTTAAAAAATATTTATATATACATATTGAAAACATAAATTATTTTAAACAACAAAACTACTAAAAATATTTACAAATAATCTACTTTGAGCAAGCTTTCTTGCCAACTAACCAAATGTACACTTTGATATAGTTTAGAAATAACATTAAATAAAATAGAAATGGAACAAGAGAAATTACTTTTTGTAATTCCTCAATTTTGGCACCATTTTTAGGAACGTTTCCCATTTTAGGAACAAGAAACAGGAATGATTGTCAAACATGTCAGTTTCTTAAAAAATGAGAAACAGAAACATGAAACGATAATATTATCAGACGAACCCTAATTATCCTATAAATTCAAACAAAGACGTTAATTATCTTAGATATTTAATATTCATACATATGAAACAATATCTACGATCTAAATGACCCTTTGGGGTATGAATTTGTTTTAAGTTTTGAGTTCCAAATGAACAAAATTTATAACGATGATATAGACATTTTTTTTTTCCATATAGATACACTCAATTTTATCCAATTTGTCCAATTATTACACAAATTTCCTCACAACAAAATATAAACTAAAACTTCAAGTCATAAAACTCACAAAATTCCAAAATACAAATCTCCCGTTATAGTTTACCAAAAAGATAAATAATAAAATACAAAAATGACATATTTGACTATTAACACATACTCAAACTACTAATATACAACATTGTCAAAACGTCCAAGTTCTTACTTTCCTTTGATGCTTCCACTATTCTCTTTCTTTTTATTATAATCTAATACTTTACTGAACGGACAATTTTTTAAAAGATAAACGAAGATAAAACAATTGACAAGGGGAGTGTGGGAGGAGGAAGAATAGAAGAAAAAAAAATAGAGAAGTGTTAGGCCATAAATTGAAAGCTAAGGTATTTTTGCTACAAGGTATTAATAATTTTCATTCATATATTAATCGTATAGATATTTTTTAAAATCTTCTTAAAATTTAAGGATATTTTTTAAAATTTTGAAAGGGTGAATAATATTTTTGAAACACTAACCACAACGGTATTATATATGTTTTTTAATTTAAGGATATTTTTGAGAATTTTAAAAGTTTATAGGTATTTCTACACAAAGTACCAAATTTAAGAACAATAATTTTTTGTTTCGTTTGGGGCTAAGCATCCTGGAGAGAGGGGTCTTTGCTAGGCAAGATTGGTGTCTAATTGAAGAAATTATTTTTTGTGGATATTGCTATTAATATTTTTCATTTTTGTCACATTGGGTTTGGAGAGGACAACAAAACTAATCTTGCTATTGCACCTTTAGCATTTTCTATAAAGGTGTTCTTTGATCTTGAAATATGATCTTACCATAATATTCTCTTCCCCTTTTTAATGAGAATTTAAGATAGTAGTTGGGAGTGGGTAGTGCTTTAGTTGTTTGTTTCTAGTAGTATGGTATTAAAAAAAAAAAAGAATAAAATAAAATTTTACCTCTAATCACTCTCTGCCACCTCCGTTCATTGTACCAGAAAATTTCAACAATCACCTCTGATCAACCCCGACAATCATTACCATCATCGGCCACCTCCGACCATGACAACTGACGATCATTTTCGACAACAACCACCATAAATTTTGTCGACGATCACCCCAGACAACCAACTTTGGTGATCATTATTTTAAATTATTAGTTTATAGTATTTTATTGTCGACTTTTATAATTTTACATACTATGTCAAAATTAAGCAAAAATTTAATTATGTCAAACCCACAATTTATTTCAAAATAAGTAACAAAGATGAAATCCAAAATTAAACTTAAATTGACAGGAAAATGATTACTTATGAAATTTGGGGCATTACATAAAGTGAATGAAATTAGGATTTATATAATATCACAAATTTAGATAATATGATGTAGAAAACAAATATACAAAAATAGTTATGATAATAATAACAATAAAAAAAACAAATTCATCCCAACTCAACTATGCAATCCAAACACTGGAATAAAAAACCAACAAACTCAATCCTACACTCCAAATATTGTAATCAGAATTTGATAATTTCAATTCACGACACCAAATTTTATTGTAATCAAATTCCTAGTAATCCAGATTCCATTATAGCGATTCAAACCATCCATTATTTTTGTATTTATTTGTTGATTAATTCAATGAATTATCTGAAGTGAATGTAAATAAAAAGGATAGCATTTATAAATTTAAGGATCACATAGCAAAAATTTTAAAGTGAAAATTGAAACATCTCGTTATAAAGTATAAATTGTTTTATACTCATAAGTGTATATATATATTCTTCAAAATAAATAAATAAATATATCAAATAATTTTTCATTTCATAGTTTATCCTTTTAAAAAATTAGAAAGAATTTAAGTATACCCCTAAATTTGTTGTGGGTTATCTCAAAATTTCAATTCCTTTGAATTAAACAATAAAATTAAATAAATATTGCAGTTTTTACATTTTAGTCACCTTTTGCTAATTTAATATAACAACCTTTTAAGCTCATTACTTTTAATAAAATTCACACAAAATTAAGTTTGATCAGTGTACAACCAACTTTGTTGTCGTTAATTTAGTCCAAATTATGTATACGTGCATAGTCGGTTGATATTTTTCACGTGTTTTCATCTTTATATAGATTCGTCTTTGTTGTGTGCACGTCCTTAATTATATATTCGTGTATGTTTTATTGTTTATGTTGCTACGACTGTGTCTTTATATGTATGTGTCGTGTCATTGTTGCCTTTGAACATCAATGCATTAATATTTTTAGTGAACGATCTAAATTGAGTTCTTCAAAACTTATGTCGATCTATCCTTACTGACACACACACACGATTTCATGTGAAAAGTATGCATTGATGTTTCTAATACATAATGCTAATTCATAGTCAAAGTCAATCAACTGATTAGAACTATGATATTAATTGATACAATTTGTGATACAATCTCAAAAGTGACGACTATAAATTATTTTGTTTTATTTAAAAACATTATTGATTTATATTTAACGTGGTAGATATGACCAAAACAAAAAAAGTGATAGATGTCACATGCTAACCAAGCATCTTGGCTATGTCTCTTTTAATTTTTGTAATCGTTCTCGTAATTGTATCGTCCACTCTCCAGCATAAGATGCTGTAGTAATTTTTATTTCCCAGGTTTCTCTTTTTGCTACAGTAGGGCGAAGTGAATTGTGAAGCTGATTACCCTAATTGAGTATCCTTTATTCTTTACGAGAATTTTTCTTATTAGAGTTGATTTTTTTTTCCGTAATGAAATTCTTTTTCTTCTTTTAAAAAGAGGGAGTTTAATAAAAGCTTGAAGAGGAAGAGGAGGAGAAAGATATTAAGATTACTTTTTTTACCAAGTGGAAAGAATATTTGAGGGAAAAGGAAAAAACATAATGAACAAAGAATCTGATAAAGATAAATAAAAAAGATTGGCAAAGAAAAAAAAGATTATTATTAGTGATAATCAGATACCTTATCACGTGCCTATGAACTAAGCAACAAACAAGTCAAAAGATTCCCATTCCTATCCTCTTTGCTTAGAAGCTTCCATATTATAAATCATTGTTAATTAATGACCATTTTTTACCAATCATTTTTTAAAATAAATATTGAAATCTTAACCAAATTATATATATATTGTAATTAATATATAAAACAAGATTGTTTATAGGGTCTCGATGATAAGCTATTTTGGTTTTTTATTTTTAATTTTAAATTTTAAGAATCTGTTTAATTTTTTAGTTTATACGAAACAAAAAAATCATACTTATATAGTAACTTTTATTGGTTTTTCTGTTCTAAAAAAAAAAAAACAAACATGCTTGATTATTATTTTTTTTATATTTTCTAAAAATTGAAAACAAAAAATATGTTCGATTACTATGTTTTTGGCTTTTTGTTTTTAAATATTAAAATAATTTTGATGACTTTTTTTATCTTTACTTTTTTTGGTTAGAAAAAATAATCAAACTTTTTTGCAATATTTTTCGTATGGTATACATAATTAATTATAAAACTATATATATATATTTTTAAACCCTCACTCCCACACTATACCCTCAAAACTTGTATCTATATCATAACAAAGAAAGAAACTAACAAAAATAAAATATTGACAATATAAAAAAAAATAAATTTATTTTTTGTAAATGAAATAGTTCAGGGAATAAAGGAAACAACAAAACAATTATAATCTTGATCCAACAAATTTTACAAATATTTCCTTTATGAAAATTTGTTTCCATCAGATGCCTCCAGTGTCATAAAAAATTTTCTCTTAAGATAAGAAAATAAATAACCGTGAATACTTCGACTGTGAGACTTGATGGACACTACAATGTGAATAATTATATATAAAAACATATTGTGATTTGTTTTAGTAAAATTCCTCTATATTTTTAATAGACATTTGTGAATAATCATACAGTTACATCTTTTTGTATGAGGTTGTTACCTTTCGAGAAAAGATGTATCCTTACATTCAAGACATCGTGTCATTTTTTTAAAAAAAATACACCCTTTGTTTAAAACAAAAGTTGTGGCATTTTTAATTTTTTAAAATAAATTAAGTGTTTTATTTCAATAAAGCATAATCATATGCATAAAATAGTAAGAAAAACGAACACCCATTTTTTTAAAATAAAAACAAAAAAAAAAAACAAAAACGTTACCTATGATTGCATATTTAATATATTCTCAACTTAACCATCATCAACAAAGTCTACAGGTTATTAAAATATCAACAATAAACGATGCTTAGGCTTTGGATTGACAAATTTTTAATCCAAACTTGACAAATTTTTAAATCCAAAAGAGAAAAGAAAAAAACGACCATAAGATCGAAAAAAGATAGAATTATATTATAATATCGTGAATAAATTACAGTATACCCAGCAAATGCTAGAGAGCTAAGAATCCTCTCCCAAAAAGATCAATGATAGATATTTAACCTAATATAATTTAGACATTTATGATTATCGGAACTATCTATAGAACCTTTGAGTTCAAACAAATGATCATCTTAATTTCAATGACATTTAAAAACCATTTGCTAAAAAGATGTTTAAAAACTAAATTATTATTTGGCTAAAAAAGGAAACTAAATTATTAATTTTATTAAAAGTTTTAGGAAGCAATAGTATTTTTTTTAAGGAAATAAAAGGGAAAAAAAGGTATGTAGAGGTTCTTTCCATGAGTCACACGCATAAATAATAAACAAAAATATTTTAAACTAAAACCTCGTACGGATCATGCTGATGTTTTAAACCTTTTGTCTCCCTACACTTTTTGAAAATTTTTTTAAATTGACTTATTAAACCTCAACGACTCTTTATATTTCTTTCCATGTTAGTCCCGACTCAAAAGATGCCATACTGTTTGTGGAAATCTTTAATTTAAGTGTATGTATTGGGAGACCACCATCGATTTCAATTAATTTATATCGAATGAATTTTATAAAAAATTGATTCAAATATATTTAAATTATATTTTGAATGGTTGTCACTTTAATTTCTTTCCGAATCACTTATTTTTCTTAAATTTAAATACTGACCAATGTATTAAAAACACAATAAAAATCGTAATAACACTATAGATATATAAGAGGGGATCAAAAGCGACAAAATCGACTGACCAAGACCAACACCACATACACAAAAAATGGAAGTATTATTACCCTTTTATAAAAACTACATGGATCGGATATCGATGAGTGGCTTTCCTCAAAACCAACATTGACCAGCCGATGTAGACCCTTGTTCAAACCTACTCTAAAAATAATTTTTAAACGTTTATAAAAATTTGAAGATAATATTGAAACATTTGAAAAGTTCAATGTTCAAATATTAAAGATGTAGGTTTTATTTTTATTAAATTGCACCTCTGATCCTATGAAATGGAAAGAAATTATAAATTTAGTTTATATGGTTTTCATAGAAAACTTCATAAATAATCCCAACGATAAGAAGTATCTATGAAGCGTGACATATGGATTATTGTATCATGCAACAAGTGTACATAAAGACAAAGATCATGTTTATTTCTTGCAAACATATACTATCAATGATAATCTGAAAAGTGGGCTCCAGTTTGTTGTTTACTCGTGTTTTTATAGTCCATAATGAAAACACCGACCCACAAACAAATACAAACCAACAAACAAAATTCCGAATTGTAGTAATGTGGTTAAGGGTGATAAATGGTTCGATTTGGTGGTCAAACCGAAACGAACCGAAATTTCTAATATGTGAATTGAACTGAATCGATTTATTAGTTAAATCAAATCGAACAGCCCGAACCACATATATGCGGTTTGGTTCATATTTAAATTCAGGTCTTGTTATTTTAATTTAAAAACAATTTGGTTATGAATTCGATATAATATATATATAATATATATATATATATATATATATAAGTTAAAAATGATTCGGTTCGGTTTCAAATTTGATGTTCAAAATTGAAACCGAACCGAACCGAATTAAGTCTGTTTCAAAATTTCTTCAAACCGGATCGAACCACAATTTTTTCGGTTTGACTGAGTTTCGCTTCCATTTTTATAAACGATTCAGTTTTTACGATTTGAATGGCCACCCCTAGCTGTGGTGATTGTATTTGAAAAATACGAGAGACCCACTAGTTTTTTTCAAATATTTTCAAACTATTTTTCAGTTTTTGCCCTTAGATATCATTGCTGTTATAACTACTATTACTATTACACTAGAAAAATCATGAATTTGCCACAACTGCAGTTTCTATTATAGATACCGTTACCAACTGACCATAAACTGTAACGATAACATTAATGTTAATAAAACAATGATATCAGACAAGTACAAAATAAACCGCTTCAATCATAATCAAATAACGTTTGCAAAATATTTAAATAAATATAATTAAAAGCAATCAAATTACGTTTTCGATTGAGACCTATTATGACAGATACATAAATAAAATTCCATTAAGATTACATCAATTTTGATTATGGATTATCATACATAACGTAAATTCTAACTTTTAAAATCACACGAACACTTCAAAAGTATTGAATTGTTTATAGGCAAAATTATGGTTGTTCAAATGACTCGAGAACCCGAATAACTCGGACAACTCAACCAAATTTCAGATTGGGTTGGGTTAGTTTTAATTTCGGATTGGATTGGATTGGATTTTTTAATGACTTTTACGGGTTGGGTTGGATTCGGGTTACAATTTTTAAAATTCGAGTTGACCCAATCCAACTCGAATTTCTAATATTATTAAAATATATATGTATTATAATTTATAAATATTATAACTCATACATATTTTGATGATATTTGTTTGAAGTTTGTAATAGATATCTTGGATTAGATATTTAACATTTGAGTTTAACGAAATTTTAGTTATTAATACGTGAAGTGCACAAATTTAAATATTTGAAATTAATAAAAAATGTAATTAAAAAAAGAAAAGAAAAAAAATAATTCGACAATCCAACCCGAATAAGAAGGGCTGGATTGAAGACAGTTATTCATGTACCCAACCCAACCAATCCGCATTTTTTAGTTGGTCCAAAAAATCCCCAATAAAATCTAACCTAATCCATGTATATTCCTAGTTAAAATGAACCTGATTTAATTATCATAGTATTTGTACTATCAATTTCGATGTGAAATATTCGATTCTCCCATTATTATTAACAAAAAAAAGAGTTATTTTTAAATTTATTTGAGTAATTTAACCTTTTTTAGAGAGAGAAGGGGAAAAGAATAATAGGGAAGATAAATGAGGAATAAAAGCAAAGAGAAGGCAACCGATCCTTTCTGGTAGGGGTGTTCAAAAAACCCGATAACCCAATCAAACCGGATTAAGGTTGGGTTAAAAATGTTAAAAAATATTAAATTCGGTGAGTTAGAGTGTCGGAGACTTTGAAAGAAAAGTAAAAGGAGGGGTGGGGCCCACAAAAGAAAACGACTGACACCGACTTTTAACTTCTCTTTCTTTTCGTTAATGTAAGACGCCATATACCAAACCACGTCACTCGACTGACGTTACAAACGCCCACTTTTACCACGTCAGCATCACCTCATTGGGCCATACCCACGCGCTTTCCTTTTCTTTCTTCCTCACCAAGAATGCCCTCTTCTTTTATTCGACTTCGCCTTCACTTGGTGCTTTATTCCTTTATCTTTATCTTTATTTTTTTTTTTGGCAAAATTAAAATACAATGAATAGGCGTGTTTCATCCCAGTTTTGAAACATGGATTTTCTCATAAATATTGAAGTCTCAATTTTATGGAAATATCGATATCGATAGAAATTTTGAGAAAAATTATGAAAATTGATGTAAATTGTTCCAATTACTTAATGAATTTTTCATTGTGGCTTAATTAGATTATAAGGGGGCGTTTGAGGTAATGACTATGCTAAGACTATAATAATCACATCTTGCTACAATACACACTATTTTGCAATCCCCAATTAGTTACAGTCAACATTATTTTAAAACCCCAATTTGCTATATTATTTACTATTTGCTACAGTTTTTACTCTTCTACGTTCTTCGTTTTTTTATTCTTTACGAAAGGGGGCATTTGAGGTAAAAAGTTTGTTATTATAGTCTTAGATTATTATAATTGGGTTATAACAATTTTTATTTGAGGTGTAGATTGTTTTAATTTGTGTTATAAAATTATTTTAGTTTGAAAATAAAATAATAAACACTATAGCAAATAATAAAAAAAATGATGAATATAATGTCGGGAATGTCCTAGAACTCCATTCTATTTATAAAAAATAATGACTTGTTGATTTTGCATCTTATTATGAAAATCCAATAAACATATCATTGGCTATAGTCTGAATACTGTAATTTTATGTAGTGACATAAACAGGATAAAGTTAACCATATATAGCTTAAATGGTCTAATAAGTATGTGGATGAAATTGGGTATCTCATCCTGGTAACGCTATTGGATGCGACTCACTCTGCAGTTGTTACAAGAAGTTGTAAAGTGCTACAAACGATGTGATCCACAGATCGTTCATATTGAGACATGTGAGTGGGGGTGTCCTATGTAATGAGTTTGCATATAGACTGGACCACGAAAATAATCACTTTTCTTTATAACGACTGTTTACTTTTAAAATTGACTATTTCATTTATCAAATAACCTAGGTTAACTCGATCTTAATCATGAGCTAACTATGAACTCCTTTTTTTTTTCAGGATTATCCTTTGATCTGCAAACAGTGAGAGTAGTCCAACATCACAGCCTCTCATTTTGGGATAAGACCGGATGAATAGTTGGGGACATAGCCTTGCAAGATGGAATTCACTTGTACCCGATTTAGGGTTAGCAGATGGGTTGTTCTCTTAAGTACTAATTCCAAGATTTGAACAATTGGGGCCCGCTTTTTCATGATAAAGAAAGGAATTGATTCATAGGGATTATGAATCAGAATTGTTTATTAGAGGGTCAATGGGAACTTAAGGAACAAGATGTATTCACAGGGGTAAAACGATTATTTTGACCCAGCTGTGATTATGAACAACCTGTGAAGGATCGACTTATTGATTATGGTTATAAAGTGGACATAATATATCTATAGTGAGGGGAGTTCAACTATGGGCTATAGTGGAGTATCCAATTAGTTAACGAATGGGGTTAGATCGGTTTAATGAGTTTAGTCGATTAATCTCGAATCGTTGGAACCCATGATCTGTAGGTCCGCGAGGTCCCCTTACTAGCTCGTAAATGGTTAAGCTTTAGAGTAGCTTGAGAAATTAATTTGAAACGTTCAAATTAAAATTAAATGAAATAGGAGAACATATATTTAAATATGATTTAAATATACGAAGATGATTTTGTGCAAAAAATAATTTAATATTTGATATTAAATTAATTTATAAAATTAATTTTTAGAAAATTAATTTTTCAGTTTTAAAATCACAATTTTGATTTTAAGATAAAATTGGAAAATTGGAAAACATGCACAAAATGGTTTTTCATAGTTTTCCATTATCATCTTCTTCATATTCACACAAAAACCACTCCCTCTTCTTCATTTACTCCAAGCATGAGCTGCAAGCGATGCACATTTTCTTCTTTGCATGTTCATTTGCAATAAATACATGAGAATGAAGTGATTTAGAGGCATGCATTCTATAGAAATTTTGAGAGAAAATCTCAGCTGAAGAAGAGTTTTTCAAAACTGAGTGTTATGAGTTTCTCCTTGCGTTTTACATTGCTTCAAGTTGTTCTCGAGTCCCACAACTCAGTCTAAAGCTCCAAGAGGATAGTGGGAAAGATCTTGGGGTGGTTCACGACGATCTTTGGAGAAGACTGCTGCTGATTGATCAAGATCTTGAAGAGTTCTATAAAGATATGATCCAAAACCCTCTTATTTAGATGAGATGCTTTCATTTCTGCCAAAATTAGTGAATTTGAATGCTTATGGATCCTTGTTACTTCCGCTGCATGTTATTACACTCTTACATGTAAAATAGTAAAAATTGTAGCAAATAGTACTGTAGTTTGGAAACTATTCCCATTGTTGTGAATAAAATAAGAGTTATTTTATTTGGCATTTACTCATATCCAATAAACAAAGCTCAATGGTTATTGTATGTAAACTTAAGCATGTATATGAGATATACAAGTGGATCACGCCTTAAGTGATAATCTAAAAAGGTCTGTAGTATAAAAATTAAGGAGAGATACCTGATCCTGGTGATATTACGGATACGACACGCTTTGTAGAGGTTTACAAGTGTTGTGAACTACTACAGATGGTAGATATTGACCATTCATGTGGAGACATGCGAGCGGGGGTGTCCTATACAAAGAGTTTATATAAGACGAGTCCACGAGATGATTCGTCTCTTTATATAACACCGTTGATAGTTGAGACTTACATCTCACCTAGATGACCATAGGTGACATGACCTTAATCCTGAGTGTTTTGGGAACTCATGCCTTTGAGGGCGGTCTTTTGATTAGTATGGGTGACATGACCTTAATCCTGTGTCTTTATATGTATGTGTCGTGTCATTGTTGCCTTTGAACATCAATGCATTAATATTTTTAGTGAACGATCTAAATTGAGTTCTTCAAAACTTATGTCGATCTATCCTTACTGACACACACACACGATTTCATGTGAAAAGTATGCATTGATGTTTCTAATACATAATGCTAATTCATAGTCAAAGTCAATCAACTGATTAGAACTATGATATTAATTGATACAATTTGTGATACAATCTCAAAAGTGACGACTATAAATTATTTTGTTTTATTTAAAAACATTATTGATTTATATTTAACGTGGTAGATATGACCAAAACAAAAAAAGTGATAGATGTCACATGCTAACCAAGCATCTTGGCTATGTCTCTTTTAATTTTTGTAATCGTTCTCGTAATTGTATCGTCCACTCTCCAGCATAAGATGCTGTAGTAATTTTTATTTCCCAGGTTTCTCTTTTTGCTACAGTAGGGCGAAGTGAATTGTGAAGCTGATTACCCTAATTGAGTATCCTTTATTCTTTACGAGAATTTTTCTTATTAGAGTTGATTTTTTTTTCCGTAATGAAATTCTTTTTCTTCTTTTAAAAAGAGGGAGTTTAATAAAAGCTTGAAGAGGAAGAGGAGGAGAAAGATATTAAGATTACTTTTTTTACCAAGTGGAAAGAATATTTGAGGGAAAAGGAAAAAACATAATGAACAAAGAATCTGATAAAGATAAATAAAAAAGATTGGCAAAGAAAAAAAAGATTATTATTAGTGATAATCAGATACCTTATCACGTGCCTATGAACTAAGCAACAAACAAGTCAAAAGATTCCCATTCCTATCCTCTTTGCTTAGAAGCTTCCATATTATAAATCATTGTTAATTAATGACCATTTTTTACCAATCATTTTTTAAAATAAATATTGAAATCTTAACCAAATTATATATATATATATATATATAAAACAAATTGTTTATAGGGCTCGATGATAACTATTTTGGTTTTTTATTTTTAATTTTAATTTTTAAGAATCTGTTTTTAGTTTTTAGTTTATAAGAACAAAAAATCATACATATTTAGTAACTTTTATGGGTTTTCTGTTTCTAAAAAAAAAAAAAAAACATGCTTGATAATTATTTTTTTTTTATTTTCTAAAAATTGAAAACAAAAAATATGTTCGATTACTATGTTTTTGCTTTTTGTTTTTAAAAAATATTAAAATAATTTTGATGACTTTTTTTATCTTTACATTTTTTGTTAGAAAAAATAAATCAAACTTTTTTGCAATATTTTTCGTATGGTATACATAATTAATTATAAAACTATATATATATATTTTAAACCCTCATATTGATGAAATAATATCAATGTTTTGAATGTACCCATAACAAAAGGAAGAAACGTAACAAAAATAATATATTGACAAAATATAAAAAAAATAATTTTATTTTTGTAAAAGAAAAGTTCAGGGAATAAGGAAACAACCAAAACAATTAATCTGATCCAACAAATTTACAATATTTCTTTATGAAAATTTGTTCCATCTAGAGTGCTCAGTGTCATAAAAAATTTTCTCTTAAGATAAGAAAATTAATAATCCGTGAATACTTCGACTGTGAGACTTGATGGACACTACAATGTGAATAATTATATATAAAACAAATTGAGTTTTTTAGGAATAATCCTCTATATTTTTATAGACTATTTGTGAATATTCATACAGTTACATCTTTTGGTATGAGGTTGTACCTTTCGAGAAAAGATGTATCCTTTCATCAAGACATCGTGTCATTTTTTTAAAAAAAATACACCCTTTTGTCAAAAGTTGTGGCATTTTTAATTTTTTAAAAATAATTTAAGTGTTTTTTTTTTCAAATAAAGCATAATCATATTCATAAAATAGTAAGAAAACGAACACCATTTTTTAAAATAAAAACAAAAAAAAAAAAACAAAAACGTTACCTATGATTGCATATTTAATTATTCTCAACTTAACCATCGATCAACAAAGTCTACAGGTTATTAAAATATCAACAATAAACGATGCTTAGGCTTTGGATTGACAAATTTTTAATCCAAAGAGAAAAGAAAAAAACGACCATAAGATCGAAATTTTTCAATAATATATCGTGAATAAAGTTAAGTTTATAAGACTATGATTATATTGAAGATGGTCTAGAAATAAAGATCAATGATAGATATTTAACCTAATATAATTTAGACATTTATGAATTATCGGAACTATCTATAGAACCTTCGTGTTCTAACTAATGAATCATCTTAATTTCACTGACATTTAAAAACCATTTGCTAAAAAGATGTTTAAAAACTAAATTATTTATTTGGCTAAAAAAGAAACTAAATTATTAATTTTATGAAAAGTTTTAGGACCAATAGTATTTTTTTAAGGAAATAAAAGGGAAAAAAAGGTATGTAGAGGTTCTTTTCCATGAGTCACACGGCATAAATTATAAACAAAAATATTTTAAACTAAAACCTCGTACGGATCATGCTGATGTTTTAAACCTTTTGTCCCCTACCTTTTGAAAATATTTTTAAATTGACTTATTAAACCTCAACGACTCTTTATATTTCTTTCCATGTGTCTCGACTCAAAGATGCCTACTTTTTGTTGGAATCTTTAAATTTAAGTGTATGTATTGGGAGACCACCATCGATTTCAATTAATTTATATTCGAATATTTTTTATAAAAATTGATTAAAATATATTTAAATTATATTTTGAATGGTTGTCACTTTAATTTCTTTCCGAATCACTTATTTTTCTTAAATTAAATACTTGAAAATGTATTAAAAACACATTAAAAATCGTTAAATAACACTATAGATATATAAGGGGATCAAAGCGACAAAATCGACTGACCAAACCAACCACCACATACACTAAAATGAAGTAGATTTCCATTTTATAAAAACTCATCGATCGGTTTTCGATGTTGGCTTTCTCCCAAAACCAACATTGACCAGCCGATGTAGACCCTTGTTCAAACCTACTCTAAAAATAATTTTTAAACGTTTATAAAATTTGAAAGATAATATTGAAACATTTGAAAAGTTCAATGTTCAAATATTAAAGTATAAAGGTTTTTTTTTTATTAAATTGCAAATTTGATCACTATGATATGAAGAAAGTTATAAATTTAGTTTATATGGTTTCATAGAAACTTCATAAATAATCCCTACGATAAGAAGTATCTATGAAGCTGACATATGGATTATTTGTAAGGTTTTTTCGAACAATAAAGACAAAGATCATGTTTATTTCTATGCAAACATATTCTATCAATGATAATCTGAAAAGTGGGCTCCAGTTTGTTGTTTACTCGTGTTTTATAGTCATAATGAAACACGAGACCCACAAACAAATACATAACCAACAAACATAATCCGATTTGTAGCTGTGGTTAAGGGTGAAAATGGTTCGATTTGGTGGTCAAACCGAACCGAACCAAATTTCTAATATGTGAAATTGAACTGAATCGATTTATTAGTTCAAATCAAATCGAACCGAACCACATATATGCGGTTTGGTTCAGTTTTAAATTCGGTCTTGTTTTTTAAATTAAAAACAATTTGGTTATGAATTCGATTTTATTTATATATATATATATATATATATATATATATAAGTTAAAAATGATTCGGTTCGGTTTCAAATTTGATGTTCAAAATTGAAACCGAACCGAACCGAATTAAGTCTGTTTCAAAATTTCTTCAAACCGGATCGAACCACAATTTTTTCGGTTTGACTGAGTTTCGCTTCCATTTTTATAAACGATTCAGTTTTTACGATTTGAATGGCCACCCCTAGCTGTGGTGATTGTATTTGAAAAATACGAGAGACCCACTAGTTTTTTTCAAATATTTTCAAACTATTTTTCAGTTTTTGCCCTTAGATATCATTGCTGTTATAACTACTATTACTATTACACTAGAAAAATCATGAATTTGCCACAACTGCAGTTTCTATTATAGATACCGTTACCAACTGACCATAAACTGTAACGATAACATTAATGTTAATAAAACAATGATATCAGACAAGTACAAAATAAACCGCTTCAATCATAATCAAATAACGTTTGCAAAATATTTAAATAAATATAATTAAAAGCAATCAAATTACGTTTTCGATTGAGACCTATTATGACAGATACATAAATAAAATTCCATTAAGATTACATCAATTTTGATTATGGATTATCATACATAACGTAAATTCTAACTTTTAAAATCACACGAACACTTCAAAAGTATTGAATTGTTTATAGGCAAAATTATGGTTGTTCAAATGACTCGAGAACCCGAATAACTCGGACAACTCAACCAAATTTCAGATTGGGTTGGGTTAGTTTTAATTTCGGATTGGATTGGATTGGATTTTTTAATGACTTTTACGGGTTGGGTTGGATTCGGGTTACAATTTTTAAAATTCGAGTTGACCCAATCCAACTCGAATTTCTAATATTATTAAAATATATATGTATTATAATTTATAAATATTATAACTCATACATATTTTGATGATATTTGTTTGAAGTTTGTAATAGATATCTTGGATTAGATATTTAACATTTGAGTTTAACGAAATTTTAGTTATTAATACGTGAAGTGCACAAATTTAAATATTTGAAATTAATAAAAAATGTAATTAAAAAAAGAAAAGAAAAAAAATAATTCGACAATCCAACCCGAATAAGAAGGGCTGGATTGAAGACAGTTATTCATGTACCCAACCCAACCAATCCGCATTTTTTAGTTGGTCCAAAAAATCCCCAATAAAATCTAACCTAATCCATGTATATTCCTAGTTAAAATGAACCTGATTTAATTATCATAGTATTTGTACTATCAATTTCGATGTGAAATATTCGATTCTCCCATTATTATTAACAAAAAAAAGAGTTATTTTTAAATTTATTTGAGTAATTTAACCTTTTTTAGAGAGAGAAGGGGAAAAGAATAATAGGGAAGATAAATGAGGAATAAAAGCAAAGAGAAGGCAACCGATCCTTTCTGGTAGGGGTGTTCAAAAAACCCGATAACCCAATCAAACCGGATTAAGGTTGGGTTAAAAATGTTAAAAAATATTAAATTCGGTGAGTTAGAGTGTCGGAGACTTTGAAAGAAAAGTAAAAGGAGGGGTGGGGCCCACAAAAGAAAACGACTGACACCGACTTTTAACTTCTCTTTCTTTTCGTTAATGTAAGACGCCATATACCAAACCACGTCACTCGACTGACGTTACAAACGCCCACTTTTACCACGTCAGCATCACCTCATTGGGCCATACCCACGCGCTTTCCTTTTCTTTCTTCCTCACCAAGAATGCCCTCTTCTTTTATTCGACTTCGCCTTCACTTGGTGCTTTATTCCTTTATCTTTATCTTTATTTTTTTTTTTGGCAAAATTAAAATACAATGAATAGGCGTGTTTCATCCCAGTTTTGAAACATGGATTTTCTCATAAATATTGAAGTCTCAATTTTATGGAAATATCGATATCGATAGAAATTTTGAGAAAAATTATGAAAATTGATGTAAATTGTTCCAATTACTTAATGAATTTTTCATTGTGGCTTAATTAGATTATAAGGGGGCGTTTGAGGTAATGACTATGCTAAGACTATAATAATCACATCTTGCTACAATACACACTATTTTGCAATCCCCAATTAGTTACAGTCAACATTATTTTAAAACCCCAATTTGCTATATTATTTACTATTTGCTACAGTTTTTACTCTTCTACGTTCTTCGTTTTTTTATTCTTTACGAAAGGGGGCATTTGAGGTAAAAAGTTTGTTATTATAGTCTTAGATTATTATAATTGGGTTATAACAATTTTTATTTGAGGTGTAGATTGTTTTAATTTGTGTTATAAAATTATTTTAGTTTGAAAATAAAATAATAAACACTATAGCAAATAATAAAAAAAATGATGAATATAATGTCGGGAATGTCCTAGAACTCCATTCTATTTATAAAAAATAATGACTTGTTGATTTTGCATCTTATTATGAAAATCCAATAAACATATCATTGGCTATAGTCTGAATACTGTAATTTTATGTAGTGACATAAACAGGATAAAGTTAACCATATATAGCTTAAATGGTCTAATAAGTATGTGGATGAAATTGGGTATCTCATCCTGGTAACGCTATTGGATGCGACTCACTCTGCAGTTGTTACAAGAAGTTGTAAAGTGCTACAAACGATGTGATCCACAGATCGTTCATATTGAGACATGTGAGTGGGGGTGTCCTATGTAATGAGTTTGCATATAGACTGGACCACGAAAATAATCACTTTTCTTTATAACGACTGTTTACTTTTAAAATTGACTATTTCATTTATCAAATAACCTAGGTTAACTCGATCTTAATCATGAGCTAACTATGAACTCCTTTTTTTTTTCAGGATTATCCTTTGATCTGCAAACAGTGAGAGTAGTCCAACATCACAGCCTCTCATTTTGGGATAAGACCGGATGAATAGTTGGGGACATAGCCTTGCAAGATGGAATTCACTTGTACCCGATTTAGGGTTAGCAGATGGGTTGTTCTCTTAAGTACTAATTCCAAGATTTGAACAATTGGGGCCCGCTTTTTCATGATAAAGAAAGGAATTGATTCATAGGGATTATGAATCAGAATTGTTTATTAGAGGGTCAATGGGAACTTAAGGAACAAGATGTATTCACAGGGGTAAAACGATTATTTTGACCCAGCTGTGATTATGAACAACCTGTGAAGGATCGACTTATTGATTATGGTTATAAAGTGGACATAATATATCTATAGTGAGGGGAGTTCAACTATGGGCTATAGTGGAGTATCCAATTAGTTAACGAATGGGGTTAGATCGGTTTAATGAGTTTAGTCGATTAATCTCGAATCGTTGGAACCCATGATCTGTAGGTCCGCGAGGTCCCCTTACTAGCTCGTAAATGGTTAAGCTTTAGAGTAGCTTGAGAAATTAATTTGAAACGTTCAAATTAAAATTAAATGAAATAGGAGAACATATATTTAAATATGATTTAAATATACGAAGATGATTTTGTGCAAAAAATAATTTAATATTTGATATTAAATTAATTTATAAAATTAATTTTTAGAAAATTAATTTTTCAGTTTTAAAATCACAATTTTGATTTTAAGATAAAATTGGAAAATTGGAAAACATGCACAAAATGGTTTTTCATAGTTTTCCATTATCATCTTCTTCATATTCACACAAAAACCACTCCCTCTTCTTCATTTACTCCAAGCATGAGCTGCAAGCGATGCACATTTTCTTCTTTGCATGTTCATTTGCAATAAATACATGAGAATGAAGTGATTTAGAGGCATGCATTCTATAGAAATTTTGAGAGAAAATCTCAGCTGAAGAAGAGTTTTTCAAAACTGAGTGTTATGAGTTTCTCCTTGCGTTTTACATTGCTTCAAGTTGTTCTCGAGTCCCACAACTCAGTCTAAAGCTCCAAGAGGATAGTGGGAAAGATCTTGGGGTGGTTCACGACGATCTTTGGAGAAGACTGCTGCTGATTGATCAAGATCTTGAAGAGTTCTATAAAGATATGATCCAAAACCCTCTTATTTAGATGAGATGCTTTCATTTCTGCCAAAATTAGTGAATTTGAATGCTTATGGATCCTTGTTACTTCCGCTGCATGTTATTACACTCTTACATGTAAAATAGTAAAAATTGTAGCAAATAGTACTGTAGTTTGGAAACTATTCCCATTGTTGTGAATAAAATAAGAGTTATTTTATTTGGCATTTACTCATATCCAATAAACAAAGCTCAATGGTTATTGTATGTAAACTTAAGCATGTATATGAGATATACAAGTGGATCACGCCTTAAGTGATAATCTAAAAAGGTCTGTAGTATAAAAATTAAGGAGAGATACCTGATCCTGGTGATATTACGGATACGACACGCTTTGTAGAGGTTTACAAGTGTTGTGAACTACTACAGATGGTAGATATTGACCATTCATGTGGAGACATGCGAGCGGGGGTGTCCTATACAAAGAGTTTATATAAGACGAGTCCACGAGATGATTCGTCTCTTTATATAACACCGTTGATAGTTGAGACTTACATCTCACCTAGATGACCATAGGTGACATGACCTTAATCCTGAGTGTTTTGGGAACTCATGCCTTTGAGGGCGGTCTTTTGATTAGTATGGGTGAGAGTGACTAGATTGCAACTCAACATGCCTACCCTTTTGGAGACTTGTCTGATTTGGGAGCTGGGAACTCAGTTACACAAGATGGAATTCACTTCTTCCCCGAAGTAGGGGTAAGTAGATAGATTGCTCCCTTAAGGGCTAATTTCAGGTCTTGAACATAGTGACCACAACTTCTCTTTGGAAGAGAGGACTCAGTCATAGTAGGACTATGATTTATGTTCATTAAAGGAATCAGTGGTACTTAAAGAGTTAGATGTAACTACTGGGGCATAACGGTTATTGGCTTAGTTGTACTTACGAGTGATCTGTGAAGGGTTATCGCACTATTGTTTGGTTGATATGGACACAAAATATATCTGTAATAAGAAGAGTGCAGCTCTCGGTCTTTAATAGAATGCCCGATAGTTAACGGATGGTGGATCCCGTGACTATAGAGTTTATTCAGTTATTCACGTATCGTTGGAGGTTCAAGCTACAAATCCATAAGGTCCCTTGGTAGCTCAACGTATTCAAGTTGAGAATCAGTTCTTGATGTTCATTTGAAATGTTCAAATTGACAAGAGGATTAATGTAAATGAGATTTACATTAAGTACCATGAAAAAGAAAAAGAACTACGGTTTATATGTTTCATGAGATGAAATATTAAAACTATAGGTTATAAATATAATATGGTAAGTTGGTTATCATATATATCTATAACAATATTAATTATTGGATAATTATATATTTTTCTCTAATAACTAATTGAGTGGGAGGTTATTGGTGGTTTCATGGTAACCGTGAGATAAAAGAAAAAATATTTTCCTAATTTTAGAAGATTTGAGAGAGTTTCCATTCTCAGAAATCACTCACGGTCTGCTGTCAAGTGAGATTTGTTTTCACTAAATGATAGCTGAAAGAGAGACTAAATGATCGTGGAGTGACACTACACAATAGTTCACTCAGCTAGTCGTAGCTAAACGATCGCGGGCTTTTGCTATACGATAACTTGCCTTCTTCTAAAGATTGAGCATTAGTCTATACGATAGACTCTTGTCATCTATCTCCCACTTGCTCATTCGTTTACATGATTATTATTCCTCCGGTCTCTTCCTCTAACCAAGTCCACACTGAAGAAACTCTTGAACAAGAGTATCCACGAGCGAGTTCGGATATTTCTGATTTCATTATGACTGAATTACCACACACACATTTTATCAAACAGATATGCATTGTAACACTAATTATAGGCATGCTTTAAAAAATAAAATACAAAAGACTGAGTAAACGTACCAGTTGAAGACAATCTTCAATCGAACTCAGTCTAGCGGAAGCAGACTCCTTTAAGCTTCTTATCGCCTAACAATCAGTCGCCTAACAGCAACACGATCGTCAACATGAATGGAAGCGCACGAACAAACAACAATCGGGGACGACACCACCACTCAAAGCCCTTGGTATTCTCGGAGTGAGAATCTAAAAGGTGGACTTTGATGGAATTGGTAAAGGGAAGAGGAAAAAACGATCGTGTAGAACGAACAAGCAAGTGGAAGATAGTAGATGACTATCGTATAGTCGGGTGCTTGTCATTTAGAAAAAGGTACACGATCATGTAGGTTTTACTAAGCAATCGTCTAGCAAATATTAAGCGATCGTATAGGTCTGCTCGGTGCGCTAAGCGATCGCTTAGAAAAGGTAAATGATCGTTTAGAAATCGCGTGCGATCGTTTCGGACGATGGGCACTATCGTATAAGCGCTCAACGTTAAGCGATCGTATGGAAATACACTGTGAGCGATTTTCTTACGTCTTACAAAAATGAAATCAATTTTCATTTTATTCTTCAGTTACAAGAACCGAATTTGATTTTCCCACTTTCGCACGATTTCGGAGAAATTCTCGGCCAATTATCTTATAACCGCCTAATTAATTAAATAATAAATATAATCATATTATATTCTTAACATATAGTTTGATATCATATATCTACTATAGTAATTTCTTCTCTACTTGATATAAATCATATTTACATACAAATTCCTCCAAAATAATGTATCTCATACATTTAGTCAATTATATCATATATAATTAATTAGTTCAATTATATCATATATAATCGAACTCTCTCTTATCAATTTGAACATTTCAAGTTGACTCAAAAACTGATTCTCAACTTTATCCAAGTTACCAAGGGGATCTTATGGACCTGTGGCTCGAAGCTCCAACGGTACGTGAATAGCTGACTAAACTCTTTAGCCACGAGATCCACCATCCGTTAACTGCCAGTCGCCAGACATTCCACTAAAGACCAATAACTGAACTCTTCTTACCACAGATATATTTCTTTGTCCATCGGATAAACCAATCATGAGTACGACGACCCTTCACAGATGCTTGTAAGTACACCTGGGCCAATTTACCATTTTGCCCCTGTAGAAATCTCACTCCTTAAGTATCACTGATTCCTCTAATGAACAATACAACATAGTTCAACTATGTGTGAACATCTCTCGGGCCAAGAAAAGGTGTGTGGCGCCAAATCATTCAAGCCTTGGAATCAGCCCTTAAGGAAGCTATCTATCTACTTGCCCTTGCTTCGGGAAAGGAGTGAATTCCATCTTGTGTAGCTAAGTTCCCAGCGCCCGAATCAGACGAATCCCCAAAGTGATAGGTTTGAGTCGGCGACCTGACCACTTGCACCCATACAAATCAAAGGATTGCCCTCAATGGCAGGAGTTCCAAACTCACTCAGGATTGAGGTCATGTTACCTATGTGTTGGGATTGATGCCCTAAAGTCTCGTGTCCTGTAGTTTGTAAACAGTATGTACCAACACTTGTATTGTTAATATATGATATTTACTTCACATCTTATATTTTGCTCGGTTAATTATTTTATTTATTTTACCACAAACCAATAAACATAAAATCCCTAGTTATCTGTATGTGACTCAAGCATGTATGTGGTAACATACAAGTGGATCATGTCTTGAGTGATAACCAAAATGGTCTGTAGTATATGGATATAGGAGGGAAACCTTATCCTGGTAACACTACGGACGCGGCCCACTTTGTGGAATGGTTACAAGTGTTGTGACTTGTCACAGATAGTCTGATCCTAATCATTCATGTTGGGGACATGCGAGTGAGGGTGTCCTATACAAAGAGTTTGTATAGGATCTGACCACGAAGTGTTAACGTCTCCTAATATAACACCGTTCATGACAGAGACTTCACTTCACTAGGATGACCATATGTAACATGACCTTAATCCTGAGTGAGTTGGAAACTCTTGCCATTGAGGGCGATCCTTTGATTTGTATGGGTGCGAGTGGCCAGGTCGCTGATTTAAACCTATCATTTTGAGGATTCATCTGATTTGGGAGCTGGAAACTCAGCTACACAAGATGGAATTCACTCCTTCCCCGAGGCAGGAGTAAGTAGATAGATAGCTCCTTTAAGGGCTGATTCCAGGGCTTGAACGATATGGCGCCACACACCTTCTCTTGGCCCAAGAGGTGTTCACACATAGTTGGACTATGTTGTATTGTTCATTAGAGGAATTGGTAGTACTTAAGAAGTGAGATGTAACTACAGGGACAAAACGGTAAATTGGCCCAGTTGTACTTACGAGCATCTGTGAAGGGTCATCGTACTCATGATTGGTTATATCCGATGGACACAGAAATATATCTGTGGTAAGAAGAGTTCAGTTGTTGGTGTTTAGTGGAATCACTGACAGTTAACGGATGATGGATCTCGTGGCTAAAGAGTTTAGTCAGCTATTCATGTACCGTTGAAGCTTCGAGCCACAGGTCCATTAGGTCCCCTGGGAAGCTTGGATAAAGTCGAGAACCAGTGTTTGGGTTAATTTGAAGTGTTCAAATTGACAAGAGGAAGTTCAATTATATATGATATAATTGGACTGGTTAATTATATATGATATAATTGGCTAAATGCATGAGATACATTATTTTGGAGGAAATTAGATATAAATATGATTTATATCAGTAGAGGAGAAAATACTATACTAGATATGTGATATCAAACTATAGAATATAAATATAATATGATTATATTTATTTATTAATTAATTGATTAATTATATGATAATTAATCCATTTTTCCACGTTCAGACGTGGGTAGTGGGCAACATTGATTATGGTAACCGACGGGTTAAAAATGAAAAGAGTTTTTCATTTTGTATCGTGCATTCATTATTTCTTCGACCGCCCAAAAGAATTCGTGAAACAATCGCTCGAGAGCCTATACGATAGTTGCTTCTCCGTTTAAACGATCGTCTACCTCACGATTTATCTAAGCGATCGTATACGTTTTTCCTAAAGGATTGTTCAGCTTTTCATACACGATCGTGTAGCACCTCTATGCGATAAGCACTTCTGCTATACGATAGCACGTTTTCATCTCCCGCTTGCTTATCGTCTACACGATTCGTTGTCCTCCGTCCTCTACCAAATTCACCAAAGCCTACCCTTTAGGTTTTCACTCCGAGAATACCCGCGGTTCATTAGTGGTGGTGTCGTCTCCACTGCAGCATTCGTGTTCGCGTTGTTCGTGCTGTTGCAGTCGATGTTCCCGCCGGGTTTTGGTAGATCTATTGGAGGGATCTGCTGCGTTGGGGTTCTAAAGTTTGAAGACATCCTTCAACTTATATGGAATCATTTCCCAGTTATTTATTTTGTTCTGAGCATGTCGATAATTAGATTTATGTGCATAACTGTATGTGTATAATGTATATCATTTGTATTTCGGTCATGGTGAGATTGGAGCGATATGAATACGCTCATGGAACTCTCGGTACGAGATCCTTCACTATGGTCATCATAGTGAAGTGAAGTCTCTCTCATAAACAGTGTTATATAACGAGATGTTAAAACTTCGTGGTCAGGTCTTATACAAACTCTTTGTATAGGATGCTCTGCTCGCATATCCTCTACACAAATGATTAGAATCAGACCATCTGTGACAAGTCACAAAACCTATGATCATTCCACAAAGCGGGCCGTATCCGTAGTATTACCAGGATAAAGTTTTCCTCCTGTATGCATATACTACAAACCATTTTGGTTATCACTTAAGTCACGATCCATATATATGTCACCACATATGATAACTGGCAGAAATGCCAGTTATTATAAGCCTTTTATTCAGAATCATGAGGGCTAATAAGTAGAAAACGCGGTGATAATACTTAGAATTTGCGAAAAATTGAGTTTTGCGTCAATTAGCACCTAAATCCTCACTGATCCCAATATTATGTGTTACTCCATGCCAAAGTGTCTATTTTTGTAGCTATCGTAGGAATCAAACACATGCATTTGAAATAAGCTATCGCAGACAAACGCATGCGCTGAAGCCAGGTGATCGCAAAGACAAATACATGAGCTAAGCAATCGTAGACGGTGATCACATGCGTCCAACCCATGGAAGTTGCGGTAATCGCATGCGTCCAACGCATGGGAATTGCGGTGACCAAATGGAGATTGCTGCCATGGAGTGATATCCATAATAGAAGATCGCAAGATGGGTAAACGCGTTGATAACTTCAGCTAAAGTAAGCTCAGACGCATACCTTGGGAGTATCAACAAGATAAGGCGATGTGACAATGCCCATACCGCGACAAAAGCAACAGTTAGCCATATCGTCATCATTATAGCTGTCGGCGTCCAAACTCTATAAAAAGCCCTTGGGACCTTCATTTTAAGACATCCTAATTTCTGCCTCATGGCAGAGGTTTATGATCACAGATGAGAGCTTGAAAGAGATTTTCAGTGAGAATTCTTCATCTCTACAACCAAAACTGAGTGACGATCGGAGCATTCGTCGAAGATAGAGCTTGAAAGAGATATCTCCACCATTCAACCATGGCATCACCGACAGCCTTGACGCAGAGTCCTTCCTTTCTCTTCTAATCTTTGTGTTGTATTACATTTTAGCTTAAGTTATTAAGATATTTTGTGATAAATGCAAATCTTAACTCCTTCATTACCATCTTCTTCATCATCCTCATCTCTATCATAGTTTATCTTCAGCGTTTATTTATCAAAGACAATCACATGCTTAATCGTATAGCCTAAAGATAGGACGCATGAAGCAACCCACTGAGAGGTGTGCATTGTGCGAGTATAGTGAGTTAGTCCTATTTGCTTGGTGAAAGGCTGTAGCAATGCCTGTCTATGGGATGTTGCATTGCTTGTCTATAAGTTAAATACCTGCATCTAACTGCCTGAGAAGGTAAGAGATGGAACACACTAAAGCAAAGTTCGCATTGTTCCTAGAGATAGGCACAATCTTATGCGTGACTCAAACATGCACTATAGAGATATAGTCATGCGGCAGACCACCGAGAGGTGTGCAATGCGTTAGTGCAATGAGCTGGGATTACTCGGGCGAATTAAGATAATAAACATTACTATGTGTTAATGGTTGTTGTGTCTCTACTTATTCTCATTACAAGTCTTCTATTGCTCAATCTATTTAGTTAGGAGTAGGAATAGTATGTACATCTATTAAACTTCTTTTTATTTTTCTTTTCATCGCCTCAAACGCATTGCTTCACAAGAATTATTGAGTGACAAGTCCTTGTGTTCGACCTCGGATTACCCGAGAAAGTTGCGTTTGCGTTATACTTGGCACTAGCATAAGAAAACTTGTGATAGGAACGCGGGGTCATTGCATATTAGTCTAATGCATCTTCATTTCGACGCATGACCTCAGACGCATAGGTGCAAACGTATAAGCCATGCTAACGCATGAATTCATGTACA
Organism: Benincasa hispida; assembly: GCF_027475165.1. Classification (NCBI taxonomy): domain Eukaryota; kingdom Viridiplantae; phylum Streptophyta; class Magnoliopsida; order Cucurbitales; family Cucurbitaceae; genus Benincasa; species Benincasa hispida. The sequence goes on along the minus strand of NC_143485.1, from coordinate 5,435,532 downwards.
GCCCCATCTGTCCTTAATAAATAAAATAAACAAAGCATTCCTATTTCCAATTGGTTTTTGGCGCCGTTGTTGGAGACTTGGCAACTAATGTTTTGTGAAGTTTTTATGTTTTCGCAAGCACCCTTTCAATCTTAGGTGTATTGTAGATTTTGCGACCAAGCTGCAAATAATATTTGAAGTATAGGCGATATGTTGAAAGTCAAATATTGACCCCGAGGTAGAAAGGCTATCTGTCGCATGAGCTGGAAGCAGTCTTAGACGCATGACAACCATCATGCGTCCAACAATTTCTGAAAGCTCCAATGGTCAGAGTGAGCTCCCTTGACCCAAGCAGTTGAGAACCATCTCTTGCATGAGAGACTCTTTGTTGTGACAACACTTCAATTTCTCCAGGGACGTCTTCTACTCTATCTTTTACATTGCTTTCTTAGTTTAGTTTATTATTTTTATTTATTGTTATTTTGGATATGCGGCTGCTTCCTTGGTTGGTGCGTTTGCTCCTTGTAGGTGAGATAATAACTCTCCTCGGTGCGCAGTTACAATGGAAGAATCCTCCACATCCTTCAACGCATGGCTTCAATCGCATGAACTCCAACGCATTGTCGCATGTGTTCTTCTACTTAAAGTTCTTTTCTTGTTATCTTTTATGCATTATCCTTTTGGAATTCTCCTAATCTGACTGCGGTTCTTTGCGATGCATCTATAATGGTACAAATAATTCACCACGTCCTCTAACTAGTATCACAAGGCACCCCTTACTTTTAATAGCCTCTTCAAAGTGTGAAAGTCTATAGTTTTATTGTGTGCAAACCTTTGCTCAAACATTTGTTATCACATTCCTATTGAGTTTGTTTTTAGCTTGCAGTGAGAATGCTGCCACCCTCTACGTTTGGGGGGGGGGGGTTGGCAGCGGTCTCGGAGAATTGCGTTCATCACATTGCGATCATTTTCATAAAAAAAGAACTTTTGAAAATAACAACTCTACTGCCAATACAATGGGGAAACCCATGTTGACAAGAGTTGAGTGTGAAAGGAACTTACCCGTAGTTGGATGTCCGCATGACACCCGTAGGGGCAAGCCAAAATGAAGGTAAGTCGCAAGGATCAACGCATAAGCGCAACTCCTTTGTCTAGCAGCCAAATTAAGCAAGACATGAGTTGAGTTGAATATGGAACGCAACCGAAGTTGGATGCCCGCATGACACACGTGGGGATAAGCCAAAACGAAGAGCGTAACCAGGTTCAACACCGCATTAGAATAAGTGAACGCATAAGCTTGAATTGTTTTGAACGAACGTAGTTTCATGAGTTGAACGCAAAGTTGCGGAGAATGAATAAAAAGTTTTTGAGCAAAGGCTTACCAAATTTCAACTTAGAAAAGATCTCTTTGAAGAAGCAGCCAAAGCAGAGGAGAGCATTGCGTCCATAGTTAGAGGCACGAGTAAATTATATTATGAGAATATGGTCATCGTAAAGAGACGTCGGAAGGTGAGTTAAGAATTTCTTAAGTATAACGCATGCTTGAGGACAAGCATGATTCTAAGTTTGAGGGGGTGATAACTGGTAGAAATGCCAGTTATTATAAGGCTTTTATTTAGAATCATGAAGGCTAATAAGTAGAAAACACGGTGATAATACTTAGAATTTGCGAAAAATTGAGTTTTACGTCAATTAGCACCTAAATACTCACTGACCCCAATATTGTGCGTTACTCCATGCCAAAGTTTCTATTTTTGTAGCTATCGTAGGAATCAAACGCATGCATTTGAAATAAGCTATCGCAGACAAACACATGTGTTGAAGCCAGGTGATCGCAAAGACAAATGCATGAGCTAAGCAATCGCAGATGGTGATCACATGCGTCCAACCTATGGAAGTTGCGGTAATCGCATGCGTCCAACGCATGGGAATTGCGGTGACCAAGTGGAGATTGCGACCATGGAGTGATAGCCATAATAGAAGATCGCAAGATGGGTAAACGCTTTGATAACTTCAGCTAAAGTAAGCTCGGACGCATACCTTGGGAGTATCAACAAGATAAGGCGATATGACAATGCCCATACTGCGACAAAAGCAGTAGTGAGCCATATCATCATCATTATAGCTGTCGGCGTCCAAACTCTATAAAAAGCCCTTGGGATCTTCATTTTAAGATATCCGAATTTTTGCCTCAAGGCAAAGGTTTGTGATCACAGATGAGAGCTTGAAAGAGATTTTCAGTGAGAGTTCTTCATCTCCACAACCCAGACCGAGTGACGATGGGAGCATTCGCCGAAGATAGAGCTAGAGAGAGACATCTCCACCATTTAACCATGGCACCACCGACAGCCTTGACGTAGAGTTCTTCCTTTCTCTTCTAATCTCTATGTTGTATTATATTTTAGCTTAAGTTATTAAGATATTTTGTGATAAATGAAAATCTTAGCTCCTTCATTACCGTCTTCTTCATCATCTTCATCTCTATCATAGTTTATCTTCAGCGTTTATTTATCAAAGACAATCGCATGCTTAATCGTGTAGCCTAGAGATAGGATGTATGAAGCAACCCACCGAGAAGTGTGCGTTGTACGAGTATAGTGAGTTAGTCCTATTTGCTTGGTGAAAGGCTGTAGCAACGCCTGTCTATGGGATGTTGCATTGTTTGTCTATAAGTTAAATAGCCGCGTCTAACTACCTGAGAAGGTAAGAGATGGAACGCACTAAAGCAAAGTTCGCATTGTTCCTAGAGATAGGCATAATCTTATGCTTGACGCAACCATGCACTATAGAGATATAGTCATGCGGCTGACCACCGAGAGGTGTGCGACGCGTTAGTGCAATGAGCTGGGATTACTCGGGCGATTTAAGATAATAAACATTACTATGCGTTAATGGTTGTTGTGTCTCTACTTATTCTCATTACAAGTCTTCTATTGCTCAATCTGTTTAGTTAGGAGTAGGAATAGTCTTTATATCGATTAAACTTCTTTTTATTTTTCTTTTCATCGCCTCGAACGCATTGCTTCACAAGAATTATTAAGTGACAAGTCCCTGTGTTCGACCTCGGATTACCTGAGAAACTTGTGTTTGCGTTATACTTGGTGCGAGTGTAAGAAAACTTGTGATAGGAACGCGGGATCATTGCATATTAGTCTAATGCATCTTCATTCCTATGCATGACCTGAAACGCATGGGTGCAAACACATAAGCTATGTCTAACGCATGAATTCATGTATTGCCCCATCCGTTCTTAATAAATAAAATAAACAAAGCATTCCTATTTCCAACAAGTTTTTGGCGCCGTTGTCGGAGACTTGGCAGCTAATGTTTTTTGAAGTTTTTGTGTTTTCGCAGGCACCCTTTCAATCTTAGGCGTATTGTAGATTGTGCGACCAAGTTGCAAACAATATTTGAAGTATAAGCGATGTGTCGAAAGTCAAATATTGACCCGAGGTAGAAAGGCTATCTGTCGCATAAGCTGGAAGCAGTCTTAGACAGAGCATCGCATACATCAAACTTCCAACGGCAGACGCATATGAGACCTGTCTCATTTCCTTAACCTCCTGAGACTTCTTTGGACATATGTCCTGAGACAGAGTGACTCCATGCCTGAACGGCATTAGGCCCCTCTTACAGTCCTGCATCGAGTACATGAGCAACATCTTGTCAATGCATGATGCCTAAGACAGTGCTAGGACTTTGTTCTTACGATCCTAAAAGATCTGTATACCCAGAACAAACTGAGCCTCTCCCAAATATTTAATTTGGAATTGGGTCGCTAGCCAGTTCTTAACTGCAGTCAGTAGACCTACATCATTCCCAATGAGTAGTATATCGTCTACATACAATACTAAGAATACTACTGAAACGTTGGTGATCTTCTTGTAGACACAAGGTTCATCAACATTCTGGTCAAAGCCATACAACTTGATCGCTGTATCAAACCGTATATTCCAAGATCTAGATGCATGTTTCAGCCCATAAATGGGCCGATTCAGCTTGCAGGTGAGAAAGTCTCGTCATAGTCGACTCCCACTACCTGGGTATAACCCTTTGCCACGAGTCGAGCCTTGAAGGTTTGCACCTTCCCATTAGCACCCCGTTTGCGCTTGTAGATCCCTTGACAACCTATAGGTCTTACCCCATCAGGTTGATCTACAAGATCCCATACTGAGTTGAAGTACATTGAATCCATCTCGAAATACATGGCCTTGACCCATTCATTCTGGTCAATATCCTCCATTGCCTTCTGATAAGACAATGGATCCTCAATGTTGCCATCTGCTAACATAGCAAGGATTTTTGTGAAACCCAGATAGTGAACGTGTTGGGATTGGTGTTCTAATTCTCCGGGAGTCTCGTTGTTTTGTAAAGATACATATTGTTCAATGAACTTAAGCATGTATATATGATAAACAAGTAGATCATGCCTCAAGTGATAACCTAAATCAGTCTGTAGTATAAAAATTAAAGTGGGATACCTGATCCTGGTGACACTACAGATATGGCCCGCTTTGTAGAGATTTGCAAGTGTTGTAAACTACTACAGACAGTAGATCCTGACCATTCATGTGGGGACGTGGAGTGGGGGCATCTTATACAAAGAGTTTGTATAAGACCTGGACCACGAGATGACTAGACTCTGTATATAACACTGTTGATACTAGAGACTTGCATCTCATCTAAACGACCATAAGTGACATGACCTCAATCCTGAGTGTTTTGTGAACGACCTCAATCCTGAGTGTTTTGTGAACTTCTGCCTTTGAGGGCGGTCCTTTAATTAGTATGGGTGAGAGTGGCCAGATTGCCTACTCAACATGCCTACCTTTTCGGGGACTTGTCTGATCTGGGAGCTGGGAACTCAATTCACAATATGGAATTCACTCATTTCCTGAAGCAGAGATAAGTAGAGAGATTGCTCCCTTAAGGGTTGATTCCGGGGCTTGAACATAGTAGCTACTTATTCTCGTTGGAAGAGAAGACTCAGTCATAGTAGGACTATGATTTATGTTCATTAGAGGGATCAGTGGTACTTAAGGAGACAGATGTAACTACAGGGGCATAATGATTATTGGCCCAACTGTACTTACGAGCGATCTGTGAAGGGTTGTCACACTGCTGATTGGTTAAGATGGACACATAATATATCTATAGTGAGGAGAGTTCAACTGTCGGTCTTTAGTGGAGTTCCTGACAGTTAACGGATGGTGGATCCCGTGACTAGAAAGTTTAGATTAGTTATTCACGTACCGTTGGAGCTTCAGATCTACAGGTCCATGAGGTCCCCTTGGTTGCTTGGATTCATGTTGAAGGATCAAGTTCTTGGTGTTGATTTGAAATGTTCAAATTAACAAGAGGTATTTTGATTATATATGAATAATCGGTTTGATGTATAAGATACATCTAGTGGAGGATTAATGTAAATGAGATTTACATTAAGTACGATGGAATAGAAAAAGAACTATAGTTTATATGTTTCATGAGATGAAATATTAAAACTATAGGTTATAAATATAGTATGATAAGTTGGTTATCATTTATATTTATAATAATATTAATTATTAGATAATTAATACTTTTTCTTTTTAATAACCAAATTTAGTGGGTGGTTATTGATCATGGTAACTGTGAGTTTAAAAGGAAATTGGTTTCCTATTTTGAAAAAAAAAAGAAAAAAAAGAGTTGTTACAAAAGATTGAAAAGTTTTGATTTTTCTCTTCGGCGAAAAGAAACTCACGGAAGTCATCAAGTAAATACAGGTTTACTAAACGACGGCTGGGCTAGGTAAACGATCGTGCAGGTGCTAGCTAAACGATCGTGCGGTGTCTACTAAACGATTGCATAACTTTGCTAGACGATTGCTGGCCCAAGCTAAACGATCGTGTAGAATCGACCGAGCTAAACGATTGCATGGCCCAAGAGTTCGTGCGGTGTTGCGGTTGTGTAGATCGAGCGCTCGTGGTTTCTTTGATAAATCAGAGTGCACATTGGAGCGTGGAGACGCTTCTGCCTTTGTTAGTACAGTTTTTCCTTCTGTTCATTTGATGTTCATGCTGTAATTTCTCTGTAATTTGCATAACTGTTTGTATTGAAGTCGACTGTAAATGATTTGTTGATTCATGATTGTAATTTGGAATAGTCTTGCTTCCGCTGCTCACAGAAATTGTGTTTCTGATTTCCTTCAATTGGTATTAGAGCCAGGTTTTCTAATATTCCAAATTACAGATATGAATCGAACGGTTTTTACAGTCACGGTGTGTTTATGCATTTTTAGTTAACCATTTTCTGCATTTGTGGATGAATTGATGAATGTTTCGGGTTTAAATTTCCTTTTTGTTAAAGCTTTCGGTATTTCAAAGTGTTAATTGTAAGGTCCCTTGCGTTTCTGGGTGAAATTAACTTTGCAATCGAGTTTGTAATTCGAAAAGTTCGAGTTCGTCGAGTCGTTCGTGATGAAGCTTCGACGCATGGCGATGCGGTTCTCAACGAAGAGGAAGATCAGGCGTTGATCGGGTCATGTAGCCTCAGGTAAACGATCATTAGGATTTAAGTAAACGATCGTTCAAATATTTTTTCTAGACGATCGTGTAGTATTTTCTAAACGATCGTTTAGCTAATGCTAAGCGATGGGGTAAATCGTTTACCAAATCGTGTAACGTTGGTTGCACGATCGCGTAGGCGCTGGAGGTAGGCGATCGTAGTGGGAGCATGCGATGCTCGTAGTTTAGTTGAAGGCGCATGCTAGACGATCGCATAGTTAGCAAGCTTTATCACTTATTTACTACCTATGTGATCGTGCATATGCGATACGGAGACGCTAGCTCAGTGATCGCTTAGGCGATGGTGCTTCGCGGCATCGTAGTCGCTTAGACGATCATGAAAGGCGGGCGCGGTGCGAAGCGAGCTAAGCGATCGTGTACCTCAGGCTTCATCGCTTAGTAAATGTACACGATTGTGTTGTAATAACTAAACGATCATTTGGATTTTTCTAGACGATCGTATAGTAGTGCTAAACGATTGTTTAACTCTAGGAGCACTGGTAGGCAATAGAACGAAGGGTTTGTTTTATCGTGTAGACGATCGCGGGGTGCTTAGTACACGATGGCTGGTTGAAGAAGCGATGCTTTGCCGAGCGGTTCAAGACCCGATTCGCCTATTTGAACCAGAAACTCCTTGTCTTTGTAATAGATAGCTTTCCCTTTTGTGTTTTAAGGCAATTTTACTTGGTTCATCAATTTTTATTGCTTATGCATGTGATGTATGGTACTTATATGTCAAATTTTTTGTCATATAGTTAAAAACCCACCTTAGGTTGTGCAATTACTCATGCATAATGTATTATAAATGTTATAATATTGCATGAAGAAATTACTTGAAAGCGTGCGCATGTATCATGAAATATAAGAGTTATATTTTGCATGCATTGAGCATTATCATGCATCATCCTTTTATTATAAATGTTGTCTAGGGGTGAATGGAAGCATATTTTGCTTGTTTCATTGCGGTTTTTGTATAAGTGTTATATAAAAGAAGTAGCAATGAATGGACAATGCATTGAGCATGACACTTAGGCCATTTATAAATGTTATGAATGCCTTGCATGTGTTAGCTTTGCGTTGTGGTGGTTGTTTACGTTTATAAGTGTTATAAAGGAAATTAGACCTAAAATCAATAATTTAGAGTTGCATGCGAACTTAGGGTGAACTCAAGTTTTTTAAAAGGGTTTTAAAATTGGATTGAAATAGACCTATCAAGTGGTTCTAAAGAGTTTAGTAACCTAGATTAATCTTTTAAAATCGGTTTAATAGGATTAAATTGGTTGGAATAAAAGATTAAATTTGTTGTAAACCTATCTATAAGGGACCTTTTGTCTAAGGCGGGTTCTGGCTAGGTTGGGGTTCTTAAGTTGACGGAAACGTAACACCTTTGGAAACCTACATGGAAAGGTGAATTAGATAAATTTTCAACAAGCATGTGATGTTTTGGTCAAAGCCTCTGTTAAGGAGTTTAATGGATGATGATCAAAAGTTGTTCAACTATCCCACTCTGTAGTTGTTACAATTTGTTGTAAAGTGCTACAAATGAAGTGATCCTGATTCGTTCATGTATCAACATGAGGAGCCGGGCATCCTATGCAATGAGTTTGCATAAGATCGAACCAAGAATTAAGTCACTCTTACTTTATAATGCTATTTACTATTTACGACTGACTATTTCAAAGTGATGACCTAGGTAACTTGACCTTAATCTTGAGCTAACTATGAACTTCTTTTTATTCGAGATTATCCTTAGATTTTCATGGGTGAGAGTTGGCTCAATAGTACTGGCTCAATAAGCCTCCCATTTTAAAGGTAAGACTGGGTAGATAGCTGGGACATAGGGTGCAAGACGGAATTCATTCCTACCGCTTTTAGGGATAATAGAGAGGTTTTTCCCTTTAGTGCTGACTCTGTGTCTTGAATAAGGGGCCCCACCTTCTCCTTGGCCCGAGAGGGACTCGTTTTAGTGACGGGATCATAAACCAGTTGCTCATTAGAGGATCAATGGGACTTTAAGAGCAAGATGTAACCTCAGGGGTAAAATAGCTTTTGACCCATCTGTTATTACGAACAACTTGTGAAGGGATAACTTACTAGTCATGGTTATATCGAGTGGACGTAAGATGTCTACAGTGAGGGGGAGTGCAACTATTGGGCTTAGTGGAGTGACTCGGTAGTTAACGAATGGTGGTTAATTAGGTTAAAAAGTTTAGCTGGTTAATCGTAGATCGTTGGAGCCCATCAACTATAGGTCCATGAGGTCCCCCTACCAGCTCATATCAGACTAAACCTTAGAACAATGTGACGAACAAATTTGAAGTGTTCAAATATCGTTTTTGGAGCAAAGCATTAAATATATACAATATATTTAACCTAATGTTTAATTGTGAATTAAACATAAAGAGAGAGAAAATATGAGATATTTAAATAAGATTTAAATATCAAGCTTATAAATAGGAATTCATATAAATTGGGATTAGTGTTGGATTTAATATTAAATTAAATTAACTAAACTATTTAATTAATTATTTAATATTAATTTAAATTGATTATTAGAATTAATTTTGAAATTAAATGGAATTGGTCAAAATTGCATTAAAAGTTAAATTGTTGACTAGGTCAAAATTGCAATGGAAGTCAAATTGTTGATTTTTGATTTTTGAAAGTCAAGAGGTCAAATTTGTTGACTTTGGACTTTGAGAGTCAAACTTCGACCAAGTTAGTGGAAAGATACAACATTTGTGAGTGAGAAATTACAACTATTGAATTGCTAAGTGGTGTCTTCATTTGAAGACACTTGTCCAACTAAATCTCACTTTGAGTTAGTGGATTTTTGAGTGTGAAATTCTCATCAGGTTGAATGTTTTTCTTTCAAAGTCTTAACCTTTTTCTCTTCAAATTAGTCACTCATCGGATCCTACCATCCTATTATAAGGACGGAGAATAGTTGGGAAGACTCTCATGGTGGTCTACGAACTGTTTGTGAGGAGATTGAAGCGGATTTGGAGAAGCTTTGGAGACTACAAAGGTTGTACTTCTTAAATCCCTTTGATTTATTTTGACTTGTATGCTTATTCTTTTAAATTAACCTAATTAGAGTACTTTAGATCATTTATTTCTTCCGCTGCGCATGTGTTTGTTCCATCATAGTGATACCCCTCCCCAAGGTTTTATGTTATTGAAACTTTTAATTTGTCGAAATTCCTTACTTTATATAAGAAAGTTGTTTCTTTTTGCTTAAGTTGCAATAGGTCTATTTTTAAGCTCAAGCATGCTTGTAGTAGCATCCTAGAGTATATGTTAGAATGTCGGGTCATTCTAGGGACATTCTAGAAAAATTCAACTAATTAAGTAATGGTTTCATAGTCAGATTCACATATTAGACTATTAGTTTATGGTATATTTAAACATAAAAGAATGGTAAATAAAACCTTTCAATGAAGATTGGATGTGGAGTGTATGTATGCAGTGAGCGACGATGGGAAATATAAGGGGAAAATGTAAGTGAAAGAAAGGGGGTTGGGATGAGTAACATTAACCTTTGGAACATATTTTCAAGTATCTGTTTTTGTTCATTACCTCAAATGGACTCTCAGTGAGTTAGCCACATATAATACGTTTCTATGATGCATGCTTTATGTTACTTGAACATAAGGTTGTATTTATCTCTCAATGTACTTCTTACTTTTCTTAAGGAGATCCACAATCATTTGCTCTCTTGAGTAGTTAATTGTTACCACTTGGTCTGATTAGTTAAATGGAACCAAGAGTCGGAAATGCTCAAGATCTTACAAATATGAACATATTAGCACATTAAATATAATAAACGAGTTAGATTAGAGGTACTAAGATAAACATTTCAGGTACTATCATTGACATATAAGTGTTCAAGTAATAACCTAAAATATCTATAGTATATGGAAAAGGTTGGGTACCTTATCCTGGTGATACTATGGATACGACCAACTTTGTAAATTTTAGCAATGACTTGATCCAATCGTTCATGTGGAGACATGTGAGTGGATGTATCCTTTACAAGCATTTTGTACATGACTGGACCATTAAATAATGAATTTCTCTTTGTAGATCTGTTAATTGAAGAGATTAATATTTCACAAGATGATCACAAGTAACTTAATCTTAATCCTCAGTGAGTTATGAACTCTTGCTTGTGAGAGTTCGTGTTTTGATTTGTATTGGCGAGAGTGGCCCAAGATGTCGACTTAATAAACCTATAATTTTGGGACTTGATCGAATAGGGAGTTGGGAGCATAACTTCACAAGATGGAATTTATTTATTCTCTTATAGGGTAAGTAGATGAGTAGTTCCTTTAAGTATTGACTCCAGGACTTAAACAATGGGGCCTCACCATCTCATTGGGTCTAAGAAGACTCGATTTATGGTTGGACCATAAACAAATTGATCACTAGAAGATTAGTAGTACTTAAGGATACAAAGATAACTACAAGGGTAAAATGGACATTTGACCTAGTTGTAATTATGAACGACTCTTGAAGGATCCATTTACATGTATTGATAGGCAGTGATAGACTTTTATCACTGTCTATCAGTACAAAATCTCTTAGACGAACCTTTCCTTTCCTTTGTATCTCATTTTCAACTTCAATCTACAAGAAAAAACAATTTTAGTCACTAAATTTATGATTACATTTAAATAAAACAAAGTACCACATAGCAAAGACTTACCCTAGATAAATATTTCGTTGTACAATCAACCATTCTATCAACATCATCATTTTCTTCCACAATTTGAAGGCTACAAGGAGTTTTATTTTTTTCTACGCTCTTTATGTTTTTGTTGTTGTTTTTTTTTTGGAAGATTTTCATATGGAAGTCTATCATTTAGTGCTTTCATAATTACATTCAACATTCTAATGCTTTGTTATTGGCCTTGTTTCAATTTTTTTTTTGTTCTTCTTCTACTATTTGTTGGTCTTTTCTTAGTTCTTCTATTTCTTCCATTTATTTTTTCTAGACACCTTTTTTCCTCCTTCAACAATACCATTGTGATTTGGTGTATCTTTCTTCAGAATTACTTCCGATAACACAGGTTACACCTTTAAGAAAAATGAAAATAACAAATTATAAGATGTATTTTCATTATTTGTATCAAAGATATTCTTTTGAAGAATTCTCCATTCATCTGCCTCCAAGCACTCCCATGTTTTTATTCTTGGACTTTGATTGCCTATTTTTCTTTCAAATCCGACATCTAAAGCTAAAAGTTTTAGAATTGTTTCAAAAGCTCAATAACCTAATGACAAAGGGAATCCTTGAAGGTATGTGAAATCCTTGTTACTGTAAGATACTTTTTTGAAAAACTTATAAGTGAGGTTGTGAGATAATCTTCCCCAAGGATAGTCTTTAAAGACTTTTTCATCGCCATTACGTCAATGGAATTTCCAATTAACATTATTGTATGCTTTGCTTAGGGACTAAAAAACACTTCTAGACGAGGAGGTTTGTCAATTTAACCTTCACTCTATCATTTTCAGAATTGTGTAACATCTTAAAGCATCTCTCAATATCTTTCCCATTAATAGCGTTGTCATCCTTGAAGACTTTTTACCTAAGTTTAGAGATTTGATATTTTCCCTCTAAATCTATTAGACGAAGCACGTGACATTTTAATCCCGTGATTAAACAAAATTCTTTTTATCCAAATTCAGCTATATGGTTGTTAAAATTAAAAGCGATGTCATTTGCCTTCTTTGTTATACACTGTCTTCTTAGGAGGCAGTTTATGAACTATGTGGGTATTCTGGCCATTTTTAGATTGAGAAAGTGGCCAAAATGACCATTTCTAAAAGTATTTAAAGTTGCTTCATCTATGGTTTTTTGTGGTTGTTGATAATTTGTGTTATATCTAAAGTGGAATATATAGTTATCTTCAAATTTTTGTTTTGGTCTTCCATTATTATTTCATATTCCTATTCCACTTGTTTAAAAAAAAATTTCTATCACTGATAGACAATGATAGTGGTTTATTATAGTTTATCACTGATAGATAGTGATAGACCACTATCACTCTCTATCAACCTATCTTGACAACTCAATATCTGATGTAGCAATAAAACTATCAACATAATTTAATCAAAACTTTCTATCACGTATAAACAATAATAGTAGTTTATCAATATCTATTAATGATAGACTACTATCACTTTTGTGATAGAAAGTGATATTGATCTATTATACTCTATCAGTTCACTGATAACACTACCACTATCTAATAGTCTATCATTCTATATTAACCTTTATAGTTTAGCAACAAAATTGGATTTGGATTAAAATGCAGCAAACACAGTCTAATTAATGCATGAAATGCAATAGTAGATCCAATTCGAAGTTGCAATTCAATTAGCAATGAAAAAAATAGATATGAAGTTATCCATCAACTATCATTGATAGACAATATAGCTCTCTATCATTGCCTCGATGATGGACATTGATAGAATATTATTGGTAACTACCTATTAGTAACTTTGTATCAACATTGATGCTAGCAAAGCAAGTATCAGCGTAATATCAACAAAATGTTATATACTTGTAATACAACTATTAGTATAATATATACAAAACATTATGCACTTGTGATAGAATGTCATCACTATCCATCGTTGATAGACACTGATAGAAGTGTTGAAGAAGAAATTTTGGACCAATCACAAATTGCCAAGTCATTTACTAAATTAATGACCAAATTCCAAATCATCAAATTTGAGACCAATTAGGAGTGGACATGTGTCTCGAATTGAAGTTGAAGAGAAAGTCCAACGATACCACGTGGTTTCATCATGACTGTTGAATCAGATAAGATTAATTTGATCCAATTTGATGTTATTATTTGGGTTAAAATTCAATTAGGCCCAAAAATAGATTGAATTTGACCCGAATGTCAAATCAGACCCAAATCCAATTAATTGGGTCCAAAGGCTAGACCCATGGACCAACCAAGCCCATTTAAGGCCAATAAGAAACCTCTATAAATAGAGGTTCTACCTCTTCATTTAGGGATAATGTTGGGAGGAATGGAAGGCAAAATCTCTCTGAAGATCTGAAGTCTGAAGTTCTAATGATCTGAAGAACCTAACTCCTCCAAAGCTTTGAAGATCAAAAGATACTAAAGCTCTGAAGATCAGAAGATCAAAGCTCTGAAGATCAAAAGACACTAAAGCTTTGAAGATCAAAATACTTATCAAAGTTCTGAAGACCAAAGTCCTATGAAGATACAAGCATTCTGACCACGTTTGAAGACTTAAGTCCTTTGAAGATATAAGCATTCTGAAGACCGAAGTCCTTTGGAGATACAAACCTTCTTCCAAGACTTCACTCCAAGATCATCATACAGTTCACTTTCTCAAATCAAGTGTACCCATTCGATTGAGAGAGAATTAGAGGATTAAGTACTAAAGATCGAACCACATCGCATCAAATCAACATCAACATCAACACCAACACCAACTCAAGTTTAACTGCACGAAACAAGTTTCTCCAGAAGCCTCGTGCGAGCACTAATCATCCAAGAAGATCAACAAGCCAAAAGGCCGATCGTCCAAAAAGGTCATCAAACCCAAAAGTTAATCGTCCAAGAAGATCAACAAGCCGAAGACCGATCGTCCCAGAAGATCATCAAGCCCAAAGGCCGATCGTCCAAGAAGATCATCAATTCCAAAGGTTGATCCATCCAAGAAGATCAACAAGGCCAAAGGTCGATCGTCCAAGAAGATCATCAAGTCCAAAGGTTGGTTCTTCAAGGAGCAAGTTTTGTGAGGATCATGAATGGGTCGTTAAAATCTATTGGATTTTGAAGATTTTTGTAGACATTATAGTATCGTCTTACTTATGGATTTTGTAGACATTACATTATAGTCTTACTTATGGATTTTGTAGACATTTGAAAACATTGTTTCATATATTTTGAATTTTGTAGACATTATGGTTTTTCTTGTGAATTTTGGAGACTTGTTTTGTTATAATAGATTTTGGATACTGTTCTTGTGGATTGTGGAATCTTATGTGTTCACTACTACAGAATTTGGATTAGGAGAAATGCGGATGGCCAAGGGTTTGGTGAAGGTGAGAAATGGAGAAAACGAAGTTATAAATCTAGGGCTTTCCATTAAAGTAAGAAAAAATATTATTAGGCAATTTATATATATATATATATATATATATTACTTGACACTAACAAAGTGTCAAGTAAAGGTTCGCATAAAAATATTAATAGACAAACAAAGACTAGACAATCGCTTAACAAATCCAAACGATCATTTTCAAAATACTATACGATCGCATAAATTATCTACACGATCGCTGAGTAACAAAATGGTGTACGATCGCATAAATTATCTACATGATCGTTGAGTAACAAAATGGTGTACAATCGCCTACCCAATGCTAGAAGATCACCTACCAAATGCTACACGATCACTGAGCTCGGCTACACGATCGTTGATCTCGGCTAAACGATCGCTTAGTTGTGCTACGAACGTTGAGTAAAAAAATGCTATACGATCGCCTACCCAATGCTATACGGTCGCCTACCCAATGCTATACGATCGCCTATCAAATGCTACACGATCGCTGAGCTCGGCTACACGATCGCTTAGCTCTTCTACATGAACGTTGAGTAACAAAATGCTATACGATCGCCTATCCAATGCTATATGATTTCCTACCCAATGCTATATGATCACCTACCAAATGCTACACGATCGCTGAGCTTGGCTACACGATCACTGAGTAACAAAATGCTATATCTCACCTACTTGATACGATTGCCTACCAAATGCTATACGATCGCCAACCCAGTGCTATATGATCATCTACTAAATGCTATACGATCGCTTAGCTCTGTTACACGATCGTTGAGTAACACTAGACGATCACCCACGAAGACCCTACAATTGCTTACCTGGAACTACCAAATACTATATGATTCGCCTACTAAATTGGAGGCCTATCAAATATCCGAAATATTTCGTAAATCTCCACTTTTTTTAAAGGAAATGATGGAACTGAACCAACCCAACACTTTTTTTGTGATTGGTTTGGTTCGGGTTCATAATTAAACAAGGGTTAGTTTGGGTTAGAAAAATACACAAATCGAAGCATAGGGTTGGGCCTAAAATATCCCTAAATCTAACCCAACCCAACCCATGAACACCTCTAGTATAGTGTATATTTTAGGTATTTTTTTTAATCTCACAACTATCTTGTAATTGTCTTGAAACATCTCGAAATTTTCTTCCAACTTCAAATGTATCAGCATCTTTAGACTGTAATTTTCATACACATGTATAATATGTATGTGTATATGTGTATTTCATGTACATATTATATATGATAAGTTTCAAGTACAAATATATATGGTGTTGAACATCTTAGGTACATGTTTTAGAATTTCTTTGTTGTAATATATTTTTCCAAGACACTTATAATGTAGAAACAAGATAAAGGCTCGTTGAATTCTTCAAATAGCATATACATGAATTATAAGTCTCAATACATTGTGGTATTCATTATATATTTTTTTTCGTCTCTCATCCCATACTCCACCATAACATGGGTTCTCAGATTATTGAGAAGTCTTTAATTCTTGCTAAAATTTAAAAAAAAAATTAAAACAAAAAGTTCAACAATCTGCAAAATCGCTTATTCCTAGGAAACATCTCGCAAACATCTTGCAGCTTCCAAACTTGAAATCGCTAACCTGAAAATGATTTTATACTTGTTTTAGGTTATTTAATATGTGTAGGAACATGTTTTAGGGAGATTTTGAACTACTATTTTTTATCTCACAACCATTTTGCAACTGTGTATACTATAAGAAAATTGACTTTTAGTAACGAACGAAACGCATCGCTAAAGCTCAAAACGTGCCACTAAAAATATTAGCAATGCAGAGACACGTGTCGCTAAGCATGTTGTCATATCTGCGTAGCTAAAGGTTTTAGTAATGTATTTATTGCACGCCGCTAAAAGACTACTTTTACTAACACATACATGTCACTAAATGCACATTTTTAGCAACACATGCTTTGTAACGACCCGACCCCCTAGGACTTAAGTTAGGCCGTTACTAAATACATGCATGCATGGAACTCAAAATGACACTCGGTTATGGCGAAATAAATGCTAATTAAATAAGGTAAGTTCAAAAGACTTTCATTAAATTCAAATACTAAAACAATAGTAAGGTACCCATAAATCATAAAGGATAGTAAATGAGTCTGAAAAACGATTCTTAAAGTAAGTTTTAAACATCAAAACTAAAAGTTAAGAGAAACATGAAAAGAACTCTAAATTTCATGATGTGGAAGCGTAAAAACTAGTCGTAGTGGCTCGATCACGAATTTCGCTTGTCCATCGCCAGTGCATCTCTACCCTTACCAGATACAACAATAAGAGAAATAATGAGTATAAAATACTCAGTAAGTAACCCCACTACTGGGGTCAGGCTGGGCATCTATGTCCTCTAGATACCCACCTCTGGTGAAACTTATAAACTGCTTTAGTCCTCATGGGACATATATGCACATGAAATAAGAAGGAGGCTGAGTCCTATCCTATTGTAGTTAAGTATGCCCACTACCTCTGGTGAATCCCGAAGGACACAAAAACTGGTGAATCCCGAAGGAGACACAAACTGGTGAATCCTGAAGGAAACACAAACTGGTGAATCCCGAAGGAAACACAAACTGGTGTATCCCGAAGGAAACACAAACTGGGGAATCCCGAAGGAAACCCAAACTGGTGAATCCCGAAGGAAACCTAAACTGGTGAATCCCGAAGGAAACCCAAACTGGTGAATCCCGAAGGAAACCCAAACTGGTGAATCCCGAAGGAAACACAAACTGGTGAATCCCGAAGGAAACACAAAATCTAATGGGCATCTAACTAATCAGTAAGGATATTTGCACAGTCTCGACATCATAATCATCATTGTACGAATCTATGACATACATATAAACCTTAACATCATGGCTCTACAACATACACATATACCTCAACATCATGGTTCTACAACATACATGTATACCTCAACATCATCAGATTAAATACAACCATGGAAGCACATACCATCTCATACTAGCATTCAAGTGTCTATGTGCATAAATAAATAATTCGAATCTCGTAATAGAACATACTTTAATCATGTCATACTATCAATCTTTCATGTTGTCATTCTGCCATAACCTTCATTTAACATGCTAGCATACATCTAATGCCTGGCCCGTGGGCAGTTCTAGTAGTAAGATTACTTACATTGATATTAGGCCGAACCAAAAAACAATTGAATCTTTGTGAAATTCTTGAATCCTTAATCAAGCCTAAACATAAACCAAGCTTTAAAATTAATAGTTAAGGCCAATTTCCAAACACCCAAATATTACAAAAATATTTCCAGATAACCTTACCTAAGGTGTGGTCCAATTCGAATTCACCTTCCAAACCTCCAATTTTAAGTCAAAATAATTAACAAACCAAACTCTTCTTCATCTTGAATGAAATTCTTGAATCAATCCCCTAACCATAATTTGAAATTAGGCTTACATGGTTAAAGCTTGAATCAAATACATACTTCACTACCAATGTCTCAAATAAATTATCCATATGTAGCTTCGTCAAAAATCACTTCCAAATGACTTTACCAAAATTTCTCAACCACCAAAATTAATCCATAAGAGGGTAATCAAAGCATAAAACTTACCAAAACTCGCTAAAACAAACTCCAAGTTCACTGAGCAACACCTCAATTCCTTCACAAACTTGAACCCAAAGTTGAACCACAATGGGTATCAACGAATTGATGCTAAAAGTAAATGAGTATTCAAAAATCAACCGAAAACAAACCCAAACGGAAGAAATCTTACCCAAATCGATAGATCCAGTAATGGCAAAAGCAAACGACGCTTGAGCAGTGGTGGACGGAGGTCATGAAGAAGAAATTGACACGACGACTTTGGGCGGCGTCGGACGATCTCACAAACGTGAGGAAGAAAATGGGGGTGGGGTTTGATTTTTTATAAAAAACAACAACAACAACAATAATAATAATAAAACAAAAAAGGAAGTAAATATAATTACATTTAATTCCTTTCCGTTTTATACTATTAAATTCCTTTCCGTTTCAAAAGAAAATTAATTCCTGCCATTAATTTTCAATTTTAATTTCAAATTGAATAATTTCATGACAACAATTAAATTCCCGCACTTATACTTGAAGTCCAAAATTTCGAAAATGCCCTTCAACTAATAACAATTACTGGAATTCCAAATAATAAAGTTACTGAAATTACATTATTACTAAAAATTGTGCGGGGTGTTACATTCTTCCTTCCTCAAAGAACTTTCGTCCTCGAAAGTTCATTCTTGAAAAAGCTCCGGGTACTGGGTCCTCATCTCATTCTCTCACTCTAAAGTGGTCTCCTTGAACTGATGATTCTTCCATAGAACTTTCATAAGCACGATCTCCCGGTGGCGCAATGTTTTACCTCTCTGGCAAGGATCTCTATAGGCTTCCCCTCGTAGCTCAAGTTGTCATTCAACTGTAAGGGCTCGTAGTCAACTACATGGGACGGGTCTGTCACATACTTCCTTAGCATCAAAATATGGAAGACATTATGAACTGAAGACAGTGCTGGGGGAATGCCAAACGGTAATCTATGGGGCCAACCCACTCAAAGACCTTGAAAGGTCCAATGAATCTCGGACTCAACTTTCTCTTCCTGCCAAACCTCAACATACCTTTCATGTGTGCCACTTTTAAAAACGCTTTCACACCAGTCTCAAATTCCTGGTCCTTACGTCTTACATCGGCATAGCTCTTCTGTCTGCTCTGAGCTGTTTGCATACGAGCCCTGATTTTCTGTATTGCCTCCTTCGTGGTCTGCACCAATTCAGATCTTAACAATTTCCTCTCTCCTACATCATCCCAACACACAGGAGACTTGCAACTCTTCCCATATAGGACCTCAAATGGCAAAGTTCCAGTGGCAAATAACTATTATTATATGCGAATTCCATTAAATGCAAGTGAGAGTCCCAACTCCCTGAAAACTCTAGTGCATAAGCGCACAACATATCTTCCAATATCTGGTTCAGATGTTCTATTTGACCATCAGTCTATGGGTGAAAATTGTTCCAAAATCCAATCGAGTACCCTATGCTAACTGGAGACTCTTAAAAAAAAAAACTAGATGTAAAACGAGGGTCATCGTTTAACATAGCTGAAACTAGTACCAAAAGAGGTGTAACAATCCTTTCCATAAATAACTATGAAACTTAAGATGTTGAAAATCAGTAACACTTCTACACGTCCGAGCTGAGAACTGTGAAAATGGTCATGAAGTTAAGAAAGTCTTATATACTAAAAACATATATCTGAGCCTACCATGTCACAGGGAAAACTTCATATATGCAGTGAAGAAATTGGTCATACTATATAATGCGTCATCTGAAGATACGCACCAGAACAAATCTAGTCAACTGAAAACTGCTTCTACTTTAGAAGCGCCAACTGTGATGTCTTTCCTAGGGTCTAAATGTCTGAGAATAACTCTGTCTAATTAAGTCTCACATTCATGAAAAACTCATCATGAGGCTCTATGCTGTCATGAGCTATAAAACTTGCTTGAGCCATCCTCATATTATTCTTTAGGCTTGAAACAATCACATATCATTATTTAAACCCCGCTATGAACGAGTCCAGAATTCCCGCCGAAAATGAGGTTTTGAAGTCCCTCGATGCTAAAGCATAAGTCAATTGATAACACATTTTCATAACCTCATAATAATTGTAATTGATCCTTGAAGTCATTTTTTTTAACAATAAAACCTTACTGATTCATAAGTCCTAGCTTGGATTACTCGTACTCCCTAATGCTAGTTAACTCATTGCCCATGCAAGAGAATACATACTATCTTGTAATGCTTCAAAACCACTTTTAGCAACTTCTTACTATCAACTCAACTTTATTGCCAAGTCTATCCCTTATACCAATGGTTATGTTGGAAGATCCAACTTACTTACTTTTGTTCATATACCATTATTGTCTACCTCGAGTTGGATTATTTTCTTTTCTCAATCAACTTAATGGTCTTGCTAGTTCATGTTTCCAACATTTGCACACAAAGTCAAAATCCCTTAAATCTTACTAATGCCCTTAATGTTTTACGTCTTAACTAATGAAGCCTCAACATACCATATCAATTGTTCTCGAACATCTACTGTTACTAGTAATTCCATTTTAACTTATCCCTTCTCAACCTTCTGTTTCGGTAACAGATTCTTGTGTTAAAACAAAGTTCCATACCAATCATCTATGTAAGCTATCTTTCCATCTAATACATATTGTCCCAAAGTCCCACATGATCATTAGATATTTTTCTTTTACACCAAAACAATTACCTTGTAACCTCTTATATCCTGCCTCCAAACCATACTTAACTAGGAGTATTGAACACATTAAATTCCTTTCTCTTGCCAAAAAGTAAACTTCCTTGGATACTTCTCTCTCCTTTACACTTATCTTTGATAAAACCACTAAATTCAAGACACTTTTTTTTTTTCACTGTCCAATTGGAACATAATCTCTTTACTAAGTTATATTTTACTTAACTCCTCTAGAAGTCTTATCTTTCTCACTAAGAATTTCCATCTCGTAGAATTCTCCTTTGCCAATTTGCATACTTTTAAACTCCAAAAGACTTTTGTTTTTTCAAATTTGCGTAACTTGGATCTCCTTATCACAATAAGACTATGAATTTAATTAATCTAGGTACTCTAAAATAATCCTTCAACCCAAACAAATAACATTTTGCTTTATCCCCTTTAAGTCTAAACTCATATCCAACTATTTTGGCTTCCGTTAATGACATCAACTTAGCTAGATATTCCAAAAGAATCCTTCATATCACTACACATACTTTACCTAATCCATCAAGTCGTAGTATTACCAAATTGATTATCTTATTAATCCTTTCCAAAATTCCTCTCAAAATATTTAGTTTTAATATCTCAGGACCTTTAATAAATCCATAGTCTCTTCTTTTTCTCCTTCTTATCCATAAAACAACTTTTAACCTTATACTTGAGTATGTGCCTGTGAAGAAATTTATACTACCACCGATTGCACTATCCAACACAAAACATAACACTAGTCCTTGATCAATTCTTGTCTCGACAATTTTATTCTTTAGCTTAAACATTTAAATACCTTCATTCCTAAATTGTCATAACTCTACATAGTTTCATCATTCTTTAGCATTGCTGAACTGAGGCATATATTTGTTCGTTTCTAACATAATTTCCATGACCTAGTTAACCCCATAGTGTCGTACCTGATAATCCTCTTATAATAACTTCTAACGAGTCACTGATCTAGTATTAGCTTAAACAAATATTTTAATGCACAACTATCATAAAACTTGTAATTGATAAGACGTATCCGGCGATGACGAGGAATCCGTTCATGGGCCACAGGGACAATCTAGACTTACATAGTAAGTCAGTCTACAGAACCCAAAACATGGGCTCTGATACCAACTGTAATGACAGGACCCCCTAGGACTTAAATTAGGTCGTTACTAAATACATGCATGCATGAAACTCAAAACGACACTCGGTTATGGTGAAATAAATGTTAATTCAATAAGGTAAGTTCAAAAGACTTTCATTAAATTCAAATACTAAAACAATAGTAGGGTACCTATAAATCATAAAGGATAGTAAATGAGTCTGAAAAACGAATTCTTAAAGTAAGTTTTAAAGATCAAAACTAAAAGTTAAGAGAAACATGAAAAGAACTCTAAATTTCATGATGCGGAAGCGTAAAAACTAGTCCCAGTGGCTCGATCACGAATTCCGCTTGTCCATCGCCAGTGCATCTCTACCCTTACCAGAAACAACAACATGAGAAAGAATGATTATGAAATACTGAGTAAGTAACCCCACTACTGGGGTCAGGCTGGACATCTATGTCCTCTAGATACCCACCTCTAGTGAAACTTATAAATTGCTCTAGTCCTCATGGGACACATATGCACATGAAACAAGAAGGAGACTGAGTTCTATTCTACTGTAGTTAAGTATGCCCACTACCTCTGGTGACACCCGAAGGAGACACAAACTGGTGAATCCCGAAGGAGACACAAACTGGTGAATCCCGAAGGAAACACAATACCTTCACAAACTTGAATCCAAAGTTGATACACAATGGGTATGAACCAATTGATGCCAAAAGTAAATGAGTATTCAAGAATCAACCGAAAACAAACTCAAACGGCAGAAATCTTACCCAAATCGATAGATCTAGTGACGGCAAAAGCGAATGACGCTTGAGCAGTGGTAGATGGAGGTCATGAAGAAGAAACTGACGCGGCGGCTTTGGGCGGCGTTGGACGGGCTCACGAACGTGAGGAAGAAAATGGGGGTGGGGTTTGACTTTTTATAAACAAAAAAAAACAACAAAAACAATAATAATAAAACAAAAAAGGAAGTAAATATAATTACATTTAATTCCTTTCCGGTTTATACTTTTAAGTTCCTTTCTGTTTCAAAAGAAAATTAATTCCTGCTATTAATTTTCAATTTGAATTTCAAATTGAATAATTTCACGCCAACAATTAAATTTTCGCACTTATACTTGAAGTCTAAAATTCCAAAAATGCCCTCCAACTAATAACAATGACTGAAATTCCAAATAATAAAGTTACTGAAATTACATTATTACTAAAAAAATGTGCGGGGTGTGACATTCTTTGTCACTATTTGACTTATAGAGTGACACCGATTATTCGTCACTAAATGTTAAGTTTTAGAAACATATAAAAAACTAAAATCTCATAAAATTCAAGTGCTAATATTTATTGCAAAATTAAACAAAGACAAATATCATAACAATTTAAAAAAATATTAAAAATTCACAAATTAATCAATACAAAGTAATCGAACTTTAAATAAAGAGAAATATATTTTGGATTGGGTTGAGTCAACCTAAATTTTTTTTAACCAACCCACGACCCAACCTAACCCAACCAAACAAAAATAGAAAAAGTTTCACCCAACCCAACCTAACCTAAGAACAAAACTAACCTAACCCAATTCTTACATTTTGGGTTCGGTAGTCCAAGTTGTTCGAGTTGTCGGATTATTTGAACACCTCTATTTAAAACAATGATGTACTGACGTTATAGAAAACTTCGGTAAAAGTATTTTATTAATTAAAAAATAATATCTTATTTAATATATAAACTTGTTATAAAACTTTAAAATATAATAATCCTTTGGAAAAATTATGAATCAACTAATCAATTTATATTTAATCCAAAAATTATAAGAGAAGATATACATTTTCAATACTATCATTGAAACAAAATGAAATAATACCAATTTGACCATAAGTTTACAAGAAAAGTTGTTAATTTTCTAATAAGTGAGTTCAAGTAATATCAACCTAAGTTATAATTATCAAGTTACATCAATTAAAAGATGAACAAAATTAGTACCGACACTAGTTATCACAAGTTTGCATAACAAAAGTTCAACAAAAGGTTTTTGAAGCAAACATCATTTTGAAACAAAAGTATAAATACCAAATAGTTCATCACATCTTTAACATTATAATGCAATTGAGATCCCACTAAAAAAAGGCCTAATGATTCTAATGGAAAAGAAGAGTTACACTTATTTTATAGAAAATCATCCTCCAATGAAAACACATATACTCAAAACATGAAAGAATTACAGCATTGCTCAGCAAAATGAAAGTTTTCATAACTATATTTCACTTTCAAAGCTCCCAAAGAAAAACAATAGTGAAAAATACAAGTAACCATCATGGCAATAAATATTGTTAAAACCAAATCTGATCACAAACCAAGAGTGAAAATTATGTGAAAAAGTATTAGCATGACTCTTCACTCAATATGTGGTTGTTAAGCTAAAAGCACTGACAGTAACAACAAAAATTTCAATAGCAATAAAACAAGTAAAGACACACAGCAGTTGGTAACCCAGTTCGGTTACAAACATCTACATCTGGGGGATCGAATGCTCAGGAAAGATCGTCCACTAATATTAAAGAATTAAGTAATTTACAACGTAGTACTTATCTGTAATACTCCAACTACTATAGCGGCTTACATAGAGCTTAAGTCACACGTCACCTAAGCTCACCCTAGACGTGAGACTCCCTCTCAACTAAACTTAGGTTCCTTCTAAGTATGTTAATATTAGCAATGAATACTTCAGCATCTAACAGTGTGTGAGACTCCCTCTCACGATAATATCTTTCCTAATGTCAATGAACTCCCTTCACTGATATCACTTAGGAACCCCTTAAGATGAAAGACTCCCTTTTTTCAAAGCTAAGTCTTAGGCTCCCCCTAAGACTGAGAATCCCTTCTTTGGCAGCTAGGACTTAGGCTTCTCCTAAGCTGTAATAATCTTCAAAGTCTTGTATTCAACGGAAGAATAACTTCCAAAACGGAATAAAGTGAGCAACAAGCAAGATCACAATGTAGAACAATTCGGTCGAAGGCTGCAAATGTCTTGCTCCCAAAAACTCAAATCGGCGTAATAAAAAATTGCTTATCAAAAGCATACCAAAAGACTCCTTCCTTAGACAAATCTAGAAAAGGAAACATCTCCCAAATAGGAGAAAATAAGCCACGCCGCAATAAAGGAAAATATTAGACTACATAAATCTGTCAAATATTTCTAGATTATGAAAGTATTTTGCAGGAAAATATTCTGATGTCAAATCCTGATGTTAGTACATTATTTGAGACATTTGTAGAGCCACTACCTTAGAGAAAATTATAACGCCAACAAACCAAATCTCCAACAATCTTCCCCTTTGGCTTATAATTCTTTTTATAGGCAGAACATAAAACAAACATCAAACATGACTAAATGTCAGTAAAGAAGTCTTTACAGAAGTATTAATATCAGATAAAACTAGAACAAGCCAACAAAAAAACAAAGTCTTTAGATTAAAACAACAAACACCACAAAACACCATCTGACAAGTAGCAACAACAAAACAAACTCCAACCACAAAACTCTCCCTTTTCTTTCATTAAAAAAAAATTAAGCACCAGACGAAGATGCTTCAGCAGAACCCACCAAAGTAGCACTCATTGTGGCCAAAAACCAATCACTATGTCTGTACACTTCTGAAGTTTCTAAAGCTGAGCATCAATGTCTTTGAGATTAGATGACAGATAATGTAGAACGTGACTACCAAAGGGGGATTTAGTAAATCCCTTACATATTCCATCAACAAAAGCGTCTGTAGTAGGAACTGCAAGATTAGGCACATGAAAGTTTTGCAAAAGTTTTGGATGGACAGAAAAAGGCATTGGAGCTAGACCAACAACTTCATTAGAATAAATAATGTATGGTTTCTGATCTAGCAACACTCCATCGATCGGGGATAACAAATGGGAAGCTTTAAATCCTGAGAACCAATATGACGTTTAATTTGATTCATAACAAAAGGACCCAAATCAAGAGAAGTACTAGTACCAATCTAAAACAATAGAGTAACCAGGGAGACAAATAAAATGATGACATGCAGAAATGCATGTCATCTTAGGCCTTTTACTTAGAATTATGAAGGTTGTTAGGCAAAATATGCATCGATCATGATAGGAATTCACGAGAATATGAGTTTGTGTCGATCAACATGTCAAATCTCAGCTAACCCGTTATCTTTCGTTAATTATGCGTTCAATTTTCTATCTTTGTAGCTAATGCAGGAAATGAACGCAAACAACCACCGCATGCGGAGAAACACTCCATTGGAAAGGCAAATGCATCGATCAATGCATGGATGTTGCGGTAATCAGCTGTATGCGTCTATCGCATGGGAGTTGTGCTCGTCAAGCGAATGCAGTCATCGTGTAGAGTTGCGGTAATGCTACGCTCGATTAATGATTTCCTATGATCGCAATTTCCGCCTTATGTCAACGCATTTTCTGCATAAAAATACAAAAATCAACTGTTCCTATGCGATGAGCGCATTCAATCGCAATATTATGAATTTGATGCTTTTTGGACGCAATTTAACATGTTTTATCAACGCAAACCAACATTGTTTAAGAACTTAGCACTATGATAACATGCATTTCTACCAGTTATCACACCCCCGAATTTAAACAATGCTTGTTCTCAAGCATAAGCTAAAGATTTCCTTTAGCAAGTCGACCGCAATGTTCTTTTCCTAGATTTCTCAAGGATACTTCGTTCAAATCCTATATACCAAAATTTCCTTAATTCTTGTTCAAGTCAACTCTATAAATATTTCTAAGACCTAAGGACTGCAAGCTTAACCTTAAAAAAGACTTTACTAACTTTCGGGACATCGCATGATTTATTTCAAAAAGAAAATTTTTTCCACCGGGGTGTCAAATGATTTTATCCTTGCATATTTCTTAACACTGTTGTAATATATATATATATTTCTTACGTTGCGCTGATCCAAGTGCCTTGCCTTCGTTTTGGCTTGCCCTCACCTGTGTCATGCGGACATCCAACTACGAGTAATGTACTCTTCCTCATATTAAACTCATACCTACTTGGCAGTGGAGTTGCGGTCATTTATTTATACGTTGATCATGGTGACTTACTTTCAGATCCACTGAGGTCTTTTCTGGCTGAAAACCACCCTCGTAATATGCCTTAACTCGCTGTCCATTAACCTTAAATGTACGGCTTCCATCCTTAGTGATCAGCTTCACCACTCCATGTTGGAATATTTATTTAATGATGAAGGGTCCGGACCAGCGCGATTTTAATTTTCTAGGGAAATGCTGTAGTCGTGAGTTAAATAATAAGACCCTCTGCCCGACTTGGAGGTTTTTACCGCATATGTATTTGTTGTGCCAATGCTTGGTATGCTCCTTGTAAATCTTTGCGTTCTCATATGTGTTAATCCTCTATTCTTTTAGCTCGACCAGTTGAAGTTTTCTCGCTTCTCCTGTTTTCTTCAGACCAAAGTTTAATTTCTTCACTGCCCACAATGCCTTGTATTCCAGCTCCAGAGGAAAATGACACGCCTTACCAAAGACCAACGCATATGGTGACATGCCTATAGGTGTTTTAGATGTAGTCTGGTACGCCCATAACGCATCATCGAGCTTTGTTGCCCAATTTGTTCGTGAAGGCCTTACTACCTTCTCGAGTATCAGCTTAATCTCTCGATTGGACTTCTCGGCCTGACCATTCGTCTGCGGATGTTATGCGGTGGCCATTTTGTGGAGAATGTTATATTTGCGCTGCAACTCCTTAATAGTATGATTGATAAAGTGAGAGCCCTCATCACTTATTATGGCACCTGGGGTTCCAAAACGAGTGAAAATGTTTTTCTTTAGGAATTGAGAGACTACCGTCGCATTGCTTGCGGTGCACGCCACTTTCTCTAGCCACTTGGATACATAGTCGGCGACTAATAAAATGTAATGTTTACCATTCGAGGGAGGGAATGGTCCCATGAAATCAATACCCCACACGTCGAACAACTCAAGCTCCAAGAGGATATTCATCGGCATTGCATGTTTCCATGAAATGTTACCTATGCGTTGACACCGATCACACTTCTTGGCATAGTCAACTGCATCGTTAAACAATGTTGGCCAAAAGAATCCACTCTGTAAAACCTTGGCTGCGGTGCGCTGTCCTTCAAAGTGCCCACCATATGGTGAGAAGTGACATTGCGATAAAATGCGTTGCTGAGCAGCATTTGGTATGCATAGTCGCAGGATTTAGTCTGCCCCTCTTTTGTACAAATTTTGCTCATCCCAATAATAATATCGACATTTATGTTTGAGCTTCCTCTGTTGGTGGTAGGTATAATCTTCCGAAAATTGTCCGCAAACCAAATAGTTGACTATGTCAGCATACCACGACAATTCTTCAATGTGGAACAACTGCTCATCCGGGAACACCGCACTTACCTCTGACTCATTGCAGTCAACCTCAGGATTTTCCAATCTGGACAAGTGATCCACAAATTGGTTCTCCGTTCCCTTTCGATCAATTATTTCTATATCAAATTCTTGAAGGAGGAGAACCCATCTGATCAACCTCGGCTTTGCATCCTTCTTTTCCATTAAGTACTTTATTGCCGAGTGATCAGTATGTATGATTAACTTTGTCCCAAGCAGATATGCTCGGAATTTTTCCAACGCAAAAATTACCGCCAGAAGCTCTTTCTCTGTGGTGGTATAATTCGTCTGAGCAAGATTTAATGTCTTACTCGCATATGCAATGGGATGTAAGATTGTTTTTCTCTTTTGTGCCAAAGATGCTCCCATCGCATACCCGCT
The DNA here is from genome assembly GCF_027475165.1 of Benincasa hispida. NCBI lineage: Eukaryota > Viridiplantae > Streptophyta > Magnoliopsida > Cucurbitales > Cucurbitaceae > Benincasa > Benincasa hispida. The sequence goes on along the minus strand of NC_143485.1, from coordinate 5,406,651 downwards.
TGCATCGCACATTATTTCAAAAGGCAGTATCCAATAAGGTGCAATTAACACGGGTGCGGTAATCGGCACATTCTTCAAAACTTTGAATGCATCGAGGCAATTGTCGTTAAAATCAAATTTTCTATCAGCCTCTAACAACGCACTCAGTGGTCGTGCTATTTTCGAAAAGCCTCTGACAAAGCGTCGGTAGAATCTAGCGTGCCCCAAGAAACTTCGTACAACTTTCACGCTTATTGGAGGTGGTAGTTGTTCAATTGCTTCGATTTTTACTTTATCCACCTCCAACCCGTTCTGGGAAGCCTTATGCCCCAACACTATGCCCTCCATTACCATTAAATGGCATTTTCCAAATTGAGCACCAGATTCGTCTCTTCGCATCTCTTCAGCATCTTCTCCAAGTTGGCTAGACAAACTTCATAGGTGTTCCCATAAATAGAGAAGTCGTCCATAAAGATTTCAATAGAGTTCTCAAGATAGTCTGAAAAGATGGCCATCATGCACCTTTGGAATGTGCTTGGCGCATTGCAGAGGTCGAGCAACATATGGCGGAAAGCAAAGGTCCCATATGGGCACGTGAATGTGGTCTTGTCTTGGTCTTCTTGAGCTATTATAATCTGGTTATACCCGGCATAGCAATCTAGAAAGCTGTAAAAGTCATTTCCAGCTAGATGGACTAGCATTTGATCAATGAACGGTAGGGGGAAATGATCTTTCTTGGTTTCTGCATTCAGCTTTCGGTAGTCTTTGCAAATGCGCCACCTAGTGACGGTCCTTTGCAGTATTAATTCATTGTTTTCGTTCGGGACTACCGTCGTGCCACCCTTTTTTGGCACACACTGCACGGGGCTGACCCACGTGCTATCTGCTATTGGATAGATAATGCCCGCATCTAACCATTTTATGATCTGCTTTTTAACGACCTCTTTCATCGCAGGGTTAAGCCTGCACTAATGTTCGATCGTTGCCTTATGGTTTTCTTTGAGACGAATGCGGTGTATACAGTACGCTGGGCTGATTCCTCTAATGTCAGTGAGTGTGCAGCCAATTGCTCGCACGTGTTTCCTCAGAATGCTCATCAACGCATTCTCATGGTTTTCGTTAAGCTCAGAGGAAATAATAACTGATAGCTTCTCATCCTGCCCCAAAAATGTGTACTTTAAATAGGTCGGCAGGGTCTTTAATTCCAATGTTGGTGGTTCTACTTGGGATAATTGCGTTGTTTTTCTTTCTTCTTTTTTTGTTGGCTCTTCTTCTTGGTTTGTGATCATCTTTTCTTCCTTGCTTGATTTTGTTATGATCGCATTACAGGCAACAACGGATGCGTTTGCATCCTCTTCTTCATTCTCTTTGTCAAACTTTCTTCTTCCATAAAATTCTGGTCGTCATCTGAGTCATGCAGGTCTTCTTCGTCAAGAAACTTAATGGCACGGATTATGTTGAACTTGAGCTTCTGCCCGCTTATGCTCAAAGTGATCTCCCCTTTATGCACATCAAACTGGGCACGACCTGTTGATAAAAATGGTTACCCCAGAATGATGGGCACATCTTTGTTAGCCTCGTAATCCAAGATGATAAAGTCGGCTGGTAGGATAAATTTGTCAATGGTGATCAACACGTCCTTCACCTTTCCCTCTGGATGCACTAGAGATCTATTGGCCAGTTGGAGAGTCATAGTTGTGGGTGCAAGTTGCCTTACATTAAATTACTTAAAGATCGACAGAGGCATCAAATTGATGCTGGCTCCAAGGTCACACAAGGCTTGCCTGATGTATAGTCCTCCTATGGAGCAGGGTATAGTAAAGCTCCCAGGATCGCTCATCTTCGATGGAATGATTGATTTCGAAATTTGCGTTAATGCCACCGTGTAAAACTTACCAACTCCCTTATTCTTGGTTATAATATCCTTCAGAAACTTTGCGTAGGCAGACATTTCCTCAATCGCTTCACTGAATGGAATATTATTAATATGTAATTGTTTTAACATATACAGAAAGTGTTGGTACTATACCTCGTCATTCTTTTTCTTTCTAAGTCTTTGCGGGAAGGGTGGTAACTGCACTCCCATGGTCCCCTTCTCTGTTGGCTTTGAGGTCGAGCAACTTCTGGCTCTATTGCTTCTTTTTCTCCTTCTTCTTCTTGCGTCACTGCAATTTCAGGTTCCACCACAATGGGAGTAATTCGGCTAGGCTTCTTTCTTTCTCGCTCCACAGTTTTTCCACTTCGGATGTCACAACCTGACATTGCTCTTTATCTGATCCCCCCCAGGTTGCATTGGAGTTCTGTTGAACTCGGCAGAGCCCCTTGCGGTCTGTTCTTTAGCTCACTTGCAATCTGGCCCATCTATAATTCTAAATTGCGGATGGACGTAGCTTGACTTTAAGGCACCATTTCGTTTTTCTCTATATATTGCTTCAATAGGCTTTCCAAGGAAGAAGATTGTGGTGGTTGTGAGCTATTAGCTTGATTGCTTGTCTGACCGTTATTGCGTGGGAAGAATCCAGGTGGCCCTTCTTTCTGCGCCATAGGTTTGAAATTCTGCTGCTGATTCTTCCATGTAAAATTGGGGTGGTTTCTCCACCCGGGGTTGTAGGTATTCGAAAAGGGATTATTTTTCACAAAGTAAATAGACTGTGGATTCTGTGGGCATTCTTCCATTGCGTGCTCATCACCGCAAGTTGCACACCTTGCGGTGTTTTGAGTAATTGCGTTGATTTGCCCATTTTGCGGTGTTGAGCTACTGATCGCAATTCTTTGAATTAAGTTCATCATTGTGGTCATCTGATTCTGTAGTGAAGTAATAGCACCATTACTTGCGTCGTTATCCTTAATTCTCAGTCTTTGATCACTCTCCCTCCAATCTTCGTGGTTCTTAGAGATGCGATCCAAGATAATCTTAGCCTCGTCATACGTTTTATCAAGCAGACCACCAATGGCTGTTGCATTGGTAGTGGTTTGCGAAGCGGGATTCAAACCATGATAAAAGATTTCCATCTGAAGGCAGTCTGGAAAACCATTGTGTGGACAGTCCCGAACCAACCTCTTAAACCTCGCCCAGGCATCGCTGAGCGATTCATCAATGTCTTGTTCAAAATTTGTTATAAGTTTCCTTCGTCTAGCATTTTCAGTAGGCGGAAAATATTTCTTCATAAATTTCTTTACGACCTATTCCCATGAAGTGATCTCTCCCGGCTCGAGAGAATACGCCCATTTCCTTGCCTGATCACAAAGAGAAAATGGGAACAAAGTTAGTCGAACTTTTTTGGCAGAGATGTTTGGGAACAAAAAAGTATTTCAAATTTCAATAAAGCTTCGGAGGTGGGCGTGTGGGTCCTCGCCACACCGTCCTCCGAATTGTCCTACAGTTTGGATAATCTACAACATCACCAGTTTCATTTCGAATCTGATTCTATTGAGGGAAGGCCTCATGATTCCTGGAGAGAAATCATAGATGTTTGGCGATGTATAGTCCCTAATGAGTCTATTGCGATCGTTAGCAAGAAGGATTGGATTCGTCATGTCGTTGTTTTCGTTTGTTGCTCCGTTTCCAGGTTGCTCCGCCATCTCTTCTTTATTTGACTGTTGTTGTTGCCGGTCTCTTAATCTTCGTCTAAATGTTCTCTCAATCTCTGGGTCGTAATTCGCCAAAGATTGAGAGTCTGCAAAGAAATCAGAAAAATTACCGTTAGCATACTATTTTGCCAAAGTCTCTGGCAACGACGCCAAAAATTTGATGCGTTATTTTATGAAGTGAAATTGTCAATGAAATGCGATGGTGAAAAATGCGTTGAGCACTCAAGTTTCCTTAGAGGAATCTAAATGTAAACTCCACTGAGTTTCCTGGTAAGTCTAGGGTCGAACTCAGGGACTTGTGAAAATAGGTTGCGTTGGTAATTTTTAGAAAACTTTGCGGTAACTGGTAACTCAATTAATTGTTGGTTTGTTATTGATTGCGATAATGAAAAATAAACAATTACGGCGGATTTGAGAAAATTTGGATTATATGATAGATGCACTGAGTATGCGGATGAACAGGTTGAGAAGGTCTTTAGCTAGCGTTATTTGGGAATGCGTTAAACTATGCAATCATGCTGTAACCATGCACAACAAGTCATTTTCCAATGAAAATGCGATGCTTCTAAGTCTAGGACGCATATATTGAATGCAAAAGTGTCTATTGAGCTTATTTCTAAGTCTCTACTCTTATCCTATGCGATGATGCAAGATGCATAAAAGCAAGGTGACCGCACACAATCATATCCTATCTCTAGGATGCATGCGATGCGTTAATAACAAACAATGCTTATTCCTAAGCTCATATCTCTTGATTATGCGTTCTAATCTGACTCTTCCGAGCCTAGATTCTAACATGACTTTCTTAAGCCTAGATCTTGTCCTTAGACTACCCTCCCGAGTATCTCTAATAGAAGAATGAAGCATACATAATACAAGATAATCGCATAGAATGAAGATTCCCAGTTATGCTAGCTAAATGCTTCTCAACCCATTCAACAGATTTAGCTACTCATGCGTAAATAACAGAGAGTGAACAGATATAGAGAAGGAAATTCCATTTTTATAAATAAGTTTGAGTACAAAATAACAATGGAAGATAAAGGTAGAGAGCCTGGTCGCAATTCTTTACTGACCTAGGCTTTTACACTGTCAATCTTTATTCGATTTAAAAGATATTCCTGCTTCTGCAGGCGTCGGCCCTCTCTCTGTCCGTGAAGCTTCCGACGCTCTCCCAAGCTTACCGGAATGATCTGTTGGCACAACCTCCTTCTCTCGTGTCCACCTTAGAATGAAAGAAAATCTAAGAACAAGGCTAAACTATCAACAGAATTGTGAACTCGTAAAACAGCTGAACCTCTTTTCTGAAGGATGCCTTTGGTATTTATAGAACTTCCAGGGTGAAAGGCGGCTTCTCTCTCATGATTGCACAGATGGGACAGCTTAATTCCCGACTAATACGTCGAATATTTGTCACCGAAAAGCTGAATGTACTTGTTATCGTTAGCGGCTATCAACTTAATTCGGATTTGACTGTCATCAACTTTCTATCCCATCGTGATTAATTATGTCTTTCACCCAGATGCACCCACCATGTTGCGCCGAAAAATTTGTGGCAATCCTTCTTGAGAAAATGTTTGCTAACACAATCACCGTAAAGCCTTGCGATAATGCTATGCTCGACCAATGATTTCCTATGATTACAATTTTTGCCTTGCTTCAACACATTTTCTGCATAAAAATACAAAAATCAACTGTTCCTATGCGATGAACGCATGCGACCGCAATATTATGAATTTGATGCTTTTTGGATGTAATTTAACATGTTTTATCAACGCAAGCTAGCATTGTTTAAGAACTTAGCACAATGATAACGTGCATTTCTGTCCATTATCAGTATACAAAGGTCGCATCCAATAGTGTCACCAGAATGAGGTACCCAATCTCATCCATATACTTATAGACCATTTTGGCTATATACTACAACTTGATCCACTTTTATGTCACCACATAAAGTTAAAGTACATATATTATAGTCATGGATCTGTTTATTGGATTTTTATAACAGAATGCAATATCAATAACAATTTATTGAATAAAATAGTTAAGAATACTTTTATTGATAAATAGAATATGTTAACAATATTTACGAACTGCGAGTTTTTAGGACATTCCCAACAACCACATGCTTGGGCCACTAATCTTGCTTTATTTCTGATCACATTTCCATTCTCATTTATCTTGTTTTTTAAAATCCACTTTGTGCTAATAACATTCACAAAATCCGACTTGGTAACAATAGTCCAGACGTCATACCTCAAAAATTGCCCGAGCTCCTCTTACATGGCATTTGCACAACATACATCTTTAAAGCTTATTTAATATCTTTTGGTTTAACAGGAGAAGTGAAGCAAATATTGTTAATCATGCCATGATGATTAACCTTATCCTTTCTTCTGGTTATCACTTCATCTTCCAGGTCCCCAATAATGTTACTAGGAGGAGAATTTTACAAACCCTATTGGAAGGTTGCTTGTTGCTTGCATCTGTTTGTTCAGTGATATTCTTGTTAATCTCCACAATATTTTTTGAATTCATGTATGTCGACATATAAAATGAGATGTTAGGCACATTAGTATTAACCACTAGAGTGATATTGAGATCTTCTTCTTTAATAAGAGAAGAATAAGGAGAAGTAATATCGTCATCAATTACAACGTTAATAGACTCCATTACAGTATGAGTTTGTTTGTTATAGACACGATAAGCTTGACTATTTAAGGAATATCCAAGAAATATCCCTTCATCAGACTTGGAATCCCATTTTCTTCTAGCCTCTTTAATAATAAGAATGTAATAGACACTTCCGAAGACATGAAAATATTTCACACTAGGTTTTCTACCTCTCCATATTTCATACATAGTGCTTGAAGTTCTTGGTCGTAAAAGCACTCTGTTATTTATATGACAGGCTATGTTTAGAGCTTCTACGCATAAGTGAAATGGTAGATGCTTTGCATGTATCATCGCACGAGCCATCTCCTGAAAAGTTTTGTTTTTCCTTTCCACAATTCCATTCTACTGTGGTGTAATAGGAGCAGAAAACTCATGGTGAATCCCAATAGATTGACAAAACTCAGTGAATTGAGAGTTTTCAAACTCCCTACTATGATCACTTCAAATGCGTATCATATTCAGGTCTTTCTCATGTTGTAGTTGATGACAGAGAGCATGAAAAACAAAAAATAGTATTTAATTTTTCATGAATAAAACACACGTAGTGATAGAGTAGACATGCATAAAATTGAAGCTAACATAATCATTAAGCACTCTAATTGTTTTTAATTTGATTAAAAGCATGCTAAAAAAAATTCAAACAAAAAAGGGTTTCAATGAATATCTTTGAAGAATTCCACTTAATCTTGGCAATTCCACAAAATTGACCTTATATTTCTTTAGAAGACTATCAAGAGAATCTTCTTTACTATTCTCAACCTTGGATTTGAGTGGTGGAACTATGAATTGAGAGGGATTGAAATGGATTTTAGAGAGCTTGAGAGCAAAAACAATTTTTTCTAATTTTTTGTCAAATTCAGATTTTCTCAAGCTTCAAACTGAGATTATTGAAGCTTTTATTAAGTTTAAGCATGAAAGCACTAACTAATTCAGCTGATTGACACTTCAATTACCACTTAGTAAGTGGGATAAGTGTTAAAATGTGGATTAATCCTCTCAAAATCCCATTTTGAGATAAATCCACTCAAAATGTCAAATTTCGAATTAAAAAAAATATAGATTTAATTCTAAATTAAATGAAGTTTTAATTTCTAGAATTTAATTTATAAATCTGCATTTGATTTAATTTTAAATAATTATTTAAATAAATTTAATTAATTAAATAAATAATAATTTAATATCAAATATCAAATGAATAAAACACATAATTTAGATAAGAATCCTATTCATGTAATCAATATTTAAATCATTATTTAAATATATTAGACTCTCTAATTACGTTTAATTTTCAATAAATTTAAACGTTAATTATATCAAATAAAATTATCCAGACCCAAAAAACTAAATTTGAACGTTTCAAATTCCAAACCCTAATTTCGAATTTGAACGCTTCAAGTTCGCTCAATATTCTAATCCAATGTTTAGACTTTTACGACCCAGTAGAGGGAGCTTATAGACCTACATATCATGAGCTCCAATTATTTGAGATTAATCGATTAAACTCTTTAATCCGAAATAATCAATATTTGTTACCTACTGAGGCATATCATTATAGCTCGATAGTTCCACTCTCCCTGTTGTAGATATATTTCTGTCCACTTGATTTAACCATAATCAGTAAGTCGATCCTTCACAGGTCGTTCGTATTTACAACTAGATCAAAATTACCATTTTATCCCTGTAAATACATCTTGTTCCTTAAGTCACCTTGATCCTTTACTAAACAATTGGTTTATAGCCCAACTAATAAACCATGTCCTTCTCGACCAAGAGAGGGCGAGATCCCTTTGTTCAAGACCAAGAACCAGTACTTAAGGGAACAACCTATGGGTAGGAGTGAATTTCTTCTTGCAGGACTATGTCTCCAACTATCTATCAGGTCTTATCCTCAAAATGGGAGGCTTATTGAGCAGTACTATTGAACTACTCTCACGTATGCAGATCAAAGGATAATCCCGAATAAACAGAAGTTCATAGTTAGCTCAAGATTAAGTTCGAGTTACCCTAGGTCATCGAATTGAAACAATAAGTTTTAACAGTAAACGGTCGTTATAAAGAAAAATGACTATTTTATGGTCCGGTCTTATGCAAACGTCTTTTACCAAAGATGGTCTCACTTGCATGTCTCCACACGAACGATTTCGAGATCACATTGTTTGTATCAGTATACAAAGTGGGCCATATCCATAGTGTCCCCAGGATGAGGTACCCAATCTCATCCATATACTTATATACCTTTTAGGCCATATACTATAACTTGATCCTCTTTTATGTATTTACATAAAGTTAAAGTATTCATACTGTTGGGTTTTATGTCCTAAAACTCATGGTTTGTAAACAATTAAATTTATTCTGAAAATTAAATAAGTTATTTTTTAATATATGAATTGCTTATTTCGTTTTAGAAATAAATCGCTTAAACTAAAAGATTCATGACTATAACATGAGTACTTGAACTTTATGTGGAGACATAAAAGTGGATCGGGTTCGAGTAAATAGTCAAAATGATCTATATTATATGAAAAAGATTGGGTGCCTTATTCTGGTAACACTATCGGATGCAACTCACTCTATAGTTATTACAAAGAGTTGTAAAGTGTTACAGACGAAGTGATCCTAATTCGTACATGTCTTGACATGAGGAGTGAAAGTGTCCTATGCAATGAGTTTGTACAAGAACAGACCACGAAATAAGTCACTCTTACTTTATAACGATGTTTACTGTTTAAGACTGACTATTTCAAAGCGATGACCTAGGTAACTTGACCTTAATCCCAAGCTAACAATGAACTCCTATTTATTCGGGATTATCATTAGATTTGCATAGGTGAGAATTGGCTCAATAGCGCTAGCTCAATGAACCTCCATTATATGGGTAAGACCGGATAGATAGCTGGGGATATAGGGTGCAAGATGAAATTCACTCCTACCCGCTTTCGAGGATAGAAGAGAGGTTGTTCCCTTAAGTGCTGACTCCAGGTCTTGAACAAGGGGTCCCACCCTCTCATTGGCCCGAGAGGGACTCGGTTTGATGATCAGATCACAAACTAATTATTCATTAGAGGATCAGTGGAACTTAAGGAACAAGAGGTAATCTTGGGGGTAAAATAACCATTTGACCTAGCCGTTATTACGAACAACCTGTGAAGGGTTAACTTACTAATTATGGTTATATTGAGTGGACATAATATATCTACAGTGAGGGGAGTGCAACTCTGGGCTTTAGTGGAGTGACCTAGTAGTTAACGAATGGGGGTTAATTCAGTATAAAGAGTTTAACCAATTAATCTTGGATCGTTGGAGCCCATGATCTGTAGGTCCATGAGGTCCTCTACTAGCTCACAAATGGATTATCCTTGGAGTAGCGTGATAAGTTGATTTGAAACGTTCAAATTAGAATTAAGGGAATTAGTAATTATATGTGATATAGTTACACATTTAAATTTGAAACTAAACGAAATTGGAGAATCAATTAATATTGAAATATGATTTAAATATTAAATTCATTAATAGAGATTCATGATGATGGAATTAGTGTTACATTAATTTAATATTTGATATTGAATTAATTAGAGTTAATTAAATTGTTTAATTAATTATTTACTATTGATTTCTTAGAAAATTAATTATTGAATTAATTTTGTAAAATTAATAAAGATTTCATTTTTTAAAATAAAAATTGATTTTGCAAATCAATTAGAAAATCAAAATTGAAAAAAATTGAAAAATGGAAAATCCCAAAAGTGGGATTTTTCCACTTTCCATTCAAGTAGCTCACAGATATTCCACCATATTTTCCAGTCATTAATCCAAGATTGAGCTGCAATATATGCAGCAATGGTGTTTGCATGAAAGTCATGCAATAAATAACTCAGTTTGGAGTGCAAATCGGGCATGCAATTGACTGAAAATTGTTGGGAAATCTTGAGGTTAAAAAAGGTCTTCAACCATGGTGATCTAGTGACCTCTCCTCCTTGTTCCCTCAAGTCAAACTTATTTTGAGCCCCACAAGTCAATCCAAGGCACCAAGAGGATGGTAGGGAAGGCCTTGAAGTGGTTCACAAGCTGAATTGAAGAGGAATTGCAACTGGAATTCGAGTTTCATGTGTTATTTCAAAGGTATGTCATGAAACCCTCTTATTAATTTATGATCATACTTAATTCAAAGCCAAAATTAATGAATTAGAATGCTTAATGATCCATTTTTCTTTTGCTGCATGTTCTAACTCTAACACATACTATAACCATGAGTTCGTTTATTGGATTTTATAATATAATACAATTTTAATAAAACTTTTAATGATAAATAGAACATATTTCCAAAATTACGAACTGCGAGTTTTAGGACATTCCCAACAATCTCCTACTTGGACTAAAACTCCAGTGGGTTACAGATATATACAAATATATAATGTTGAGAAAAGAGAAAATACTATAAACTAGAGCATCTATATACCCTTGACATTCACCCACTTGCCCTAGTTTTTTGAAGCTCGTAGTCCCAGTCCAACCAGGTGACCCTCGAACACTTTAGCCATGAGGGCCTTCGTAAATGGATCAGCAAGATTATCCTCAGAGGCTATTTTCGTGACTATCACGTCTCCTCTATGTACTATCTCCCTGATGAGATGGTACTTTCGCTTGATGTCTTTTTCGCATTTGTGGCTCCTAGGTTCCTTTGAATTGACAATTGTTCCACTGTTTCACAATACAGGATGATTGACAAATGCATATTGGAACTACTTCCAAATCTATCAGGAATTTTCTGAGCCATACTGCTTCCTTAGCTACTTTATACGCAGTTACATATTCAACTTCCATCATGGTATCAGCAATACAACTCTGTTTGATGGTTCTCCACACTATTGCTCCTCCGTTTAGAGTGAATACTGATCCTGGAGTAGATTTTCTAGAATCTACATCAGTCAGAAAATCAGAATTAGTGTATCCCATAAGGATCAAATTCTCAGGACCATACACGAGCATATAGTTCCTTGTTCTCTGAAGATATTTGAGGATGTTCTTAACAACAATCCAATAATTATGTCCAAGGTTGGACTGAAATCTACCGATGATTCCAACTACAAAGCATATGTCGGGACGTGTACATAACATAGCGTACATGAAGCTCCTGACTGTTGATGCATAAGGAATTCTTTTTATTTTCTTAACTTCTTGAGGTGTCTTAGGACACTGTTCCTTAGACAAATGAATTTTGTGTCTAAAAGGTAGCATACCCTTTTGGTAATTTTGCATATTATATCTTGATAACATCTTGTCAATATAAGATGCTTGAGATAGCACTAGCATTTTGTTCTTGCAATTTCGGACAATTTGGATTCCAAGAACATATTGTGCATCTCCTAAATCTTTCATTTTAATTTGCGATACTAGCCATCTCTTTACGTCAACAAGGAATCCTGTCTTATTCCCATTGAGTAGGATATCATCAACATATAGTACCAAGAAAGCTACAGTCTTGTTGACTATTTTCCTTTAAATACAAGGTTCGTCAACATTCTGTACAAAGCCGTATGATTTGATTGCAGTATCAAATCTTATATTCCAAGATCGAGATGCTTGTTTTAATCCATAAATGGATCTATTAAGCTTGCAAACTTTTTGTTCCTAACCCTGTTCAATAAACCCTTTCGTTGAGACAGATAAATACTTTGATCAAGATGACCATTCAAAAAGGTTCTTGACATCCATTTGCCAGATTTCATAATCATAGAAAATAGCAATGGATAAATGTATTCTAATAGATTTAATCATGGCAACAAGAGAGAAGGTTTCTGCATAATCTACCCCATTTCTTTCGATAAACCCTTTTGCCACGAGTCTGGCTTTATAGGTTTGTATCATACCAGTTTGGTCTTGCTTTCTCTTGTAGATCCACTTGCAATCAATAGGTTTTATCCCATCTGGTTGATCTACAAGCTCCCAGACAGAATAGAAGTAAATTGACTCCATTTCTAGGTCCACGGCTTTTATCCATTGATCTCTATCTACATCTTTCATTGCTTGTTTAAAGGTCAATGGATCCTCTAAGCCATCATCAAGTATGATGATATGACTTTCTGTTAAACCCATATAGCGGTCAGGCTGTTGAATAACCCACCCACTACGTCGAGGCATTCTCAACTCATGAGAATGATATGATGGAGTAACAACTCTTGTTAAATGACCAGCTTGATCAACAACTTTTGTTGATTTATCTATAGATTCTTTGGACATCTCATTTAATACTAGTTTACTGCGAGGTTGATGATTTCTTATGTGATCTTCCTCTAAGAATGTAGCATTTTTCGATACAAATACTTTATCTTCTTGAGGATCATAAAATAGACCATCTTTTGTTTCTTTAGGGTATCCTACAAATAGGCATATTTTTTAAAGTCGTTCTAATTTCTTAGCGTTTTGCACCAACATGTGTGTCGGGAATCCCCAAATTTTGAAGTGAGATAAACTACCTTTACGTCCTCTCCATAACTCATATGGTGTTTCTGAAACACTTTTTAAGAGAACCATGTTCAGTAAATGTACAACAGCTTGTACTGCATACCTCTAAAAGAACTGAGGTAAGTAGGCATAACTCATCATTGAACGAACCATGTCTAACAAGGTTCGATTTCTCCTTTCTGCTACACCATTCTATGTGGTGTACCAGGTTCTATGAGTTGGGATTGAATTCGATGTTCTACTAAATAGTTCGGGAATTGTAAATCGATATACTCACCACCCTGATCTGATCGAAGTGTTTTTATCCTTTTACCCAATAGGTTCTCAACCTTAGTCTTATACTCTTTGAATTTTTCAAGAGTCTTAGACTTATGATTTATTAAGTAAACATAGCCACATCTGGAATAATCATCAACAAAATTAATGTAATATTTGGATCCTCCCTGAGCTTTAACATTCATCGGACCACAAAGGTCTGAATGTATAACTTCTAGAGGTTCTTTGGCTCTAAGACATTTTCCGAAAAAGATCTTGTAGTCATTTTTATCTTAAGACATGATTCACACAGAGGTAAAGATCTTTCTTCTAACTGATTTAGATTACCATTCTTTACCAATATCTTAATCCTATTGAGATTTATTTGACCAAGTCTTAAGTGCCGAAGATAGGCATTACGAGAAATATTTCTTTTCTTATTTTGAGTTTCTACTGTTTTAAACATCTCTATATTTAAAATAGTTTTTGCCTCAATTCATTTTAACACATACAAGTTATTTTCAAGTTTAGTTGTACACATTTGAACACCTTTTGAACTAATGAACACTTCATTTACATCAAAAGTGACTTTATACATATGTTCTAGTAAACAAGATATAGAGATTAATTTCCTCTTCATTTTAGGTATATAATATACGTTTTCTAGTAAAATGTAAGAATCTCCAAAACATAATTTGATGTCTCCCACTACTTTTGGTGAAATGACTTCACCTGTTCCCACCTTGAAAGTCATGTCGTTTTTTGATTGCTTCTTCTAGGAACTAGTTTCCTGAAAGAAAGTGCAAATATGCTTAGTGACTCCTGAATCTAATATCCACGTCAAGTGAGAACATTCCATTAAACACATTTATATTACAAGTAAATCGAATTTACCTTGATTTTCCTTCTCAACTTTCTTCTCTGCAAAATATTTAGGGCAATTGCGTTTCCAATGCTCGTTGACATTATAATGGAAACATTTTCCTTTTGAAACTTTCGTCTTGCTCTTAGTAGTAAGAGTCTGTTACTTCCCTTTTCCCTTTTTATTCATTTGGATACTCTTATGCTTTGAAGATCCAGACTTCTTTTCAGAGATTTTTGAACTAGATGAAGCACCCTTATGAAATTTCCTTTAGGAAAATATTTCCTTCCCCTTCTTTATTTTCCATTAAAGATCGATAACTCTAGAGTTCATTCAGGAGAGTTGTCACATTATAATCAATCTTATTTATTACAACATTTGTACGAAAGGTTAGAAAACTCTTCGAAAGGGATTCCATTATCATACTAGCTTGACTCCTTTCATCATGATAGTGTTGTTTGCTTTCGCTATGTTGAGGTGGAACATCATGTCCAGGACATGTTCTCTAACAAAGGTCCCCTCTTTCTTGTGCGAATTGTAAACATATTTAATAGCATCATGTCGTGCCGATGTGGATCACTATCCAAACATCCCTTGCAACAACTCCATGATCTCTCTAGCAGTGACCATGGTTTGATGCTTTTTAGTAAGCACATCAGATATGCTTGCTAAAATATAGGCTCTGGATTTTTCATTAGCCCGGACCCATCTATCATAGGCATGCCGATCATTTCGAGTTGCATTAGGATTGGGAAGAGGAGGACGTTCCTCCGTTAAAACATATCTCAGGTCATCAACTACTAGTATTGTGTTTATGTTTGACTTCGAATTTGAATAACCCTATCCATTGGACTTATCGGAGGCTAAGAGTTGTAAAATCGAGTTTGACATGTTGAAACATAAAAAAATTCTATGAGAAAATTGCATCTATATCCAATTCTAGCAAAATAATGAAGTACCCATATTTTTTTATTTATTTGCAATGATACTTTAGTGAGTTCATATGCTACCGAGGGACAGTTAAATTTTCTTTCACTAAAGCAAGAAATTCTTGACTAAATACTATATCCTGAATAACTTTTCATCCTATAGTCATTTAGTTGCCGTTTTCGGTCAAGAACTTACTAACACTTAGTAATTCTTGTAAATGTGACCCTCCATTATCAGATTTCGTAGAATAGTATGAATATTCCCCCGAATTGGAATACAATGTTCAAGCCGAAACTAAGAAACATGTAGCGAAAGAAAACAGGATCATTAAGCATTCTAATTCCTTAATTTTGACATCAAAATAAGCATATTCATAGGGTATTAAGAAGGTTTCAACACATACATTTGAAGATCTTCTTTAAACTAGAATTTGAGCTGCAATCTTCTCCAATTGAAGTCGTGGACCACCAAGAGATCTTTATTACTATTCTTAGCCTTGAATTTGAGTGGTGGAACTCACAATTGAACTGATTTTGTGAAGGAATTGGTGTGGGTTTTCAGACAGAGAAAAACAAATTCTGCAGAAACTAGTTTTCAACAGTCTACCCTCTTTAATCTCAAAATTGAAGAGTTTTATCATTCCATTTCATGCAGGCACTCAAGAAACCAACTGATACCACTTCAAAATGTATGGAATTAATGGGCAAGTTGTGTTAATTTAGGAGAAACATCTTCTTACTTCACCAAAAATGGAAAAATCTACTACCAAGTTCAAAATTCCAATTTCCATTTTCAATCTTTAATTTTAATTAATTCAAAATTAACTAAATTAAAACTAATATTTCACTTTCTAAGATTGAAATAAAAATGAAAATTAATTTTGATTTTTAGTTAATTAAACAAATTTAATTAATTAAATAGTAATTTAATATCAAATATTAAATTAATCACACACCTAATTTTAAACATGAATTCTATTCATGTAATTAATATTTAAATCAATATTTAAATATTATATACT
The DNA here is from genome assembly GCF_027475165.1 of Benincasa hispida. Taxonomy (NCBI): domain Eukaryota; kingdom Viridiplantae; phylum Streptophyta; class Magnoliopsida; order Cucurbitales; family Cucurbitaceae; genus Benincasa; species Benincasa hispida. The sequence goes on along the minus strand of NC_143485.1, from coordinate 5,390,875 downwards.
CTATAATTTCGTCTAATTTTGATAAATTAAACGTTAATTAATTATATCAAATATAATTATACAAAACCTAATTTGAATTTGAACACTTCAAATTGATATCATTCCAAATTCATTCAACTCACTAATTCAAGGTGTTCATGTTTTACGAGCTAGTAGAGGGACCTTATGGACCTACAAATCATGAGCTCCAACGATTTGAGATTAATTGACTAAAGCTCTTTAGACCGAATTAATCAATATTCGTTAAGTATCGAGTCACACCCCTATAGCTTGATAGTTGCACTCTCTACACTGCAGATATTTTTGTGTCCACTTGATTTAACCATAATCAGTAAGTCAACCCTTCACAGGTTGTTTGTAATAATGGCTGGGTCAAATGCTGTTTTACCCTCGAAATTACGTTGCTCCTTAAGTTCCACTGATCCTCTAATGAACAGTTGGTTTGTGATCCAATCACTAAATCGAATTCCTCTCAGGCTAATGAGAGGGTAGGGACCCTTATTCAAGAAATGAATTCAACACTTAAGAGAACAACCTTCCTCCTATCCTTAAATCGGCTAGGCGTGAATTCCATCTTGCACCTTATGTCCCCAGCTATCTACCCAGTCTTACCCTTGAAATGGTAGGCTTATTGAGCCGATGCTGTGAACTAACCCTCACCTATGCAAATCTAAGGATAATCCCGAATAAGCAGGAGTTCATAGTTAGCTCAGTATTAAGATCGAGTTACCTAGGTCATCTAATTAAAAAGTCAGTCTTAAATAGTAAACAACGTTATAAAGTAAGAGTGACTTATTTCTTGGTTTGATCTTACACAAACTCATTGCATAGGACACCCCCACTCCTCATGTCAATACATGAATGAATCAGGATCACTTCGTTTGTAGTACCTTACAACAAATTGTAACAACTATAGAGTGGGCCACATCCGATAGTGTTACCAATATAAGGCACCCAACCTTATTCATATATTATAGATCATTTGACTATTTACTCGAACTTGATCCACTTTTGTGTCTTCACATAAAGTTCAAGTATTCATATAATAGTCATGGATCTTAGTTTATTGGATATAGTCTTTACAAGTGCAATTCACAAATTCAATAACAACTTTATTGAAGAAATGTTGAATAACATGTTTATTGATAATAGAAAATGTTTAACTCTACAAACTGCGAGTTTTAGGATATACAACCCAACAAACTCCCACTTGGACTAAAACTCCAATGGATAAATATATACAATGTTAAGTTAAATGAGAGAAAACAAACAAAATAAATACAATAAACTAGGGCATCAGATACCCATTATTTCTCCCACTTGCCCTAGTACTAAGTATCTCGTAGTCCTAGTCCCACTAGGTGGCCCTCAAACACTTAAGCTGAGAGGGTCTTTGTAAATGGATCAGTTAAGTTGTCTTGTGAGGAAATCTGCATGACAATCACGTCTCCTCTGTGTATAATGTCCCTGATGAGATGGTACTTTCACTCGATGTGCTTTCCATGTTTATGACTTCTAGGTTCCTTTGAGTTTGCAATTGCTCCACTGTTATCACAATATAGGGTGACCGACAAGTGCATATTTGGAACTACTTCCAAATCATTCAAGAACTTTTTGAACCATATTGCTTCTTTTGTTGCTTCACTTGTAGCTACATACTTAGCTTCTATTATGGAGCCAATAATACAACTTTTCTTGATACTTCTTCATACTACCTCTCCTCCATTCAGAGTGAATACTGACCCAGAAGTTTTTCCTTGAATCAATATCGATCTGGAAGTCAGAATCAGTGAATCCTGTAAGGATCAGATCCTTTTACACGAGCATATATTCTCTCGTTCTCCGAAGATACTTGAGGATGTTTTTAACAACAATCCAATGACTATATCCAGGATTGGACTGAAATCTGCTGACAATTCCAACTGCACAACATATGTCGGGACGAGTACACAACATTGCATATATTAAGCTCCCTACTATTGATGCATATGGAATCCGTTTTATAACCTCAACCTCTTGAGGTGTCTTAGGATTTTGGAATTTTGCATTTTATATCTAGACAACATCTTGTCTATATAAGATGTCTGAGATAACACAAAAGTTATGTTCTTTCGGTTCTGAACTATTTGGATCCCAAGAACATACTATGCTTTTCCTAAATCTTTCATTTTGAATTGCATAGCAAGCCATCTATTGACGTCAACCAGAAATTCTACTTCATTTCCTATTAGTAGAATATCATCAACATACAGAACCAGAAAAGCAACAGTTTTGTTAACGATTTTCTTGTAAACACAAGGTTTGTCAACATTTTATTCAAAGCCATAAGATTTGATCATAGTGTCAAATGTTATATTCCAAGATCGAGACGCTTGTTTTATTCCATAAATGGATCGTTTAAGCTTGCAAACCTTTTTCTCATTCAATAAATCCTTCTGGTTGAAACATATAGATACTCTCCTCAAGATAGCCATTTAGAAAGGCTGTCTGCACATCCATTTGCCAGATTTCATAATCATAAAATGCAGCTATGGACAAGAGTATTCTAATAGACTTTATCATGGCAACCAGAGAGAAGGTTTCTTCATAGTCCACCCCCTCTCTTTGGGTAAACTCTTTTGCCACAAGCCTCGTTTTATAGGTTTGTACCTTTCCAGCTTGGTCTTGTTTTCTCTTGTAGATCCGCTTACAACCGATGGGTTTTATCCCTTCTGGTTGATCTACAAGATCTCGTACTGAATTGATGTACATTGACTTCATTTCAAGATCCATGGATTTAATCCACTGATCCTTATCCACATTTTCCATTGCTTGCTTAAAAGTTAATGGATCCTCTAAGCCATCATTTGGTATGATGACTTGAGTTTTAGTTAAACCCATATACCGATCAGACTGTTGTATAACCTTCCCACTACGTCGAGGCACTCTCAACTTTTGAGAAGGATGTGAAGTACTAATTTCATCAACAATGTTAATGGACCTGTGCGATCTACAACTCTTATTGATGCATTTGTCGTTTCTCTGGTCATTTCATTCTATTACCAGCCTACTGTGAGGTTGATGATTTTGAATGTGGCCTTCCTCTAGGAAAGTTACATATGTCAATAAAAATATCTTATCTTCCTGAGGATCATAAAAGAAACCACCTTTTGTCTCTTTAGGGTAACCTTCAAATAGGCATACCTTTGAACGATGTTCTAACTTCTTAGGATTTTGCACCAACACATGTGCTGGGCATCCCTAAATTCTGAAGTGATGTAAACTACCTTTACGTCCTCTCCATAGCTCGTAAGATGTTTCAGAAACACTTTTCGAGGGAACCATGTTCAAAATATATATTGCAATCTAAACTGCATAACCCCAAAAAGAACTTGACAACTGAGCATAACTCATCATAGAATGAACCATGTCTAACAAGGTTCTATTTCTCCTTTATGCCACACTATTTTGTTGAGATGTGCTAGGTGTTGTGATTTGCGACTGAATTCCATGTATTATCAAATAGTCCTAGAATTTTAAGTCCATATACTCAACCCCTCGATCTGATCGAAGTGTTTTAAGCCTTTTACCTAATTGGTTCTCAACCTCAGCCTTATATTCCTTGAATTATTAAAGTTTTCGGAGTTATGATGCATTAGGTAAATATGGTCATTCCTTGAATAATCATCGACGAAGCTGATGAAATATTCATACCCTTCTCTAGCTTTAACATTCATCGGACCACAAAGGTCTGAATGTACCAACTCCAAGGGTTTTTTTTGGCTCGAAGACATTTTCTAGAAAAAAAAAAAGGTCTTTTAGTCATTTTACCCTCAAGACAAGATTCACATGTGTTGGGATTGGTGTCCTAATTCTCCCGGAGTCTCGTAGTTTGTAAACTTTGTACATATTGTTATTAATAAAATAAAAGTTTGTTTATTTGCATTTACTCATATCCAATAATCAAAGATCCGTGGTTATTTTATGTAAACTTAAGCATGTATATGAGATATACAAGTAGATCATGCCTTAAGTAATAACCTAAATGGTTTGTAGTATAAGGATAAAGGAGGGATACCTTACCCTGGTGACACTACGGATATGACCCGCTTTGTAGAGGTGTACAAGTGTTGTGAACTACTGCAGATGGTCTAATCCTGACCATTCATGTGGAGACATGTGAGCGGGGGTGTCCTATACAAAGAGTTTGTATAAGTGATAACGGGAAGAAATGCACGTTATTACAGCGCAAATTTATAAAACAATGTAGGTTTGCGTTGATAAAAATATACAATATTGCGTCAAAAAGCATTAAGTTCACAATATTAGATCGCATGCGTCCATCGCATTAAAAGTGTTAACTTATGTAATTTTGTGCAGAATATGCGTGGACGCAAGGTGAAAAATGCGATCCAAAGAAATCAACGGCCGAACGCATTAAGAGATTGCATTAACGCAAGGCTATGTGATCATTTGGGCTCGTGAATATCTGCTCAAGAAGGTTGCCGCATAGAGCCGGCGCATCTTGGTGGGCTCATCTGAGTGAAAAGCATAATAAATCACGATGGGACAGAAAGTTGATGACGATCGATTCCGAATTAAGTTGACATCCGTTAACGAACTACTGTAGCAAGTACACTCAACTTTTCGGTGACAAATATTCGGCGCATCAGACAGAGAATTAATGCCATCCCATTAGTACAATCATAAGAGAGAAGAAGCCTTTCACCCCGAAGCTCTATAAATACCAGAGGCCATCTTCAGTGAAGGAGTTCGACAGTTAGATAATTTTCTTCCTAGATAGAAGTAACCTTGTTCATAGTTTGCATATATTTAGAAGGCAGGGCGAGAGAAGGGAAGAGACACCGGAATATCGCTCTGGTCAGCTCGAGAGAGAACCCAGGAGGCATGGAAAAACAGAGAGAGGGCAGACTCTTGCGAGTGCAAGATTATCTTTTGAGCAGAGTAGAGAAGAACAGTGTAAAAACCTTGGGAAGCAAGAGATTGCTACCAGGCTCTTTATTCTTATTCACCATTGTTATTCTGTATTTCAATTATATATCTATAAGATGGAACTTGCTTATCTACATCTGTTCACTCTCTTAAAAGCACACATGAGTAGTTAAATCTATCGAATGGGTTGAGAAGAACTTAGCTAACATGACCTAGGATTTTCATTGCGTGTGATTATCTTGGCTTATGTTGCGCCCATCACCCTTTTAGAGCTACTCGAGAGAGTCTAAAGAAAGAACCTAAGACTTGAGAGAGCTAGGTTAGAATCTAGACTCGAGAGAGCAAGATTAGATCTGCATAAGCAAGAGATAGAGACTTAGAGATAAGCTTTGTTTGTCAACATGCATCGTATGCACCCTAGAGATAGGTTATGGTATTATGCAGTCACCTTGTATGTGTGAGTGTCAATTGTCATCCCATAGACAAGAATAGAGGTTTAGGTGTAGGTCCTATAGACATCATCACATATATCGCATGCATTCTAGAACTAGAAGCCGTAGCATTTGCATTGAGAGATGATTTGCTATTGTATGTGTGTAGCATGATCACATAACATGAATGCAATCATAGGAAGTGTTAGCTGAACCCCTTCTCAACCCGTTCCCTGCATATTCATCGCATCTTCCGTATCATTAACTCTTTTCTTAACTCAGCCGCATACATTTTATATTGTAAACAAAAACCCAACAACTCTTTGATTTATTGGTTACTGCAAAGTAATCTAAAAAATTACTGCCGCATATTGTTTTCCTTAGTCCCTGAGTTCGACCCTAGGCTTACCAGGAATCTCAGTAGGATTTATACTTGGGTCCTGTTGAGAAAACTTGTTTCACAGCGCATTTTCCATCACCGCAATTCCTTTCATTATTTCACCGCATAAAATAACGCATCAATAAGACTGGACCACAAGATAATTCGACTCTTTATATAACACCATTGATAACTGAGACTTACACTCACTAAAATGACCATAGGTGACATGACCTTAATCCTAAATGCTTTGGGAACTCCTACCTATGAGATCGATCCTTTGGTTAGTATGAGTGAGAATGGCCAGATTGCCAACTCAACAAGCCTACCTTTTTGGGGATTTGTCTGATTGGGGAGCTGGGAACTCAGTTACATAAGATGAAATTCATTCCTTTCCCAAAGCAGGGGTAGGTAGATAGATTGCTCCCTTAAGGGTTGATTCTGGGTCTTGAACATAGTGGCCACACCCTCTTTTTGGAAGAGAGGACCCAGTCATAGTAGGACTATGACTTATTGTTCATTAGAAAAATCAGTGGTACTTAAGAAGTTAGATGTAACTATAGGGGAAAAATGGTAAATTGACACAGTTGTACTTACGAACGATTTGTGAAGGGTTTCGCACTGTTGATTGGTTAATATGGACACAGAAATATATCTGTAGTGAAAAGAGTGCAACTGTTGGTCTTTAGTGGAGTACTCGACAGTTAACAGATGGTGGATCTCGTGACTAAACAGTTTAGTCAGTTATTCACATACTATTGGAGCTTCAAGCTACAGGTCCATAAGGTCCACTTGGTAGCTCAATGGATTCAAGTTGAGAATCAAATTTTGGGGTTGATTTGAAGTGTTCAAATTAACAAGAGGAAATGCAATTATATATGATATAATTGGTGTGATGTATGAGATACATCAAGTAGAAGAATTAATGTACATATGATTTACATTAAGTATCGTAAAATAGGAAAAGAAGTATGGTTTGTATGTTTCATGTGATGAAATATTAAAACTATAGGTTATAAATATAATATGGTAAGTTGGTTATCATATTTGTTTATAATATGTTAATTATATGATAATTAAATCTTTTTCTCTAATAAGCGATTGTGTTCCATAGCTCATATCGTGTTTTTGAAACACTTTTTGAGGGAACAATGTTCAAAATATATACTGAAGTTTGCACTGCAAATCCCCAAAAGGACTAAGGTAACTGGGCATAACTCATGATCGAATGAACCATGTCTAACGGGGTTCAATTTCTCCTTTTTGTTACACCGTTTTGTTGTGATGTACTAGGTGCAGTAAGTTGGGATTGAATTCCATGTTCTACTAAATAGTTTTGGAATTGTAAATCCATAAACTCACCACCTTGATCTGATCGAAGTGTTATAATATTTTTCCTTAATAAGATCTCAACCTCTGCCTTATACTCTTTGAATTTTTCAAGAGTATTAAACTTATGATGCATCAAGTAAACATAGCCATATCTTGAATAGTCATCAATAAATCTAATGAAATATTTATACCCTCCTCTTATTTTAACATTCATCAGACCACAGATGTCTGAATGTACTAACTCTAAGGGTTCTTTGGCTCTAAGGCCTTTTTTTAAAAAAAGATCCTTTGGCCATTTTTCCCTCAAGACATAACTTACATAGAGGTAAAGAATTTTCTTCTAACTGATTTAGTAGTCCATTCTTTACTAATCTCTCAATCCTATTGACATTTATGTGTCCAAGTCTTAAGTGCCAAAGATGGGCTTTAGGAGAAATCTTTCTTTTCTTATTTTGAGTTTTGGTTGTTATAAACATCTCTATATTTAAAATAGATTTTGTCTCAGTTGGTTTTAACATGTATAAGTTACTTTCAAGTTTAGCAGAACATATTTAAACACCTTTTGAACTAATGAACACTTCATTTATATCAAAAATAACTTTGTACATATGTTCTAATAAATAGAAGATAAAGATAAAGTTCCTTTTCATATTAGGAACATAATACACATTTTCTAGCAAAATGTAAGCTTTTCCAAAAAATAACTTGAGGTCTCCCACTACTTGAGCCAAAATGACATCACTTGTTCCCACCTTGAAAGTCATCTTGTTCTCCATTAGTTGCCTCTAGGAACTAATTTTCTGAATTAAAGTGCAAATATGATTAGCTGTGCCTGAATCCAATATTCCGGTTAAATGAGAATTTTCCACTAAACATGTTTCAATGACAAGTAAATTAGATTTACCTTGGTTTGCTTTCTCAGCTTTCTTTTCTACAAGATATTTTGGGGAATTTCGCTTCCAATGCCCATCAACATTGCAATGGAAATACTTTCCTTTTGCAACTTTCGTCTTGATTTTTTTAGAAGAAGCCTTGTTCTTCCCTTTTCCCTTTTTCTTCATTTGGATACTCTTATTCTTTGAAGGACCAGACTTCTTTTCTGAAGGTTTTATACCAGATGTAGATCCCTTCAGAAATTTATTTTGGGTTACAACATTTGCTTCCCCTTATTGACTTTTATTTTTCATTAATGATTAATAAGTCTGGAGTTCATTTAGGAGAGTTGTGAAACTATAATCAATCTTATTCATCACAATGTTTGTGCAAAAAGTTAGGAAGCTTTTCGAAAGAGATTCTATGATCATATTGACTTCACTTTTCTCATCTATGAAAGTGCCATTCACTTCCACAACATTGAAGTGGACCATCATGTCTAGGACGTGTTCTCTAACAGAGGTCCTTTCTTTCATGCAGGAATTATAAATGTATTTTATAGCATCGTGTCGAATAGATAAGGACGGTTGTCCAAACATCCCTTATAATGAATCTACGATCTCCCTAGCGGTGACCATGGATTCATGCTTTTTAGTAAGCACATCAGATACGCTCGCTAATATGTAGGCTCTGGCTTTTTCATTAGCCCCGACCCACCTATCATAGGCATCCATAACATTTCATTTTGCATTTGAACTGGGAAAAGGAGGACATTGTTGTGTTTTATGTCCTAAAACTAGTGGTTTTGTAAAACAATAAACTTATTCTATAAATTAATAGGATTGCTTGCATACCATTTTACTTAATTTCATGAAATGAGCATTTAATGAGCCCAATTAAAAATTTTTTCCTTGCATTCCTTGTCTTCTTGTGCACAAACCACTTTAAGTTTTTTTTTCTCTTCGGACTTAGGATGGGTTTATGATGTCTATAAGTTCTTTGTCACCCCGAAAGGCCCTACCAGTTAGAGGGTGATGTTACTTGATAGGATGTAATATAAAACAAATAAGAAATAAAAGAGTATTCGCTTATAGGAAATAAAGAGCAACAAAAAGTGTGATATAAAAAAATAGAAAAAAAGTGAGATAAAAAAAGGGAAAAAAAAGATTAGGAAGTGTTGTGTAAATGCATGGATATGAGTGAAAAGAGTTACCTCCTCCATGATCAGTTAGGACGCTTGCAAGAAAAGAGCGAGTACGAGTCCTTACGATTGGTTGTGTGAAAGCTAGGCCCTTAGATAAAAGAAATGTCTTTATATTATGTGTGTGTGAGTTTTAGGCACCTTAGTTGAAGTGTTACTTTCTTGATTAGTTTTGGTTGCTTGAAGACTGGTGCCCGAGCTAGAAGTAGGGGGAAAATGGATGGAGGATGCCATAAGGTTGTCTCAAGTATCTAGAGTCGACATAGGTTGGTTCACACACACATAAGAAATAATTGGAAAAACTTTTCACGTTTTTAAATTCTGCAGCATGTTTGAGAATTGAGGCTCGAGTTGAACTTGAATGCAAACTTTTCTATTGTTTATTTTTTGCTTATGTGTTTTTCTCTTGCTCGAGGACTAGCAAGGTTTAGGTTAGGGATGGTTTGATGGCTCTCCAAAAGAGTTATTTATTCCTGCCTAAATCATGTTAGTTTTTAGGTATTTAATTTTCTATTTAGTGTTTTTGATAGATAAATGAGCAGAGGAGACCATTGGGACAAATTGAATGCATTTTGGATTGAAACAGAGCAAATAGTTGCAAAGGAAGCAAAATTATGATTTTGCCCTTGGAGGGAGTGCATGCTACCCTTGGTTGGTGCCCTGTGGTGTGCACAAAGGCAGAAACATGCATTTGGCGAGAGTGCCATGGAACTTTACATGATAGAAGCAACATAACACTACTCATGGACAATGCTACGACACCAAAAGACCAGAGTTGAAATTCAGATTCAGCACTTGATGGTCTTGAAAGTTGTCCCCACAAACCAACATGAGTCCTTTCAGCATGCTTTGTCTTCACTCACATGCATCCTAGGGAAGTTTCAAAGAAGTCACCCAACATAGGATTGCTCAAAGCTAAGCACGCTTAACTTTGGAGTTCTTATAATTGAACCACCAAAAAGAAAGGTGTACTTTGTTGGTATAGGTAGTAATTTTCAATTGTTTTATGCCTTTCTTAATCATACTTTCATGTCTTTAGGATCCCTCTCCTTTGGATGTGATATTGGTACATTCATGTACCCCTCCTGAACTTGAGTCGTTATAAGAGTGTCCCTGCCCTCGACAATAGTGCCACGACATTCGACAATTCTCTTTATATATCCCTCGATTTTTTTAGGGCAAGAAAGAGGAAGAAAAAGGACGAGAAGTTTAGCACCCAACTCGAATTTTCTTTCTTTTTCACTTTTTAACTTAGGATTTTAACATTTTGGGTTGTAATTATGGATTGAATTTCTTTCCCTTTTCTTTCTTTGTCCATAAAGACGTTGAGGTGAGTTCTTTTGTTGTCATTGGGAGTAAACCTATGTAACTACTTGAGGATTTTTTTTTTGTTTAACTCCATATAGATTTATGCATCTTTGAATTTATTTAAAATCTTTGATGCATGTTTCTTAGTTGGATTGAAGCACTTTACCTTGAATATATGTCGTATGCTAAAAATCCTAGGCTTGCACGATGTCTTCCATCTTCGTCTAGCTTAAGTCGGGAATTAGCAATTATTGAATCTTGTATGCTAGGGTTTGTAGTCTAATCTCGAATCTTAGAATGCCTGATTTGATTAGGTTCATAGAAATTTGGTTAATTAAGATTTTACTTTCCGATTAATTAACCACATTATAAAAACCTAAGGCTTAACGCAAATGTAAATCGATTCTTCATGACCGCTACAGATTCTGTAGGATTAATTGCATTTAGATTAATTAGAGCTTCGTCGAGGTTTTAATTATTACTTAGGTTACTTGCATGGTTCAGTCTTATCTAGTTATCCTCCATTGTAGAGGCTAGTTAGGTCGGGTCAAGCATATTGTTGTGCAAAGCATGAACAAATATGAGTTAAATCAAAATAGTCCAATGATAGGAAATTGCATAGAAACTCAATTTACTCCTAAGGCTAGAATCTTTGATCCTTAACTATATTTTCCCACTTTATTTTTACTTTTCTTGCACACCTTATTTCATATCCACAACAAATCCTCCCATATTTACCCCTATAACTATCAAATTAGCTTAACGGAACAAATATTGCGCTTCCCTGGGGATCTATCCGGACTTGCCACTATTGATATGTCTTTGTACTAATAGGTGTAGGATCGGTATTATAAATTTCTTTTGATCATTAGTGGTTTGCTAAACAATGGAAAAATCTCTATTTATCAAAAAGTAATAAAAACGAGGGGTTTTGTTGTTTGGTTGACGAAAAACTAAATGCGAAAATTAAAATTGTAGAAAAATAAGATAGATTGAGAAAGAGAGAGAGAATGAACACAAGATTACCTTTGCCAATTTAGAGTTTATTGGGCTTTCTATGAATCTAACCATTGATTAATCATAAAAATGTACTTGAGTTAACTATTTCTTAAGTCTAGTCGAATGTCGAGACAACCCTAACAAACTTACTAGGGAAAATCAACATGTCGTTGATTCCTAAATTAACTGAACATTGTCACACAAACCCTTTCATTTACACACAAACCCTTTCATTTAGTTAATTGCATTATGTTCTTAGATTGATTAGGACGTTAAGCAAGAATGGCCAATTCTAACCTACTGCATTTCCAATCTTTAGGTATTGTTATCATTTAAGCGATCCTAGAAGCCTAGCAATCAAGCCATATTTATAACAAAAACCTATTGCTATTGAATTAAGCATGATTTCAATACAATTATGGACATCAAAATCATCCATAGATAGGGCAAAAAAATATATAAGAGATTAAGTTGTCAACTCAATCAACCTATATTTTCATTTTAGAAGTTGAAACAAACATAGGAAATCAATGAGAAACAACAAGATTCAAGAAGAGCTCATAAGAAATCTTATAAAAATTCAAAGAAAAGCCCTAGAAACCTCAAAACCGACGACCTTCAATCATTCATCAAATCTGAATCACGATGCCAAAATTTACCATTAAAGATCAAAATACAAGATAATCTCATGGTTTTGGTCTAAAATGGCCGAAATGAAGTAAAATACTCTCAAAATCAGCCTAACTCTCCTCTCCCCTTTTACCTAATTCGAAGAAAACTAATTTATACTACAGGCACAGTGCTCCATGTTGCAACGCTCCAATCGAAGTATAGACCTTGGGCGTAAAGGCAGGGTTGCTATGTTATTCATGATTTCCAGACACGCGCACGCTTGGTGACTTCCCGTCAAAATCCATAACATTTCAATGTTGATGGCAACGTTGCGACGCTCTCTTCAATCTTCAGCTACTACCTTACAGTGTAAAGTGGGTGTTGCAACGCTGGGGGCTATGTGTTCAATCTATTTTTTAGCGTAGCTTTACACTTGGTAGAGGGTTGCAATGCTCGTTATAGAGGCATTTTGGTAATTTTCCTCCTTTGAATTTCAGATGCTCAAATTAACTCCAAATTGCTTCAAATTAACCTCGAATAACCCCAAATAATCAATTCTATCTCTGGAGTGCTTGACACCTACAAAATAGCATAATAAACATATAAAATGTATAAAAGAACCTAAATTAAACTAAGGAAAATAGCACTTTTATGGTGCTATCAATCATACATTGTTAAACTATGCAATACAAAAATTATATTGGGAAAATTTAACAAGATTTAGATAAATTTCTTAGCCTAATTTACCTAAGTAATGAACCCTCAATTTTTTTAAAACACTTAGTGGGAGGAAAAGATATATATGATATGCCATTTTCATTCCCCAATCTCTCTAAAAGTTCATACCGTGAGATCTATGCTCGACCTCGTGGCACTATTTTGCTTATGTCCCCCCACGGAAGGTGTTTACATAGGTTAATATCAACATGAATGGAGAAAGTTTTTATAGTAAGTGGGAGAGGGACGTGTGTCAACACATCCTATGATCTTCTTCATTAGTTTGTAGTGAGATTTCATGCTCGGCCTCATGGCACCGTTTGCTTGTATCCTCCTTTGGAAGGTTTTTGGGTTGGATTAAGGAAGCAAGCAGCAGAAGCAAAACAGGATCATAAGCATTCTAACTCATTAATTTTGGCTCCAAAATTAGCATGCTCATAAACTAACAAGAGGGTTTCAACACTAACTTTTGAAGATACCCTTGAATCATGAATTCCAGCTGCAATTCTCCCTTCTTATGGATGTGGACCACCACAAGGCCTTCCTCACTATCCTTTTGATGCCTTGGATTGAGTTTTGGGACTCAAAATAAGCTTGAATTAGGGAATAAAGGAGAGGAGGTTCTGGTTTTTAAGCTCAAAACCTAGTTTTCAATTCTTGAAATTTTCAGCTGAAACATCTCTGATGCATGCCCCATTTCTACTCCATTTTGCTTTATTTATTGCATGACTTTCATGCAAATGGATTCCTGCATGAACTATAGCTCATGCTTGAGAAATTGGGCTGGAAGTGTTTATGGAATGTGACTAACCTGCTTCAAGAAATTAAGAAAATCCCAAAAGTTGGGATTTTTAACTTTCCTTTTTTTTTTTTTTAATTTTTCTTTCATTTTGATTTTCAAAATCTAAATTCATTTCAATTTTTAATTCCTTAATTCAAAATTGAAATTTTATTAATTTTACAAAATGAATTCAATAATTATTTTTGTAATAAAATTAATAAATTAATTAAACAATTTTATTAATTTAATACCAAATATTAAATTTGTCACAAATTCCATTACTATGAATCCTTAGTCATGAATTTAATATTTAAATCATATTTAAATATTAATTGATTCTCTAATTTCGTTTAATTTCAAAATTAAACGTGTAATTATATCCCATATAATTACTAATTTCTTTAGTTCTAATTTGAGCGTTTCAAATCAAGTTATCATGCTATTATAAGAAAAATCTGTTTGTGAGCTAGTAGGGGGACCTAGTGGACCTATAGATCATAGGCTTCAATGATCTGAGATTAATCAGCTAAACTCTTACCGAATTAACCCCCATTCTTTAACTACTAAAAGGTTGTTTACCCTCGAGATTACCTCTCCTTCTTTAGGTCCCATTGATTCTCTAATGAACAATTGATTTGTGATCTGATCATCAAACCGAGTCCCTCTTGGGCCATGAAAGGGCGGGCCCCATTTCAAGACCCAGAGACAGCACTTAAGGGAACAACCTCTTTACTATCTCTGAAAGCGGGTAGGAGTGAATTCCATCTTGCATCCTATGTCCCCAACTATCTACCCGGTCTTACTTCTGAAATGGGAGGCTTATTGATCCGGCGTTATTAAGCCAACCCTCACCTATGCAAATCTAAGGATAATCTCGAATAAACAGGAGTTCATAGTTAGCTTAGAATTAAGGTCAAGTTACCTAGGTCATTGCTTTGAAATAGTCAGTCTTAAACAGTAAACAACGTTATAAAGTAAGAGTAACTTATTTCTTGGTCCGATCTTGCGTAGACTCATTGCACAAGACGTCCCCACTCCTCATGTCACTACATGTAGAATCAGGATCACTTCATCTATAGCACTTTACAACTCCTTGTAACAACTATAGAGTGTGCCACATCAGATACTATTACCAGAATAAGGCACCTAAACTTATTCATATACTATAGATCATTTAGGCGATTTACTTGAATCTGATCCACTCTTATGGAAGTAAAGTTCATGTACTCATGTAATAGTCATGGATCTTTTAGTTTATTGGATTTATTTCTAAAACGAAATAAGCAATTCATATATTCAACAACTTTATTGAATCAGACTTCAATAACAACTTTAATGATTTACATAACGAGTTTATTGTTTTACAAACCACGAGTTTTAGGACGTAAAACCCAACAAACTCCCACTTGGACTAGAACTCTAGTGGTAACATACATATGACTATATACTACTGAGTTTTTGAGTTTTACGGAGAAATACAATAAACTAGGGCATCACATACCCATAGCTTGCCTTTAGGTATCACATACTCGTCCTTAGGTATTGCATACCCATGGGTGTTTCTCCCACTTGCCCTAGGCTATTTAACTCGTAATCCTAGTCCCACTAGTTGATCCTCAGACACTTTAGCCAAGAGGATTGCTATAAACACTTTAGTATATTATGGATTTCTCATTAAATTATATAGAGAATGCATCTTATTTTCACAATTCTTTGTTTCTCGATGTCGTCACCGAGATTTGATGACTTGAGTTTTCACTCAAAACATGGCTAGGTTATCATACAGACCTCCCACTACATCAAAGTATACTCAACTCTTTGAGTAAGATGCATCTAATCTGTCTAAACAACTTTTGTTATAGTATTAGCTTTGATCAATAACTCTTATTAATATACACTTGCTTTTATGGAATATAAATAATACATGGTGATCTTATATATTTTTCCAGAAAATTTGGTATTTGTCAACACAAACACTTGATTTTCATCTTCTTGGAAAGATATATTATTTGGTGATTGCCTACTATAGGCAATGTTATTTGAACGGTATTCCAACACTTAAGGTTTTGACACTAACACATGTGCCGATCTATTTCAGATATCTGAGCTATGTAAACATCTTTTACATCTCATAAACAACTTTTATGAGTTCTCCACATCTCATATGGAGTTTCAGAAATTACCTTAAAATTGAAATGGTGTTCAAAATAATTTAGGCAATTAGGTGTAGAGAGTTTTCACTGAATTTCATGTTCTATCAAAATAGCTCTAAAAATCTCAAACTCTCTATTTTCTTTACTTTGATCCAATCGAAGTATTTCGGATTTATTTTACCTAACAATTTTTATACACCTTAAACTCTTCTAGTGTTTTAAACTTATCACTTAGGTTAAATAACTATTTGCCTTCATTGATTTCTAGCCGTTTTTAAATATCTAAATATTTGCAAATGGCTTTTAACTTGGTTGATTCTAACAGAAGTTGCTTTACAGTAGGACAAATATAATTTTGCTAATGAACATTTCGTTTATAATAAAAAGCTTATACAATATGTTCTTTACAAAAGATAAAATAACTTTCATTACAATAACAAAGGTAAACAGGTTTATCTTTCAACAGCAACTGCATCTCCCACTGGATGTTCTGAGAAATTCTCCCATGTTCAAAACTTGGAGTTTACAAGGAACTAGTTTCCTTGTCTTGCTTTCTTTGCTCTTTTTTCCACAAGGTATTATGGGCAGTTTCTCTTCCAGTGTCCTTCTTCACTGCAATGGAAATATTTTCCTTTATCTGCAACATTTGCCTTACCTTTTTTGCTATTAGGTCTCTTATTCCCTTTGAAAAAGAAGCAATATCAGGCTTCTTAGAGGACGATCCTCTTTTCTCAATAGTAGTAACATTTACCTCTGCTTCCAATCCTTTCGCTCTCATCATGGTTTGGTAAGCTTGAAGCTCATTGAGAAGTGTATTCAAGTTATACTCTATTTTATTCATCAATGCGTTCGTACAGAACTGCAAAAAACTCTTCAGAAGAGATTCAAGAATAAAACTAACTTGACTGTTCTCATCAACAACAACATTGAAATGGACCATCATGTCCAGGACATGTTCTCTAATAGAGACCCCTTATTTCATACGGAGTTATAAACATATTTGATAGCATCATGCCTCAGGGAGAAGGACGGTTGTCCAAACTTCCCACCCAGAGATTCCATAATCTCTTTGGCAGTAGTCATGCTCTCATGTTTCTTGGCCAATAAATCAGATATGTTGGCAAGAATATAGGCACGGGCTTTCTCGTTAGCCCTGATCCATCTGTCATATACATCCCGAACATTTCAGTTTGCATTTGAGCCAGGAATGGGAGAACACTCGTTTGTTAAAACGAACCTCAGGTCATCTATCGCCAGTATTGTATTTAAGTTAATTTCCACGTAGCATAGTTATCCCCAGTAAGTTTATCAGAAGCCAATAGTTGTACTAAAGAACTTGTCATTTGAAAATGTAAACAAATTTTATCAATGAATTGCTTTTAAACGAAATCATGTTTTAGCAAAGTAATAATGTACCCAAAATTTATTATTTTTGCAACGATACTATAGTGAATCAGAATAAGTGTTACTGAGGGCCAGTCAAATGCTCCTTCACTAAAGCAAGACAATCTTGACATAATAACTCATATTCCGATAGTCGTTTAGCTACCATTTTTTGTCATAATTTACTAACACTTTAGTAATTTCATATATGTAACCCTCCATTTTTAGACCCCAGAAGTCAGCCCCAACGATGCTACCGAACTTGAAAGTCAAGGTTGGAAAATGACCTAAGAAATTCTATCCATTTCTGGAGTTTGAGTTATTCTAAATCCTATGTTATAACCCTCCAAGGGTATAGCCATTGTTAAACGACTAGCAAGGCAGAGTTGAAGATGACAAGCAGGCGCAACATAGGAATTTCACAGTCCGAATAAATAGAAGAGATCGTAGGGTGTGTTGACACATATCCTTCACCCACTTACTATGAACTACTTCCTCCATTCACCTTGATATTGACCCATACAAACACTTTCCGAATGGAGTAGCCAAGGTTCATAATCGAAACAAAGCATTGTATAGACCTCACAGTGTGAACTTTCTAGGGACGTGAGAGTTGAAATCTATATATCGTATGTTTGATTTTACATTGAATAACTTCCCTTCATTCATCTTGATCTTGATTCCATGCAAACACTTTTCGAATGGAGCAGTTGAGGTTCATAATCGACATGAAGTGTTGCACAGACCTCACGGTGTGAACATCTTAGGACTTGAGATTTTAAAATCAAAACATCACTTTTGATTTTACTATGAATAACTTCCCCTATTCACCTGATCTTGATTCATGCTAACACTTTCCGAATGGAGCAGTCGAGGTTCATAATCGACACGAAGAGAAGCATGAATCTCGATGTGAATTCTTAGGGATGCGAGAGCTAAAAATAACATATCGCATACATTATTAATCTCTCACTGAAGCATTCTAAAATTCGCACTGAAGTGTTCATATAACATATCATATATATTATTAAACTCCCACTGAAGTGTCCTAACATTTGTTTAGGTATATCTTTACTCAGGTTTATTTCGGCTAATTAAACAACCTAAGTCTAGGTTTTTATCTAAGTATAACGTTTATATTTGGATTTAACCTACGATGTCTAGGTGATAAACCAGTTTTAAAACCTCACACCGCTCACGTATTGCTCATAAAAATGATTAACAACGCTCAATTATTCGGCCATAATCCCCAGATAAGAGGTGTTCCATAGACCGTCAACTTAAGAAACCCTAGCCTTAGACAGCATTATATACTGGTTGAGTTTGTAACCATATTTTACAAGATATCGACCTATTTTAACTATTAAAACAGGTGATTAACCTACATGAGCATGTAGCTTATCTTTGTTATGGACTTTAAATGTCTAACCCAATTTTATAAGAACTTACAAAATTTTAGACATGCTAAACATCCATAGCATGCATCAAAGGCATTCAACATTTAATATAACATTTATATTAAAACATTTGAAACCCTATACATGCATACTATATTTTACAACACTTTTTAACATACTTTTAATGCATGTAACATACTTCCTATGGTGGGATTTTAAATCTACATGGCATACTTTATGCACATATAAATTTATTTAATTATAACATACATCACATGCATAAATAATTAATCACAAACTAATATGGTTTTAGTTGTGGCATTTTAAAGCAAGCTAAGGCCTAATTATTACAAAAAAAAAAAAAAAAGCAAAAACTGGCTCCAAAATACTTCTGGATTGCTCGAACCGCCTTGAACCGGACCTCTAATGCTCGAAACTATGCTGAACTATGCAAAAACCAGCGAGTACCATCAAGCATCGAATATGTCATTGATCAGCGAGTACCATAAAAAATCGTGCATAGAGTATTTCAATAAATTCCATCGAGTATGCCATCGAGTACCATCGAGTATGCCATCATGCATTGAGTATTTCACTAAATACCATCGAGTATGTGCATCGAGTACCATCGAGTATGGCATCATGCATCGGGTATTTCACAAAATACCATCGAGTCGCTCATCGAGTATGGCATCATGCATCGAGTATTGGAGCATCGAGCATCGAGTATTTCACAAAATACCATCAATTTGCTCATCGAATATGGCATCGTGCATCGAGAATTTCATTAAATACCATTGAGTATGGGGCATCGCGCATCGAGTATTGGGCAGTGGCTGAAAATCCAGTTCCTGCTGCTCGACCTTCTTCACGTCTTTCTTCAATTACATCCTAATTACAATTCTAATGACTCCTATCGAATTAAAGATACTTAAACACACATTAAGACCCATAAACAAGAGAAAATTACAAGAATTACAATATAATTGAAATGAAAACAATGCCAAAACTCAGAAGAAACGATATGTCAGTTCATCATTTTCATACAGCTTATGAAAAACACCTCCCAAAACTCAAATTAACGTTAATTGAGTGTTTAAATCATGCTCAAGCAAGCAAGCAGCAGAAGCAAAACAGAATCATAAGCATTCTAACTCATTAATTTTGGCTCAAAAATTAGCATACTCATAAACTAACAAGAGGGTTTCAACACTAACCTTTGAAGATACCCTTGAATCACGAATTCCAACTGCAATTCTCCATTCTTATGGATGTGGACCACCATAAGACCTTCCCCACTATCCTCTTGGTGCCTAGATTGAGTTGTGGGACTCAAAATAAGCTTGAATTAGGAAACAAAGGAAAGGAGGTTCTGGTTTTCAGATCAAAACCCATTTTTCAACTCTAGAAATTTTCAACTAAAACACCTCTGATGCATTCTCCATATCTACTCCAATTTGGTTTATTTATTGCATAACTTTCATGTAAATGGCTTTTCTGCATGAACTACAGCTCATACTTGAGAAATTGGACTGGAAGTGTTTATGGAATGTGACTAACCTGCTTCAAAGAAGGTGGAAAAATCCCAAAAGTTGGGATTTTCCACTTTCCTTTTTTTTTTTTTTAAAAAAAAAAAAGTTCTTTCATTTTGATTTTGAAAATCAAAATTCATTTCAATTTTTAATTCCTTAATTCAAAATTTAAATTTTTTTAATTTTTAAAAATTAATTCAATAATTAAAATTTTTAATAAAATTAATAAATTAATTAAAAAATATAATTAATTTTTATAATTTAATATCAAATATTAAATTTGTCACAAATTCCATCAACATTGAATCCTTATTCATGAATTTAGTATTTAAATCATATTTAAATATTTATTGTATTGGGGTTAATGCCCTAAAGTCTCGTGTCCTGTAGTTTGTAAACAGTTTGTACGAATGCTTGTGTTGTTAATATATGATATTTACTTCACATCTTGTATTTTGCTCAGTTACTTGTTTTACTTGCTTTACCACAAACCAATAAACATAAAATCCCTGGTTATCTGTATGTGACACAAGCATGTATGTGGTGACATATAAGTGGATCATGTCTTGAGTGATAACCAAAATGGTCTATAGTATATGGATATAGGAGGGAAAGCTTATCCTAGTAACGCTACGGATGCGGCCCACTTTGTGGAATGGTCACAAGTGTTGTGACTTGTTATAGATGGTCTGGTCCTGATCATTCGTGTTGGGCACATGCGAGTGAGGGCGTCCTATACAAAGAGTTTGTATAAGACCTGACCACGAAGTGTTAACGTCTCGTTATATAACACCGTTCATGACAGAGACTTCACTTCACTAGGATGATCATAGGTAACATCACCTCAATCCTGGTGAGTTGGGAACTCCTACCATTGAGGGTGGTTCTTTGATTTGTATGGGTGCAAGTGGCCAGGTCGCCGATTCAAACCTACCATTTTAGGGATTCGTCTGATTTGGGAGTTGGGAACTCAGCTACACAAGATGGAATTCACTCCTTCCCCAAGGCAGGGGTAAGTAGATAGATAGCTCCCTTAAGGGCTGATTCCGAGCTTGAACAATGTGGCGCCACACACATTCTCTTGACCCGAGAGGTGTTCACACATAGTTGGACTATGTTGTATTGTTCATTAGAGGAATCAGTGGTACTTAAGGAGTGAGATGTAACTACAGGGGCAAAACGGTAATTTGGTCCAACTATACTTACGAGCATTTGCGCTTACAAGTTGTATCTTGCATTATAATCATCCATGCATTGTATGACATAAGAAGATTTATGCCTTACAAGTTTATGATCATCAAATTATGTGTTACGAGTTTATGGCGCCGATGCCGGGGAATAGTTAACGGTTATTGTTTGAGAATGTTTGTGGTATTTTGCAGGACAGATCTCTTTGTACTAGCTGTTCAACATGGAGAGGAGTCTAACAGTTTATGAGTACTGGTATTAAACCAGAATTCGAAGCTGACCAGAAGATCGAGCATACATTTCGCGTTAGGGCATGCCAGAATCGAGCGAGGTGAAAGAAAGCAGCTAATATGGCAGATAATAATGACAATGTGGCTCCCGCAAGAAATCAAGGGGTGGTACGGCTAGCGCAGAATCCAGTTTTCCTTGCTGCTGACCGCAACATTCCCATGAGGAACTACGCGGCGCCTAATCTGTATGATTTTTTTCCTGGGATTTCAAGGTCGATGGTCAAGGAGAACGCAAGAATCGAGATCAAGCCGGTCATGCTCCAAATGATCCGGAATGTAGGGTAATTTAGGGGTTTGCAAGGTGAAGACCCACATGCCCACCTGACCAACTTTGTCGAGATGTGCGGCAACTTCTCAGTACCTGGCATTACTCCTGAGGGTATTAGACTGTATTTATTCCCTTACACCTTGAGGGATGAAGCCAAGAGGTAGGCTCACTTACTGGAGCCAAACGAGATTACTTCATGGGATCAGCTGGGTGAGTGGTTCATGAATAAGTTTTTCCCACCGACTGTCAATGCAAGGCGACAGAAGGATGTGCTGAACTTTGAACAAATGGACAATGAGACCCTGAGCATCGCCTGGGTGCGATTTATGAGACTGGTGAAGAACTGCCCGCATATCTGGATACCCGATTGCATCCTTATGGAGACGTTCTATAATGGTCTGAACAGATCAATGCAAGTTGTTGCTGACGCCTCCGCAGCAAGAGGTTTTATGGATAAGACGTATACCGAGGCCAAGGTCATCCTTGATCGCATATCGTGGAACATGGATGACTGGGTCGATGATGGATACGGAGGAAGAGGCTCTGCAGGAAGGAGAAATGAATCATGACGACTTAGGCCGCTCAGATGGTCGTAGTAACCTCAATCCTCCAATCGATGGAAATTAATCAAGGAGCCATTCCCCAACAATCAGCGTAACCTGCTGCACTGGCTCAAGTGGCCGCAATCAGTTGCGTTAATTGTGGAGGGGTTCATGTTGCAGAAATGTGCTCATTGAACATGCAACAAGTATGCGCCATCTAGAACAACCCCTTCAGCAACACATATAATGCTGGTTGGAGGAACCATCCTAACTTCGGTTGGGGAGGGAATCCTAACCAAGGAGCGCCATGCAACCATCAGGGTGGTAATTTAGGAAATCGAGGAAACCCTCCTCCCTTTCATCATAATTCTATTCAAGGGCAACAAAGGCAATTGCACAATTGCACAATCCTCATCTTCAAACACCTCGGAAGCTCATTGGAGGCCCTGCTTAAGCAGTACATGGATAAAAATGATGCAGTGATGTAGGTGTAGGCATCTTCAATTCAAAATTCGGAGATTCAAGTGTGGCAGCTGGCTTCTGAACTTAGAAATAGAGCACCTGGAACGTTGCCTAGCAACTCTGAAGCCCCTAGATCTCATGGAAAGGAGCAATGTCCCAGAAGAAATTGGGCAGGCAAGTTGAACCGCTTGCAGAGTGTGGATTGCGCTCATTCAAAGAAAGTCATCTTCTGGTCCATATCTCACATCTATGTTTAAATGCTTTCTTTAATTTTTGTCTTTATGAATTTCTGAACTTTGTCTTTTACTACTTCATTTAATTTGTCTTATGACTTTATGCATTTATTCTTCAATTAACTCTCTTGCATTTATTTCTGTGTTTTCTTTAATTCCTTTAACTTTTCTGGATTTAATGCGTTATTCTTTAACCTGGTGAATGATTAAGTAATGAGAAGAAATTTATTACTGCAAGTCATAGCAACGTGCGTTGATGAATTTTTTTATATATAATAAAATAAAACACATTCAGTATGCATGGTGATAATGGACGCATCTTGAACCAACAAGATACACTTTGCGTTCACTGAACCCTAATGCATTACGCTGAGGGGTGTGTTGCACGTGTGTGTGTCCTTTGCCCGTCCTTAGTGAAAATGCACTATGTTGAGGTAGTGTTATGCTGGCAGCAATACCGTGCGCCCGATCCTCCAGAAATGCATTTAGTTAAGGGGTTTGTTACGGGGATGCATGCATTGTTGCCCGTCCTATGCAAAGATGCATTTGCGTTGGTGAACTCATTGCGTTAAATCTTTACCTTGCGTCCATTCGAATAAAACATTAAAGAAATTCTTTTTGAAAAATTGAGAAGTCTAATTGTTTCGTATTCTAAAGAAATGAAGAGTCTGTAGACGAAAGGACGTTTACTCTGAAACTTCATAAATGAGGGGAGTTTAAACGGTAGGCCTTTGAGTGTCTCGAGGCCTGCCACCGCAAAAATAGTGTTGGGCCTATTAAGGCCCAACCTATAAAAAGGACACCCCCCCGTCTGTGCGCACACTTTGCCTCATTTGCAATCTGAAACCCTAGCGCCCCTGCATACCGAGCTTTCTTCTTCCCTGAAACCCTAATGTTTTCCAGCTTTCTTTCACTTCAGCATCCATGGCCGGCCAAACTTCCCAACCTTCCACCTCACCCTCAACACCTTCGACAAACCAACTCTCCATGCGAGAGGTAACATTCCTTGCTGCTAGTCGACTCCTTTCTGCTTAACCTCACACTGTTCCTAGAATCGTCTAAAGACCCCGGCGAAACCCATTAGCCGTTAGACCACTTCAGTTCAAGAGGGGGAAAAGTACTGAAAGCACCCCATTCCCAACTCTAGCAGTCTCCACTGAAAGCGAAATGAAGAGACGAGATGACGAGGTATTTGGAAACATTCTGAGTAACCTGGAGGAAGGAGGAGGACTGCCTGAGGCTAAGGTTGTAAACCAACCACTGCTTATGGAGGAGGTGACGGTGGCGATGACGGAGGAAGTGGTGGTGGCAGAGGAAGTGGTGGAAGAGGAGACAAGGGGAAGCACTCTGGCGATAAGGGATCCGGAGGAAACTACGCAAGTAGAATCCTATGAAGAACCCATCAGAGTCACGATGGAGAAAGTCGCGGCAAAGAAGTAACCAGAGGTGGAAGAGGAGAAAAAGAAGAAAAAGAAGAGTAAAGGAAAAAAGGTTTGAGAAGGTGAGCCATCCCATCATCGCAAAGAGAAAAAGAATAAAGAAAAGAAAGAGGATGAAGAAGATGAGGAGGCCAAGCTAAGGAAGAGGAAAGAGAAAGAAAAAAGGAAAGAGCACAGGCGTGAGGAAAGGTGCCTGAAGAAGGAAGAAGAAAAGAAGAAGAGGGCTACAAGCCCAAAGATGGATGGTGAATCCACCTCCATGAGGGAGGATAGGGGGGAACCAGCGCAACTTAGGGAGCCGGCGCAACCTGAAACAACGCAATTGGTTGCGACCGACGAAGGAAAAGAAGGAGAAGATACCCCCCTGATGCGATGTCGCAAGGAGAATACGCCGCAAGGGTCTACCGTTGACCCTTCAATTTTGATTAATGCATTAGAAGAAGAGGAAAGGAGGAGAAAGGAAGAGGAAGAGAGACAGAAGAAAATGCAGCAGGCGAAACTCATCATCACAGAAGGTAATCGAAGAAGAAGAATACACGATGAGGAGGTGAGCCACAATAATGAGATCTCGAGACTCGAAGAAATAAGGCAGCTCGAAGTGGAAAAAGGCCTTTTGTTGGCCTCTGAGCAGTTTGTAGAAGAGTTTGAAAAAGAAGAGAGAGAATAGGGAGAAGAAGAAAAGAAAAAGAAGGCAGAAGAAGAAAGAAGAATGAGAGAAGAGAAGGAAAGGAAGCACGAAACCAACAGGCAGCGCTTAAGTAAGAAGAAGGGCAAGGAAATTGTCGAACGAGAGAAGAAGGAACAACGCAAGGAATGGGAAAGAAAACAAAGGCAACAATCCCACCTTGCGTTGTCCACGGGAAAGGGCAAAGCGGTCGTAGAGAGCAGCAAGCCCGCGTTGGCAAAGGTACGTCCATCAAGAAAGAAGAAGAATGATGACTTGTTGATGGAGATGGGCTTTTTCCCTACACCAACCCACTACCAGATCTGATCACGAGCGTGATCTTAGAACATGGATGGGACACATTTTGCCAGTGCCCAGCCATTGTCATTTCAAAGGTAGTGTGTGACTTCTACCATGGACGGCTACATGGCACCAAGGATGTGGTGACCATAAAAGTGGAAATGGTGTCTTTCAGCGCAAGGGACATCAATGAACTATACCAAATGAAGGATAACCTAGATGAATCGGGCAACAAAATCATCGATGAGCCCATTGAAGAGATGATGGAAGATGCGTTGCGAGCATTAACGCAACCGGGCACTAAGTGGACGATTTCATTGAAAGGTATCAAGACCCTAACGTCCAAGACTCTGCTTCCTAAGGCACAAATTTGGGTTTATTTGGTCAAACGGCGGCTGATCCCAACTTCCCATGACAAGAATTT
Source organism: Benincasa hispida (assembly GCF_027475165.1). Taxonomy (NCBI): domain Eukaryota; kingdom Viridiplantae; phylum Streptophyta; class Magnoliopsida; order Cucurbitales; family Cucurbitaceae; genus Benincasa; species Benincasa hispida. Next base: position 5,365,035 of record NC_143485.1, on the reverse strand, counting down.
CAAGGGATCGAGTTATGGCCGCATATTACATTGCACGCGGCATTCCAATCGATGTGGGCCGGTTGATCGCAAGGCAAATTTTGTGGGGCACATAAGAGGGCAGTACTTCTTCCCTTGCACGGTTTCAAGTTTATGCCTATCACTAGGTGTGGGCATTGATGAAGAGTCAATGGCAGAAGTTCACGGCCTGATAAACGTCAAGATTTTGAGGTTGGTCCTCAAAGATTTCCCATACTACCCTCAACTCCCTTTGAAGAGGCCTAACATTAGTTTGAATGCGTCGCAAGAGCCCAAGCCAAAGAGACAGCACAGAGATGATAAGGGAAAGGAGAAAATCCAAGAAGAAACAACACAAGAACCAGAACCCTTGGACCCTTTACCCTTAATAATTCGCCCTCTAAGCCCTCCCGTATAACCTTCTTCTTCTTCCCTTCCTGAGCACTTGACCAACCTTCTCCTTGCCTCAAATTCTGCAACCGCATACCTAGCAGCCCCATCCTCACCTTCAGCATCATCATCGCAACATTCCCTTCCACCATCGAATGTTGATGACCCACACGATTTTGGTGAAGGCCCTCTGCCCAACCCCAAAACGTTGCTAGCGAGAGATTGCAGGCACTACCTACTATTGCCTTCTTAGCTACTGAGTTAGCAGAAATGCGGTCCCTCCTCTCCCAACAATAACAACTCTTCGCTCAGCAACAAGCCTTCTTCAACCAGAGATTTGATGTGGTAATGGAGCAAGTCGACGATATACAATGCAGTACTGCCACGTCAAGGGAGGCGTTGATCAATATTCAGCGCAACATTTATACGATCCATCGCCACCAAAGGCATCTTTCAGAGCGCAACCATGAGTACTTAATTTTCTAACAGCATATCTTCATGGTCCCATGATGCCAACACATCTCAAGCAGCATCTGGTTTTCGAAAAGACTCCACTCGTACCGCATCAAAACCCTCCTCTAGACCCTCCTGCTCCTCAGCAATAATCTTCACATTTTTTTTTTGCGGCCATTCTGTATTTTAATTTCAATTCATTATTTTTCTGAGTTAGCTAAATTCTTTGATTCTTTCTACAGGCCAAAATTTTTGTATTGCATTATTTGTAATTATTTGTATACTTAGTTAATTTTCAATACAACTAAGTAGCAATTCTCTCTATGTGCCTATGCCTCGTCTTTATCATCTTTTATCAACTATGCGATATTCTTAATCTTTCTTTTTTGTGTTATTCATCGGGCTGCCATGATGTATAATATGCATTCACTTAGAAACATTTCCCACACTTTGTAATTTCTAACTAACACTTAGGTAATTGTAGCCTAACAATGCTTTACCTTTTACCCTTCAAAATTCTGCTCAAAACTTCGTTTTCAAATTTTGTCTAACTGTTTGTCTATTATGTCCAAACAACACAATGAAGACCTTGCGCATCTCTAAATTTGGGGGTGGAGAAGGTCTGAGCAGATGAGATCAAGAGTATGCAGTTATTAAGAAAAATGCGTTCATTTTTCATCTAAAAAAAAAAACATTTTCATATCAACTCCAATGTCAGTGCAAGGGAAAACCCGAAAACATTCCCAACCTGATAAGAGTTAGTTGTGAATGGAACCTACTCGTAGTTGAATGTTCGTATGACACCCATGGGAACAGGCCAAAACTTAGGTGGGTTTCCAAGAACAACACAATATGAAAAGAGAAAAATGCATCAGAAAAAGAAAATAAAAGAATGTAAGAGACAACTCCTGTGGCACACAACCGAAGTTGGATGTTCGCATGACACCCGTGGGAACAAGCCAAAACGAAGAGTGTAACCATGACCAACAGTCTCTAAATAAATCACGCAAAATTTGACCACCGCATACGGACGCATCAAGTTGTTTTGATAAAGAAGAGGTAAACTTTCTTTTTAAAACTAGAAAAGAATTTTTTAGCAGAAATTTATAGTATAGAAGAATAAAGTAGGGCTTTGATATGAATTAGCAAGGATAGAAGGAAATTTTGGTGTCAAGTAACCGCATACGGACGTATCATTTTCATCTCCATATTTCTGTCTATTTCCGTTGCTCCATTAATCGCTTTGTCTATGATGTTTTCTTAATCCCTTGGTAATTAGAATGAATTAAACAAGTAATTTAATTCGTGCTAAAGAAATAAATATGTTTAGCTAAAGCATGCTAGACGACATCTTCACCTGTGAGAGCAAAAGTGAAGATGTCATTCTGATCTGTCGAGAGAAGGTTAGAAGAATGCGTTAACTAAAGAGAGAAGTACTTCCTGAGATGGAAGCAATCTTGTGTTCATTACATTCATCCCTGTTTCACCATAGAGATGTGGGAACACGGTCGATCACCGAGAGGTGTACGCCAAGGGAAAGCGAGACTGTAGTTATATCTTTAACGTAATTACTGAACTTGCGATGTTTGTACGAATTATCTTTTCTCTTTCGGCCTTGTACATTAAGCCTAGCCACCGTATAACACGATTCTTTGTATAATCTTCACAGTCAATCTCAAACTCGGTATCATGTATCATGTAACCTATATCTTGTATCATCATAGCTTAGGTTTACTTTTATTGCACTTTATTTTACTACACAACTTTATTTTATCGCAATTTTACTTTACCGCATAATTTTACTTTATCGCATGTACAAACCTCACTTTTATTAAATTGAAAATCCCCCGGTCACATATATCACGAATGTTACACAATTAACCTAAAACAATCCCTGTGTTTGACCTCGGATCACTCCGAGAAACTTGAGGTGGAATTATACTTGGTTTCAAAGCAAGGAAACTTGTGATAACGCATAAATACTACAAGCATTTCGTTAATAACGCATACATCTAGAAGTATTATCACATATCATCGCATCATCGCATTATGCGCTTACAAGTAGTATCTTGCATTATAATCATCCATGCGTTGTATGACATAAGAAAATTTATGCCTTACAAGTTTATGATCATCAAATTATGCGTTACGAGAAGGAGGCGATCTAGGGTTGATCGCATCGTGTAGAAGATGTGCTACGCGATCGCGTTGATTGCATCGTACAGATGAAGGAGTACGCAATCACTGTAGAATGCATCAATTAAACGATGGAATATGCGATCATGAGTTGGTCGCATCGGGTTGATGATGAAGTATGCGATCGCTGTAGAACACATCACTTAAATGATAGGGTATGCGATTAAGAGTTGATCATATTGTTCTGATGCTCGGGTACACGATCTCTGAGTATCATGTCGTGTAGATGATGAGATGCTCACAGACCGTTTAATGCACGCGCGCTAGAAGATCGTTTAGGTCAGCAAGCTTCATCGCTTAATAACTGACTAAACGATCGCTTAACATCACAAGGTAAATCGTTTACCTAGTTGCACGCATCGTGTAGACGATGAGATGCTCACGTATCGTTTAAAGCGCACGCACTAGACGATCGTTTAGGTCAGCAAGCTTCATCGCTTAGTAACTGACTAAACGATCGCTTAGTAACGCAAGATAAATCGTTTACCCGTTGTTGCGCTACATGATCGCATAAACGATCAGGCTTTGCAGCCTCCTCGTCGTCTACGCGATCGTTTACTTATGCTTCTATAGTTTAGTGCATGTTGAACGATCGTCTACTTACTGGAGTTTACTACACGATGAAACCTCCTGGCGGTTCAAGACCCGGATCGCCTGTGAACCGGTTTGCTCGATGAAAAATGTAATAGATAGGGTTTTTTCATTCCGATTTTTTGTAAAGGCTCATCTCGATCCATTAATCCTTTATTTATTACATGCGATGTATGTTTTTATATGTCATATGGTATGCACATATAGTAAATCCCACATTAGGTTATGCAGTAGTCATGCATCATCTCTTTATTGTAATTGTTATAATTTAGAGAAGCATGATTTAATTATGTAAGTGCATGCTCATGTATTATATAATATAAGAGTTATATTTATACATGCATAAAAAGCATTGACATGCATAATCTTTATATTATAATGGTTATAGTATAAGGGTGAATGATAGCATGCTTGCTTGGTTGTTACGCGTTATATAAAAGTTATATATAGTAATGACCGAAAATTGCATGAAGCATGACACATAGGTTACTTTATAAATGTTATAAACGCCTCGTTATGCGCAATGATTTTAGTTGTTTCTTTTTAAAAGTTAAAGAGAAATTAGAACTAAAAGAAATTAGAAAGATATACATGCTCACTCAGGTTTAATTCATGGTTTTAAAGTGTTTAAAACTTTGATCACATAGACCTAAGATCACGGTTCTAATACGATTAGCAACCCTAAGGCTTTAATCTTTTAATCAGTTTAATAGGATTAAATTGGCTAATAAAAGGTTAAAATATAGCAAATCTATCTATAAGAGACCTTTTGTCTAAGGCGGGTTCTGTTTAGGCTTGGGTATTTAAGTTGACGGAAACAACACCCCTACCTGGGAACTTACCTGGAAATGTGAATTAGATAGATTTGATGCACGCAAGTAAAGGACGTCATTAAAGTGTTTAAATATGACTACTTGAACTTATATATATAAAGTAAAATCAGTAACCGGATTGTCTAGGTTAATGAATCCTTAGGTAGAACATTCAGTGGGAGGTACTTGGGGTATAAGATGCTTCACTTATACCTTTCATGTTTCTCCTAAATAGTCCACACCATGAGATCTACGCTCGGCCTCGCGGCACCTTTGGCGTGTCCCCTCAAACAGATGGTCTTTGGGTAGGTCAATATCAAGGTGGATGGAGAGAGTGTTCAGAGTAAGTGGGAGCGGGAAGTGTGACAGCATATCCCTCGGTCTCCTTCATTAGGTTGAATAAAGTTACTGTGTATTGCCTCGAGGCACCCTGGGAGTGTCGCCCTAAAGGATGGCAGTTTTGCGCGTTTGTTTATTTGATCTCCTATAAGAGGATAAGGTAACTTAGTCTCTTGTCCTAATCTGCTTCTTCCCTACGTTGGGCTCATTAGGGCGGGACTCTAGAACTGAAAGCGAGGTGTTACACTTACACGGAATAGTTAAAAATTAACGATTCTTGACCGAAAAATGGTGGCTGTTAGGTTCAGTTTCAAGAGTTGGTTCTGCCTAAGGTTGAGAATGTCTCATCCCAACGAAGGGGAAAATGATCACCCTACCAGTGACATTTATCCTGCCTCACTGGGGCATCATTGCAAAATAGAAGTCTATAACTTAGGGTAAATTTTTGTTTGGATTTTCAGCAACATTTTCAAAATGGCAAGATCAACATTAGCATTGTTAAGCGCCAAAAAACTTACTGGCGATAATTTCGCAACATGGAAACACATGACCACGACGATCCTGATCATCGAGGATCTCATGTTCGCTCTCATGGAGGCTTGTCCTCCTATTCCAGCTCCTGATGCTGCTCGAAATGTTCGAGAGGCATACAAGCTATGGACAAGGGCTAATGAGAAGGCCCGAGCCTACATTTTGACAAGTCTTTCTAAAGTTTTGGCCAAGAAACATGAGCCTATGGTCTCAGTGCGTGAGATCATGGAGTCCCTGTGAGGGATGTTTGGACAACCGTCTGAACAGCTTATGCATGAGGCTCTTAAATATATATCCAACTCCAAAATGGAGGAAGGCACCTCTGTTCGTGAACATGTGTTAAACATGATAGTCCACTTTAATGTGCCGGAGTTGAATGGACCTATCATCGATGAGGGCAGCCAGGTTAGCATAATCCTGTATTCTTTGCCGGAGAGCTTCCTGCACTTTGTTAGTAATGTGATTCTTAACAAAGTTAAATATAACCTTTACAACTTTCCTCAACGAGTTGCAGACATACCAATCTTTATTGAAAAGTAAGGAGAGACAGAGGGGTGAGGCAAATGTTGCTTCATCCTCCAGGACGATCCATAGAGGTTTGACCTCAGGAACAAAGTCTGCACTTTCTGCTTCTAACTCTGCAAAGGGGAAGAAAAATAAGGGTAGTAAAGGAAGAGGGAAGGTGCCTGCTAGCCCACTGCCTGTCGCCCCAAGTAGGCATTCACAGGTTGCTAAGGGAAAGTGTTTCCATTGCAACCAAGATTGATACTGGAAGAGCAATTGTCCTCGATATGTGAAAGAGAAGAAAGCAATGAAGGCCAAGGCTAATAAAGGTAAATGTGATTTACTTGGGCTTGAAACTTGTTTAGTGGAGAATGATGATTTTTCCTGGATAATTGATTCAGGCACCACTAACCATGTTTTTTCTTCTTTTCAGGGCATTAGATCTTGGCGATAGCTGAAGGCTGGTGAGATGACGATGCGATAGGCACCAGGCACGTCGCCTCAGCTGTGGCAATGGGAGGACTCCAGTTAGCTTTACAGAATAGGTTTCTTATTTTAAATAATGTATGTATTGTTCCTGAACTAAAGATGAACCTTATTTCTTTAAAGTGTTTATTGCAATGTAAATATACTATCTCGTTTAATTTGGATAAAGCGTTTATTCATAAAGATAGTGTTTGTATTTACAAATCAAATCTAAAATCTAATTTATATGTGCTAAGGCCGTTAACCATTAATTCCCCCAATAATACTGAATTGCTTGGAACTGTCGTAACTCAATCAAAACGTCGACATATTTCTCCAAAAGAAAATGCCCAACTTTGGCATCTTCGTTTAGGGCACATCAATCTCAATAGGATTGAGAGATTGGTGAAAAATGGACTTCTAAGTGAGTTAGAAGAAAATTCATTACCAGTGTACGAATCTTGCCTTGAGGGTAAGATGACTAAACGACCTTTTATGGAAAAGGTTATAGAGTTAGGAAACCTCTTGACTTAGTACATTCTGACCTGTGGTCCTATGAATTCCGAGCCCAAGGTGGCTATGAATATTTTATCAGTTTTACTGATGATTACTCAAGGTACAGGTATGTTTATCTTATGCAACGGAATTTTGAATCCTTCGAAAAGTTCAAAGAGTTCAAGGCGGAAGTTGAAAATACATTAGATAGACAGATTAAAAAACTTCGATCGGATCGAGGTGGAGAGTTTTTGGACTTGGTATTCCAGGACTATTTGATAGAACATAGAATCGTTTCCCAACTCTCAGCGTTGGGTACATCTCAGCAGAATGGTGTAGCAGAGAGGAGAAATAGGACCTTGTTAGACATGGTTCGCTCGATGATGAGTTACGCTTCCTTACCGGCCTCGTTTTGGGGTTTCGCAATGGAGACTACGGTATACATACTCAACTGTGTTCCCTTCAAGAGTGTTGCAAGTACACCTCTAGAGTTGTGGAACGAGCGTAAAGCTAGTTTACGTCATTTTCACATTTGGGGTTACCCTGCACATGTGCTTGAGGCTAATCCCAAGTTTGAACCACGGTAGAGGTTATGCAGTTACAAGTTACCCCAAAGGTATACGAGGGGGTTATTTTTATGATTCGACAGAAAATAGGGTGTTTATTTCAACAAATGCTACTTTCCTGGAGAAGGATCATATAAGGGAGCACAGTCCACAAAGCAAAGTCGTGTTGCGTGAGCTTTCCAATGAAACTACTGAAACTTCAACAAGAGTTGTTGAAGAACCTGCTACATCAGCAAGAGTTGTTGATGGGAGTTTATCCAGTAGGTCGGTTCCACCTCAAGAGTTGAGGGAACCTCGACGTAGTGGGAGGGTTGCGAACCCACCCGTTCGCTATCTAGAAATCCTTGCTATGATAGCAGATGGCGACATTGAGGATTCGTTGTCTTATAAGAAAACAATGGAGGATATTGACCGGGATGGCGACGTTGATGAACCTTGTGTTTACAAGAAGATCATCAACGCTTCAGTAGTCTTCTTAGTGTTGTACGTAGATGATATACTACTCATTGGGAATGATGTAGGTCTATTGACTGCAGTTAAGAACTGACTAGCGACCCAATTCCAAATGAAAGATTTATGAGAGGCTCGGTTTGTTTTAGGTATATAGATCTTTCGGGATCGTAAGAACAAAGTGCTAGCACTATCTCAGACATCGTACATTGAAAAGTTGTTGCTCAAGTACTCGATGCAGGACTCCAGGAGGGGTTGTAAAACCCGAACCCTAATTACCTTAAGTAAGCAAGTGTAAGTTATGTGATATCTTTTTTATGAGTTGTAACGAGATTATGTTTTGGTTAGGAGTGATGGAGGAAGAAAGCAAACTAAGGAGCAAGAGAACTCTCGGATGGCTATGTAGGAAAGAATGGTCAAATTTTGGATAAGTATGGGAAACCAAGAGGAGACCATGCTATCATATGAGATTTCATGCTGAATTATGCTGTGATAGAGTGGGAAGAAAATGGCTTAATCAAATCTCAGCCACTAATCTTCATTAGTGGGCTAAGTGGCCTAAGGAGATTTCATGCAAGAAGTTTAGCATTCGCATAGGAAGAAAGGCCAAATTCATTTAAACGGTTTAGACAGATTACTCAGGCTATTTGTCTAATTTCAGTGGCATTCAAAAGCTCTATGTGTCTATTTTTTGTGGCTATGCTGCTGGAGGGGAAAATCGCCAGAATAAGGTCGGAGGAGCAAAATAAAGACAAAGGGTTCGTTTCTCAGGTGAATCTAGATCATCAGGGAAGAATTGAAGCTTTAGGACAAATCACGAAGATTCTTGAGCTAAAAATTTGAGGTAATATTGTTAACCCAGTTATAAACAACTTTCTAGAATGAAACTTTTTAAGATGAGGCCTGAAAATCGAGTTATATATTTTTGAAATTTGAACTGGAAATTGTTGAACAAGCAAGCAGCTGCTTAAATTGGGGCCAATGATGAACTTTTGAATCTCTAGATGAAACGACGAGAAATTTTGAGCTGAAATTTTAAGGTAATGTTGTTAACTTGATTCTAAACAAGTTTGTAGAAGGAAGTTCCTTGAGATGTGTTATAATAAAAATTGATGATGCATATGACTCAAGTTTTCGTCCCCGGCATCTATGACTCAAGTTTTCGTTGTTTTGCGTGTCGCCAATAACTTTTAGGTTGCTGACGTACGTATGTGCTTTTCGACAATGAGAAATGCGATACTATGTTCTAAATGTATGCGATGATGCTTAAATGCTTCATAGGATGTGTTCGTGTGGTGCGTGTCACAAGTTTTCTTACGCTTGAACCAAGTATAATTCCAACGCAAGTTTCTCAGAGTGATCTGAGGTCGAACACTAGGATTGTGAGAATTAATGCGATACTTTTGTGGTATATGCGACTGGTTAAACATGAAGGATAATGAATTGGGTTTAAAAGTAAATTGCGATGAAAAGTAAATTGCAGTAAAGAGTAAAATGCGCTGAAAAATAAAATGCAATAATGTAATTTGTGGTGATAAATAAATCGCGGTGATAAAGTAAAATGCGGTGAAAGATAAATGAATAAACAATTAATTATACAATGTGAGGACTGGCTGTGAAGATGTGCAAAAATGTCTGATGAATGCATTGGCAAGTCTTGTGAAATGTGTCAGAAAGAGAATGGGTTGAGGGAAAGGACATCGCAAGTTCGTTAATTTTTCTGAGGACGCAACTAAGGTTTCGCTTTCCCTTGGCTTACACCTTTCAGTGATCGCCCGTGTTCCCATATGTCTATGGTGAAACAAAGATGAACGTGATGAACGCAAGGTTGTTTCCATCTTTGAAAATACTCCTCGCTTTAGTTAACGCATTCTTCCAACTTTCTTTCGATAGGAGGAATAATATCTTCACTTCTGCTCTCACAGGTGAAGATGCCATCTAGCATGCTTTAGCTAAACTTACCTGATTTCCTTAACAAGGATTAACTCACTCGCTTAATCCTTCCCCTTACCCTGGGGATTAGTTACACATGATGGAGATAATGGATGATGAATATATGGAAAAGAACAGAGGAATGACGATGAATACGATAATGGTATTAAAATCTAAGGATAAGCATTTGTTATAGATGGTGAATAAAAGTTTAGAGATGAATAGAAAAATAAGAACAAATATGGAGAGAGTGTCAATGTCTTGACACGGATCCCAATCGAAAACGATTTGCTTGCCGACGAGTGATAGAAATGGAGTGGAAAGCTTCCCTCCCAGGCTTGCTTTCCAGGTAGAAGTGACCTTTTGCGAAAAGCTTCTTCTTCGGGATTGAAATAATTCCTTGCTTCAGAGACGTACCTCTCGGTCCTGTCTCGTCTGTCTCCCGGATTTTCTCTAAATTGTCTCTTCAGACCAGCCTTCTTTCTTCGAATTTGATGAAGCTATTTATAGACCATGGCTCCATCTGCATTAGTGGTCCCGTTTTGAAAATCTGATAATTCCTACCATGGCATAGTGGAAATGTCCACTCTGCTCCACGATCAATTTGTCAGAATCGTACAACAGATAAGTTGGCAATGTCAGAAGTCCTTACGAATGCGTTGCTCTTAACATCCTCGATCGATCGCCGCATGCAATGTAATTGTTTTGATCTCTTAGCGATTACCGCATGCGGTGGAAATGTGTTGATCGTTTGAGTCCATGATCGATCGTCGCATGCGCTGTAATTACATTGTTCTTTTTCATTTTTGATTGATTGTCGCATGCAATGTGGATGTGTTGTTCATTTTTGTCCTCGAGTGATTATCGCATGCGGTGCCCTATTTTCCTGCAAAACAAAGACTTAGACATTCCATTTTGCCATCGCAATGGGGTTAGTGGGTGTGCTTACGACACTTTACAATTTTCGCGATTCTAAGCCAATTTCTATACTGTCGATGTAACTTTTCCTTCTTTTTGCCATATAATCTAAATAAAATGGTATAAATAACTTTTATTTCTACAAGATATCAAGATGAGTTCTAGAAATTTAGTTATAAATTGTTGAAATTGAATCAGTAGTTTGATGCTCCAAAATTTTTCTAAGTATGGGGAGTGTGGGCGATCAAAGGGTGCATTCTTTTGACACCCAATCCCTCCAAATTGGCTAAGTGTCTGACCCTCAAAGTGAATGGTGGGAGGCACAATGTGATGGTTTGGCATGAGAGCTTGATTTATTGAGTAGGCCTAAAAAGAAGGTTAATGTAAACACTATGTAGTATGTTTTATACGTGTAGGTTCAACACTCATTGGAAAAGCCTAAGAAGCCTTAAGGAAGCAAACTTGAAGGACCTGTGAGTGACTATAAATGATTTATAAATGGTTTATAAATATTTTAATAATCCATTCTTTATTGACAGTTACTTTTATGTTGGTTATTTTACAAGAAGTTCCAAGCAACGCATTTCTCTAAAGTTTATAAATGCGTGCTAGTTACAAAGTTTATGAAATATGTTTTGGTACAATGGTTGAACGATGGTAGTTCTCAAAAGAAGACTCTATGACATGTTTAAGTTACAAGTATTTGTATTATGTTTTAAAGCACATGTGCTTTTAATGTTGTTGAGCATGCGTTAGCAAATGATATTCTTATGAAAACTATGTTTTATGAGATCAAGCTTTCAGTAAGCTTGTTTTATGAAAATGTTTTCCTATCAGGTATTTTCAGCTCAATACTGAAGTACAAGGAGAAGGTATCTGAGTTGTACTACCCGGTTTCAGTTATGTTATGATTTTGGTACTGAAGTACTTAGAGAATGTATCAGAATAATTCACTCAGTTCAATGATAAGCAGTGGTACCCTGCCTCAGTGATGATCCTTGACATCAGAATCCAGTTTGCTCTACGTGCACGTATGATAGTTAATAAGTTCAGTAGGATTGAACCACGAGGGTTCTTTCCTAGCATTGGTTGAAAGGTGCTGAACAAAAGGGTTCTCACCCCAGCCCAGGCTTATGTTTGAGAGATCGAACAAAAGGGTTGTCTCTTAAACATGATATCTGACGATGAGATTAAACCACGAGGGTTCTTTCCTAGCATTGGCTGAAAGGTGGTGAACAAAAGGGTTTTCACCCCAGCCCAAGCTTATGTTTAAGAGATCGAACAAAAGGGTTTTCTCTTAAACATGATATTCGACGTTGAGATTGAACCATGAGGGTTCTCTCTCAACTAGGAATCAGTTTGGCTATGTTTTCAGATACAATGGTTTTAAAAGTTTTATGTACACGTTTGCTTGGCATGTTTTAGTTCCAATATTCTATTTTTTAGCTTTCAGTTTAAGCATGAGATTTATGTTTTTATTAAGTCACTCACTGGGCGAGTAGCTCATTCTTTCAAATGTTTTTTTTTTCCAGGTAATGATCATTTCCTCAGAGGTTTGCTGTCATCCTACTCTGCCACTCAAGGACTCCAGTTAAAAGTTTAAAGTCTAAGGAGCAGTTTTAGGTGTTTATTTTGTAAATGTCTGTACATATGTGTTGCTCATATTAGAGACTAGTAAAGTATGTTGGGACCCACTGAACTATGTACCTGTTAATATAATGTAGTTATGTTATTGTTGATCCCCGGTGTTCTGAGGTTATTTTTAAAGTTTCCTTAGTTTGGTGAATGTTATATATATATTCCAGGGATCTAAGCAGGTTAAGGATGTTCGTTAGACAGTAAATGCCACAAAAGGGTTGGTAACTACTATCGTCACATTCACTTCTAGATTAAGAAGGGTAATCTGGGAGGAGGTGTGACAAGGGCCTACTGTTGTTCAGGCATGAAGTCACTTTGTCTAAGGACATGTGTCCTAAGACACATCAAGAGGTTGAGAAGATTAAACGGATCAGTCTAATCCAAGCCATTTTAATGTTACTAACCCATTTACAAAGGCTCTCACGGCTACAGTGTTTGAGGGTCACTATGGAGCATGGGTCTACAGGATCGCCCGCGGCTGGACTAGGGCAAGTGAAAGATTTTATTGTACTGGGTTTTTATGCCCTAGTTTATTGTACACCCTACTTCGCTTTAGGACAAATTGGAGATGTTTGGGGTTGATGCCCTAAAGTCTCGTGTCCTGTAGTTTGTAAACAGTTTGTACGAATGCTTTTGTTGTTAATATATGATATTTACTTCACATCTGTTATTCTACTCAGTTACTTGTTTTATTTGCTTTACCACAAACCAATAAACTTAAAATCCCTGGTTATCTGTATGTGACTCAAGCATGTATGTGGTGACATATAAGTGGATCATGTCTTGAGTGATAACCAAAATGGTCTGTAGTATATGGATATAGGAGGGAAACTTTATCCTGGTAACGCTACGGATGCAGCTTGCTTTATAGAATGGTCACAAGTGTTGTGACCATTCACAGATGGTCTGATCCTGATCTTAAAATCCCTGGTTATCTGTATGTGACTCAAGCATGTATGTGTTGGGGACATGCGACTGGGGGCGTCCTATACAAATTGTTTGTATAAGATCTGACCATGAAGTGTTAACATCTCGTTATATAACACCATTCATGACATAGACTTCACTTCACTAGGATGACCATAGGTAACATGACCTAAATCCTGAGTGAGTTGGGAACTCCTGCCATTGAGGGCGGTTCTTTGATTTATATGGGTGCAAGTGGCCAAGTCGCCGATTCAAACCTATCATTTTGGGGATTTGTCTGATTTGGGAGCTGGGAACGCAGGTACACAAGATGGAATTCACTCCTTCCCCGAGGCAAGGGTAGGTAGATAGATAGCTCCCTTAAGGGCTGATTCCGGGGCTTGAACGATGTGGCACCACACACCTTCTCTTGGCCCGAGAGGTGTTCACACATAGTTAGACTATGTTGTATTGTTCATTAGAGGAATCAATGGTACTTAAGGAGTGAGATGTAACTATAGAGGCAAAAAGGTAATTTGGCCCAGCTGTATTTACGAGCATCTGTGAAGGGTCATCGTACTCATAATTGAACTCTTCTTACCACAGAAATATATCTGTTGTAAGAAGAGTTCAGTTATTGGTCTTTAGTGGAATGCCTGACAGTTAACGGATGGTGGATCTCGTGACTAAAGAGTTTAGTCAGCTATTCACGGACTGTTGGAGCTTCGAGCCACAGGTCCATTAGGTCCCCTGGGTAGCTTGGATAAAGTCGAGAACCAGTGTTTGGGTTAATTTGAAATATTTAAATTGATAAGAGGAAGTTTGATTATATATGATATAATTGGACTGGTTAATTATATATGATATAATTGGCTAAATGTATGAGATACATTATTTTGGAGGAAATTAGATATAAATATGATTTATATCAAGTAGAGGAGAAAATACTATAGTAGATATGTTATATCAAACTATAGGATAAAAATATAATATGATTATATTAATTAATTAATTAATTGGTTAATTATATGATAATTAAGCCAAAAATCATGTTCGGACATGGATTAGTGGTATCCGTCAGTTATTGTAACCAATGAATTAAAATGAGAAATGTTTCCATTTTGAATTGCCAAAGTTCAATCGTCGTCCAAAAGTTTTTTGTGAGACCGTGTTGTTGAATTGTAAACGATCGCTTAAAGAAACGAGAGCGTATACGATAGTCGCCTCGCGCCTTAACGATCGCACACTGTCGCCTACACGATCACATAGCTTCTCTAAACGATTGTATAGTGTGCTGATTTTGCTAAACGATCGTATACCTTTTCCTAAACGATCGTTTATTAATCGTGTAGCTTATCCTAAACGATAAGCAGCGTGCTATGTGATAGCGCCTTTTTCCCTGCCACTTGCTTATCGCTTACATGATCTGGTATTCCTCCTTCCTCTACCAAATTCACCAAAGACCACGCTTTGGGTTCTCACTCCGAGAATACCCGAAGCTCTTTACTGGTGGTGTCGTCCCCACGGCGTTCGTATTTGTGTCGTTGTTTGTGCTGCTGTTGTCGATGTTGCTGCTAGGTGTTGGTAGATCGCATGGAGGTTTTCGCTGTGTTGGAGTTTCGAAGTGTGAAGAACGTCTTCAACTGGTATGGAACTCTTTCCCTTGTTATTTTCTTGTTCAAAGCATGTCGTTTATTAAGATTTGTTTGCATAACTCTATGTATTGAACGTAAATATGTATTTCGATCACGGTGAGATTGAAGTGATCCGAACGCGCTCATCGAACTCTTAGATATGAAATCCTTCAAATTGATTGTCCAATTTCATTTAATTCAAAATTAAACGTGTAGTTATATCACATATAATTACTAATTCCCTTAATTCTAATTTGAACGTTTCAAATCAACTTATCACACTACTCTAAGGCAAATCTGTTGGTGAGCTAGTAGGGGGACCTAGTGGACCTACAGATCATGGGCACCAACGATTGGAGATTGATCAGCTAAACCTTTTACACCAAATTAACCATCATTCGTTAACTACTGAGTCATTCCACTAAAGCCCGTAGTTGCACTACCCTCACTGTAGATATATTCTGTCCATTCAATATAATCATCATTAGTAAGTTAACCCTTCATAGGTTGTTCGTAATGACGATTCGGTTAAAAAGGCCATTTTACCCCCGAGATTACCTTTTGTTTTTTAATTTGCACTAATCCTCTAATGAATAATTGGTTTGTGATCTGATCATCAAACTGAGTCCCTCTCGGGCCAATGAGAGGATGACACCCCTTGTTCAAGACCTGGAGTCAGCACTTAAGGGAACAACCTCTCTACTATCCTAGAAAGCTGGTAGGAGTGAATTCCATCTTGCACCCTATGTCCCCAGCTATCTACCCGGTCTTACCTTTGAAATGGGAGGCTTATTAAGCCAATGCTGTTGAGCCAACCCTCACCTATGCAAATCCAAGGATAATCCTGAATAATCAAGATTTCATAGTTAGCTCAGGATTAAGGTCAAGTTACCTAGATCATTGTTTTGAAATAGTCAGTCTTAAAAAATAAACAGCGTTATAAAGTAAGGGTAACTTATTTCGTGATCCTTGCGCAAACTCATTGCAAAGGACGCCCCCACTTCTCATGTCACTACATGTAGAATCAGGATCACTTCGTCTTAGCACTTTACAACTTCGTGTAACAACTACAGAGTGGGTCGCATCCGATAGTGTTACCAGAATAAGGCACCCAACCTTATTCATATACTATAGATCATTTAAACTATTTACTCGAACCTGATCCACTCTTATGTCTCCAAATAAAGTTCAAGTACTCATGTAATAGTCATGGATCTTTTAGTTTATTAGACTTATTTCTAAAACGAAATAAACAATTCATATATTCAATACAACTTTATTGAATCAGACTTTAATAACAACTTTATTGATTTACATAATAAGTTTATTGTTTTACAAACCATGAGTTTTAGGACATAAAATCCAACAGTTTGCATGGAGTCAATCTTAAACTCCAACGATGGATAAAGTTACTTTAGTTTTTTTCCTAATCGATTTTTCCCTTTGGTTGTCTCATTGGGATGGAACTCTAGGATCTAAAATGGTTAGTCACACTTACAAGAAATTGTTAAGCAAGTTAATGATTTCTTGATCAAATAAATGGTAATGATTGTTATAGGAATAAGAGTTATTTTTGTGTAATAATTGGTTAAGAATGTCTCAATCCAGTGAATGAATGATTGACAACTCTTCAGTGGTGCTTGTTCTAACTCACTAGAGTATCATAGCAATATAAGTCTATTAAATCTATTAAAACTTTCTTCATTACAATTAGATTGTAATTCTTGGCAAATACTTCACTGAAATAGTTCTACTAGTTGGCAACGAGAAGCTCATCTCAGTTGACGTAGTGAGAGGCTTTAAAATGTCATTTATTTATGTTGCATATGGTGCTTTTATCATCATAAGAGAAATTTAATTTCTCCAAACTTTATTATTAAATAATTCAAAGAGTATGAATGATTTTAGTGATAATACATGTTTTCAAAAGTTGTTTGAATATATGTTCAACTTTAAATAAATACATGTTTATGTGTGTTAAAACTTAACACATCTAAATACTAAACAGAGAGAGTATAAGGATTAATGAATCTAGAAAGAAAGACAAATTCTTTTCTCCTAAAAGAATACTTGTCTTTCGCATTTAAGTGACTGTTACGGGAAATTCTCTAAGAGTTAGAGTTAAATTACTATCACTTGTCAAAACTCTTGCTTTTCATATAAGTGTGTCGTTAAACCTTATTAGATAAGGCTACCTTGCGAAAGAATCTGTTGGGCTTAGTATTTTGACCCAGATGGTTTTGTGATTGGAAGAGAAAGGTTAACTTCATAAATAAGTCACTAATATGATTGATGAGTATTTATGAATGAAAGTATCTTAATCTAATGCAACTTGAGTCTTATTTCCTTTGAAATGTTCAAAAGAAATCAGACTAAAGTTAAGAGCATTTAGGCGAGTCAATTATGACATTATGATCAGATCATGATGATTAGAACAAGAAATTTAAGGTACTATGCCTAATTGGTAGAGATGAGATAAGATCTCATCTTTGAGCATTAGGTACAATTTGGATGAAATAATGTTGCAATGGGAGAAATATGACCTTGCTAAACTTAGTACATGTTAAGTACTTTGTTAAACATAGTCATAATTTTGAAGTTACACTATTGCCAAACTCAATGAGGATATGCAATAGAGATTGCAATTTTGAACATTGTTTCATCCAAAATGTTTAAGAAATGATTTTACAATATTTCAATATTTGGGTAAGTTGAGACATATCAAAACAAACCCTTGGCGAAATGAATGTTCAAAAGTACACCTAAATGTAGGTAGTCCTTGAGGAGTTCATGAAATGGCCTTTTGGACAATCCAAAATAAAATAATGTATTTATGTGACAAATACTGATTTTATTATGAATGTCAAAATAAAAGGTTGGGACCTTTAACAAGGTTAAATTGTGTTAATTGACTAATTCCAAGTAAAATAACTTAATGGTTAACAATATGTTCATTTAAAGTCATTTAGATAAGTCTTCATTGTAGTGGGAGAGTTATGAGATAACTCAACCTTTACAAAGACTTACTTGAAGTCTATATTGTCATATGAGATGACAAGATGAAAACTTATAAACCTCGAAGTAGTGGAAGAATTATGAGATGACTCAACTGAAGGAAATCGAGCACGAGCATTTCCATGGGTAGCGGAAGGATCGTTCCAAATTCCGTTCGAAATTGAATACAATCAAATACAGTCTAAGAATGAAAACTGACAGGTCATGCACAACAAGAAATTACAACATGCTTTAGAAGAAATCAAGGGATAAAGTATGCGTACCTTTGAAGAACCATTCTTCAAACTTCCTCGATCAATCTACAAGTGTCCACAACAACACAACCCTTGAACACAACGACCGGTGCATAACACGATCAACAACACGAACACAACGAATGTCCAATGGCTCCTCAAAACCAATCGAGTTGAGTGAGGACGCCACCACAATGGTTACCTTAGTATTCTCGGTGTGAGAATCCATGAGTTGTGGGCTCTGTATGATCTTGGTTTGAGAACAAGACTGGAGGACAACGATCGTATAGATGATCGAGCAAGTGGAAGATAGGAAGTTGTCTATTGTATAGACAATGTGCTCGATTGTTTAGAAAATCGCAGCTGATGACGAGAAATTGGAAGTCAATTTTACTCGACAACCAACTTCCCTTGGACGTGTTTTGCGATGCATGTTCCTAAGATATGCGTTGATAGTCATGCGTCGATGGTCATGCGTTGGAATGAAAAATGCGTTAACGAATGTATGCAATGACCATGCATCCTACCACAAGTTTTGTTGCATTCACGCCAAGTATAACATGAACGCAAGTTTCTCGGGTAATCAGAGGTCGAACACAGGGACTTGTAACTATATGTTTGCGGTGATTGTGCATGCGGCGGTTGAATAAAAGAATGGAGGGGATGTTGTTAAGTTAATCCTACTCCTACTCCTATCTATCAGACAACACAATGAGAATATGCATGAAAGGTAGAGATGCGACAAACCTTGACATGAAATAAATGTGTGGGAAAATAGATAAAATGCGGAGGTGTTTTCATTGCAACCCTTAAGAGTGATCACAAGGGCAACCCTAGTTAACACAAACTAATGCGGTCATGCAACACTCATACAATAGTAAACCACCTCTCGGTGCGAATGCTATGGCTTCTAATGCTAGAACGCATGCGATGTATGTGCATAAGTGTCTATAGGGCCTACACATAAGCCTCTAATTCTTGTCTATGCGATGATACACAAACAAGGCGACCACATATCACCATTTCTATTCCTAGGGTGCACGCGATGCATTGTTGATAAACAGAGCTTATCTTTAAGTTCCTATCTCTTGCTTATGCCGATCTAATCTCGCTCTCTCGAGTCTAGATTATAACCTAGCTCTCTCGAGTCATTAGGTTCTTTCTTAGACTCTCTTTCGAGTAGCTCTAAAGGGGTGTTGGGCGCAACATAAGACAAGACAAATGCATGAACTTGGTTGACGCATGATTGTTACTATCCTTAGTGAAGAACGCATACCTTGCTTAATGCGTCTAACCACTTACTGTCTCGGGTAGTTGATTGTTGCTGACTTCACTCATAGACAAGCAAAGTGTTAGCCTATAGACAGGCATTGCAGCAGCTTCACAAAAAGAAAATAAGGTTACACACACACTCGTGCAACGCACACCTCTCGGTGGATTGCTACATGCTTCATATTCCTAATCCATATGACTAAGTATGCAATACCCAAGTAATCCCACTAAGTGTTGCAATGAAAATAATGATGCTAAATAGAGAAGATGGAGATGGAGTCGGAGGAATGGAGAAATGCATTGAAAACAGATTGTATTAATTCCTTAATTCAAAATGTCATACAATACAATATAGAAAAAGAAAGGAAAAGAAATGACCAGCTGGAAGCAGCGGATGCACATCAAGGCTGCTATTGGTGCCATGGATGGGCGGAGGAGCTGACTCTCTCGAGATCTAACTCCGGTCGAAGGCTCCGGTCGTCACTCGGAATGGATGAAGGAGGTGAAAAGCTCTCAGTTGTCTTCTCACACATTTGTCTGGATCGCAAGGATCCGCTATAGGCGACCCTTAGGCGAAAACCTTGGCTAAAATGAATTTCAGCTCATTGGCTTCTATTTATAGAGCTTGGGTCACCAACAGCATTAATTGGACTGCTCTGAGTCTGACATTCGGCGTGTTAGTTCTTTTCTGAACCTCTGCCATTAATGGCGTGGTAGGTGAAATGTCAACATCAGCTTTAGATTTTCTCAAGGTAGATGCGTTGATGCATTCATTCCACCTACCTTGTGTTGATCCCATTAGAATGCGTTATCGCGTAGCCGCAATTACTCAATGGTCGCATTCGCTTAACACCGTAACTCTACATGATGACCGCAATCGCTTGACGAGCGCAATTCCCATGTGATGGACGCATACGGCTAATTACCGCAACATCCATGCATTGATCGATGCATTTGCCTTGTGATGGAGTTTTTCTTCTCTTTTGACCCTCGAGATGATTTTACCTATAAAATTGACATTTAAAGCATAAGAAATATAGAAAATGGATAGAATTAGGGACATAAAACTAGCTCTTTTTAAGAGCCATCACTTCTTTTGCTTGAACATCCACCAGACCACAGAGATCTGGATATACAAGTTCTAAAGATTCTTTAGCTCTATAGCCTTTTTCCAGTAAAAAAGTCTTTTAGTCATCTTGCCTTCAAGACATGACTCACATACTGGTATTGAAATTTTCTCCCTCATTTAGAAGTTCATTCTTTACCAATTTCCCAATCTTATCGAGCTTTATGTGACCTTGTCTTAGGTGCCAAAGGTGGACATTTTCCTTAGGAGAAATTTTTTATCTTTTATTTTTAGTCGTTGTCGTTTTGAATAATTCAGTATTGAAGAGCATTTTCGATGCTAACGGTCTTAACACATATAAGTTATCTTCTAAAATTACTGAACAAATCTCAACACCATGCTTGAAAATAAACGATTTATTTACAGAAAATGAAATTGAATACATTTGTTCCATAAGATAAGCAGTTGAAATCAAGTTCATTTTGATATCAGGAACTATAATTACATTATTTAATAATAAAAAAAATTATTGAAAGATAACTTTATGCTCCCCAAGAAAATAGCTGAGACGACATCTCTTACTCTGACCTTCAGGGTCATCTCGCCAGTTTCCAACTTCCTTTAGGAACTAATTCCATATAAAGAATAACAAACATGATTAGTAGCTCCCAAATCAATTATCCAGGCAGAACTATCATTGTCCACCAAATAGGTTTCTAAGACAAGCAAATCATATTTACCTTCATTAGCTTTCTTTTTTTCAGCTAAGTAATTCAGACAGTTCCTCTTCCAGTGCCCATCTACATTACAATGGAAACATATTCCCATTGCATCTTGGCCTTATTGTCCTTTTAGGCAGTAATAGGAGGAACAACTTTATTCCCCTATCCACTCTTTTTCTTCTTCCACTTCTTTGAACCAAACGAAGGTCCAAGTTTAGTTCCAAAGGTCGAACCCCTGTGGAAGTTCTTAGAAGAGCTGACAATATTTACTTCCCCATGTTGCCTTTTGACTTTCATCAAAGACTCATAAGTTTGAAACTCATTAAGAAAAGTGGTTAAGTTGTAGTCTAGTTGGTTCATAACAGGGTTACTATGAAATTGGAGGAAACTCTTCGGAAGAGCCTCTAGAATAAAGCGGACCTGGTTGGCTTCGTAAATAGTCGACCCATTTATCTCGGCCACATTGAAGTAGTTCATTATGTAAATCTCTTCAAGTAACGGTGTTATAAAGAGATACTAACCATTTTACGGTCTGGTCTTATACAAACTCTTTGTATAGGATACCCCCACTCACATGTCTCCACACGAACAATCAGGATCAGATCATTTATAACACTTTACAACTATTGTAACAATTACAAAGTGAGTTTTATCCGTTGTGTCACCAGGATAAGATACTCACCCTTATTCATATACTACAGACCATTTAAGTTAGCACTTAAACATAATCCTCATGTATGTTAACTACATACATGTTTAAGTTACATAAAATAACCTTGGATCTTTCTTTAATGGATTATTGCACATATATAATAATCAACCATTATTTCAAATAACATATAACTATGAGGCTTTAAGTCATACATCCCAACAATCTCCAATGTTGGTATTCACATTCAACATGTGGAAGTAAGTAAGATCTTAAGCACTCTAATTCCATCAATTTTAGTATAGAAACATTCATGTTCATAACAAGAAAAATAGGGTTTTTGATATTACCTTTGTTGAACTCTTCAATTTAGCAATTCTAACATGAATTTCCTCTTCAAACGGTTGTGGACCACCATTTGATCTTCCCTACTATCCTCTAGGACCTTAGATTGGGTCGTGGAACCCAAAATCAAGCTGAATTAAGGAAGATTTTATGTGAATTTGGAGAGGTTTTTCAGACATGAGTTTGAGAGAAAACTATTTTCTCAACCAGAAAGATTGCATCACCTCCTTCTCAGCCAAAAATTCCTTAATTTTGTTAAGCTCAACATGCAATTTCAATATGATGAGAACTTGACACCATGAGGTCATGTGCAAGGTGGAATATGAGGTTGTTTATCTTGGATAAACCTACTTTAAAGATTTTTCCAATTAAAATTACTTTTAAAATGAATTTGTTTTCCAAATTAATTCACTTAATTAATTTAAAACAAATTCTTTCAAAGAATAATTTTAAATAAAATTTTATTCAATTAATTTTGAATAAAATTAAATAATTAAATAAATAATTTAATTAATTAATCAATTTAATATCTAATATTCAATTAACAAACACTAATTCTACAATCATGAATCCCTATTCATGAATTTAATATTTAAATCATATTTAAATATTTTTCAACTCCTCAATTTCATTTAATTCGATATTTAAACGTGTAATTACATCGTATATAATTACTAATTCCCTTACTTCGTATTTGAACATTTCAAATTTACTCATCACGCTATTACATCTTGTTCCTTAAGTCCCACTGATTCTCCAATGAATAATTGGTTTATGATCCAATCACCAAACCGAGTCCCTCTTGGGCTAATGGGAGGGTGGGATCCCTTGTTCAAGACTCAAAGTTAGCACTTAAGGGAACAACCTCTATACTATCCTTAAAAGCGGGTAGGAGTGAATTCCGTCTTGCACCCTATGTCCCCATCTATTTACTCGGTCTTACCCCTGAAATGGGAGGCTTATTGAGGCAGCACTTTTGAGCCAACCCTCACCCATGCAAATCTAAGGATAATCTCGAATAAATAGGAGTTCATAGTTATCTTAAGATTAAAGTCAAGTTACCTAGGTCGTCGCTTTGAAATAACCATTCTTAAACAGTAAACAAAGTTATAAAGTAAGAGTGACTCACATCTTGGTCCTGGTCTTATACAAACTCTTTGCATAGGACGCCTCCACTTGCAAGTCTCCATATAAATGAATTAGAATCACCTTATTTGTACTAAAAACAAAGTGGGTCGTATCCAATAGTGTTTCCAGAATAAGGTACCCAGTCTTATCCGTATACTATAGAACGTTTTGGTTATCTATTCCAACTTGATCTAGTTTTATGTCCCTACTTAAAGTCCAAGTACTCATGTAATAGCAATGGATTTTAGTTTATTGGATTTAATGCAATTTATATATTCAATAACAGTTTTATTGAACAAAATCTCAATAACTTCTTTATTGCAAATAGAATATGTTTAATTTTACAAACTGGGAGTTTTAGGACATACAACCCAACATCCAACTTGCACTAAAGCCGGTGAGACATGTATCCTAGGGCATACTCTATACCCAACATGCTCTCCCACTTGCCCTAGTGCACCAGGGACATGTCTCATAGTCCTAAACAATCTAGGAAATCCTTTCACACTTTAGCCTAGAAAATCCTTTTATATAATTCAAACTGTTATATCAACAAGAACCATCTGGTCACCGCTAAGATGTTTCTCTCACTCTATTTTATTCCTACAACTTGGTGTTTATTACCATCCTCAAACGTAGTACTTGCATCACATTATTTTATGAAGTGGATAGACTAATTCATATCTGAAACAACTTGGTGCATTGTGATACTGTATCAAACCCTTATTCTCAAAGATCATAGTTGTAAAATTCATTTCTCAAATGAACATCACAATTTTACAAACCTTCTGCAATTTAATTTTTGAAAATTTGCTTGAATTTTTTGTAGATGCATTGAACTCCTTTTTATAAAAGAAGATTTCTACATATCTCATATGCAACAATGAATCAAATAACATATAAAAACTATTAAAATAACCAATGAGAAAATTGACTCATAGTCTATTTTCACCTATTAGTTCTAGCGTTGGTTTTCACCTGACGTCAAGAGTCTTAATTTGAAGATCTCTATCTCCAAGTTCTACACTTTCAAGTCTTCCTTTTGTAAACTCATTCATATATTTTGGGTTTGACCCCAAAAACCGGCTGAGATTAAGTACACTACTTTATCTCAAATTTTATGACTTTGACATAATTCCCTTTTGTCAACTTCCTTCAATTATTTTCATCCATCATGACAACTTTGTGAAAGAGTTAGCAACAACAAGCATGCAAAAATAATTTGGATCTTAAGTACTCTAACTACATTAATTTTGAGGATCAAATATGCATGTTCATAGGAAAAAATTTAGGGTTTGAGATTACAACCTTTGTGAAACTCAAACTTAGAGCAATTTCTTGCCAATTTCTAATCATGAACTCGTCAGGACCACTGATAGAGTCTTCCCTGTTATTCTCCGGACTTAAAATGATTGTGGGATCTAATTGTGTGAGAATTTGAATGGAATTATGAGAGTTGGTGTGTTTTTGGTGTAAAAAATTTGAGAAGAACAAATTTTTCTCAAAAATTCAATTTTGCATGAAGTATTATAATTTAAATTCTTTACTTATTTATAGAAGACATGCACAATAATTTAATCACACATTGACACAAAATCCACCCAAATTTAGTGGGATTTAAGTGTTCAAAAGAGTGGAAAAAATGAGATTTTCCCACTAACCTCTTTTTCATTTAAAAATTTGATTTTCCAAAAATCAATTAAATATGAACTTTAATTTTAAATAAATAAAATTAATTAATTAATTTTGAATAAAATTTCTTTAAAATAAAATTTAAATAAAATTAAGGAAAATTATTTCAAAATGATAAAACTATTGAAAATATTTACAAGATATAGCAAAATTTTAGAACTATCAATGATAGACACTGATAGACTTCTCTCAGTGTCTATCAATAGTGTCTATCAGCATCTATCATTGATAGTTCTAAAATTTTGCCATATTTTATAAATATTTTTATTTATTTTTTTATATTTAAAAACAACCATAAAATTAATTCTAATAATTAATTTTAAATGAACTTAATTTTAAATAATTAATTAAATAATTTAAGTAATAAAATTGATTTAATATCAATTATTAAATTAACAATGAACACGAATCCCTATTCATGTATAATATTTAAATCATATTTAAATACTTTCAACTCTCCAATTCCGTTTAATTCAACAATTAAACGTTAATTATATCGCATATAATTATTTATTCTTCCTTAAACCAAATTGAACATTTCAAATTCTCTCATCACACTGTCCTAAGGTTTAGTCCGATATCAGCTAGCAGGGAAACCTAATGGGCCTACAGATCATGAGCTCCAACGATTCGAGATTAACCGACTAAACTTTTTAACCTAATTAACCAACAAGCGTTAACTACCAGGACACTCCACTAAAGCCTAGTAGCTGCATTCTCCTCATTGTAGATGTATTTCTATCCATTTGATTTAACCATGAAGTCGATCCTTCACAAGTTGTTCGTCACTACAGTTAGGTCAAATTACCGTTTTATCTTGTAATTACATCTTGCTCCTTAAGTCCCACTGATCCTCTAATGAACAATTGGTTTGTGGTCCAACCACCAATTTGAGTCCTTCTCGAGCCAATGAGAGGGTAGGGCCCTTGTTCAAGACCTGGAGTCAGCACTTAAAAGAACAACCTATCTACTATCCCTAGAGTCGGGTAGAAGTGAATTCCATCTTACAAGATTATGTCCCTAGCTATCTACCTGATCTTACCCCTAAAATGGGAGGCTTATTGAGTTGGTGATGTTGAGCCACTCTCACCCATGCAGATTAAATAATAATCCCGAATAAATAGAAGTTCATAGTTAGCTCAAGATTAAGATCGAGTTAGTTAGTCTTATCAGTAAACGACATTATAAAGTAAAAGTGACTATTTCGTGGTCTGATCTTATGCAAACTTATTGCAGAACGCTCCCACTCGCATGTATCCACATGAACGATTCAAGATCACATCATTTATATCTAATACAAAGTGGACCGCATTCGACAGTGTCCTCAGGTTAAGGTACCAAGCCTTATCCCTACACTATAGACTGTTTTGGCTATTTACTCAAACTTGATCCACTTTTATGTCTCTACATAAAGTTCAAGTATTCATGTTATAGACAAAGGTTCTTAGTTTATTCGATTTATGGTCAGGAGGTGCATTTCACTTAATTATTAACATTTTTACTGAATACCCTTAATAACAACTTTATTGACAAATATGATATATTTAATGTTTACAAACCACGAGTTTTAGAACATACAACCCAACACTTTGACTTCCAATAAACCATAGTAGAGGTTGATGTTGGGATTGGTGTCCTAATTCTCCCTGAGTCTTGTAGTTTGTAAATATTATACACATTGTTATGAATAAAATAAGAGTTATTTTATTTTGCATTTACTCATATCCAATAAACAAAGCTCCACAGATATTATATGTAAACTTAAGCATGTATATGAGATATACAAGTGGATCATGCCTTAAGTAATAACCTAAAAGGTCTGTAGTATAAGGATAAAGGAGGGATACCTTATCCTGGTGACGCTACGGATACGACCCGCTTTGTAGAGGTTTACAAGTATTGTGAACTACTACAGATGGTCTGATCCTGACCATTTATGTGGAGACATGCGAGAGGGGGTGTCCTATACAAAGAGTTTGTATAAGATCGGACCACGAGATGATTCGTCTCTTTATATAATGCTGTTGATACTTGAGACTTACATCTCATTATAATGGCCATAGGTGACATGCTTTGAGGGCGGTCCTTTGATTAGTATGGGTGAGAGCTGTCAGATTGCCAACTCAATGAGCCTACCTTTTTGGGGATTTGTCTGATTGGGGAGTTGGGAACTCAGTTACACAAGATGGAATTCACTCCTTCCTCGAAGCAAGGGTAAGTAGATACATTGCTCCCTTAAGGATTGATTCCGGGTCTTGAATATAGTGGCCACATCCTCTCTTTGGATGTAGAATTGTATCAACAATAGCAGAAGTACAAAGATCAATTAAGCACTCTAATTCACTAACTTTGGCAAAATATAAAGCATGCTCTTGTAGAAAACAAGTGAGTTTCAAGACATACCTATTGTAGAACTTCTTCAAAGCTTGTTCTCCAGCTGCAATCTTCTCTAAATCTTGTTGAAGACCATTTCAAGTTCTTCCCCGCTATTCTTTTGGTGCTCTAGATTAAGTTGTGGGACTCAAAACAAGCTTGAATCAAGGGATGAAGGAGAAATGCTCACTGCAGCAATCTTATTGAAGAACTCTTTCTTCAACTCGATTTTTCTCTAAAATTCTCTCTTGATTGCATGCCCGAATTTTTCTCAAAACTTTTCATTATATTACTGATCAACATGCAAGGGAGAGAGTTTCATGAGTTGCAGCTCATGCTTGGAGAAAGACAAGGCAAAGTGAATGCTATTTGTGTGAGCAAGTTAGGTGATGGATAATGGAAAACAAGGTTTTTCCATTTTGTGTTTTTTATTTTTTATTTTCCAATTTTATCAAAAATCAAAACTTGATTTCTTAAAATCTATTTTGATTTAAAAACTGAAAAATTTAATTAATTTCATAAATTATTTTTTAAATAAAACTTAATTAATTTAATATCAAATATTAAATTAATTTTTACACATATCCATCTTTATATATTTAAATCATAGTTAAATATAAATTCTCCTATTCGTTTAATTCTAAAATTAAACACATAATTATATCTTATATAATTACTAATTCCCTTAATTCTAATTTGAACATTTCAAATTAACTTATCACGTTATTCTAGAGTTAGTCTGTTGCGAGCTAGTAGGGGGACCTCATGGATCTACAGATCATGGGCTCCAACGATTCGAGATTAATTGGCTAAACTCATTAGACCAAATTAATCCCCATTCGTTAACTAATGGGTCACTCCACTAAAGCCCATAGTTGCACTCCCCTCACTGTAGATATATTATGTCCACATGATTTAACCATAATCAGCAAGTCGACCCATCACAGTTTGTTCGTAATAACGGTTTGGTCAAATATCTGTTTCACTCCCGAGATTACGTCTTATTCCTCAAGTTCATACTGATCCTCTAATGAACAACTAGTTTGTGATCCAATCACTAAACCAAACTCTCTCAACCCAGTGAGAGGGTAGGACCCCTTGTTCAAGACCTGAATTCAGTACTTAAGAGAACAACCTTTCTCCTTTCCCTAAATCGGGTAGGCGTGAACTCCGTCTTGCACCCTATGTTCCCAGCTATCTATTCGGTCTTACTCATGAAATGGGAGTCTTATTGAGCAGGCGTTGTTGAGCCAACCTCACCTATGCAAATCTAAGAGCAAACCTGAATAAACAGAAGTTCATAGTTAGCTCAGGATTAAGATCGAGTTACCTAGGTCATCTAGGTGAAATAGTTAGTCTTATACAATAAACAACGTTATAAAGTAAGAGTGACTTATTTCGTGGTTCGATCTTATGCAAACTCATTGCATAGGACGCCCCCACTCCTCATGTCATAACATGTATGAATTAAGATCACATTGTATGTAGCACTTTACAACTCTTTGTAACAACTATAGAGTAGGCCGCATCCAATGGTGTGACCAGAATAAGGTACCCAACCTTATTCATGTATCATAGATCATTTTGACTATTTACTCGAACCTGATTTACTCTTATGTCTCCACATAAAGTTCAAGTACTCATACAATAGTCATGAGTCTTAGTTTATTGGATTTAGACTTTCATACAATTTATGAAATCAATAATAAGTATATTGATTATAGAAAATGTTTATCATTTTACAAACTGCGACTTTTAGGACATAAAACCCAACAAAGAGGACCCAATCATAGTAGGACTATGACTTATGTCCATTAGAGGAATCAGTGGTACTTAAGGAGTTAGATATAACTACAGGGGCAAAATGGTATATTGGCCCATCTATACTTACGAGCGATCTGTGAAGGGTTATCACATTGTTGATTGGTTGATATGGACACAGAAATATATCTATAGTGAGGAGAGTGCAGCTGTTGGTCTTTAGTGGAGTGCCCGGCAGTTAACAGATGGTGGATCTCGTGGCTAAAAAGTTTAGTCAACTATTCACGTACTGTTGGAGCTTCAAGTTATAGGTCCGTAAGGTCCCCTTGGTAGCTCAATGGGTTTAATTTGAGAATCAGTTCATAGGGTTGATTTGAAGCGTTCAAATTAACATGAGAAAAATCAATTATATATGATATAATTAGTGTGATGTATGAGATACATAAAGTGGAGGATTAATGTAAATATGATTTACATTAAGTACCATAAAAATAGAAAAAGAACAATGGTTTATATGTTTCATGAGATGAAATATTAAAACTATAGGTTATAAATATAATATGATAAGTTGGTTATCATATTTATTTATAATAATATTAATTATTTGATAATTAAATCTTTTTCTCTAATAACCAATTGAGTGGAAGGTTATTGGTGGTTTTATGATAACCGTGAGATAAAAGGAAAAATGTTTTCCTAAAATTAGAAGAGTTGCCACTTTCAGAAAGGAACTCATGGTGAAAGCTATCAAGTGAAAATGTTTCACTAAACGATAGCTTTAGAGAGACTAAACAATCATGGAGTTTGACTATACGATAGTTCATCAGCTGATTGTAGCTAAACGATCGCAGGACCTTGTATATACGATAGGTTGCCATCTTCTACACGATTGAGCACATCGTCTATACGATAGGCTGTGTCATCTCCTACTTGCTCAATCGCCTACATGATTGTTGTTCCTCTAGTCTCTTCCTCTAACCAAGTTCATACAGAGCCCACAACTTTTGGATTCTCACACTGAGAATACTAAGGTAACCATT
Organism: Benincasa hispida; assembly: GCF_027475165.1. Taxonomy (NCBI): domain Eukaryota; kingdom Viridiplantae; phylum Streptophyta; class Magnoliopsida; order Cucurbitales; family Cucurbitaceae; genus Benincasa; species Benincasa hispida. Next base: position 5,334,922 of record NC_143485.1, on the reverse strand, counting down.
GTGGTGGTGTCCTCACTCAACTCGATTGAGTTTGAGGTTTTGGAGGTTGTTCGTTAGGTTCGTGTTTGTGTTGATCGTGCTGTGTACCGGTCATTGTGTTCGAGGGCTGAGGTATTGTTCTTTGACGCATTTGAGTGATCAAGGGAGTTTGAAGAATGATTCTTCAAAGGTATGTATATTCTATCCCTTGATTGTCTTGTCAGCATGCTATAATTTCTAGTTGTTGCATGACCTGTTAGTTTCTGTTTATTGTACTGTAATTGATTATTTTTAATTTCGAATGGAATTTGGAACGATCCTTCTGCTGCTCATGGAAATCCTCATGTCTGATTTTCTTCATGATCCACATGTATGTCTCCACATACATGCTTAAGTCACAACGATAGCCATGAACATTAGTTTATTGGTTTATGGTAAATGCAACTAAAATATCTCATATTTCATAGACAAAAGTGAATAAAATATCTCATATTATTACATCACAAGCATTTATTCATACAGGTGTTTACAAACTATAGGATCTTACGAGATTCAGGGCATCAACCCCAACAATCTCCCACTTGTCCTAAAGCGAGTGGGTGTACAAGATAAAAACAAGTACAAAACAATAAACTAGGGCACTAAGGCCCAGTACAAAATCTCTCACTTGCCCTAGTCCAACCGCGGACGGTCCCATAGACCCATGCTCTGTAGGTGACCCTAAAAAATGGTAGCCATGAGAGCCTTCATAAACGGGTCAATAACATTGTGTTTCGAAGCGATCTTCGTGACTATCACGTCTCCTTGATGCACAATCTCACAAATGAGATGATACTTCCGCTCTATATGTTTGTCGTGCTTGTGACTCTTGGGCTCCCTAGAGTTCGCCACAACACTACTATTATCGCAATAAAGGATGATGGGGCTAGATATGTCTGGAACAACTTCCAGATCAGTCAGGAACTTCCTGAGCCAAACGGCCTCCTTAGCAGCTACATACTCGACCTCCATCGTGGAGTCAGCGACGCACCCTTGCTTAGTGCTTCGCCATACTACAGCCCCTCCGTTAAGAGTGAACACTGAACCTAAAGTGGATTTCTGAGAATCCTTGTCAGTCTGAAAGTCAGAGTTCGTGTATCCAGTAAGGATCAAATCCTTAGATCCATACACGAGCATGTAGTCCCTCATTCTCCAAAGATACTTAAGGATGTTCTTGAAAGTGGTCCAATGATCCTGTCCTGGATTAGACTGATATCTATGATTATCCCCACGGCATAGCAGATGTCAGGTCGAGTACATAACATCGCATACATCAAACTGCCAACGACAGATGCATATGGGACCCGTCTCATTTCCTCAATCTCTTAAGGTGTCTTAGGACACTGTTCCTTAGACAATGTAACTCCATGCCAAAAAGGCAGTAGGCCCTATTTGGAGTTCTGCATCGAGTACTTGATCAACATCTTGTCAATGTACGATGCCTGAGATAGCGCTAGCACTTTGTTCTTTTGATCTCGAAAGATCTGAATACTTAGAACAAACTGAGCCTCTCCCAAATCTTTCATTTGGAATTGAGTCGCTAGCCAGATTTTAACTGAAGTAAGTAAACCTACATCATTCCCAATGAGTAGGATATTTTCTACATACAACACTATGAAAACTACTGAACTGTTGATGATTTTCTTGTAGACACAAGGCTCATCAACATTTTGGTCAAAGCCGTAAGATTTGATCGTAGTATCAAACTTTATGTTCTAAGATCGAGCGCCTGTTTCAGCCCATAAATGGACCGATTCAGTTTGCAAACCTTTTGCTCTTGACCTTGGGGTATGAATCCCTTGAATTGCACCATATAAATGGTCTCCTCAAGATTACCATTCAAAAAGGCAGTCTTGACATCCATTTTCCATATCTCATAGTCATAATATAAGGCAATGGACAGGAGGATGCGAATAGACTTCAACATGGCAACATGCGGATAGACGGTTGTCCAAACATTCCCTGTAGGGACTCCATGATCTTACGCGCAGAGACCATAGGCTCATGCTTCTTGGCCAAAACATCGTACAGACTGGTCAAGATATAAGCTCAGGCCTTCTCGTTCAATTGTGTCCATTTCTCATATGCCTCCCGAACATTTCGAGCGGCAGCATGATTTGGAATAGGAGGACACTCCTTTGTAAGAACAAACCTAAGGTCATCGATGATCATTATGGTACTTATCATGTTTTTCCAACTAGCATAGTTTTCGCCAATCAGTTTATCGGCACTTAATAGAGCTAACGTGGCTGTAGCCATTTTAACGTTGCTGAAAAACATTAACAAACTTAAAATGTCTATGCATTACCACTTTTTAACACCAATTTTTGTTTTAGCAAAATAGTTTCTATGTGTCCTAAGTGAAAAGACATCTATTTTGCAATGATATCCCAGCGAAGCAGGACAAAAGTCACCGGTGGGGTGATCAAGTGCCCCTTCACTGGGATAAGACATTCTCAATCATTAGACAGAAACAACTCTTGTAACTGACTCTAACAGTCACCATTTTTGGGTCTAGAACTGTTAACCTTTAACAATTCCGCATAAGTGTAACGCCTCATTTTAGGAACTAGAGTCCCGCCCTAATGCGCCCACCTTAGGAAAAAAGCAGATTAGGACAAGAGACTAAAGCGACCTTATCCTCTACAGGAGATCAGATAAAAAGTCGTGCATAACTACCATCCTTTAGAGGGACACTCCCAAGGTACCTTGGGGCAATGTATAAAACGTTATCCAAGCTAATGAGAGAGACCATGAGATATGTTGTCACACGTTCCGCTCCCACTTACTATGAGCATTCTCTCCATTCACCTTAGTATTGACCTACCCAAACACCATTCTTTAGGGGGACACTCCCAGGGGGCCTTGAGGTCGAGGATAGATCTCATGGTGTGAACATTAGGGAGAAACGTGAAGAGGTTTAAGTGCAGCATCATATACCTCAAGTACCTCCCACTGAATGTTCTACTTAGCGATTCATTAATTTAGACAATATGGCTACTGATTTTATCTAAGTGTGAGTTTATTTTGCTCAGAAACAACTCTTGCTTTTGATAATTAAACAAGTTTGAATCAAGTCCCATTAAACTCTTTAACGGACTATCATCAAATTTGCATGCATGCAACAAATCTTTCTAATTTACCTTTCCAGGTAGGTTCCCAGGTAGGGATGTTTTATTTTCTTATGCTTAAGTACCCCAGCCTAAACAGAACCTGTCTTAGATAAAAGGTCCCTTATAGATAGACTTGGTACATATTTAATCTTTTATTAGTCAATTTAATCCTATTAAACTGATTAAAGATTAAACCTTAAGTATCTAATCTCATTAGAACCATGATCTTAGGTCTATCTCCATCAAATTTTAAAACTCTTTTAAAACATGATTCAAGCCTAAGTTTGCATGCATGTCTTTCTTATTGATTTTAGTTCTAATTTCCATTATAAATCTTATAAAAGAAACAATCAAAATCATCCACATTGCTAAGCTAGACTAGGTATTTATCTCTTATAAATTTAACTTATGTGTCATGCTTCATGCAATGTCCATTTATTACTATATATAACTCTTATATACATGGTAATGAACTAAACATACATGCTTCCGTAGACCCTTATACTATAACATTTATAATATAAAGATGATGCATGAATATGCTTAATACATGCATAAATATAACCCTTATATTATATGATGCATTAGCATGCTCTTAAGTAATATAATCATGCAAAATATTATATCATAACTCTTACAATATAGAGATGATGCATGGCCAATGCATGACCTATGGTAGGATTTAGTCTATATGGCATACTATATGACATATAATAAAAACATACATCTCATGTACATTTACCAAAATTAATGGACCGGGATGATTAGCCTAAAAAATCAGAAGTTAAATCTATCTATTACATTAAACCATCAAGTAAACCAATTCAACAAGCGAACCGAGTCTTGATCCACCTGGGCAAAGCCTTCTTTGTGATTGTTTAGCAAAAGTGGTCACGTAACCACGATCGTGTAGCAATGATTGAGTACCTTTGACTATGTGATGCAGCATGAAGGCCACTCTATCGTTCAACGCACTAAGTTTAAACACAAGTCTAAACGATCGTGTAGACGACTACTATCACTAAAAGAAAAATAACTTTCAATGACGAATAAAATGTGTTGCTAAAAGCATAAAAAGTCCACTAAAAGTATTAACAACGCGTAGAGGCGTGTCACTATGAATGTCGCGGTAGCCGCGTACTTAAAAGTTTTAGTGACGCATTTCATTATGTACCTCTAAAACACAACTTTTACAGACACTAACACATTATTGAAAGGGTACTTTTAGCAACGCACAATTTGTTGCTATTAGTTTTATATAGTGACATGACAAGTTTTTCTCTAAAAGTTAAGTTTTAGCGACATATAGGACTACTGCTAAATGTGAACTTTTGGTCATCTCATTACAAGCATCTTTTGCAACATTGACAAGCGTCAATAAAAAAAAATCGATTTACTAACGTTATATAAAGCGTTGCAAAAAGTATTTTATTGAATAAAAAAACAATGCTCAATTTAATATGTGAACCTGTTACAAAATCTAAAATGTAATAACCTTTTAAACATTTTAAGAATTGATTAATCATTTTAAATTAAAACAAAAAATTATAAATGAAGATGCACACATTCCCAAACATCAAAACACTATCATTAAAACAAAATGAAATACCAACTTGATCACAAGTTTGGATGACAAAAATCTCAATGTAATATCAACCTACTGAAATCATTTCCTAAATGTGCTCAAAGCTATATCAATCAAAATTAGTACCAACACTAGCTATCACAAGTTTACATAACAAAAATCACTATGAAACATGATCGTCTAGACGATCGAAGAACAAGCGCTAAATAACATTTACCGAGCGATCGTGTAGCAAGTAACTATCCGTTCAAGCATGTGTTAAGAGTTAGATAATAACCAGCAGAAGTATCAAGGATCCATAAGCATTCAAATTCACTAATTTTGGCAGAAACTAAAGCATGCTCTTCTAAAAAGAGGGTTTTAAGATCATACTTTTGAAGAACTCTCCAAGAACTTGATCAATCTGCAACAGTCTTCACCAAAGATCACCATGAACCACCTCAAGATCTTCCCCACTATCCTCTTAGAGCTTTAGATCGAGTTGTGGGACTCAAGAACAGCTTGAAACGATGAAGAACAATGAAATACTCATAGCAACTCACTTGGAAGAACTCTTTCTTCTCACTGAAAATTTTCTCTCAAAATTTCTGTGTTAGCATGCCTTCAAATCACTCCAAACTTCTTTATTTATTGCAGATGAACATGCAAAGAAGAGAAATGCATGGCTTGCAGCTCATGCTTGGAGTATTAATGAAGAGAAGAAAATGGGCTTTGTGTGAGCATCAAGAAGATGATATTGGAAAATCAACATTTTCCATTTTAAAAGCATGCAATCTGATTTTTCCAATTTTTGTTTTTTAAAACCAAAATTTGATTTCAAAATTCAATTTTGATTTTAATAACTGAAAAAATCATTTTCTAAAATTAATTTCATAAATTAATTTAATATCAAATATTAAATTAATTTTTGCATAATAATCATCTTCATATATTTAAATCATATTTAAATATATATTCTCCTATCCCGTTTAATTTGAATGTTTCAAATTAATTTCTCAAGCTACTCTAAAGCTTAACCATTTACGAGCTAGTAGGGGAACCTTGCGGACCTACAGTTCATGGGCTCCAACGATTCGAGATTAATCGGTTAAACTCATTAGTTCGATCTAACCCCCATTCGTTAACTAATGGGACACTCCACTATAGCCCATAGTTGAACTACCTTCACTGTAGATATATTAGGTCAATTTAATAACCATAATCAGTAAGTCGATCATTCATAAGTTGTTCGTAATCACAGCTAGGTCAAAAATACCGTTTTACCCCTGTGAATACATCTTGTTCCTTAAGTTCCTATTGACCCTCTAATGAACAATTCTGATTCATAATCTCTATGAATCAAATCCTTTCTCTATCATAAGAAGGCGGGGCCCTGATTGTTCAAGACTTGGAATCAGTACTTAAGAGAACAACCTATCTACTAACCTTAAATAGGGTAGGAGTGAATTTCATCTTGCAAGGCTATATCCCCAGCTATTCATCCGGTCTTATCCCCAAAATGGTAAGCTTATTGAATAGTACTATTGGACTATTTTCACCGTTTGTAGATAAAAGGATAATCCCGAACAAACAGGAGTTCATAGCTAGCTCAGGATTAAGATTAAGTTAACCTAGGTTATATGGTAAATGAAATAGTCAGTTTTAACAGTAAACGGTCGTTATAAATAAAAGTGACTATTTTCATGGTTCAGTCTATATGCAAACTCATTGCATAGGATGCCTCCACTCACATGTCTCAACATGAACGATTTGTGGATCACATCATTTGTAGCACCTTACAACTTCTTGTAATAACTACAGAGCGGGCCGCATCTAATAGTGTTACCAGGATGAAATACCAAATTTCATCCATATACTTATTAGACCATTTAAGCTATATACTATCAACTTGATCCTGTTTATGTTACTACATAAAGTTACAGTATTCAGACTATAGCCAATGATACGTTTATTGGATTTTCATAATAAGATGCAAAATCAACAAGTCATTATTATTGATAAATAGAATGTTTAACACGAACTGCGAGTTCTATAACATTCCCAATAGTAGGATGGCCTACACGATCGTGTAGTGCATGCACGTCTACCTTGCAATGAGTATCCCATACTCAACGATCGTTTATCCCCATCGTTTACACAATCTGACCAACCCTTGGTCTTCTTCTTCCTTGAAGTAATTTGCATTTCTATGCCTTGAAACTTCATCACGAGTGACTCGAACAGACTCAAACACTTTGAATTACAGACTCGATAGCAAGTTAATATGCCCAAAAACACAGGGGCCCTCACAATTAACTTTGAAATATAAGAGAATTCAATAACCAGAGGTGATCATCCCAAAAACTCCATTAATCCACATCCATAAACACATTTAACACTTAAACAGAATGTAGACATGCTTAAAACCCACCAAGAAAGTAAATGCAATTCTATACAGCAATGGATTTGGAATATCAGCACCTGGCTCTGATACCAATTGAAGGAACTCTTATTCAAGAGAACCAGTGAACGGAAGCAAGATCTTTCCAAGTCTATTGTGAAAGAATAAAGGCATTCACAAACATACATAACAGTTATGCATCTTAGAACGAATTACAACATGCTATCTTAATCAAATACAAAAGGAAAGAGAGACATAACTTTAAAGCACACTTCTTCTGTAAATCTCTCGTTCTCGTGAAGAATTGGATAACAACCTCTCGCTATCGTTCAAATCACCTAGCCAATTGTCTAATAGTCACAAACTGTCTGATCCACACACAGCAACCACCCAGCAACCTTAGTATTCTCGGAGTGAGAATCCAGGAAGTGTAGGCTCTATGTGAATTTGATAGAAGGATGGAGGAAGAAAACGATTGAACTACACGATCAAGCAAGTGGGAGAAGGTACCGTCTATCGCATAGATTGAGAATGCTTAACCGTTTAGTAAATCTTGCTAGCACACGATCGTTTAATAAAACACGGTAGATCATTTACATGATCATTTAGTAAACCTCACTAGCACATGATCATTTACTAAACCACGCTAGATCGTTTAGAAAATGTCGCTCTATCGCTTAGTCTCTCGTGAGGCCTATCGTGTAGTCTCTCGTGAGTAAACGATTAGTAGTGCAACAAATGAAGCGATCTCTTAACAAAAATGAAAACACTTTTCATTTTATTCTTCATTTATTCAAAACTGAAAATAACCTCCCACCTTCACGGTTAATGGAGAAAATAACCAACCACAATTATCATACAATTGTTTAAATTATAAATAAATATAATAACCAATTTATCATATTATATTTATAATCTATGGTTTTAATATCACATCATATGTAATATTTAAACCATAGTTATTTTCTCCTTTATTTAATATAAATCATATTTATATCAATTACTCCAAATAATGTATCTCATACATCATATCAATTTATCACATATAATTGAACCAATTTAATTATATCATATATAATCAAATTCCCTCTTGTTAATTTGAACACTTCAAACTAACCCAAAAACTAATTCTCAACTTGAATTCATTAAGCTACCAAAGGGACCTTATGGACCTGTAGCTTGATGCTCCAACGGTACGTGAATAACTGACTAAATTCTTTAATCACGAAATTTACCATCCGTTAACTGCCGGATACTCCACTAAAGACCGACAACTGCACTCTTCTCACTACAGCTATATTTCTGTGTGCATTGGATATAACCAATCAATAGTATGATAACCCTTCACAGATCACTCATAAGTACAGCGAGGCCAATTTACCATTTTGCCCTATAGTTACATCTAACTCCTTAAGTACCACTGATTCCTCTAATGAACAATACATCATAGTCCTACTATGAGTGAGCACCTCTCGGGCCATGAGAAAGTGTGTGGCGCCACATCATTCAAGTCCCGGAATCAACCCTTAAGGGAGCAATCTATCTACTTACCCCTGCTTCGGGGAAGGAGTGAATTTCATCTTGTGTAGCTGAGTTCCCAGCTCCCCAATTAGACGAATACCCAAAGTGGTAGGTTTAGTCGGCAATCTGGCCATTCGCACCCATGCAAATCAAAGGACCGCCCTCATAGGTACGAGTTCCCAACTCACTCAGGATTAAGGTCATGTTACCTATGGTCATCCTAGTGAAATGAAAGTCTCTGTCTTGAATGGCGTTATATAACGAGACTAAACATTTCGTGGTCCAGTCTTATACAAACTCCTTTGTATAGAACACCTCCACTCACATGTCTCTACATGTATAATCAGGATCAACCCGTCTGTAGCACTATACAACACTTGTAATATCTACAAAGCGGATCGTATCCGTAGTGTCACCAGGATAAGGTTTCCCTCCTTTATTCATATACTACAGATCATTTAGGCTATCACTTAAGGCATGATCCATTTGTATGTCTCTACATACATGCTTAAGTTACAACGATAACCATGGATCTTAGTCTATTAGTTTTTGGTAAATGAAACTAAAGTATCTCATATTTCATAGACAACAGTGAACAAAATATCTCATATTATTACATCACAAGCGTTTGTTCATACAGGTGTTTACAAACTACAGGACCCTACGAGATTTAGGGCATCAACCCCAACAGACATCTGATGAATGATCATGGTGTTATTGCGATTCACTCATACTACATTCTTTACGCTCGAAAACAAAATGTGAAAAATTAGGGCAGCAGCATCGTTATGCTACGGATTTTGACGAAACACCAGAGTCCGCATGCATGTGTCTCTTACCCCACTCAGCGTTGCTACCCTGTCATTACCCTCGCTTTATGCTCGAGGGTAGGCTATAGCAAAATCCTAATTACACCGTACCTTTAGTATGATAGAGAAAACCAATCCTTTTATGTAGGAGATACCATTTCCACTCGATTTTCTCTTAATTTTCTTAGTTTTCTGCACTTTTTCTTTCATTCTTTTCTTACCTTTGATGCATTCATGTAATTCCTCGATCAAATCTTGAAGGAGGTGTTATATTAAGATAAGTAATTCTTAGTTTAGGATAGATTCTTAAATTTCTTGGTATGAGGCTGAATTTTTTATAATTTCTAATGTAAGTTCTTGATTTCTCTCATAAATTTTTGCTGTAATTCATTCTTGAATGTTGAGATAACTTCTATGCATTGGATTTTAGAATCTTTGGCCAATTTTCTTTAATTTAGTGAAGGCTAGAATTTAAGTATGTCTATGTGTTTGATTTCTTAGGGCAACAAAACTAAAAAGGGAAAATGTGTGAATTTAGGTTACTGGAATTAATCTTGTTCACAATTATGCATGAATAGTTAAATTCAAGAATAAATGAATTAGTAACTTAGGCTTTCCGAACTACTAATACAAATGGACAATTAATATGGACGTTATTGAACCAAATTAGTTGTGTCATTTAGAATTGATTGGATTTTTTAATCATAAAATTGTGGTATTGCAATTCTAGGCTTTTAGGTTGCATAGGCTAAGTGTATAATTAGCAAGAATATTGATTTGTTGAATGCCAATATGTACCAAGAAAAATTAAGAGGACACCTAAACTAGGCTAGATTATTTTTAAAATTGAGTTCCTCTCTTTACATTTACACATTTACATTCCCATCTTTACATTCTTGCACAATTTTATCAATTTTTACATCTCCCCACTCTCCCATCACAATGGAGTTCATTAATTGTTTTAACGCTAGTCGATGGTTGGACGATCTCTTTCTTGCCATCTATACTACATGTTAATGTAGGTTGTTGGATTGGAGTTATAAATTTATTTGGTCCTTTGAAGTGTGATCACGACATGTATTTCCTTGTCGATCAAGGAGGTTTTGAATATTTCGTCTCTTTTATAGACAATTATTCGAGAGTTCGGTATCTTTACCTAATGCAACATAAGTCTGAAACTTTTGAAAAGTTCAAATAGTATAAGACTGAAGTTGAAAACTTGTTAGGTAAAACAATTAAGACACTTCTATCTAATTGAGGTAGAGACTATATGGATTTGAGATTCTAAGACACTGTGATAGAACATGGAATCACCATCCCAACTCTTGGCACCTGGTACACTTGAACAGAATAGTGTATCAAAAAGGAAAAACAGAACATTATTGGACATGATTCGGTCTATGATGAGCTATGCTCATTTACCTGATTCTTTTTGGGTTTATGTAGTTAAGACTACAATATATATCATGAACAATGTTCCATCCAAAAGTGTCTTTGAAACACATTTTGAATTATGGAGAGGTCATAAAGGGAGTTTACGACATTTCAAAATTTGGGAATATCTAGTTTATGTGCTGACAACAAACCTAAAGAAATTGGAACCTTGTTCGAGGGTATTTCTATTTGTAGGCTATCCCAAGGAAACCAGGGATGGTCTCTTTTATGATCCAAAGGAGAAAAAGATCTTTATATCGACAAATGCTACAATCTTAGAGGAAGATCAAATAAGAGATCACAAACCATGCAGTAAATTAATTTTAAGTGAAATTTTCAATGAAAATAACAGTACTTCAACGAAAGATGTTGACAATGCTAGTACATCAACAGGATTTGTTGATGGTGCTAGCACATCTAGTCAAAATCCTTCTCAAGAGTTGAGGGAGCCTTTTTGTAGTGGGATGACTATATCCCATCCTACGAGATATATAGGTTTAACAAAAGCCCGTGTTATCATATTTGATGATGGCATTGAGGATTCGTTATTTTCTAAAAAGGTAATGGAAGATGTTGATAAAGATGAATTGGTTAAAGCCATGGATCTTGAAAGGAATCTATATATTCCAATTCAGTGTGAGATCTTGTAGATAGGCCTACTGGGGTAAAACCTATAGGTTGCAAATGGATCTATAAAAGGAAAAGAGGTGTAGATGGAGAGGTTCAAACCTTCAAAGCAAGGCTTGTGGCAAAGGGTTATACCCAAGTAAATGGGGTTGATTATGAAGAAACTTTTTCTCCTGATGTCATGTTAAAGTCTATTTGCATTCTTTTATACATTGCCACATATTATGACTATGAAATATGGCAAATAGATTTCATGACTGCTTTTCTGAATGGCAATCTTGATGAGAACTTCTACTTGAATCAACCAGAGGGATTCATAGAACAAGGTCAAGAGCAGAAGGTTTATAAGCTAAAATGATCCATTTATGAATTGAAGCAAGCATCTAGATCTTGGAACGTAAGTTTTGACAATGCGGTCAAATCTTATGGCTTTGGACAAAACATTGATGAATCTTGTGTTTACAAGAAAATCATCAAGAGCATTGTTTTTCTCGTATTATACGTGAAGGAACTATGAAGTTTCGTAGTGGAAGCGGGGATCGGCCCAATTTTAATTTTCACATAACACAACTTATGCAATTAATATTAAATTTACAGCATGCAAGGAAGAATGGGAAGAAGATCTTATCCTTGAAGATACCGAAATCTTCTTCACTAATTTGCTCTTCCTCGATTACAAACAATCACGATCTAATGAACGACAAATCCATAGGGCATCACCACAAGAATTACCTCTATATTCTCTTGGGATGAGAATTTTTCAAGAATGTGTGGGCTCTGAGATTTTGGAAGAGGGAGATAGTTTAAGTGAGAGAGGGAAAGAATTCTAGGGAGATTTTATGCAGATCTTGAAAAACACAACACCCTCTATTTTTGTGAAATCTTCTGTGAGGAAGATGAATCTCTCCCGTGGAAAAACTGGCCCACACGTTAGTGATTGAGAGAATTAAGGGGAGGGAAGTTATTTCCCTCCCTTTAATTTTGAAATTTAAAATTAAATTAAATTAATTTAATTTAAATATGTGTATATATATATATATGTTATATCATATATAACACATAACCTATAGTTTTTATATTGTATCAAATACAATATAACCTATAGTTTTAATTCTCTCAATAATGCATGGTATTTAATATAAATCACATTTATACTAAATTCAATTATATGAATCTCATTCATATAATAAGTATTTGAATCATATTCAAATATTTAATTCCTCTCTAAATAAACTTTATATTATAATGTATAGAAGACATTAAATTAATTACATCATATATAATTAATTTAAATTAATCATATCACATATAATTAATTCCCTAAATTGATTTGAACAATTCAAATTAATCCAAAATTAATTCTCAATAATCCCTGTTGAGCTATAGAGGGGACCTTATGGACCTATAGATTGAAGCTCCAATGCTACTTGAATAATTAATTAAACTGCTGTGCAATAACCTTAAAGACCGACACATCCATTAACTGTCGGCCACTCCATTAAAGACCGACAACTACACTCTTTACACTACAATTATATTTCTATGTCCATTGGATATAATCAATCAACTGTGCAATAACCTTTCATAAATTGCTTGTAAGTACAGTTGAGCCAAAACTACCGATTTGCCCTTGTAGTTACATCTAACTCCCTAAGTACCACTGATTCCTCTAATGAACAATAAGTCATAGTCCAACAATGACCAAACTCCTATCGGGCTAAGAAAGAGTGTGGCGTCACATTGTTCAAGCCTCGGAACCAACCCTTAAGGTAGCAATTTATCCACTTACCCAAACATTAGGGAATGAGTGAATTCCATCTTGTGTAGTTGTTTTACTGACTCCCCAATTAGACGAATCCCTAAAATAGTAGGCTTATTGAGTCGGCGATCTGACCACTCTCACTCATACAAATCAAAGGACCACCTTCATAGACGTTCACAATTCACTCAAAATTCAGGTCATGTCACCTATGGTCATCCTGGTGAAATGTAAGCCTCTATTATGAACGGTGTTATATAATGAGACTAGTCATTTCGTGTTCGGTCTTATACAAACCCTTTTGTATAGAATATCCTGCTCATATATTTCCACATGAATGATCATGATCATATCATTTATAGCATTTTACAACAATTGTAACATCTACAAAATATGTCGTATCCATAGTGTCACCAAGATAAGCTACCCAACCTTATCCATCAACTACAGACCATTTAGGTTATCACTTAAACATGATCCACCTATATGTCTTTACATACATGTTTAAGCTACAGAAGATAACCTTGGATGTTAGTTCATTGGTTTGTGGGTTAATGCTACTAAATGTCAAATAAAACATCTCATATTTTATTAAATAAATAAAATGTTTGTACATTACAATTACAAACTACATGACCAACGAGATTTAGGGCATTAGCCCCAACTATACGTAGATGATATCCTACTTATTATGAATGATATAGGATTTTTTACTAACATTAAAACTAGCTAGTTGCTCAATTTCAAATGAAAGATTTGGGAGAAGCATAATATATTCTTGGCATTCGAATTATTAGAAATCGTAAGAATCGAACATTAGCCTTGTCTCAATCATCTTATATTGATAAAATTCTTATGAAATATTAGATGCAAAATTCCAAGAAATTTAATTTACCTTTTAGGCATGAAATTACATTGTATGGGTAATTCAATGGACATATAAATATACTGCAATTCATAGGAGTGCAACTATGGGTCTTTATTGGAGTGTCGCATAGTTAATGAATGTTGATTAATTTAATTAAATAGTTTAATTAATTAATCTTGTATCGTTGGAGCTTATAACTGTAGGTTCATTGGGTTCCTCTGCTAACTCACAAATGAATTAAACAAGGATTTTAAAGTGGAAAGAATTTGAAAAGTTCAGTTTATTTTAAAGAGAATTAATTGTATATGATACAAAATAATATAATGTTAATTGTATATGATACAATTTATATACATTATATTATAAAGTTAATTTTGAATTAGATTCATAATTAACTATATAATAAGATAGTATTAATATTTGAATAAAAATCAAATATTAAATTAATATAAATTGGATTTATATTAAAACTATATGTTATAATTAATATAAATAAGATTCACATTAAAACGTTAACTATAGGTTATGTGAGAGATACACATTTAAATATGGTTAAAATTAATTTAATTAAATATTAGATATTTAATTAATTAATTAATTTTATTTAATTAATTAAATTAAACTCCCTTGCATTGTAGGGGAATGGGAGAGTGAGAGAGTGGAGAAAGGGCAGTTACCCTCTCTCTCTACCTTTAAATATGCATAATAGTCTGTAGTTGTTTTTTGGGGCTTGAATCATATTTAGGTTAAAAATTATACTCTCTCACACATACACTCCATCACACATACTCTCAGAGAAAGGAGTTCTCTGTTTTTTTTTTCCCTTCCCTTCCACAAGTTTACCGCAAGCCTTTTTGTCCAAAGAGGATAGTAGAAAAGATTATTGGTCGTGTCACATTGTTTTGCACGTGTTGTAATTGCCAAACCGAGAGAAGAAACATTGAAGATCGATCTTCAAAGGGAATATTATATTTCTTTGGAATTCTTAAGAGAATGCTTAATCATGTAGCTTTGTTGCTATTATGTGAAAAGTTTATATCACACAAATTAAGGCAAATAGCGATCACACGTTTCCGCACAAGAAATTTGATTCCTTCATGGTAGACATACGGGTGGATCATGTTCAAGTAATAACCTAAATGATCTATAGTATATGGATAAGGTTGGGTGTTTTATCCTTGTGACATTATAGATATGACCCACCCACTTTATAATTATTACAAAAGTTATAAAGTGTTACAAACGATTTAATCATAATAGTTCATGTGGGGACATGTGAGTGGAGGTATCCTATACAGAGAGTTTGCATAAGACCAGACTGTGAACTGATTCATCTCTCTTTATAACACCGTTGATTGAAGAAATTAACATTTCATAGGATGACCATAGGTGACTTGATCTTAATCTTGAGTGAGTTATAAACTTCTATCTATGAGTGAGTTATAAACTTCTATCTATGAGTGCAGTAGGTGACTCAACCTTAATCCTGAGTGAGTTATGAACTTCTATCTATGAGTTAGTTCTTTGATCTATATAGGTGAGAGTGGCTAGATTCATTGACTCAATAAGCTTACCATTTTAGGGATTTGTCTGAGTAGGAACTGAGAACATAGCTATATAAGATGGAATTCACTCTTTCTCACATTTAGGGTAAGTAGATGAATTACTTCCTTAAGTGTTCCATCTGGGTCTTGAACAATAGAGCCCCTCCCTCTCATTCGCCCAATAAGGTTTTGTTATGGTACAGGTCGTTCATTAGAGGATTAGTGGGACTTGAGGAGTTAGATGTAATTCAGGGGTAAAATGGTAATTTGACTCAACTGTAGTTACAAGCAATTTGTGAAAGGTCGACTCACTGTTGATTGATTATATTCGTGGACATAGAAATATATCTATAGTGCAAAGAGTCCAGTTGTGGGTCTTTAGTGGAGTAACCTATAGTTAATAAATGTTGATTAATTTGGTTAAAGAGTTTAATTAATTAGTCTCGTATCATTGGAACTTCTAAACTGTAAGTCCATTAGGTCCCCTTGCTAGTTCACCGAGGATAAAACAAGGAATAAATGGTTTTAGAATAATTTGAATTGTTCAAATTATTTAAAAGATATAGAAGTGTGAATGTGATTAATATAAAATACACTATATATTGATACATTATGGTATATAGTTAATTACAAATATGATTTAAAATTAATACTATATATGAGATAAATATTTGAATAATATCCAAATTAATATAATGCATATACATACATTATAATGTAGAGTTAATTTTGAATGAAATTTAAAATTATACTTTATTATACGAGAGTAATATATTTGAATGAGATTCAAATGTTAATTGTATGAATGAGATTCATATAATTACTATAGGTATAATTAATGTGAATGAGATTCATATTACAACTTTAGGTTACGTGAGAGATATATTTGAATAAGATTCAAATATAGTTTTAATATGAATAAGATTCATATTAAAATTATAGATTAAAATTAATATAAATGAGATTCATATTAAAACTATGGGTTATATGAGAGGATATTATTTGAATATGATTCAAATTAAGTTAAATATATGGTATTTAATTATTAATTAATTAATTGTTCATTAATAATATTATTATTTAATTATACATTAAAGGGCCCTTTTTAAATAATAAAAAATATTTAAAAATATTTACACTTTATAGCAAAAAGTTATAAAAGTACAAAACAATTTTGAAACTTTTTACTATGAAGTGTAAATATTTTGGGATTTTTCTATTTATAAGAATTTTTCTATATTAAATTAGATTTGATATATTATTTAAATAATATAAAAATGGGAATTATTCTATGCATAATGGAGGGGAGTTATTGTTGGGAATGTCCTAAACTCGCAGTTCGTAAATGTTGTTAACATATTCTATTTATCAATAAAAATGTTGTTGAGTATTTTATTCAAAAAATTATTATTGATATTGCATTTTTTTATGAAAATCCAATAAAAAATTCATGGCTATAACATGAATACTTTAACTTTACGTGGCGACATAAGAGAGGATCAAGTTCTAGTATGTAGCCAAAATGGTCTATAAGTATACAAATGAGATTGGGTACCTCATCCTGTTGACACTATTAAATGCGGCCCATTTTTGGATACTGATACAAATGATGTGAACCAAAAATATTCATGTGGAGACACGTGAGTGAAGGCATCTATGCAATGAGTTTATATAAGACTGGACCTCGAAATAGTCACTTTTCTTTATAACAACCGTTTACTATTAAAACTGACTATCTCAACTCAATGACCTAGGATAACTCGATCTTAATCTTGAGCTAACTATGAACTCTTGTTTATTCGGGAGTATCCTTTGATCTGCATAGGTGAGAGTAGCCTCCCATTTTGGAGATAAGACCAAATAGATAGATGGGGACATAGCTTTACAATATGGAATTCACTCCTACCCGATTTAGGATTAGTAGATGGGTTGTTCACTTAAGCGTCGATGCCTTTTCTTGAACAACGGGCCCCACTGTCTCATGGAAGAGAGGGTAATGATTTATAATTTGGACTATAAATCAATAGTTCAATGGAGGATCGGTAGGAGCTTAAGGAGCAAGATGTATTTATAGGGGTAAAACGGTAATCTTTGACCCAGCTGTAAATACAAACGACCTAGAGTGCAACTATCAAGCTATAGTGGAATATCTTGGTAATTAATGAAAAGTGATTAATTTAGTTTAGATAGTTTAATCAATTAATCGCAAATTGTTGGAGCTCATGATTTGTATGTCCATAAGGTCTCTTTACTAGCTCGTAATTTGGATTAGTAAATTGGGTAATCTTGATGAGATTTGAAATTAGGGTTTAGAATTTGAAATGTTCAAATTCAATTAAGGTTTCTATTAATTATATTCAATACAATTAAAATATTTAATTTTATCAAAATTAAACGAAATTGGAGAATCGATTAATATTTAAATTATGATTTAAATATTAATTATATGAAATTAAATTTATTGTAGTGAACTTGGTATTTTATTAATTTAATATTAAATATTAAATTAACAAAATTAATTAAAATGTTTAATTAATTAGTTTTATTTAAAATTAATTAATTGAATCAATTTTTATAAAACTAATCGACAAATAAATTAGTTTATTTGAAAATTGATTTAAGAAATCAATTTTGAAAATACAAAATGGAAATTTTCAAAAGTTGGAAATCTCCACTATGGGTGCAAGCACCTTATTCATCCAATTCCACTCAATTCATGAAGAAGGAGTTGGCCTTCTTGCAAACTTTGAGACTGCATGATGAAAGCTTTATAAACTAGAGTGTTGGGCTGAATCATGAGCAAGCATTCGGAATTTCTACAAGAATTCTGCAAAATTTGAAACCCTCTCCAAACCCTCTTCAGTCTTACCAAAACCAGCTCAATTTAGTGTTTCCACCACACAATCCTTACAAGAGAATAGTAGAGAAGATCTTCATGGTGGTCTACTTTTAGATTGAAGCATCTTTTCGTCGAGCTCAACTGGTTGTGAAGAAGTTTCATCAAAGGTATTGTGTTTAACAAACCCTCTTATAAATTAGTTATTCTAAATTAAGTGTAACTAGAGTGCTTATTGATTCTCATTTTCTCTGCTGCATGTTAGTTTACTCCATCAATTATAACTCCCTCTCCATTCATCACCTCTCAATCCATCACTTCTTTGAGATTTCTGTAAAAGTTACAAAACAACAAAAGTAAAATTTTCTCTCATGAACACTAACTCTAGAAACCTCTTTGTACTTTTTTCTTTGATCTTCCAAATCAAGAAGGATCCCATCATCCTATTTCTTATCCTGATAATAGTAAGGAAGGTCTAGTAGTGGGACCTTGTGTTGGGGTTGATGCCCTACATCTCGTAGGGTTTTATAGTTTGTAAACATTATTGAACAAACTCTTGATGTATTTAATAAAATATATGATATTTTATTCTTTGTCTATAAAATATGTGATATTTTAGTTGCATTAACCACAAACCAATAAACTAACATCAAAGGTTATCTTTGTAACTTAAATATGTATGTGGAGACATACGAGTGGATCATGTTTAAGTGATAATCTAAATAGTCTATAGTAGATGGATAAGGCTGGGTACCTTATCCCAATGACACAACGAGTATGGCCCGCTTTGTAGGTGTTACAAATGTTGTAAAGTGCTTCAAATGATCTAATCCTAATCATTCATGTATTAGACATGTGAGCGGGGATATTCTATACAAAGGAGTTTGTATAAGACCAGACCACGAAATGTTTAGTCTCATTATATAATACCGTTCATAATACATACTTACATTTCACCAGGATGACCATAGGTAACATGACCTAAATCCTGAGTGAGTTGTGAACTCCTACCTATGAGGGCGGTCCTTTGATTTGTATGGGTGAGAGTGGCCAGATCGTCGATTCAACAAGTCTACCATTTTGAGGATTCGTCTGATTAGGGAACTGGGAACACAACTACACAAGATGAAATTCACTCCTTCCCTGATGCAGGGGTAAGTAGATAAATTGCTCCCTTAAGGGCTGATTCTGGGTCTTGAACAATGTGACGCCACATCCTCTCCTGGCCCAAGAGGGGTTTAGTCATAGTAGGACTATGATCTGTTGTTCATTAGAGGGATCAGTGGTACTTAAAAAGTTAGATGTAACTACAAGGGCAAACAATAATTTGGCCTAGCTGTATTTGCGAGTAATTTGTCATCATACTGATTATTGTTTATATCCTATGGACACAATAATATATCTGTAGTGTGAAGAGTGCAATTGTCAATCTTTAGTGAAGTGCTCGATAGTTAACGGATGGTGAATAATATAATTAAAGAGTTTAATTAATTATTCATGTATCGTTAAAGCTTCAAGCTACAGGTCCATGAGGTCCCCTTGGTAGCTCAAAAGGATTTAGTTAAGAATCAGTTTTTGGATTAATTTGAATTATTCAAATTAATAGAGAGATTTAACTATATATGGTATAATTAAAGAGAGGGGTGGGGCCCCTTGTTCAAGACTCGGAGTCAGCACTTAAGCGAACAACCTCTCTATTATCCCTAAAAGCAGATAGGAGTGAATTCCATCTTGCACCCTATATCCCCAGCTATCTACCCGGTCTTACCCCTGAAATAGAGGTTTATTGAGCCGACGTTGTTAAACCAACCCTCACCTACAGAAATCTAAGGATAATCCTGAATAAACAGGAGTTCATAGTTAGCTCAGGATTAAGGTCAAGTTACCTAGGTCATCGCTTTGAAATAGTCAATCTTAAACAATAAACAACGTTATAAAGTAAGAGTGACTTATTTCGTGGTCCGATCTTGTGCAAACTCATTGCACAGGATGCCTCCACTTCTCATGTCATGACATGTACGAATCAGGATCACTTCGTCTGTAGCACTTTACAACTCCTTGTAACAACTAAATAGTGGGCCACATCCCATAGTATTACCAACCTTATTCATATACTATAGATCTTTTTGATTATTTGCTTGAACCCGATCCACTTTTATGTTTCCACATAAAGTTCAAGTACTCATGTAATAGTTATGGATCTTTTTAGTTTATTGGATTTATTTCTAATACGAAATAAGAAATTCATATATTCAATAAAAACTTATTGAATTTTTAGAATAAGTTTTATTGTTTACAAGCCACGAGTTTTAAGACATAAAACCCAACAAACTCCCACTTGAACTAAAACTCCAGTGGTAACTTATATATATAAATATATAATACTAAGTTTTTAAGGTTTTACAGAGAAATACAATAAACTAGGGCATCACATACCCATGGTTTACCATTTCAGTAGCACATACCCGATTTTTCTCTCACTTGCCCTAGGTTATATACCTGGTAGTCCTAGTCTTACTAGGAGATTCTCAAACACTTTAGCCGAGAGCATTTTTGTAAACATGTTATTGTTGTTAGGACTGGTGTCCTAATTCTCCAGGTGATCTCGTAGTTTGTAAACATTTTGTACACATTGTTATTAATAAAATAAGTGTTATTTTATTTGCATTTACTCATATCCAATAAACTAAGATCCGTGGTTATTTCATATAACTTAAGCATGCATGTGAGACATACAAGTGGATCATGCCTTAAGTAATAACCTAAATGGTCTGCAGTATAAGGATAAATGAGGGATATCTTATCTTGGTGACACTGCGGATACGACCCACTTTGTAGATATTTACAAGTGCTGACCATTCATGTAGAGACATGCGAACGGGGGTGTCTTATACAAAGAGTTTATATAAAATGGACCACGAGATGATTAGTATCTTTATATAACGACGTTGATAATTTAGACTTACATTTCACTAAAATGACCATAGATGTCATGACCTTAATCCTGAGTTGGGAACTCCTGCCTATGAGGGCGGTCATTTGATTAGTATGGGTGAGAGTGGCCAGATTGTCAACTCAACAAGCCTACCTTTTTGGGGATTCGTCTAATTAGGGAGCTCGGAACTCAGCTACACAAGACGGAATTCACTCATTCCTCGAAGTAGGGGTAAGTAGATAAATTGTTCCCTTAAGGGCTGATTTTGGGTCTTGAACATAGTGGCCACACCCTCTCTTTTGGAAGAGAGGACTCAGTCATAGTAGGACTATGACTTATTGTTCATTAAAGGAATTGGTGGTACTTAAGGAGTTAGATATAACTATAGAGAAAAAATGGTAAATTGGCCCAACTATACTTACGAGCGATTTATGAAGGGTTATCGCACTGTTGATTAGTCATATGGACACAAAAATATATTTGTAGTGCGAAAAGTGCAGCTGTCGGTTTTTAGTGGAATGACCTGAAGGAAATCAAACTTGGGATTTTCATGAGCAGCGGAAGCAAGACTATTCCAAATTACAATCATGAATCAAAAAATCATTTACAGTCGACTTCAATACAAGTAGCTATACAATTAACAGAGAGATTACAGCATGAAAAAACAAATGTATAGAGGGAAAAACTGTACTAACAACGGCAGAAACGTCTTCACGCTCTGATGCGTAACTCTGATCGAACACCAGCAACCACGAGCGTTCAATATACACGACCGCAACACAACACGAACTCTTCGTGCTCGTCCTCAATGATCTCCTCGATCACAATCTCCTCCGCAATAGCAAACGGCCTCCACAACACCACGAACGACCTCCGAAAAACCTCGACGGTGTCGAGTTGAGTCTGACACCACCAACAAGGCGACCTTGATATTCTCAATGTGAGAATGCAGAGGGTGGGCTTTGTTTGGACTTGGTGTGAGGCAGACGAACGGAGGAAACAACGATTGCGTACACGGCTGGGTAAGTAGGAGAAGACAGACACCTATCGTATAGGTTGATGCCCAATCGTTTAGATAAAACTATGCGATCGTTTAGCTCGGTGTGTTGTGTACAGACTCTACACAATTGTTTACCTTGGGCCAGCGATCGTCTAGCAAAGCTATGCGATCATTTAGTAAACACTGCACGATCGTTTAGCTTGTACCTACACGATCGTTTAGCTCGTCCAGCCGTC
The DNA here is from genome assembly GCF_027475165.1 of Benincasa hispida. Lineage (NCBI taxonomy): Eukaryota > Viridiplantae > Streptophyta > Magnoliopsida > Cucurbitales > Cucurbitaceae > Benincasa > Benincasa hispida. The sequence goes on along the minus strand of NC_143485.1, from coordinate 5,312,257 downwards.
GTTTAGTAAATCTGTATTTACTTGACGACTTCCGTGAGTTTCTTTTCACCGGAGAGAAAACTCAAATTCCTTTTCAAATTTTGTAAAAACCTTCTTTTTCAAATAATAGGAAACCACTTTCCTTTATACTCATGGTTACCATGATCCAATAACCACCCACTATATTTAGTTACTTAAAAGAAAAAGTATTAATTATCTAATAATTAATTTTATTATAAACATAAATGATAACCAACTTATCATACTATATTTATAACCTATAGTTTTAATATTTCATCTCATGAAACATATAAACCATAGTTCTTTTTCTATTCCATGGTACTTAATGTAAATCTCATTTACATCAATCTTCTACTAGATGTATCTTATACATCATACCGATTATAACATATATAATTTAAATACCTCTTGTCAATTTAAACATTTCAAATCAACATCAATAACTGATCCTCAATAGAATCCAAGCTACCAAGGGGACCTCATGGACCTGTAGATCCAAAGCTCTAACGGTACGTGAATAATTGACTAAACTCTTTAGTCACGGGATCCACCATCCGTTAACTGCCAGGCACTCCACTAAAGACTGATAGTTGAACTCTCCTCACTACAGATATATTATGTGTCCATCATAACCAATGAGTAGTGCGACAACCCTTCACAGATCACTCGTAAGTACAGTTGGGCCAATAACCGTTATGCCTCTGTAGTTATATCTGTCTCATTAAGTGCCACTGATTCCTCTAATGAACATAAATCATAGTCCTACTATGATTGAGTCTTCTCTTCCAAAGAGAAGCTGTGACCACTATGTTCAAGCCCCAGAATCAGCCCTTAAGGGAGCAATCTCTCTACTTATCCCTACTTTGGGAAAGAAGTGAATTCCATCTTGTGGATTGAGTTTCCAACTCTCAGATCAGACAAGTCCCTAAAAAGGTAGGCATATTGAGTTGGCAATCTGGCCACTCTCACCTATACTAATCAAAGGACCACCCTCAAAGGCAGGAGTTCACAAAACACTCAGGATTGAGGTTGTGTCACCTATGGACGTTTAGGTGAGATGTAAGTCTCTAGTATCAACGGCGTTATATACAGAGTCTAGTCATCTCGTGGTCAAAGTCTTATACAAACTCTTTGTATAGGACACCCCCACTCCACGCCTCCATACGAATGGTCAGGATCTACCATTTGTAGTATTTATAACATTTGCAAACCTTTACAAAGCAGGCCGTATCCGTAGTGTCACCAAGATCAGGTATCCCACCTTAATCCTTATACTACATACCGTTTTAGTTTATCACTTAAGGTGTGATCCACTTGTATATCACATACATGCTTAAGTTCACATAAGATAACCAATGAGCTTTATTTATTAGATATGAGTAAATGCCAGAATTAAATAACACTTATTTTATTCATTGAACAATGTGTATCTTTACAAAACAACGAGACTCCGGGAGAATTAGGACACCAATCCCAACATGACCAACAATTAACGGATGGTGGATCTCGTGACTAAATAGTTTAGTTAGTTACTCACATACCGTTAGTGCCAAGCTACATGTCCATGAGGTCCCCTTAGTAGCTCAATGGGTTCAAGCTGAGAATCAGATTTTGGGTTAGTTTGAAGTGTTCAAATTAACAAGAGAAAATTCAGTTATATGTAATATAATTGATGTGGTGTATTAGATACATTAATTGGAGAAATTAATATAAATATGATTTATTTAAGTACCATAAAATAGAAAAAGAACTATGGTTTATATGTTTCATATGATGAAATATTAAAACTATAAGTTATAAATATAATATGATAAATTGGTTATCATATTTATTTATAATATATTAGTTATATGATAATTAATTCTTTTTCTCTAATAACCGATTTGAGTGGGAGGTTATTGGAAGTTTTATAGTAACCGTGAGATAAAAGGAAAATTGTTTTCCAAAATTAGAAGTTGGTTCCATTCGAAAAATTCTCATGGAAAAAGGCTATCAAGTAAAAATAGTTTTTACTAAACGATAGCCATTGAGAGCATACATGATTGCTTAAAGTTGACTATATAGTTACTCGTTGATCATTGCTACACGATTAAGTAGCAAAGTTTATTAGATAGACTTCCATTTACTAAACGATCGAGTACATCGTCTATGCGATAGATAGTATTCATATCTCCCACTTACTCGATCGTATACCTCCTCTTTTCCTCAAGCCAAGATTATACAGAGCCCACAACTCCTGGATTCTCACATCGAGAATACCAATGTAAAATTTTTGGTGGTGTTCTAACTCTGTTCGTGAATCGAGTTAGACTTGATTAGGTTCAAGGAGCATTCAGTTGTTCGTGCTATTGGTGTTCTGTTCATCGTGTTCGAGGGCTGTGTTTGACGCATTGGAGACTAATCAAGGGATACTTGAAGAATGGTTATTCAAAGGTACACATATTCTATCCCTTGAATCTTATTGTAGCATGTTATAATTTCTGTATATGCATAATCTATTCGTTTCCGTTTAAGACTGTAATCGTTGTGTTAATTCGGAATGGAATTTGGAACGATCCACTTTCGCTACTCATGGAGATCTCTGTTTGTGATTTCCTTCAAGTGTACAATAGACTTCTCATTAAACTATATGGGGAATGCATCTTATTGTCACAACACTTGTTTCTCAATAATGGCTAGGAAGTCATATATTCCTCCCACTACATCGAGGTACTCTCTACTCTTTGAGTAAGATGCATTTGACCTATCCGAAACAACTTTTGTTTACAGTGTCAATTTCAATCAGTAACTCTTTATTGATATATGCAAGCTTTTATGGAAACAAATAATACATGGTGATCTCGAACAATATTCTAACACTTAAGAGTTCGATATTAACACTTATATCGATCTTTTCAAATTTATGAACTATGTAAACAACTTTTACATATCATAAACAACTTTTATGAGTTTTCCATATCTCATATAGAATTTCAGAAATACCTTAAAATTAAAATGATGTTAAAAAAACAATTAAGGCAACTCAGTGTATAAAGTTTTTACTGGATTTCATGTTATATCAAATAGTCTTAGAAATCTCAAACTTTCTATACTTTGATCTAATAGAAGTATTTCGGTTTTATTTTACCTAACAAGTTTTATACATATTTGAACTTTTCAAGTGTTATAAACTTATCACTTAGGTTGAATAACTACTTGGCTTGATTGATTTTTAGCCGTTTTAAATATCTAAATATTTGCAAATGGCTTTTAACTAGGTTGTTTCTAACAGAAGTTGCTTTGCAATAGAACAAACATGACTTTTGTTAATGAACATTTCATTTACAACAAAAATTTATACAATTTATTCTTTATAACAAGACAAAATAACTTTTATTACAATAACAAAAGTAGATAAGATCATCTTCTGAGAGCAACAACAACATCTCCCACTGGTCAACTGAAGTACAACAAGCAATCTTTAGGAACTAGTTTGCCTGTTTTGCTTTCTCTGCTCTTTTCTCTGCAAGGTACTGAGGACAGTTTCTCTTCCAGTGCCCTTCTTCGTTGCAGTGGAAACATTTTTCTTTATCTGCAGTGTTAGTCTTGCCTATTCTACCAGCGGGTTTCTTCTTCCCCTTCCCCTTGTTCTTCTTAACTGGAATACTCTTAGTCTGTGAAGAAGAAACAACATCAGGCTTTTTGGAGGACATCCTCTCTTCTCAACGGTAGTAACATTTACTTCCAGTTCCAGACCTTTTGCTCTCATCATAGTCTGGTAAGCCTATAGCTCATTGAGTAGAGTAGTCAAGTTATATTCTATTTTATTCATGAGGGCGTTCGTGTAAAACTGCAGAAAACTCTTCGGAAGAGATTCTAGAATAAAACCAACTTGACTTTTCTTGTCAACGACAACCCATTTACTTATGTCACATTGAAAACCCATTTACTTCTGTCACATTGAAATGGACCATCATGTCTAGGACGTGTTAGAGGCCCATTCTTTCATACGACAGTTGTAAATATATTTAATAGTATTATGCCTCAGGGAGAATGATGGTTGTCCAAACATCCCATGGAGAGATTCCACAATCTCTTTGGCAGTACTTGTTTATCCAATAATAAAACGATGTTTAAGATTTGGCAGTGCCTAAACGCTTTTGAAATTCTTACCTTTTTTCTTTTCTTAAAATAAGAACTCTAATGGTACATTCTCTTTGCCCAATTTAGATTGTTGAATATTGATTGGAATTGTTGACATGCATATTTTGAGGATAAAACAAGGGATGAGATAATTCAGTTGTGAAAAAGGGTATATGCATAGAAAAAATAAAAGCTAAAAAATAATAAATGTGATTTTTTAAACCAATATATTAGAAAAAACCAAAATTTACGCGTGAATTATATTATATTTTTCTTAATGGGATAAGAAAATATACACGTGAATTGTATATTTTTTCTTTTTCAGTTTTCTATTAATTATTTAGGTTTTTAAAGATGTTTATTCATATTTTGATATGTTTAAAATAATTATCAAACTAATTTAAACAAGGATTAGGATTTATTGGAATCAAATATTAGAGATAACCAAATCTAAACCAAATTAATTTATGTATATATTCTTAATAATAAATTTTGGATATGAAATATTAAAATCAAATAGGAGAGGTAATCAAATTTTAAACTAATAAAAATAAAATACCCAAAATCTATATGTAAATGGTATATATATATATAAATATAATTTCCACGTGAACTATAAATTATTTTTTGAATGATTTTAATGTAAAGCTACATTATATAATCCCATAACCAATCACTAAAACGTGCATAAGAGAAAAACAAATATTTTCCGTAATAATTGGTAAATTGATTTGAAAATTAGTACTTGGATTTAAGATTTAAAAAATAAGTTAAGATTTTGATATAATATTTGGTAAATATATAAAATTTGGTATAAGATTGATGAAGATTCATAATATTTTGGAGAAATTACTTGAATATCGGTGTAATCTAGATGTACCGAGAAAGCGTAAAAGACTAAAATAATCAATAAGTTAGAAAAAATTAAATCTCGGAGATCGATTTGAAAAACTATTTAAACGAGTTTTAATAAGTTAGAAAAAACTAAATCTCGGAGATGGATTTGAAAAACTATTTAAGAGTTAAAAAAAGGGGACTAATTTTGTAAGGTAAAATCTTAAATGAGGTTATTTATGACGATTTTTCAAAAATATATTTGAGAATGTGAAATACAAACTCTGTTTTATTTAAATTAATTGTTTTGAAGATGTTGTTTTCAGATTGCATATGGAACATGCCATTATCAATTGTTGTTGTCGCACGAACGCCCTCTTCTAATAATTTTATCGCACGATTTTCCTTTGGTAAAGTAATAAGCCGTGTAATGGAAATTAAACAAACATCAAATAAATTAGGGGGAAACTAGTCTTCCTTTCCAAAGCCTTTTGTTTTTCCCCATAATTGATCTCTCTACTTCCTTTTTCATTAACTCCAACTTTTTTCCTTCTCTGGCGAACCGCGACAATCTGAATCGGCCGTACATCACAATGGCTCCCATTCTGTCGGAAAACGGCGCCGAAGGAGACGACGAGAGGGAGGAGGAGGAAGAAGACGATGAGGAAGAAGAAGAAGAAGAAGAAATGGCCGACGATGAGGAGGAGCCTAGGCTCAAGTATCAGAGAATGGGAGGAAGCGTACCATCTTTACTGGCCAGTGATGCCGCCTCCTGCCTTGCTGTTGCGGAGCGGATGATCGCGCTTGGGACTCACGCCGGCACCGTTCATATTCTCGACTTTCTCGGAAATCAGGTTTCGCTTCTTTTGTTTAAATCGGTGCTCAAATTTGATCTTCTTATTTTATTTTGGAAATTTTTGGAAATTCGGTGTGCAATTGCCTCCAGTTCCGAGCAGAGCTGTGTTAAATTTTGAGATTATGATAGTTGTTTTTGAAGTATTTCAATATGGCTCAATTTCGCGCTATCAGATACAGACCCGAGCTGCGATTTTTCCATGTATTCTATTAGATTGTACTTTGTAGTAGTGAACAAAATATATCAATGGTCAAACTATGAGATTCTGTGGTTTTCTAGTACACATGATTTTACTTTTGATGAGGCATTAGAGTGGAAAGTTTTCATGGGTAACCGTTGGTTATTGCTACACATGCTAATCGTCAAGTGTGTGCTCGATTTTGTTTTTCTTAGGTTAAGGAGTTCTCTGCTCATACTGCCGTTGTCAACGATCTCAGCTTTGATACAGAAGGTGAATATGTAGGTAGTTGTTCGGATGATGGTTCGGTTGTAATTAATAGTCTGTTCACCGATGAGAGAATGAGGTTTGAGTATCATCGACCGATGAAGGCAATTGCATTGGATCCAGACTATGCAAAGAAAACTTCTAGAAGATTTGCAACAGGTGGTCTAGCGGGCCATTTATATTTTAATTCAAAGAAATGGCTAGGATATAAAGACCAGGTTTTCAAATTTCTTTTTGCCACCCCAGTTGAGAAAATCTTCCTTGTATCAGATGACTTGATTCTCACTGCAAAGTTAGCTGCTTTTTTTAGGTCTTGCATTCTGGTGAAGGCCCAATACATGCAGTGAAATGGAGAACAAGCCTTATTGCTTGGGCAAATGATGCAGGCGTAAAGGTTTATGATGCTGCAAATGATCAGCGAATTACATTTATTGAAAGACCGAGAGGAAGCCCACGTCCTGAACTTTTGCTCCCTCAGTTAGTTTGGCAGGTTTGTTTAATTTTCATGATGTTGTAGACATACTGTAATGTACAAAGAAAGTAACTGAAGTGGATGATACTCCAACTAGCTGTAATTCTAACAGAAGAAATAGCCACATTGATTTGCAGAAGCTGACACTATCTTCTGATTATTTCATTAATACTGTAAGTTGTGTTTGTGGGCCTTTTTAAAATTAAATTCTGGTCTTCTGAATTTTCAATGTGAGGAAGATTTGAATATTCCTAAATAACTTCATGTTCTTGAACACTGGTGGAACTTTTCAAATATGAAGAAGTTGTTTCTTTTATATATATAAAAAAATAAAATTACTTGGTACCAAATTAAAGGTTAGTTATATTTAATTATTTGATCCATTAACTTTTCAAATATCAAAAACTTTTTTCAGATAACTATATATTTTTTTTCTTTTCATGGAAAAAAAATGCATTTTGTTAATTAGGTCTAGAAAAATTACTGTGTTCTCTCACTATTCATTCTCTTGGAATAAAATACGGGTAGTTTATACATTTTTTTTCTTGGGATAAAATACCTCTGTTAGTAAGAACTAAAAGAAAAAAATGATGTGCGCTTTGTTTTTCATTTTTTTTTTAAATGAATACTCTCCCTTAAGATTCTCCTCTTCGCCTCTCTCAAATATTATTGGGCCTTATGGCCACATTTTGTTCAGGGTTTCTTTTAGACAACTTGGCAAGAAAGGAACCAAAGAATTTTTAAAGATAAGGAGCCTTCTTTTTTTCTTGTATTTGTCTCTAAGTTCTTCACTCCTTTGGGAGTTTGTATCCGTTGAACATTTTCTTTTCATTATACCAATGAAAAGTTTTAATAAAGAAAAAGATAGGGAGCCCTCTTTTGGTAGAATTTTTTATGCTATTGTATATGTGACAAATACTTGGTTACACATCCTCTTTCTAATGATTATAGTTTATCTTCTCTATTATCCAATTGGAGGGCCTTTTGTAACTCCCTTGGAAAGCAGAGGTTTTCTTCTTTCTTTTGTAATTTCTTACATCAATGAAACTGTTTCTTATATTTATAAAAAAAATTGAATTCTTGGTAATGACCCTAAGTGTTTTTCTATACAATACCGATTGTTAACATTTTCACTAACTACTTTTGCACCTTTTTAGTTTTGATAAGGCGTGTAAGTAGCAGTCAAAATAACTTGGTGCTATCCTCTTGACATAGGATTATTGTTACTATTTTCTTTATCGAGTATAATTTCTTGTTGTATTTTCTTTATGTTTATGTAGGATGATACTCTGTTGGTCATTGGCTGGGGAACGTCTGTCAAGATTGCATCAATTAGAACAAACCAGAATAGAGCAGCCAATGGGACACAGAGTAGTAGGCATGTTCCAACATCTAGCATGAACCGGGTTGATATAGTGGCATCTTTTCAAACCAGCTACTTAATCACAGGAATGGCTCCATTTGGGGACGTCCTGGTTGTTTTGGCTTATATTCCCGGGGAAGAAGGTGAAAAAGATTTTAGTATAACTGCTCCATCCCGGCAGGTATATTCACACCAAGCTGAATGTACATATACCCAGTCTTACCAGCATAAGATTTTAAATGGGTTTGAATTTTATTTTTGTACAAGTTTTTAGCGACTTGTTCTAATTATACTCATACTGCAAACTGGGAGCTTAATGGTGAACTTGTGTTATGCATGTATAACAATCAGATCCAAATATATTTGATTAGTTCCTTGTCAGTTGTTTAGTGCCATGGTTTGTCAAATTTCATGAGAAATCATAGACCTTCTTTGTCTCTTCAAATGAAGGAGTATATTATTTTTTAACACTTAACAGTTCCTGATTTAACTATTTGAAGATCATGAATATGCTGTTTCTTCTGTCCAAGTGTGTATGCGAGTGAGTGGTTTATGGAATGTGAGTATAACTGTTTTTTAATCTGACTATTGTTATCTAAAGGAAACAACTCTAATCATTGAAATAATGAAATAGACTAAAGCTCAAAATGCTAGCATGACCACATGCTCTATTCATCTGACTATTGTTTATTGTTTGTCTGCTATTTCCTATTTCTTCTAATGTGTTTCTTATGTAAGAGCATGACCACATGCTCTTTGTTTTATGATTGTGTTAGGTGCCTGCTCATTTTTCTTCATAAAGGTGCTGGTTACTCCCTTTGATGTGTTATTCTTATCTTGTGTAAATCACTTTCAAGTAGGGAAATGCCCAAAGACCAGAAGTTCGTGTTGTAACATGGAACAATGATGAATTATCTACTGATGCCCTACCCGTACATGGTTTTGAGCATTACAAGGCAAAGGACTATTCCCTTGCACATGCTCCTTTTGCAGGTTAATTTATATCTATGGAAGAATATAAATTTTTCTAGCACAGGGTAAATTGTCTTAAATGTTCAAATACTTCTTTATGTCAGTGTAGGCAGCAGCTATGCTGGTGGTCAGTGGGCTGCTGGTGTTGAACCTCTGTACTATATCGTATCCCCGAAAGACATAGTTATTGCAAAGCCCAGGTTGGTTTTTAATCTGTGTTGTTTCATAACTATAGATTTCTCATTTATTGTTGTACCTAGCACTTTTAATTGGTAATCACCGGAGGAAGAACTCTTATGACATGGAGTCATGGACAACGTGAAAATTTATACAACTACAAACAGGTTTTCATATTTTCATCTTTAAAATAATATGCATGTCTTATGTAGTATGCTAACAACTCTTATGATATGGACAACATGAGGATGCTATTAAATGGAACTTCTCCACGGATCCTCAGATTTGGGCAGGTCTTACAAGTCCCAAATGAATAATCAAATTGAGAATAGTTGTGTCAAAATTTATGCCTTAATTAAACAGTTTTTGCAGATAAAACTGAAATAATGATAAATTGGTGCTACATTACTCTTTCAAAAATGTTGGTAATTTGGGGTTTTCAATTGCAACGTTTCTACATATTCACCATGTCATTTTAAACAGTGCAAAAGGAACTACACCATGTATCTTTTACTCTGCATCGCATCCCTTTGTTTTCATGATTGTATGTTTTATTTTTTCTTAGGGATGCTGAAGATCATATTGCTTGGCTTCTTGAACATGGTTGGCATGAAAAGGCTTTGGAAGCAGTTGAAGCAGGTCAAGGAAGAAGTGAACTCCTTGATGAGGTACATTTCTTTGGCCCATTCATTTCTCCTCCTCCCTGTTAAACCATTCCTTTAATTTAAATTGACGTTTGATATTTAGACGCATGGTTCATGAATACATATCATTAGTTCGTTTTCTTTAAAGAACTTCTGAGCTCTTTCTCTTGTATGAAGACTGCTTCTGCATTTCATATTTTGCATACTTAGTGTTAGTTGGATGCAAGCATCCTGTCTTGATATCATAAGGGTTGGGCCCCAATATTCCCTCTACCCGATTCCTTCAGGTTGAGTCCTTTTGCATGACTCCTCTTGCTAGGCTTAGGGATCCTACCTGGCCCTTAGGTTGTCTATCTTCTTTCACGATTATCATATACATCTATTTCTCATAAAAAAAAAAAAAAAAAAATTGGTCACCCCATGTAATTTACCTAGTGTTTCAATCTTCCTTGAAGTCTTCAAACATCCCAACAGAATTATAATTTGATTTTTAATTGATATATCGGAAGTCTTATACAACAATATTATATTTTTTGTGATTCTTTTGAAAGTTTTATTTCTACACTTCATCTCACAAATGAAATTTCTTTCTCGAATGAAAATTAAGTGGTAAATATTAAGGTTGAAGTTCTTGATTGGCTCTGGGGATTGATAATCCCTTTAGTTTTCTTGAAGTTATGGAAAAATTAATGTTTTAAGTCATTTTTGTATGAAGTTGGTATAATACTACTCATAATCCCCTAAGTTTTCTGCTTCCTTCTTTTAAAAGAATAAAAGGTATAATATTTTTTTGTTCCTTATGTGTTTAGGTGGGATCCAAATATCTTGATCACTTGATTGTGGAGAGAAAATATGCGGAAGCTGCCTCGCTATGTCCCAAATTGTTGCGAGGCTCAGCTTCTGCTTGGGAGAGGTAATTAGTTGATTGCCTTGTCTGCCCTTCTTCATATGCTAGCATAATTACAGAAACATATTTTTCACAGATGGGTTTTCCACTTCGCTCATTTGCGTCAACTTCCTGTATTAGTTCCATACATACCAACAGAAAACCCTAGATTGCGTGATACTGCTTATGAGGTTAGTCTGGAAGAAAACTCTACTTTTTTTCCATTTATGAGTGATTTATTCATCTCCAACGTGAAAACTTGACATTTTTTTAAACTGGTTTATTGTAGGTTGCTCTCGTTGCTCTTGCTTCAAATCCATTGTTTCATAAGGATTTATTAACGACTGTTAAGACTTGGCCACCTGTAATTTATTCGCCCCTACCTGTTATCTCAGCCATAGAACCTCAGTTCAATACTTCTTCAATGACTGATGCTCTTAAAGAAGTAAATATTTATTTTTCTGTTATTTTTTTTTGTTCACTTAAAGTGTGTTTTGCAGTAAGCTCGTTTTTTTTTCCTGCATCAGGCATTAGCTGAACTATATGTCATAGATGGGCAGTATGAGAAAGCTTTTTTGCTTTATGCTGATGTAAGTGTTTAGTTTTGTGCTCTCTCTCTGCTGTTAACTGGATCTAGAACGCTACTACTGTTTCTCTTTTGAATACATATTTGCTTATGTTGCTCTTATTTTCAGCTGCTGAAGCCAGATATATTTGACTTTATTGAGAAATACAATCTGCATGAAGCCATTCGTGAGAAGGTATGAGAATTTGGGATTAGGAACCCTATAGTTCTCTTGTTTCTTTCTTCTGAGTAAAATTAAGTGTGTGGCAATTATGTTATGAAATGTCGCTTTTGTGGCAACACATCTTGAAAGGTAGGATCTTCTAACCATCATGAGTTGACCTAATAGCTATTTTTGAATGGAAACTTGTCACTTTCATTGATATATTGAAAAGAGCAAAAACTCAAAATACAATGTCACTTGAAATAAAGGTACAAGAGAAATAAACATCTAGATTGTAAAAATAAAAGCACTACTTTCTCTATAACCAAATTTCAGCAAGAAAGACTTTAAAGCATTTGACCATAATAATTGCCAAGAAGTATTTGTAACACATTTTCCTTGAATGAACTTCCAAAGGTCCACTGAAGATGAAAAATAGCCAATAGTTTGTACCAACAAACCGCATCAAATCTACAATAAAAAAATTGGTGCTGAAGATCTTCACTTGCTTCCATACATAGGGGGCATATTGTGGGAGACAAATAATGAACTTGAAGCTTCCTTTGGATGGTGGTAGAACAATTTAACGGTCCAAATATCATAGCCCAAATAAGGATATTAATTCTCTTGGGGCTGTTGGTTTTCCACAAATTCTGAAAAACAGCTTTAAAAATTGCAACGGAGGCTGCCAAGTGTTTAAGATAACGATTCAAGCTCATCCACGACTCTCTGAGGGGTTTCTATCTTTTTTCCCCAATAAAACTTGTAGAAGTTGTTCAAACACCTGAATTTCAACATCTTTTAGAAGCCTTTTGAAGTAAATTGCTCAAGACAAAGTATTGCCATCCAAATGGTCGTAGACCAATTGGGAGATATTGCAATCCTGAAAAGCTGAGGAAAACGAGAACTGAGTGGGCAAACATCAACTCAAGGGAGATTCCAGAATGAAACTTTTCTTCCATTTCCTAATTTAAATGATGCCAATGAATCAACTTGCAACGAATCTCTACCATGAACGCTCAATACCACTTTGCACCATAGTGAATCTAGCTCATGAAAATGTCTTTTTTTTCCCTCCTAAAAAATGAAACGAGCCTCTTTATTAAGATAATGGAATGAGACAAAACAAAGTGATAGTAACAATACAATGAAGAGACATTACTAAAGCCTAAGGATCAACAAGTGCATTAGGACATCTCAACTAGGTTCTCAACTAGGTTGACACCTCTATAGCACTCTTATCATTTCCAATACAATCAATACTAACCAAAAACTAGGTTCCAATAACAAATAGGAGCCGATACAAGCAATACATGGTCATAAATAAAGCGGTACAAAACTCAGAAACTAATACTAGATGACTACAACAAAGTACAGCCTGCAAAAAAAGACAAATCTAAGAGAATATACTATAGTGGAGGGAAGATGAAAGCCTTCCAATTGAGACTGATGTCGTGGATGGAGAAATCTTCGTAGGTTGTGGCAAGGGAACACCATGAGGAAGCGCTAAGTTGAGCTATCTCAAAGCGGATCATCCAACGTGAAGCTTTATCATGAAATACATGCTGATTTCTTTCAAACCACAGTTCTGCTCTAAGCTTTCACTGCATTAGTCCAGATCAACCTTGGTTTTTCATTAAAGGTGGGACCGATAAGCAGCTGCTCCACATTATCCTTGAACACATTACCAAAACTCCAACTGATATTGAAACATTCAAACAAGTGACCAGCAAAGTGTTCTGACTTCGAGTGACAATGGGCCAATGTAGGTTGAGAGGAAGAAATCTAATGCCTAGTGCTTTAGAGTATAATGAAACCTAAAAGCCCAATATTAGGTCTTCAATTTCCTTGAATGATCTTGTTGGCGAACCTTGATCATTAATCAATTCTGAAATCAAATTCCTCCTCTTCTTTGCTGCTAGATATCTTTGAAAATGTCTTCAACCTTATTTTGCTAGTAGTGCCACATTTCTGAATGTTAATCCTGCAATGCCAAGACTTTTCAAAAGAAAAAAAGTCCGTCAATGCCAAGACCTCCATTCTTTAATGGCTAGGAAACCGAATCCTAATTTACAAGATGATTGATTTTACTGCCTTTGTCTCCTTCCCACAAGAGAGTCTTCAAGATTCTTTCAATAATTGAAATTACTTTGGCTGGCATAAGAAATAGAGACATAATATATATTGGAAGATTCTCCAATACAGTTCTACATAAAGTGAGTCTTCCTACACGAGAGATATTAAAACACTTCCAACGAACTAATATTTTTTCTAGATTTTATCAATAGTGGGCTGCCAAAATGAGACTTTTCTTGGGATAGCCACCAATGGAAGGCCAAGGTATAAAAAAGGCAAATGTTTACCTTGCAGTGAAGCCGTGAAGAAGTTGAAATCAGCTTTTCCTCATCAATATTGATTCCACTAAAAGGAGATTTTTCCCAATTAACTTTTTGCCCCGAGCACCACTCAAATAACTCTATTGCCTTGATGAGTACATTTAACATGCCATCATTGCATTTGCACAAAAGAAGAGCGGCATCTGCAAATTGTAAAATAGACACATGGACCTTGTCTTTTTAAACAACAAATCTTTCGAAGACCTCTTTCTCATGAATATAGTCAATAATAGAACTTAGAACTTCACTAACTATGAGGAAAGAAAGGGAGAAAGGGTCTTCTTTTCTAATACCTCTAGTAGCAAGAATGCATTGTCTTGGCCTTCCATTGATAAATACTGAAAAATTGGGATTGCGAGCACAACCATTAATCCAAGTGATCCATTTAGGATTAAAGCCTTTTAACGTAAGAACATCCTCCAGGAAATCACAATCCACATGGTCAAAGGCCTTCTCCAAATGAAGCTTAAGAATCCACCCGTTTTCTTTTTTGCTTTATATTCTTCAACAATCTCATTAGCAACAAGGATATAATCTGTATTTGTCTTCCAACTATAAAGACACTCTAAGACGGAGAAACAATGTCTGGCATTATTGACTCCATTCTTTCTGCAAGAACCTTTGTGATGAGCTTGTAGATTGAAGTTGTGATATGACCTTACTTGAACAGGATCTATTCTATAGGTTGTACAACTGTGTCCTTGAGTTTTAAAGATTGAAGTTGTGAGGCTAATTGGTCGGTAATCTTTAACAAAGGAAGCAACTTCTTTCTTGTAAATCAGACAAATGAAGTTCTCTTTGATACAAGCACTTAACTTTCCATTTCTGAAGAATTTTGTAAATAGTTTAAGTAAATCAGCTCTAATCAAATTCCAAAACATGAGAAAGAATTCCACTGTAAATTTATCAGGGCCTCAGGGCCTGGGGCTTTATTCTTTCCAAGGGCTTTCAAGGCTCTCAAAATTTCTTCAGCTGTAAAAGGGGCTATAAGATTCAAGTTTTGAGCTGCAGAAACTTGAGTTAAACGAAGATTAACTGGAATTGAATGGGAACTAGGTAATTGCTTATATAAAGAAGAGATAAAATTTAAAATTTCTTCTTCAATGTCTTTGGTAAAAGTAAGATAAACTCCTTGGGTGGAAAATAATTTTGAAATCAAGTTTCTTCCTCTTCTTTGCTGCCATGAATTTGTGAAAGAAGCCTGAGTTTTCATCACCTAATCGACACCCGTTTAGCTTGCATTTTTGAATAAAATTACGCACTGCAAAAAGATAAATTTCTATAATTTCTCCTTTGATTGCTGCTTGTATATCATCTTCCAGGGAAGACAGATTATTTGCTTCAGCTTTGAATCAAAATAATCTAATTCACTGAGAAGACTTTTTTTCTTGGTTTTTCTTGTTTCTTCTGCAGTTCTGCAGCCACGTTCCACTCTTTTAATGTCTCTTTAATTTTTCTAAGCTTTGAACAAATAACAAATCCAGCCCAACCTTGAATACTATTTCCAGCAAAAGAAGCTTCAATTTCCTTGCAACAAGCAATATCCAGCAACCAACCTTGGAGTCTTGTAGTTCAGTTTGTACCTTAGTTTTTTTGTCCTTTGTAATTTGTTGGTAGCCTTTTGTAAAATGAAAAAAAAAAGGGGATTTAGAGAGAACAATTTTACAGTCCAGTCTCATGAGCAAACTATCATTATGTTTATTATCATGTTCAAATGTATGACAACCTTTCTTTTACCCATCTTTTGTAGGTTGTCCAACTCATGATGCTAGATTGCAAGCGAGCTGTTCAATTGTTTATCCAAAATAAGGAACTGATTCCTCCAAACGAAGTTGTTTCACAGCTTTTCAAAGCTGGCGATAAGTGTGATTTCAGATATTTTTTGCACCTATATCTGCATTCCTTATTTGAAGTAAATCCACATGCTGGAAAGGATTTCCATGACATTCAGGTACAAACTACTGAAGATCGAGTTATCCTTTAGCGACTTGGTTTCCATGTTTTCACTTGTGTAGATGATATATCTATTCAAGTTGATGTGAGATGTGACGAGATTGCACCATTGAAGTAAAGCGAGAGATATAAATAAAATTACAACTAGCAATAATTTGAAAAAGAAATATACTATATAATGTTAGACATTAAACATTAATATTTAAGTGATAGAAGTTCATCATAGCGGTAGCTCCGCAAAGTCTTCAATTGCAATTAAGACATCAATTTACGGACGGTGGTGGCGCTCCTAATGAGGTGGGCGGTGTAGACAAACGGCACTCAAACTTGATTACCCAAACTTAAACCCTAACCCTAACCTTGTGAGAACGTAGCCGTCAAATGAATAAACAAACGAACGAATATTTTAAACTCTAGATGGGCTCTTGTATTCTACTTCGTAGAATAATCTCTTATTATATAATTAGGCTAAAGATACATATATATAGGCAAGTAAGAAACCTTAATATAGGCAATATAAATTACAATAAAGGTCAACTATACATAATAATATATAAATACATATTATAACAATCATCACCATTATTATTGTTTTGAAAAGGTATACTTTTCATTGGTTGAAGAAAAGATTACACTGTTAAAGGGATATACCGAGAAAACATCCCCACACTCTTAACAACCAAATCAGCCCAATCTTAACAGAAATAGCTCCCTTTTAGTATTGATTATACTGATAGAATAACAAAAATTGATTTGTCAAAGAACACCATAGAGCAGCATAGTTCTTGGCACAATCCATAAATTGACCTAATCAAATACTCTCTTTAAGATTCTTTGGTCTCTTTGAAACCATATTCTTTGAAGAACGGCTTTGCTTGAATAAATTCAACTTCACTCCACAAGTTGAACTATATTCTGCTATGAACTTCTATTAAACACCCAAACCAAATTAGAAGTCTAGAAGAGCTACTCCCAACTCTAACCACTATAGACATAATGAAAGAATAAATAAAATTGATCTCCATCTGCAACCAAAAAAAGTTTACAATTGGTCAATTGCAGGGCATTTTAATAAAGTGTATTGGACAAGAAACGAAGGTTAAACTAACAAAAGCAAGTTATACAAAAACTGGATATGAGATATCCTCACAGAATTAACATGCCAAATGAAACTTTTCTGGTTTTCCAGCTAGCCTCTAATCAAAGATTAGTTGATTTTAATATGATGAAAGTTTTCTTTCACCAAGAATTTGGCTGAAATCTTGCCTAAAGAATTCAACTAGATTCTTCTATCATTATGAGATCCAATATAAAGCATTTTTTTTTTTTAAAAAAGAGAAACTTTTGGCTGCTCTGTCTTGGAGGGAAAATCGATATCACCAAAAGAGGGGGATGAAAAGAAAATAAATAGTGGTGTATAACAGTGGACTGGATTTCCTCTAATTGAAGGGGACATTGGTAAGAGAGATTGATTTGAGAGAAACCGAGGGAAAAATTGAATGACATTTTGTGTATAGAGTACTTGCCCAGTTCCAGCTTTCTGAGTGGGATGGTACAATGTACTGTTGGCTGGCTTTATGTGGTGTCCTTGCAGTGGCACTCTCTACTGCACGTTCACAATGTTGAAAGCGAAAAAAAATGTGCAAAGGAAAGCACCTATTGAAGGCACGCGACACTGTCACACAAGCAAGAAGATGGTTGCATGCCTCACCTTGCCTTGAACCATAAGCTTGCATCAAAATGCACCTCAATAACATTGCTGGATTCCTTTTCAATTTATACTTTTATCTGCTTAAATACTAAAGCTGGTTGCTAACTGAAAGTAAACTGGTGGTTTTATCAAGAATGATTAAGCTTGACCTCGAGTAAGACTGTGAACATTGCAGGTGGAGCTTTATGCTGTCTACAATATAAAGATGCTTTGTAGTTGGAGCTTTTTGGCTCATTTTGTTCATAACCATAATAGGTGGTTTCTTTGTGGTTAGAGCTTTCTTGTTCTTATTTAATAATTTGCTTCCCCTTTACCCTCCAAAACTATTGCAGGTGGAGCTTTATGCTGACTATGATACAAAGATGCTGCTTCCGTTTCTTCGTAGTAGTCAACATTATACACTTGAGAAGGTTTGAATTACCTGTTGGTGTTTCTAGTGGTTATGCTGTATCTGTTTATGACTTTGTGAATATAATCTCAGGCATATGAGATTTGCATTAAAAAAAATCTTTTGAGGGAGCAAGTCTTTATTCTTGGAAGAATGGGAAACGCAAAACAAGCCCTTGCTGTCATCATTGATAAATTAGGAGATATAGAAGAGGTACTTGCATTATTTTTTGACTGAAGGCAGCTTGGCTTCCAGATGGCACTCTGAATTTGCATTTGAGATCTCTTTCGCTTTTGAGTTGTGGTTACGAACTACTCATAAAACCTTCTTGTCATCATGGACAGGCAGTAGAGTTTGTTAGCATGCAGCATGATGATGAACTCTGGGAAGAACTAATAAAGCTATGTCTTCATAAGGCTGAAATGGTATCAATAAATGCTCTTCCCTTGTTGTCTAATTTTCCATACACTGATTTATTTTGAAGGGGTTTTCCTCTATTATTGTCAGGTTGGCATGTTATTGGAGCACACAGTTGGCAATCTGGATCCTCTTTATATTGTCAACATGGTTCCTAATGGTTTAGAGATACCTCGGTTTGTTTCACTTTCTGAAATCATTAGTTTTCAATTTCTGTGGTGTTTATATCTGTTGTCTTTCTATTGCAAGTGGCATACATCCCTGTAAAATGTACTGTGGTTCCCTTTCACTTGTATAATTCTATTTATTTAATGTTTTAGTGTTGTCCAGCCTAGAATTACGTTAGTGGTGGGTTAAAATTTTTAGAGGCACTTCTAGAATTTAAGATTTATTTATTTTAAATCCAGGTCTATCACAATTTGCAGTGCTTCTTAGACCTATTTGAATGGATTTTGTAGTTGCTCCGCCTTCCTTGTATTCTTAATTTTTGAAACACTTTGTATTTTCTGATTTGGTCTTGGTCATGTCTTTTATAGCACAAAATCCTCAGCATATTAAACTACTTTAAACATTTTAATCCTTGGAGTTATCGCTTTGCTTCTCTGAGATGAAAGGTTGTGCATAGTAGATAGCACTTATAGATATTGGGGGTTTTTATAACTATTCGTTACTTGCAAAAAGTAATAAAGAAAACCACGTGGGACTCGAATCTCGGCATTTTTATTGAATCAGCTAATGATTTTGTATTGTTTATTGATAATGTCCCGTGTATTTATTCTTCTGTTGTCATTGATTTCTGCACAATTTACAAGGTTACTATTTATTCGGTTAGTATTTTGTAATGTGCGCCTATGCTCTCATTCCATGTATTCTCCGTTTGAAATTGTCTCAAGCTGTTTATAGTTGATTGTTGAGGCATTAAAACTGGGTTATTATCTTTCTTGGGCTATGTACTTCCAGATATTTTTTTCTCAATTTTTTTTAATTTCTGACATGTTGTGTAGCAACGTGATGCAAATAAGCATTCTAACTATTAGATTTGTTGTTAGATTATAGGTTGTGCCTAAATTAAACAAATTGAACGTATGTAAAATTAGATTTATTTTCATATTTTGATGTACACCTACACATGGTCTAAAATCTTCCCCTTATTTCTATTTCAGCCTCCGGGATCGGCTAGTTAAAATCATTACTGATTACAGGACGGAAACCAGTCTTAGACATGGATGCAATGATATTTTGAAGGTATTTTTCATGCGAGACAAAATTTCTTGCTTCACTTGAACTGAACCTTGTGCTATCAAGATAGTAATATGTGATTTCTGACAGGCCGACACTGTGAATCTATTGGTTAAGTACTACAAAGAGGCCAGACATGGACTTTACTTGAGCAATGAAGAAGATGAATTGCGTGGGAAAAGGAACGAAAATAAGGTTTCTCAGTCAATTCAAAAATCTTTGAATGTTGGAATGATGGAGGTTAAGTCGAAAACTCGGGGAGGTGCTCGATGCTGTATATGTTTTAATCCCTTTTCAATACAAAACATATCAGTCATTGTGTTCTTTTGCTGTCATGCGTATCACGAGACTTGTCTTATAGAATCTACCACCAATCTTGATGCTAAGAAAGGGACTGGAGATACTCGGCATGATTTGACATCTGACTTCGATTATGAAAATGGAGAAATAGAGGACGACGAAGACGACGAGGACGATACAGATGTGGGCAGTCCTAGAATGCGTTGTATCTTATGTACTACTGCTGCTTCCAAGACTTGAAAGCGCTTTGTTTGCATTATTTGCAGTCACGGTTTTTCGTTATTTTTCTTCCCCTTTGTTGGGCTTCTTGGAATTTGTTTATGAGCATGCATGTATAGGCTATCGTCTCTTTCCTTTCATTGTTATTTGTATTTTTCCTTATCAAAGTCTGTATAATTGGTTGGAAGATTTTGGTTGATGGGTTGTAGCCATTCTTATTTTCATACAAAGCTTAAATTATGCTCGGATTTGTAGTTGAATTGAGTTGGGTTAACCGATTGATGGGTTCAGGGTGATTGACATTTGTGTATATTTCTTTTTTCAACTTCAATTCTTACGAGAATTGCAACTTTTTATAATGTCAATAATATACACGAATCATATTTGTGACAAAATATGCATCAAATGTCTCTCTGTTTATTTACTTTTATCGTTAAAATCTAAATTTCTGTTTATTTACTTTTATGGTTAAAATCTAAATTTAGTTTCTATGGTTCGAAGAATATTAGAATTTAGTCTCTATGGTTTATACTTAGAATTAAGTCTTTATGGTTTGATAAAATTCTCCTGAATAGTTTCTAATCGAATGAATTATTTACGAACATTTTATCAAAGTATAAAGATTATTTATGAATTTTTATGAAACTACGAAGACTAAAAGTCTAACTTCAAAGTCATAAGGCCTGGATTTTAACTTTCTTCCCGTTGTAGAGATTAAATTTATAATTTAATTTATTTTAGTTTCATGTTTTTGATTAAGAAAAAAAAGAAAGGACATAAAAGTTTGAACCATCAATGAAGAATATGGAAAGAACTTGGTTAGAGTTTGAAGGCGGCTTCTGAATCAATGAACCAAAGTGGCTTGTAGTTTGTTTTGATTATTGAATGGAATCTATCTCAATAAAAAAAGAAAAAAGAAATCCTATTTTTGTGGGATGGAATTTTTCTAGATAATCTGGACCAACACAATCTAAACTTTCATGAAAATGGGAGAGGGAGAAGAAGACTACGAAAATGAACAACGATAATAATGTGAATTTGAAAAAGTATATAAACGAGGTTGATTAAAAAAGGAGAAAAAAAGGGTTTTGGTTTTAGTTTTCATTTGGTTTTCCAGTTTTAAAATGTTACACTTTAATCTCTTAAGTTCTGACTTTAATTTCATTTTAGCCCTTAAGTTTAAAAATATTGTAGTTTTATTCTTAATTTGTATTTTGTTTCAATTTGGTTGTCAAAATTTACACTTTTAACTTTGAACTTTTAATAAGGTCCCGTTTGGTAACTATTTGGTTTTTGGCTTTTGTTTTTGAAAATTAAGTCTATTTCATCTACATTTTTTACAATGTTTTGCATCTTTTTTAGGTACAATGGTTAAATTTTTAGCCAAATTCAAAAAACAAAAACAATCTTTTGAAGGCTACTTTTTTTACTTCTCAAAATTTGACTTTGTTTTTTAAACCATTGATGAAAGTAGATAACAAATGAAGAAATTTGGAGGTGAAAATAATGTCTATAGGCTTAATTTTAAAAACAAATAGTTACCAAAGGGGCCTAAATAATCACTTTAAGTCAGGAGGGGATTCCCATAGGGTGAGGGGTACGTATGTCCCCTTTTTGACATGCAATGCACGTGGTTAAATTTTGTTGTAGAATTTGAATATTGAAGGAATATATATATCATTTAACTTGAAAAATAAGCATATGACATATAGTAATGAAAATAATAGTCCTAAGACTATGTATTTTGTTTTAGATTAATTTACTATGAAAATAAAAATAAATTGGACATGGTTAAAAATCTTTGAAATATAAATTTTTGTGAGGAATGAATACACTTTTCATTAATTGAAAATTATAAATATATTTGACTTTAAATTTTAAAAGGGAAAATTGCACAAACCACCCCTATACTATGGGGTTGGTTACAATCACACCTTTAAAATTTCAATTTGAGCAATTACCTCCCTTTAATTTTTTTAATGGTTACGATTAGCCCCTTTTGTTAAATTAATGTTTATTTATGATAACTCACACAAGAATAAGAGGGTAAATTTGTCATTTTAAAAAAAGCACCTTGTTGGAGAAGATGGGTCATTTCATTCCATGGGTTTTTTGTACGGATGACCTCATTTGGGAGACCCAATAAAAAATGGTCTCTGGTAGAGAAAGTAATATAAAGTGGCCTTCTACTTACGTCATAAGCATGTGATTTTACCGATTTGTCCCTAAGATGCACTCCTCGCATGCACAAATATGAATTTACTCGATCCTCGATGGCTCGTCACACGTTCCTCGATGCACGGTCACTCGATACCCAGTTTTATGGTCACTCGATACGGCTGCAATCGACATGTATATACTCGATCATATTAACGTCATACTCGATGCTCGATTACTTTATACTCGATTATTTTGAATTCAAAATCCGTTTGAAGGCGTTTGAAGTCCATTATTTCACCACTACCCATGAGCTCAGAATATTCTCTCTATTCATCCGATTGTATATCTTTCGATGACAACACCTCTACACTGGAAACTCCACGATCTCTGCATCAGGTAACATTATTCTCTTTGTTTGTAGTTTAACTCGACTATCATCAGGTAACATTTTTCTCGTTTTTTGTATTTTGGCATCATTCAATCAAAATTCGACTATATCTGTATCACGTTCCTCGATATGCGCTTGCATGTTGCTCGATACTCGATCGACACGGTTTTCATTTATGTTTTCATATCTTGCATGTTGGCTGGACTTCAAGTTTGTTTTGTTTTAGTTTTCAATTTTTTGTTATTTTGGACCGTTTGAAGTTTAAGGTTTGAGTTGGATAATGCATAAAGATGGAAAATCAAATCGAATACTCGACAATCGACCATCTAGTCACTTGTAATGTACCGAGTAAGGGACATCATGTAGCATGTATCGGGTATCGAGTATTGAAAAAAATTCCTATTTTTCCTTGTTTTTTTTATTATTCTGTGCAGTATGGCTAGACAATTCAAGATTCCTCTCCATGATCGTTTCCTAGGCCAAGCGACCAGCCTATCCTCTCACATTGGGATGATTAACAAGATTGTGA
This sequence comes from Benincasa hispida, assembly GCF_027475165.1. NCBI lineage: Eukaryota > Viridiplantae > Streptophyta > Magnoliopsida > Cucurbitales > Cucurbitaceae > Benincasa > Benincasa hispida. The sequence continues at coordinate 5,289,058 of NC_143485.1, read as the reverse complement.
AAGAGAAGCTTACTCCTATTTAGCTTTCCCTCTTCAGGAAGACTGTATTTCGTCGATTTGTGGATATGGACGTTATCTTCAACAACCCATTGGTCCACCATATTCTATTGAGGGAGGTTGAAAACCATAGGAAGGATTCAATGACATTTGATTTGAATGATACAGTTGTAACATTCACCAAAGAAGACTTTCTATTGGTGAGGGGATTGTGGCGGTCACCCAATCTAGTAGTTGTGAGGAGGGCTGAAGGAACTGAATCTCTACATAATAGGTACTCAGGGAATGACTTCACAGGGGACATTCATATTGGTACCTTAGAGACAATGTACAAGGAGATGGAGTTTGATAATGATATGGATATTGTGAAGATGACATTGGTCTACTACACTGAATTGGCTGATGGGAAGGGAGAAGACGAGGGCCAATGTCGATAAGGACCCCTCTCATAGATAGGAATTCACAATTCACTCAGGATTCAGGTCATGTTATCTATGGTCATCCTGATGAAATGTAAGTCTCTATTATGAACAGTGTTATGTAATGAAACTAAAAATTTCGTGGTTGGATCTTATACAAACTCCTTTGTATAGAATATCTCCGCTCACATGTTTATACATGAGTGATTAGGATCAAATCATTTGTAGCACTTTACAACAATTGTAACACGTACAAAGCGGGCCATACTCGTAGTGTCACCAGGATAAGGTACTCACCTTTATCCATCTACTATAGACCATTTAGGTTATCACTTAAACATGTTCCACCCATATGTCTCTACATACATGTTTAAGTTACAAGATAACATTGGATGTTAGTTTATTGGTTTGTGGTGAATGCAACAAAAAAAGGAATAATAGACAATGAGTTTGTTCAATACATTTACAAACTATATGATCCTACGAGATTTAGGGCATCAACCCCAACAGGTATAAGGACACTAGGGTCGATAAAAGACCCATATACGGGCACATTGATGCGGAGACAACATCCTCAGAGACACATAGATCACACCATGATGAGGATGCTCGTAGTCACTCCAATGACTACAAGAGTCACGAACATCACACCCACGAGCCAGAACTTAATGAGCATCAGTCTTACAAGCTCCCTATTGACGAGCATGTGCCCCCAACTGAGGAGCAAGGGTCACCTCGGTTGAATACAGCGCATTCTGAGCCTATGAGGGGTGTGGACATTCGCACATCGCTCTGTGACATACATCAGAGAGTGGCTACGATGGAGCGTAAATTGGATGATGTATAGTCAGACTTGAAAGATGTGAAGTCCTGCTTGAGCGTCCTTTAAGCCGAAGTACAAACAATCACCAGCCTACTGCGGTCATTATGTCAGGTATGTAATATCATCTTCAACTTATTCTAATATAAATCTATATCATGTTGTGTTTGACCTAACATACTTCATAAATTATATAGGGTTTATTGTGGAGTCCACCGAGACTATTGACTCCATTCGTCCACATTCCACTGAGACCCATGACCCAACCCCTCCACTTGTGACCTAAAGTTCCAGGACCCCATTCCTCCACCCACCACTGAGACCAACACAATGGAGCCTGAGTCATGTGAGTCATGTGACCTCATTCCTCCATCAGCCACCGAGATCTAGAACCCCATTCCTCTACCTTCAATGGAGCCTGTGAACTGTGGGGGGAACAGAGACAGATAAGTAGGAAGAGAAAGCCAACAAAATCGTACACCCCTCCAGTTGACACAGTAAGTGTGACTAGAAAGAAGTAGAAATATATTCAAGTCGGTGAACGTCCGATTGACATTGTCCCTTATGACCCGACATATGCTATCTAGAGGACTTGATGAATGAGTTCATGGTCGAGTTGAATAGCGTGGACATGGGTCCTCACTGGTCGGGGAATGAAGTCCTATTCAGGATGAATTGCACAATGAAGGAGTTGTTCTAGGAGCTGATATGTGATAGTAATTGGGTTGAGAACGACGTAAGTTACCATCCCTTATTACATTTATATGCTTATTAATTACTATACCCATTCTTTGACTTAACTTGCAAACTTCAGGTTTTTGATTCTTTATTCATGTTTCTTCGACAGAAGTTTATTGGCTGGCCGGAGATATGTGCTCATCGGTTCACGACATTGCCATATGGCATATTGGTATGTATTATAGAGGGTTTAAATTTTAATGTACAATTTTGCATTATTGATATACACTTAAACCTATTGTTATCTATTTTGCAGTGTCACTTGAACCTCCAAGGTCCAGATATCTTGTTCGAGGCCATACATGGGAAAATCATGGAAGAAGCTACTAAAGTATGGGAGAAAGAGCACACGTATATCGATTACGTGCTTGAACTGGTACCTGAATATTAGCCTGATTGGGCAGATGTTGATTACATCTATAGCCCAGTCAATTACAACTAGCATTGGTTTTTGTTGGTCATGGACATGAATATCAGACGTATCCTTTTGTATGATTCACTGCCCTAGTACATCAAAGCGAAAGATCTGCTAAAATTCCTCGTGCCCCTATGCTTTACTCTCCCTTCACTGGCACAATTCTGTGGCCTATATGATGTAAAGCCCGACATTGCACCCAGTTCTTGGAAGCTGAGTCGTATCAATACAGGCGCCCTATAGAGGAATGCACTGGACTGTGGAATATTCAGTCTCAAGTACTTTGAGTACTTGCTGACCGGGTCGAGTATGGAGAGCTTACGAAAAGATAAGATGCATGATTTCAGGTTGTAATATGGTGCCGAGTTATGGGTAGATCAATTTTTTTATTAGGGCAGATTAATTTTTCTATGTAAATTTTCACATTATTTGTAAATCTAACATTATTTTTATTTAGGCTTCCCATGTGAATTTTGATACTATTTATAAATCTATACCATCTACATAGTCACCAATTTAATTTTTTTTAGTATTGTCGAGTATCGTGTAACATGCACCGAGTATATAATAATCAACCATCAATATAGTCAATGTTTATCGAGTATTGTCAAGTATCGTGTAACGAGTATATCTTAACGAGTATCGAGTATCAAGTGACTGAGTATCGAGTATTTATCAAAACGTCTCTACATTACACTGAGTATATAGTACATGTAAATCAACTATCCATATAGTCAATGTTCATCGAATATTATCGAGTATCATACAGAGTACCAAATGATTAATCAAACGCCTTCAAACGGGTTTTGAATTCAAAATAATCCAGTATGACGTTGATATGATCAAGTATACACGTATCAATTGCAACCGTAGACAATGAAGCTGGGTATAGAGTAATTTAAATAAAATTTGAATTAATTCAAAAACTATTCTTACAGAAAAAACAAATGATAAATATATTATAAAAAAAATTAAATGATTAAAAATATTTGGAGGAAAATACACATAGTTATATATAATGACTTTTAGATGTAATTCTATAATATAATTTCGTTATTTAATATTAAATGCTACTACTTTTTTTAAACGATATTACAACTAACTACCATTTATAACACATTCTTAATTATATGAATATATTTAACTTTGTGAAATTAATACATTTGTAGTATTTTGGAGCAACCTTAACATATTTATCTTCATAACTTTTAATCCTATGCCCTTTTTTAAATGTTATATTATTATATTGATAACGAATTACATATATTTTTGTCTTAAAATCGTCTTTTTTTAAAACAAATTTAAAAGAATAAATATTTGAGGAAAAAAACGCCTTCACACGGGTTTTGAATTCAAAATAATCGAGTATGAAGTAATCGAGCATCGAATATGACGTTGATATGATCGAGTATACACGTGTCAATTGCAGCCGTATCGAGTGCATATGAAGCTAGCTATCGAGTGACCTTCAAACGGGTTTTGAATTCAAAATAATCGAGTATGACATTGATATGATCGAGTATACACGTATCGATTGCAGTCGTATCGAGTGACCATGAAGCTGGATATCGAGTGACCGTGTATCGAGAAACATGTGACGAGTCATCGAGGATCGAGTAAATTCTTATGACGTAAGTAGAAGGCCATTTTTCATTTGACCCTCCCAAATGAGGCTATCCATGCAAAAAAAAATCCTTTATCCCATATGTTCATTCTCTCTCTTCTTTCCATTTCTTCTCCTTTCCTTCTTTGTTCAACCAGATTCTTAGCCAATGTTTGAATTCCCCAATCAATTAGGGTTTTACAAGAAACTTTTACTTTCTTTTCAATCTTAGAATTCTTTCTCTCCAAAGTGGGATGTTTCTGCACAACGTTTTTAATTTTCGGATTGCTTCTTTTTGCCCCTTCTCTTTTTAAAAGTGTTTTTGTTTATATTTGTACTAATGATAATTTTTCATTACACTTTGCTTCTTAAGATTAGGTTTCTAGAGATGGAGGTAATTAGGGTTAGTTCTTGTTTGGAGAAAGAGGTGGATGGGGATTTTCAAAGAGAGAAATATGCTTTAGATCTGGCTTATTAAAGTTTCATAGGCTGAAGGTGGTGCCCTTGCCAGTGAAGGCTGTGATGGTCGCATGCTCTGACCACCTAAAAATTGTTCATATGTAAAAAGAATGATTGCAATTTGATTCTTATTTTTGCCGCTTTTATCAAATCTGTAGATAATGGTTACTGTCAATTTGTACAAATATAACGGAGGAGCTAGGTCAATATGATGTGGCTATTTTATTCATATATGCAATGGCCTTGTTGCCCTCTTGAATGGATGCATGTGTCTTAAGTTTGAAGATTTATGGTTTGGGTTGAATAGAGAAAGAGTAGAGATGTCTATAGGGCGGGGACGGGGAAGCCCTCCCTGTCCCATCCTGGCCCCATATTCCATTCCCCATCAACAATTAGATTATCCTATCTTAAATATTACCATCGTTAAGGAATTAAAGTAATAAAGTCTTAAACTTAAATAACTAAAAGCCCCATAATTATTCTAACAAAGTCTACAATATTAATATATATATATATACAAAAGTCAAGGTGAGGTTGGGAAATATATTCTCCGTCCGTTCGGGGTGGGTCTCCGTGGGCCTCAACCACATTGATTTTTGGAACGAACGTGTGGAATGACCAATCTTTTCCAGCAAGCTACTTTTTTTTAATAACAAGTTTGTCCTCACGTGAGTATTCCATAATTTAATTTAATACAAGGGGCTGATTGCAACTATTAAAAAAAATTAAAAGGAGGTGATTGCTCAAATTGAAAATTTAAGATTTGATTGTAACCAACCTCAAAGTATAGGGATGGTTTGTGCAATTTTTCCATTTTTAAATAATGGGAAGAGATAGAAATGGAAAAAAATTGATGGACGAAAATATAATACATATGATGTAATTGAAATAAAAGTTATATTTAAAATTTATAAAGGGGTAGCATAATAAAATACTGAACAAATTATATTATATGGTCTTAAAATTAAAAAAATGAAACAAAAGGGAATGATTTAGATATAAAATCTTGTTTCGAGAATGATCCAAAATTTTGTTTCGTTGGAAAAAAAAAATTGAACATTCATAAAATAAGGAGGAAGATCTCTCATTGTTTTTTTAGTTATATTAAGTTGTTTTTTTAGCTATATTTACAAGCATTTTCAAATAGGTTAATGATAAATGATTATAGTTAACATAAAAAATAGAATTATTTAGATAAATAAACTTGTTTTCAAGATTTGGACATTCATAAAATGTAAAAATAATAAACATATTGAAGTGACAATTTAATAAATAAAATAAAACACTTAATTTAAATTCAGTCGGAAAAAAAAAAAAGAAAAAGAAAAAAGAACATTATGACCAATTACTTGTTTGTTTTCACAATAATTTTTTCTGGAGGAAACATTTCCAAAAAGTAATAAAAACTAATAAACAGACCGATTAAACTTATCACCTAAACTAAGAAATATATAATTTTTTATGGAATAAAATAATTTTTTTAAAAATAAAAACAAAGAAAAAAATGACAAACCTTCTTTTGATATTTTTTTCACCATCAAATCTGGGAAAAGGGCATATTGATTAAAAATGTATATAAAAATAAAATGAATTTCTTAAAATAGAAAAGATATAGAATCTTGTTTTCAAAATCTGAACATTTAAAATGTAAAAATAATTAACATATTCAATTAAACTTGTTTAGATCTTCTTAATATAAAAAAAAATAAAATTTAACTACATAAACTTGTATTCAAGATTTGAACATTCATAAAATGTAAAAATAATAAAACTATTGAAGTTGAAATTCAATATAAAAAATAAAGTCCTTAATTTGAATTTGGTTGCCTTCGACAAAAATGAAAAATAAAAATTAAAAAAAAAATATTACTACCAATTACTTTGTTTGTTTTTAGAACCATCTTAAAACCGATTAAACTTATCACTTAAATATATGATATTTTTTATGTAATAGAATATATATATATTTTTTTTTAAAAAAAACAAACCTTTTAATGTTTTTTTCCGCTTTCAAATCTTGAATAAAAAGCATATTGATTAAAAAAAAGTGTATATAAAAGTAAAATGAATTTTTTAAAGAAAAATATTTAGATACAGAATCTTAGTTTTCAAGATTTTAACACTTAAAATGTAAAATTAATAAACAATTTCAACTAAATCTCTTAGAATTTGAATACAAAACTAAAATTAAAACCCTTTGATTATGAGTTGTTCACTTTAATCTTAAGAAATATACATAGTGATTAAAGAAAGACACATGTGGATGTTCCAACTTCTAACACAAACGTATATCAAAATAAAACGAATTTATAATACACATTGATGATAAAACTTACTTAACAAAAGAGAAAATAAATGGATGAAATACCTTATATAATGATATGTTTGTCATTGTCAAATCTTGAAAAAAACATTGTGACTAAAGAGAGACATACACAAAAATATATATAAAAAATAGGGGCTTTTTTAAATAAAAAATTATTTACATATATTTATACTTTATAGCAAAAAGTTCCAAAAGTACAAAGCACTATTATAACTTTTTACTATAAAGTGTAAATATTTTTGAGATTTTTTTATTTATAAGAATTTCCCTAAAAAATATAAACATTTAGGTGTTCCAAAATGTCTATGAGAATAAAATAAATTTGTTAATTTAATTATTATACGTTTCAAAATGTCTAAAAAAAAAAATTCTAGACACAACATAATATTTAAAATGATGATATACAATACTTAAAAGAAGAGAAAAAATAGATGAAATTCTTGTCAATGTCCAATCTCTTGAAAAAAAAAACCCTAGTAATTAAAGTGAGACACACAAAATAATATACAAAAATTACAAACTTATTGCGTGTTCCAAAATGTATATGAAAATAAAATAAATTTATAAAATTGTTGATTGTATTTCGAAAAGACCCAAGAAATAAAAATCTAGACACATCTTAAGGAGATGATAAATAACACTTAAAAAAAATAAAATGAAATACCTTATTTGATGATGTGTTTATCACTATCAAATCTCTTGAAAAAATTCTTGTGATTAAAGAGACACACAAGACAAATCTAGAAAAGAAAAAAAATATACCTTCTATGATGATACATTTTCTAATTTGTCCTACTCAATCATCGATTACTCACGAGAGGTAACTTGTAATCTTGTATGTTTAAGGTTAGCCTATCACATTTAGAAAGCTAAATGGATGTCCTATTTATTAAACTAACCTATATGTCTAGATAAAAAGCATCCTAAACATGGGAATCAATTACATTAAGTTCTAGGGCTATTGATAAGATGATCAAAATAATCCAAAAATGCCTAATTAATTGTTCAATACGATTCTCATCTCGATTAGTTAAATGAATGTTAATTGATTAGAAATGAGAAAACAACCCACAACTCTAACTTAATCTTTGCCGCTTAGCGATTTAGGGACCTAACAATTACGAATTAAGTATTAATCTATTGAAATAAACTAAAGATTCTAAGCTAATTTATCAGATAATTCCAAGCAAATGCAGTTATAAGAACGAGCAGAAGATGAGAAATCCTTAAACTAGACAATTACAAAATGAAAATAAATCACAATCTCAAGAGTTTACAAATAAGGAAAGAAACATAAAAACCCGAGCTAGATAATCTTATCTTGATGGAGTTAATATTCAACATACGAAATCTATTTGGACCTTAAGCACTCTAATTATATTAATTTTAGTAAAGAAACATGCAAGTTCATAAAATACATAAATAGGGTTTCAAGAACACAACCTTTGATGAATCCTCAAATTGCTTCAAATCTCCACGAATTTCTTCTTCAAGTCTCGAAGTAGACTACTACAAGAACATTCTCAAGAACACAACCTTTGATTAATCCTCAAATTGCTTCAAATCTCCACGAATTTCTTCTTCAAGCCTCGAAGTAGACTACTACAAGAACATTCTCTACCATTCTCAGGCTTTAGATTGGGCGGTGGAACCCAAATTGAGTGAGATTTGGGATGAATTTAGAAGGTTTTTAGAGAGTGTTTAACAACATTTTTTTTTCTTCTGAATTTTGGATTGCATGAACCTAGAAATAAATTAAATTCAATCTTTTTATAGGCCTTAAGCATGCAAATCAAATTCAACAAGAATTTTTCAGTTAATCTCTCACTTAGATAAGTGGATTAGGTGTGATTTAAATGGAAAATGTGAGATTATCCCACTTTTCATTTAATCATTTTGTTTTTAATACTAAATGGAACAATTTTCAAAATATATTAAATGAGAAGAAATCTATTTTATATTTTGAATTTTATAAATTCAAAATTCAATAAAATTAGATAAATCCTGGACATGATGGTCCATTTCAACGTGACAAAAGTAAACGATGTTATTGTTAATGAGAAGAGTCAAGTTGGTTTTATTCTTGAATCTCTTCCAAAGAGTTTATTGTAGTTATGTACGAACGTAATGATGAATAAAATAGAATATAACTTGACTACGCTTCTCAATGAGCTACAGGCTTACCAGACCATGATGAGGGCTAAAGAACTAGAATCAGAAGTAAATGTTACTTCTGCTGACAAAAGAGGATTGTCTTCTAAAAAGCCTGATATTGCCTCTTCTTCAAAGAATAAGAGTATTCTGGTAAAGAAGAATAAGGAGAAAGGGAAAAAGAAACTTACAAGCAAAAAAGGCAAGGCAAATGCTGCAAATAAAAGAAAATATTTCTACTAAGTGAAGAAGGATACTGGAAGAGAAACTACCCACAATACCTTGCAGAGAAAAGAGCAGAGAAAGCAAGACAAGGAAACTAGTTCCTTGTAAACTCCAAGTTTTGAACAGGGGTATATTTCTCAGAACAACCAGTGAGAGATGCAGTTGCTATTAGAAGATAAATTTGTTTACTTATATATTGTTATAAACTTTTGTTATAAATGAAATGTTCATTAGAAAAAGTTATATTTGTTCTACTGTAAAGCAACTTCTGTTAGAACCAATCAAGTTAAAAGTCATTTGCAAATATTCAGATATTTAAATGGCTACAAATGCATGAGGCAAAGAGTTATTTAACCTAAGTAATAAGTTCAGAACACTTGAAAGGTTCAAGGTGTGTAAAACTTGTTAAAATAAATCTGAAATACTTCGATTAGATCAAAGTAAAGAATGTAGAGAGTTTGAGATTTCTAAGGGTATTTTGATAGAACATGAAATTCAGTGAAAACTCTCTACACCTTGTTGCCTTAATTGTTTTGAACATCATTCCAATTTTTTTTTTTTTGAAACTCCATATGAGATGTGGAGAGCTCATAAAAGCTATTTATGATATGTAAAATATGTTTACATAGTTCAGAAATTTGAAATAGATCGGCACATATGTTAGTGTCGAAACCTTAAGTATTGGAATACCGTTCAAATAGCATGCCTATTTGTAGACAATCCAAAAAGTAGTATACTTTTCATGTAAAATAAAAATCAAGTGTTTGTGTTGACAAATACTAAATTTTTCCTATAAAAGTATACAGGATCACCATGTATTATTTAGTTTCCATAAAAGCAAGTGTATATAAATAAGAGTTATTGATTAAAGTTGACACTATAAATAAAAGATGTTTGGACAGATCAGATACATCTTACTCAAAGAATTGAGGGTGCCTCGATGTAGTAGGAGGAATGTATGTCAACCTAGCCATTATTTGGGTTTAATGGAAACTCAAGTCATCAAGTCTTGGTGATAATATCGAGAAACAAGAGTTGTGAAAATAAGATGCATTCCCTATATAGTTTAATAAGAAGTCCATTGTATACTACCGTGTTTACAGTGATCCTCTTGGCTAAAGTATTCGAGAATTTCCTAGTAAGATTAGGATTACGAGATATATAACCTAGGGCAAGTAGGAGAAAAACCCATGGGTATGTGATACCTAAAGGCAAACCATGGATATGTGATGCCCTAATTTATTGCATTTCTCTGTAAAACTCAAAAACTTAGTATTATATATTCATATATTTATTACCACTGGAGATAGTCCAAGGGGGAGTTTGTTGAGTTTTATGTCCTAAAACTCGTGGTTTGTAAACAATAAACTTATTCTAAAAATTCAATATGTTGTTATTGAATATATAATTGCTTATTTCGTTTTAGAAATAAATTCAATAAACTAAAAGATCCATGACTATTATATAGGTACTTGAACTTTATGTGGAGACATAAAAGTGGATCAGGTTTGAGTAAATAGTCAAAATGATCTATAGTATATGAATAAGATTGGGTGCCTTATTCTGGTGACACTATTAGATGTGGCCCACTCTATAGTTGTTACAAGGAGTTGTAAAGTGCTACAGAGGAAGTGATCCTAATTCGTACTTATGATAACATGAGGAGTGGGGGCGTCCTGTGCAATGAGTTTGCACAAGATCGGACCACAAAATAAGTCACTCTTACTTTATAATGTTGTTTACTGTTTAAGACTAACTATTTCAAAACGATGACCTAGGTAACTTGACCTTAATCCTGAGCTAACTATGAACTCCTGTTTTGTCATACCCCCTCCCGAGTTTAATCTCCTGAATCTGAGGGGAGACGTGAGGACGGCAGGTACCACCCTTTTGTGATACCTACTACTCATCTGAACCTTTTTAAACTCATAAAACTTTAAGCCAAGGATGTAAACAACAGCTGTTTGACTAAACTCATTTTATTACAAACAGTACAACGTTTATACAACTCTCAGGCTTAACTACATAGTTTACATCAACAATTCTAAAATCGAAAGTGTGGTTGTGACGTGGCAGACTTTGACCTTAGCAGCATCCTAGAACTCCTCAACCTCCGCTACCTTGGGGGGGGGGGGGAGAGAAAACAAAACATGGAAAACGTGAGTGAAATAGCTCAGTGAGTGGCAATTTTATACGAAAATAGGTTTAATTTCAGAAATTCACTCTTGGGAAAACAATTCCAGAATCAAACAAGTATCAAATAATATAAAATGTAACCTCCCCAGCCTGTCAACTAGATATCCCTGGCATGATCATGTATTTTCCTTGGGTACTCTCCGCAAATAACCCACAATGACTAACGTGGACACAATCTCAACACCCTATAACCTGCCGAATATGCACATGTCGACAATTCCTGCTAGACATGTATGGGTACACTGAAAATCCCAGCCAGATACCCTGACAATCCTAGCCAAGCGTCCATAAAGCATGCTAACAATATCCTGAATACAGTTCCCAAAAGCAATTACACATGCATTGTGCTAACAACACAACAACAATCAAGTTCAGACAAAATACATTTTCCGATCATGCAAATATTTCAAATATAACCTATATATATATATATAATCACACATACACATACATATATATAGAAATCAGTCATATAAATAGTAGAATAACCACTCACCTTGGTTGGATAGGAACCTTTCTCTTTAGAAGTTCCTTGGTTCCCTCGAGTTCCCTTTTGAACTCTAAACTCCAGATTCAACTTCACGCTTAGATTTCTCATAGTCCAGACTTTATTTCGAGACACTTCCTTCTACAAACATGTTCTAAAATATCTCAGGAAGCTTACCTTAAAATCTCAGCTCATAACTCCTCGTGGTTTGGCTAGAATCCTCAAATCATCAAGACTAGCCCAAGCTTACCCAAGAGCTCGACCTTTTTGTCCTTTCATCACTCTCCAGCCCGATTCCTTTGAGCTTCTTCTTCAGCAGCCCTGCCTTGAAAACTAGACTCTCTAAGCTTTCAAATGGCTTTAAAATCACTCAAAACACACGAGTAATCTAGGAGAACTCCTCGTCTCAAATTGATACTACTTCAAGACTTCACTGTGCGACAATATCTCCTTCTCTTGGAACCACTTGACTAACGCATGATTTTGCTACCAACGCATGCTCTCTTTGATCAATGCATAGCTTCCTCCCAATCAGTCCTCATACCTCATTTGCATGAAACTTTATTTATCCACCTCTTACTTACTTAAACTTCACCTTTTCTCAGTTAGCCACTAACAGCTCATAACTCCCTCTCAACGCATTACTTATGCCATACTAACCTCAAGGCATCGCAAGTCATTGCTTGGCCGCATACCTTTCTCCTTGCATGGCTCACCCTTGGCACATGCATTAAACTAGGACTATGAACATAATAATCTTCCATTGCATACTACTTGCTCTAGATTTATCCTATGCGTCTACATGACCTTGGATGTCCTTAGCATATAGCATATTACCAACGCATACCAACCCTTGGGTCAAGCTAGGTCTCAATTCAACGCCTCATGGTTTTATCTTACCATCGCCTAGCCTCTTGCTAACGCATACCTTACAACCAACGCTAGCATGCCCTTGTTGCTTGCCAACGCCCTTAGTCTCTTGCACAAGACCAATGCAATCTAACCTCGCAAGCCTTGTGTGCCGTAAGCCCCAACAACATATAGACACTTCACTATGCGCCCATCATGGCTTGACGCATCGTGTAGCTCTTGCGCCCATCGCATAGCTCACCGTCTAGCTAATCTCGTTGTCGCTCATCACCCATCGCTCTCACTGTCGCTCCATTGTTTAGTGCTAGTTAAGGCTCGCTGTAGCTCTTAGCCATATTTTTACTAGTTAAGGCTCAACTCAAAGCTACTCAATAAATCTATTCAAACACTTAGAATTTTCCTTCTTTTCAACATAGGATTTAACTTGTACTTAGTTAATTTCCTTAATTACCTACTTAAGTAGGGAAATGGAAATCCGGGTTTCACATGTTTATTCGGGATTATTCTTAGATTTGCATAGGTGAGGGTTGGCTCAACAGCGCCGACTCAATAAGCCTCCTATTTTAGGGGTAAGATCGAGAGGATAGTTGGAGATATAGGGTGTAAGATGGAATTCATTCCTACCCGCTTTCAGGGATAGTAGAGAGGTTGTTCCCTTAAGTGTTGATTTCGAGTTTTGAACAAGGTGCCCCACCCTCTCATTGGCCTAAGAGGGACTTGGTTTGATAATCGGATCACAAACCAATTGTTCATTAGAGGATCAGTGGAACTTAAGGAACAATATGTAATCTCGGGGGTAAAACAACCTTTTAACCCAGCCGTTATTACGAACAACTTATGAAAAGTTAACTTATTAATCATGGTTATATCGAGTAGACACAATATATCTACAGTGAGGGGAGTGCAACTACGGGCTTTAGTGGAGTGACCCAGTAGTTAAAGAATAGGGGTTAATTCGGTGTAGAGAGTTTAACCAATTAATCTTAAATTGTTGGAGCCTATGATCTGTAGGTTCACTAGGTCCCCCTACGAGCTCATAAATGGATTAGTCTTAGAGTAGTGTGATAAATTGATTTGAAACGGTCAAATTAGAATTAAACGGAATTGGAGATTTGATTAATATTTAAATATGACTTAAATATTAAATTCATGAATAAAGATTCATGTTAATGGAATTGGTGATGCATTAATTTAATATTTGATATTAAATTAATTAAATTGTTTAATTAATTTTATTCGAAAATTAATTATTGAATTAATTTTGTAAAATTAATAAATTTTCAAGTTTTTTAATTAAAATGAATTTTTGATTTTGGAAATAAAAAATAAAAGAAGAAAATTGGAAATGGAAAAAGTGGGGTTTTCCCACTTTAGGTGTAAGCACCTTAGTCACTAAACCACCAAGTTTTCAGCTCAAATTCACAAGCATGAGTTGTGATTCATGCAAGGTTGTTAGTTGCATGAAACTCATGCTATATAAAGCTGGAATTTTAGTGGAATGGGCAGAGCAATCGTTGCTAAATGCTGAGAATTTGTGTTTGAAATAGTGTTCTTTACACTGTGTAAAACCAACAATCTCCTCTTTAATTCCCTTCGATTCAAGCTTGTTTTGAGTCCTACGACTCAATCTAAGGCTCCAAGAGAATAGTAGGGAAGACCTTGTAGTGGTTCACAACCAAAGAAGAAGGAGATTGCAGCTAAAGATTGTGATTCAATAGGTATTTCAAAGGTTAGTGTTAAAACTCTATTTTTAGTTTATGAGCATGCTGAATTTGAAGCCAAAATTAATGAATTAGAATGCTTATGATCCTGTTTAGCTTCCACTGCTTGCTTCCTGAATCCAGCAGGAAAAGCATGCTTAGAATGAATTATGTTTATCAAAGATTCCATCCCTCTGAATTATAATATGTAAAACGAAAATAAGGTATAACGTCAGTCAATTGCTTCCGCCTCGGGGTATTTCAAGCCATTCAGTTGGTATTAGAGTCATCTCGTGTCTCTGATTTTTGTTTTTGAATATCAATTCAAAGTTGTTGGTGGGTGTATAATCTGCATTTTGAATGTTGATGGTTTGCTTATTGGATGCTTCAAAATTGGCATAGTTTTTACTGCCTTATTCGGTCAGTTTGTAAGGGTTCAGTGTATTTTTGGACATTTAATTCTTATAATCGAGTCTGTATTTAGTTTGTGTCATTCATGAAGAGTTTTCGGCTTTCAATTTGGAGAATTGTGGAGTAAGAACGGAGCAAAAGGGATGAATGGACAAAGCAGAGGAAGTTTTCTACCTTAGAACGTAAGGTTGGAGCGTTGCGATGCTCGCCCTACATTACGACGCGACTAGAGCATTACGACACTCCAAACATGATGTGCACGGTCTAGCTATTTCCAGATCGTGGCTTCAAGTGTGGCTGGCGATTCTTCAAGCAGTTTTTTGTATTTATTATTTATTAATTTGTAATAATTAATTATTTTATTTGTTTTTTCATTAATTAAATTAATGTAAGTGTTATATTAATTTAGTTTATGTTTAGGATGCCAATTTCTGTCCAATGTTTCTTTTAAATGTTAATTAAATTAATATATAAGTGTTATATTAAGGAGGTGTTTATAGTGTTCTTCTAGCTAGTATAACTATCTTTGATACCAATTGGTGAAGTAAGGAGGTGTTTCTCCTAAATTAACACACCTTGCCTATTAATTCCATGCATTTTGAAGTGGCATCGGCTGGTCTCTTGAGTGCCTGCATGAAAGGGAATGATAAAACTCTTCAATTTTGAGATTGAAGAGGGTAGACTGCTGAAAACTAGTTTCTGTAGAAATTGTTTTCCCTCTCTGAAAACCCACAACAATTCCTTCACAATCCAGTTCAATTGTGAGTTCCACCACTCAAATTCAAGGCTAATAATATTTTTGAGATCTCTTGGTGGTCCACGACTTCAATTGGAGAAGATTGCAACTCAAATTCGAGTTTGAAGATGATCTTCAAAGGTATGTGTTGAAACTTTCTTAATACCTTATGAACATGTTTATTTTGATGTCAAAATTAAGGAATTATAGTGTTTAATGATTTTTTTTTCATCTATTGTATGTTTGTGTATTCCAACAATTTGTATCAGAGCATTATTTAAGCATTCAATGCAAGTTAATTTTGGCTTGGTGGGTATTCTCATAAGTTGTATGAAAATGGTGAACTGATATGGTTTTTCTGAGTTTTGGCATATACTCGATGGTATTTTGGTAAATACTCGATGCACAATGTCATACTCGATGGTATTTGGTAATACTCGGTGCACGATGCCATACTCGATGGTACTCGATGGCATTTACTCAATGGTATTTTGGTAAATACTCAATGCACGATGCCACACTCGATGGTAATCGATGGCATACTCGATGGAATTTTGGTAAATACTCGATGGAATTTTGGCAAATACTCGATGAACGATGCCATACTTGATGGCACTCGATGGTGTTTTGCCCGGGTTAGCCCAATTTTGAGCATTTGAGTTCCGATTCGAGAGGTTTGGGTCCAGTTCAAGGCAGTTCGAGCGGTTCATAAGTGTTTTGGAGCCAATTTTGGTTATTATTGTAATAGTTAGGCCTTTCTTTACTTAAGAATGCCAAAACTAACAACCATATCCGTTTGTGTTTAATTATTTATGCATGTGATGTATGTAATTAAATAAATCTTGTATGTGTGTATATATGCCATGTAGATTTAAAATCCCACCATAGGAAGCATGTTACATGCATTGAAAGTATGTTATAGGATGTTATAATATATAGTATGCATGTTTAGGGTTTCATTGGTTTTAATATAAGTGTTATATTAAATCATGAGATATTTGATGTATGTTATGGGTGCAAAAGCATGTCTAAAGTTTTTTAAGTTGTTATAAAATTGGGTTAGACATTAAAATTCATAACAAAGATAAGCTGCATACTCACATTTGTTAACCACTTGTTTTAATAGTTAAAATAGGTCGTTTTCTTATAAAAACTTAGGTAATAAATTCAACCGATATATAATCCTTCTAAGGCCGGAGGTATTTAAATTGACAGTCTATGGAACATCTCCTACCTGGGGATTATGGCCGAATAATTGAGCGTTGTTAACTAGTTTTATGAGCAATACGTGAGTGGTGTGAGGTTTTAAAACTGGTTTATCACCTAGACATCGTAGGTTAAATCCAAATATAAACATTATACTTGGATAAACACCTAGACTTAGGTTGTTTAATTAGTCGGAAAATTCCTAAGTAAAGATATATCTAAACAAATGTTAGGACACTTCAGCGGGAGTTTAATAACATATATGATATGTTATTAGAACACTTCAGTGGGAATTTAATAAACGCTTTATTGGGAGATTAATAACATATGTGATATGTTATTTTTAGCTCTCATATCCCTAAGAGTTCACATCGAGATCTATGCTTCACTTTGTGTCGATTATACCTCGATTGCTTCATTCGGAAAGTGTTTATATGGGTCAAGAACAAAGTGAATGGGGGAAGTAGTTCATAGTAAGTGGGTGAAGGAAATGTGTCAACATATCCTACGGTCTTCTCCATTAGTTTGAACTGTGAGATTCCTATGTTGCGTCTGCTGTCGTTTTTAGGTGGCTAATAACGGGCAGAAATGCACGTTATTACAGTGCAAAGTTATAAAACAAAGCAGGATTGCATTGATAAAAATATACAATATTGCATCCAAAAGCATAAAGTTCACAATATTATGATCGCATGCGTCCATCACATTAAAACAGTTAACTTATGTATTTTTGTGCAAAATATGTGTTGACGCAAGGCGGAATATGCGATTCAAAGAAATCAACGGCCGAGCGCATTAAGAGATTGCGTTGACGCAAGGCTATGCGATCAAAAGTTGCGCTCGCGAATATCTGCTCGAGAAGGTTTCCGCATAGAGTTGGCGTATCTTTGGTGGGCGCATCTGGGTGAAAAGCATAATAAATCACGATGGGACAGTAAGCTAATGACAGTCAATTTCGAATTAAGTTGACAAGTCGTTAACGATCTACTGTAGCAAATACACTCAACTTTTCGGTGACAAATATTCGACGCATCAGATAGAGAATTAATGCCATCCCATTAGTGCAATCATAAGAGAGAAGAAGCCTTTCACCCCGAAGCTATATAAATACCGAAGGCAACCTTCAGTGAGAGAGTTCGTTCAGTGAGATAATTTTCCATATAGATAGAAGTAGCCCTGTTCATAGTTCTTCTTTTACTTAGAAGGCGGAAGCGAGGGAAGTGAGATTTTACCGAAGGATCGTTCCGGTGAACTTGGAAGAGTGACGGAAGCGTCAAGATCAGAGAGAGGGCCAACTCCTGCGGAAGCAGGAACATCTTTTGAGCAGAATAGAGTTAACAGTGTAAAAGCCTTGGGAAGCAAGGGATTGCTACCAGGCTCTCTATCCTTATCTTCCATTGTTATTTTGTACTCTGAACTGATTTATAGAAATGGAATTTACATCTTTATATCTGTTCACTCTCTGGTTATTACGTATGAGTCGTTAAATCTATCGAAACGCTAGCTAGAGACCTTCTCAACCTGTTCCTCCGCATACTCAGTGTATCTGTCGCATAATCAATCTTTTCTCAAATCCACCGCATACTTTTTATACTTCAAACAATAAACTAACCAAACCATTAATTTATTTGTTACCAAAAAATGATCTAAAAATTACTACCGCATATTGTTTTCCTTAGTCCCTGAGTTCGACCCTGAACTTACCAGGAAGTAGGATTTATACTTGAGTCCTGCTGAGAAAACTTGTTTGCACAACGCATTTTCCACTAACGTGATGCTTATTTTTTATGAAGTGAATTATGGATGATATGCGATGGTGAAATTGCATTGTGCACTCAAGTTTCCTTAGTGGAATCCAAGTGTAAATTCCACTGAGTTTTCTGGTAAGTCTAGGGTCAAACACAGGGTCTTGTGAAAACAGGTTGCGTTGGTAATTTTTATGAAAACTTTGCGGTGGCCAAGTAAATAAATTGTTGGTTTGTTGTTGATTGCGTTAATGAGAAAATAAACAAATGTGGCAGATTTGAGAAAAGTAAGTTGTGTGATAGATGCACTGAGTATGCGATGAACGGGTTGAGAAGATCTTTAGCTAGCGTTACTTGAGAATGCGTCAAACTATGCGATCATGCTACAACCATGCACAACAAGTCATTTTTCAATGCAAATGCAATGCTCCTAAGTCTAGGACGTATGTGTTGAATGCAAAAGTGTCCATAGAGCTTATCCCTAAGTCTCTACTCTTTTCCTATGTGAGGATGTAAAATGCATAAAGGCAAGGTGACCGCATACAATCATATCCTATCTTTAGGATGCATACGATGCGTTGATAACAAATAGTGCTTATTCCTAAGCTCCTATCTTTTGATTATGCGTTCTAACCCGACTCTTCCGAGCCTAGATTCTAACCTGACCTTTCCAAGCCTAGATCCTATCCTTAGACTACCCTCCCAAGTATCTCTAATGAACGAATGAAGCATACATAATACAAGACAATCACATAGAATGAAGATTCCCTAGTTGTGCTAGCTAAATGCTTCTCAACCCATTCAACTGATTTAACTACTCATGCGTATATAACAGAGAGTGAATAGATATAGAGAAGGACTGTTCAGTTCCTTGCTGACCGAGGCTTTTACACTGTCAATCTCTATTCAGTTCCAAAGATTTTCCTACTTTCACAGGTGTCGGCCCTCTCTCTGTCCTTGAAGCTTCCGGCGCTCTCCCAAGCTTACTGGAATGATCTGCCAGCACAACCTTCTCTCTCCCGTCCGCCTTAAAATAAAAGAAAACTATGAACAAAGACGTGCGAACGTATGAATTTCGATCTAATGAATGGTGAACTGGTGAACCCCCCTTCTGAAGGATGCCCTTGGTATTTATAGAACATCCAGGGTGAAGTCGGCTTCTCTCTCATGATTGCACAGATGAGACTGCTTTAATTCCTGACTGATGCGCCAAATATTTGTCCCCGAAAATCTGAATGTACTTGTGATCATTATCGGCTATCAACTTAATTCGGATTCGACTGTCATCAGCTTTCTGTCCCATCACGATTAATTAGCCTTTCACCCAAATGCGCCCACCATGTTGCGTTGACCAAGTTGCGGCAATCCTTCTCGGACGAATATTTGCAAACACGATCACCGTAAAGCCTTGCGGTAATGTTGCGCTTGACCAATGATTTCCTATGATCGCAATTTCCGCCTTGCGTCATCGCATATTCTGCACAAAAATACAAAAAACAACTGTTCTAATGCGATGAACGCATGCGACCGCAATATTATGAAATTGATGCTTAATGGACGCAATTTAACATGTTTAATCAACGCAAACCAACATTGTTTAAGAATTTAGCACCATGATAATGTGCATTTCTGCTCGTTATCACAATACAACCCTTCCATTATTTCACCGCATAAAATAACGCATCAGTGGCACTAGTTAGTCGTTAATCGCGGTGATCCCTTCAGAGGGTTGTAACATAGGATTTAGAACAACCCAAACTCCAGAAATGGATAGGATTTCTTAGGTCCATTCCCAACCTTAACTTTCCAATTCAGTAGCATCGTTGGAGTAGACCTCTAAAGTCTTAAAATAGAGGGTTACACTTACAGAATTACTAAGTGTTAGTAATTTCTGACCAAAAACAGTAATGAAAAGACTATAGAAATAAGAGTTATTCTGGAGATAGTATTTAGTCAAGAATTTCTTGCTTTAGTGAAGGAGTATTTGACTACCCCTCGGTAGCACTTATTCTGACTCACTATAGTATCGTTGCAAATAAATAATGATATGGGTATATTATTACTTTTTGCTAAAACTTTATTTGGATTTAGTTGCAATTTACTAATAAGAATATGTTTAAAATTTCAGCATGACGAATTCTTCTAAAATACTCGCTTCCGCTTTAATTAACGCTAATAACAATTTAACATGCAAATTACTAGCAAATGATGATTCAAAACAAGTTTTAACAGAGGATTGTCCTCTATCTCCCAATCATCTAAAGTTTTGATCAATATAGATGAGAATGCAAAATTCGAACGATAAAGTAAATGTGATTTACTAGTCATCAAAACATGCTTAGTGGAAAACGATAAAAAGACCTGGATAATAGATTCAGGTGCCGCTACTCGTATCTGTATTTTCTCTCAGGAAACAAGTTCCTATAGAGAACTTACAGAGGGCGAAGCGACCTTTAAGGTAGGGACCAGGGAGGTTGTTTAAGCTAAAGCAGTGAGAAATATCAAGTTATTTATAGAAGATATCTATATTTTGCTTGAAAATGTTTATTACATTCCTTCTATGAAAAGAAATTTATTATCAGTCTCATATTTTCTGGAACAAAATTACAAAGTTTCTTTTGAAAATAATAAGTGTTCATTACTTCGAAAGATATTAATATTTGTTCTGCAAAATTAGAAAATAACTTGTATATGTTAAAACTGATTGAGGTAAAAGTCGTTTTGAACATAGAGATGTTTAAAACAGTTGAGACTCAAAATAAGAAAAGGAAAATTTCTCAAAATGCCTATATTTGGCACTTGAGACTTGGTCACATCAATCTCAATAGGATTGAAAGATTGGTTAAGAATAGTCATCTAAATTAGTTAGAAGACAGTTCATTACTGCCATGTTGAAGGAAATCAAACATGAGGATTTCCATGAGCAGCGGAAGGGATCGTTCCAAATTCCATCCAGATTAAACACAATCAATTACAGTCTTAAAAATGGAAACTAATAGGTCAGCATATACAGAAATTACAACATGCTAAATGAGGATACAATGGATAGAGGATGCATACCTTTGAAGAACCATTCTTCAAGAATCCCTTGAACAATCTACAATGCGTTCAAAGACAGCAACACACGAATGCAATGATCACCACACGAACAACCAACAGCTCCTCGAAACCAATTGAGTCTAACTCAATCCACGAACTGAGTGAGGACACCACCACAATGGTTACTTTGGTATTCTCGATATGATAATCCAGAAGTTGTAGGCTCTGTATGATCTTAGCTTGAGGAAGAGACTGGAGGTCTTCGATTGAGTAGACAATCGAGTAAGTGGGAAATAAGTACACAGTCTATCGTATAGACGATGTGCTCGATCGTTTAGTAAATGAAGCCTATAGCATAGACTTTTACTACTTGATCGTGCAGCAACGATCAAAAGGTCAACAATCGTATTGTTAACTCTTAAACGATCTTTTAGTCTCTCAACGGCTATCGCTAAGTGAAACTCTTTCACTTGATAGCTTGTCTCTGTGAGTACTTTCCAAATGAGGAAACTTCTAATTTTAGGAAAATAATTTTCCTTTTTATCTCACGATTACCATAAAACCACCAATAATGTAAAGGTAGTTTACATCACTTCAGAATCTGGGGATCCTAGCACATGTGTTGGTGTAAAATCCTAAGAAATTGGAACGACGATCAAAAGTATGCCTATTTATAGGATACCCCAAAGAAACAAAAGGTGGTCTATTTTACGATCCTCAAGAAGAAAAAAGTACTTATATCAACAAATGCTACATTCTTAGAGGAAGACCACATAAGAAATCACCATTCTCACAGTAAACTGGTATTAAATGAGATGTCCATAAAATCTGTATATAAATCAACAAAAGTTGTTGACGAAACTGGCCCATCACATCCATCTTATAAATTGAGAATGCCTCGATGTAGTGGGAGGGTTGTTCAACAGCTTGACCGATACATGGGTTTAACATAAACTCAAGTTGTCATACCTGATGATGGCTTAAAGGATCCATTGACCTTTATACAGGCAATGAAAGATGTAGATAGAGACCAATAGATAAAATCCATGGATCTTGAAATGGAGTCTATGAAGGAACTCTTATATAAGAGTACCTATGAGCGGAAGCTGATCTTTCCAATTCATTGTGACAGAATTTCCACATATACATTCACACATACAGATATGCATTAACACTACTAAATTACCGGCATGCTTTCAGATAAAAGAACAAGAGATCGAGGACACTTACTAGTTGAAGACTCTCTTCTCGACAAATCTCACTCTCACATGAACGGCCTCCTTGCGCCCTTGCTAGAACAATAGGCTATCGCTTAGAAACACCCCGATTGCTTAACACGAACGACTTCACACAAAAAAGAAGAAAATGGGGACGACACCACCACTCGGAGCCCTTAGTATTCTCGGAGTGAGAATCCAAAGTGTGGGCTTTGTTCATATTTGGTAGAGGTGGGGAGGAAACAAAATCGTGTACAACGATCAAACAAGTGGGAGAAGGAAACGACTATTATATAGTCAAGATGCTTGATCGTTTAATCGAGGTACACGATCGTGTAGGAAAAGCTTGGCGATCGTCTATATGATCGTTTAGAAAATCTCGGGCGTTAAGTGATCGTTTAGTAAAATGTAAGTGATCGTTTAGAGAAGCGCGCACGTAGGTGAGCGGTCGTTTAACAAATGCGAGCTTATCGTATATGCTCTCAATTACTAAACGATGGAATCCAAACACCTCATGAGTAATTTTTGCGTCCCTTTTCGATATCTTTGCAAAATGAAAGAAATTTTCATTTTATTCTTCAGTTACAAAAACCGAATTGAACTACCAATAATGCATGGCTACGGAGAAAACGCCGGGTAATTATCCCATAACTGTTCAATTAATAAAATAATAAATATAATCATATTATATTCATAACCTATAGTTTGATATCATATATCAACCATAGTGTTTTCTCCTTTGCATGATATAAATCATATTTATATCCAATTTCCTCCAAATTAATGTATCTCATACATTTAGTCAATCATATCATATATAATTAACCAATTCAATTATATCATATATAATTGAACACCCTCTTGTCAATTTGAACATTTCAATCTGACCCAAAAACTGATTCCAACCTTGAATCCAAGCTACCAAGGGGACCTTATGGACCTATGGCTTGAAGCTCCAACGGTACGTGAATAGCTGACTAAACTTTTTAGCCATGAGATCCACCATCCGTGAACTGCCAGGCATTTCACTAAAGAACGACAGCCGAACTCTTCTTACCACATATATATTTCTGTGTCCATTGGATATAACCAATCATGAGTACGATAACCCTTCACAGATGCTCGTAAGTACAGTTGGGCCAATTTACCGTTTTGCCCCTGTAATTACATCTTACTACTTAAGTACCACTGATCCTTCTAATGAACAATAAAACATAGTTCTACTATGTGTGAACACCTCTCGGGCCATGAGAAGATGTGTGGCGTCACATCGTTCAAGCCCCGGGATCAACCCTTAAGGAAGCAATCTATTTACTTACCTCTGCTTCGGGGAAAGAGTGAATTCCATCTTGTGTAGCTGAGTTCCCAGCTCCCAAATCAGACGAATTCCTAAAGTGGTAGGTTTGAGTCGGCGAATCGACTACTTGCACCTATGCAAATCAAAGGACCACCCTCAATGGCAAGAGTTCTCAACTCACTCAGGATTGGGGTCATGTTACCTATGGTCATCCTAGTGAAGTGAAGTCTCTGTCATGAACGACGTTATATAATGAGACATTAACACTTCGTGGTCAAGCCTTATACAAACTCTTTGTATAGGATGCCCCTGCTAGCATGTCCCCCACACGAATGATCAGGATCGGACCATCTGTTGCAAGTCACAACACTTGTAACCATTCCACAAAGCGGGCTGCATCCGTAGCATTACCAGGATATGTTTTCCCTCCTATATTCATATACTACAGACCATTTTGTTATCACTTAAGACAAGATCCACTTGTATGTCACCATATAGATGCTTAAGTTACATAATAACAACCAAGGATTTTAGTTTATTTGTTTGTGGTAAAACAAATAAAACATCTAATTTGCAAAGTCAAAAAATGAAGTAAATATCATATATTATACATCACAAGTATTCGTACAAACTATGTTTACAAACTATAGGACACAAGACTGTAGGGCATCATCCCCAACAATCTCCCACTTGTTCTAAAGTGAGTGGGGTGT
This sequence comes from Benincasa hispida, assembly GCF_027475165.1. NCBI lineage: Eukaryota > Viridiplantae > Streptophyta > Magnoliopsida > Cucurbitales > Cucurbitaceae > Benincasa > Benincasa hispida. The sequence goes on along the minus strand of NC_143485.1, from coordinate 5,264,288 downwards.
ACAAAAACTAGTACAAAACAACAAACTAGGGCATTAAGGCCAATACAATAAAATCTCCCACTTGCCCTAGTCCAGCCGTGGGTGGTCTCGTAGACCCATGCTCTGAAGGTGACCCTCAAACACTGTAGCCGTGAGAGACTTCGTAAACGGGTTAGCAACATTATGCTCGAAAGCGATCTTCATGACGAGCACGTCCCCTCGATGCACTATCTCGCGGATCAGGTGATACTTTCACTCTATGTGTTTGCCACGCCTGTGACTCCTTGAAGTTCGCCACAGCACCACTATTGTGACAATAGAGGGTGATTGGCCTAGACATATATGGAACAACTTCCAGTTCCGTCAGGAACTTCCTGAGCCAGACGGCCTTTTTAGCAGCTTCGCAAGCCGCTACGTACTCAAACTCCATAGTGAAGTCAGCAATGCACCCCTGCTTAGTTCTTCGCCACACTATAACTTCTCCGTTAAGAGTAAAAACGACCCTGAAGTGAACTTGCGACAGTCCTTATCAGTCTGAAAGTTAGAATCTGTGTATCCAGTAAGGATCAAATCCCTAGATCCATACACGAGCATGTAGTCCATCGTTCTCTGAATATACTTGAAGATATTTTACACTGCAGTCCAGTGACCCTGGCCTGGGTTAGACAGATACCTACTGACTATTCCTACAGCGTAGCAGATGTTTGGCCTAGTACAGAGCATCGCATACATCAAACTACCAATGGCAGATGCATTTGGGACCCATCTCATCTCCTCAACCTCTCGAGGCGTCTTAGGACACATGTCCTTAGACAAAGTGACTCCATGCTTGAACGGCAATAGACTCTTTTTGGAGTCCTGCATCGAGTACTTGAGCAACATCTTGTCAATGTACAATGCCTGAGACAGCACTAGCACTTTTTTCTTACGATCCCGAAAGATCTGTATACCTAGAACAAACTAAGCCTCTCCCAAATATTTCATTTGGAATTGGGTCGCTAGCCAATTCTTAACTACAGACAGTAGACTTACATCATTCCCAATAAGTAGAATATCGTCTACATACAACACTAAGAAAACTTCTGAACCGTTGACGATCTTCTTGTAGACACAAGGTTTATCATGTTGGGATTGGTGTCCTAATTCTCCCGGAGTCTCATTGTTTGTAATGATACACATTGTTTGATGAATAAAATAATTGTTATTTCATTCTGGCATTTACTCATATCCAATAAACAAAGCTCCATGGTTATCTTATGTGAACTTAAACATGTATATGTGATATACAAGTGGATCATGACTTAAGTGATAACTTAAATAGGTCTGTAGTATAAGGATTAAGGTGGGATACCTAATCCTTGTGACACTACGGATACGGAGTGTTTTAGGAACTTCTGCCCTTGAGGGCGATCCTTTGATTAGTATGGGTGAAAATGACCAGATTGCCAACTCAACATGCCTACCTTTTTGGGGACTTGTTTGATCTGGGAGCAAAGAACTCAATCCACAAGATGAAATTCACTCCTTTTTCGAAGCAGGGATATGTAGAGAGATTGCTCCCTTAAGGGCTGATTTCAAGGCTTTAACATAGTGGCCACAATTTCTCTTTGGAAGAAAGGACTCAGCCATAGTAGGACTATGACTTATGTTCATTAGAGAGATCGGTGGTACTTAAGGAGTTAGATGTAACTACAGGAACATAACGGTTATTGGCCTAGCTGTATTTATGAGCGATCTATGAAGGGTTGTCGCACTACTGATTGGTTAAGATGGACACATAATATATCTGTGGTAAGGAGAGTTCAGCTATCGGTCTTTAGTGGAGTGCCTGGCAGTTAACGGATGGTGGATCCCGTGACTAAAGAGTTTAGTCAGTTATTCACGTACCGTTGGAGCTTCGAGCTATAGGTTCATGAGGTCCCCTTGATAGCTCAATGGATTCAGTTGAGGATCAGTTCTTGGTGTTGATTTGAAATGTTCAAATTGACAAGAGATAATTTGATTATATATGATATAATCGGTACGATGTATGAGATACATCTAGTGGAGGATTAATGTAAATGAGATTTACATTAAGTACCATGGAATAGAAAAAGAGCTATGGTTTATATGTTCCATGAGATGAAATATTAAAACTATAGGTTATAAATATAGTATGATAAATTGGTTATCATTTATATTTATAATAATATTAATTATTGGATAATTAATTTTTTTCTCTAATAACCAATTGAGTGGGAGGTTATTGGTAGTTTTCATGGTAACCGTGAGATAAAAAGAAAATTGTTTTCTTAATTTTAGTAAGTTTTGTAATGTTGAAAATTGTTGATTTTTGAGATTTTTCTCTCTCGGAATAATCTCACGGAAGTTGTCAAGTAAATAGAATTTACTAAGCGACAACTTGGATAAGGTAAACGATCATGTAATGTTTGTAATTGACAGACACTTAGCTAAGCAATGAGCTAAACGATCACATAGCTTTTGCTAGACGATCGCTTAGCTTTTGTTAAACGATTGGGCATCGACCTATACGATAGGTTCAGCCTTCTCCCACTTGCTCAATCGTTTACACGATTGTTGTTTCCTACATCTTCTACCTCAAACCAAGTCCACACAAAGCCCACCCTCTGGATTCTCACACCGAGAATACCAAGGTAGCCTTCTTGGTGGTGTCATACTCAACTCGACACTGTCGATGTTTTGTGGAGGTTTTTCGTGCTGTTAGGGTGTTCGTGACCTAGGCGATTGTTGAGTTCGAGTGCACGGTGTTCGTGCAGTGTAGCAATCGCGCTGAACGATCAGAAATGCATATCACTTTAGGCCTTTTACTTAGAATTATGAGGGTTGTTAAGCAGAATATGCGGTAATTATGTTAAGAATTCATGATAAAATGAGCTTGCGTTGTTCAGCATTAAGAATCTTGGCTAACCCAATATTATGTGTTATTATGCGTTCAATGTTCTATTTTTGTATCTAACGCATGAAGTGGACGCAAACGTGAAAACCGGATTACCGCATAGACAATCGCATGCAGAGAAACTCTCCATCACAAAGGCGAACGCATTCGATCAATGCATGGATGTTGCAGAAACAGTCGCATGCGTCAATCGCATGGGAGTTACGCTCGTCAAGCGATTGCAGTCATCGTGTAGAGTTGCGGTATTAAGTGAATGCGGTCACTACATGATTGCGGCTACACGATAAAATAACGCATAATGAAAGGATCAACACAAGGTTGGTGGAATGAACGCATCAACGCATCTACCTTGAAAAAAACAAAAGATGATGTTGACATTTCACCTACCACGCTGTTGGTAGTAGAGGTTCAAAAAGAACTAAACGCGCCGAATGTCAAAATTAGAGCAATCCATTAATGTTATCGGCGATTCAAGCTCTATATAAAGAAGCCGATGAGCAGAATTTCTACTGGTCCAGGGTTTTCGCCAAGGTTGAATACAAGGTTTTTGCCTGAGGTTCTCCTAGGGCAGATCCTTGTGATCTAGACAAATGCATGAGAAGATGCTTTACAGTTCTTCACCTCCTTCATCCATTCCGAGTGACAATCGGAGCTAGATCTCGAAAGAGTCAACTCCACCGCCCATCCATGGTACCACCGGCAGCCTTGACGCACATCCGTTGGAAGCAAGTCTTTGCTTCCATCCGGTCATTTCATTTTCCTTTCTTTTCCTGAATTGTATTGTATGACATTTTGTGATTAAGGAATTAATACCTTTTTTTTTCAATACATTTCTATATTTCCTTCGACTCCATCTCCATCTTCTTTACTTAGCATCTTCAACCTTCATTGCATTACTTAGTGAGATTGCTTGAGTATTGCATACTTAGTTATGTGGATTAGGGATATGAAGCATGTAGCAAACCACCGAGAGGTGTGCGTTGCGTGAGTGTGTGAGTAAACCTTATTTGCTTAGTGTAAAGCTGTAGAAACGCCTATCTATAGGCCAACGCAATTCTTGTCTATGAGTAAAGTTAGCAACAACCAACTGCCGGTGAGGGTAAGGGGTTGGTTGCATTAAGCAATGTATGCATTGTTCACTAGAGATAGGAATAATCTATGTCAGCAAAGTTCATGCGGTTACCTTGTCCTATGAGCGCATCATTCATCATTTAGGCATACTTGAGAGAGTAGTCTAAAATCTAAATCTAAGACTCGAGAAAGCAGATTGGAACGCATAGGCAAGAATGGGGAACTTAGAGATAAGCTTTGTTTGCCGCCACATAGTGTATGCACCCTACAGATAGGATATTGCATGCGTCCAGGAAGTAGGATATGGTGGTTGTATGCAGTCATCTCGACATTTATGCATACCCACCACATACGTCCTAGAGTTAGGCTCAAGTGTGTGTAGCATGATTGCATGGTTTGCGTTGATTGAGGTTGCCCTTGCAGTCACTCTTAAGGGTTGCAATGAAATCATCTCCGCATTTTATCTATTTTTCCACTCATTTGTTTCATATCAAGAGTTTTTGTGTATCTACCTCTCATTCATATTCTCATTGCGTTGTCTGTTAGCTAGGAGTAGGAGCAGTGTTAGCGTAGAAACCTCCTATCCATTCTTTTATTCAACTGCCGCATGCACATTATCGCATTCAACTAGCTACAAGTCCTTGTGTTCGACCTCGGATCACCCGAGAAACTTGCATTCGTGTTATACTTGGTGTGAGCGTAAGAAAACTTGTGACAGGATGCATGGTCATCGCATATATTCATTAACGCATAGTCATTCCAACGCAAGACTATCAACGCATACCCTAAGAACATGCATTGCATATTGCGTCCAAGGGATTTTAGTTGTCGAGTAATTGACGTCTAATTTCCCATCATCAAATTCATAACCGTGTGTTTCTGTTTATGACTGTAATTGTAAAGTTCATATATGATTGTAATTTGGAATGATCTTTCCACTGCTCATGGAAATCCTCGTTTTGATTTCCTTCAATTGGTATTAGAGACAGGTTATTCTGATATTCCAAATTACAAGTTTATTTTGAACTTCATTTTACAGTCTCGATGGGTTTCTACATTTGTATTTCATTGTTAAGTGCATTTGTGGTTGGAGTTGATGAAGAATGTTTTCGGGTTTAATTGTCTTTAGTTAAAACTTTCTTCAATTACAAAGTGTTAATTTGTAATGCCCCTGTGTTTTTGGGCGTAATTAACTTGCAATCGAGTATGTAATTCAAAAAGTTTGAGTTAGTCGAGTCATTCATGATGAAGTTTCGAAGCATGGAGTTGCGGTTCTCAACGAGGAAGAAGACCAAGCGTTGGTCGTAATGTGTAGCCTAAGGTAAACGATCGTTGGGATTTATCTAAGCGATCGTGTAGATTTTTCTATACGATCATGTAGTATTTACTAAACAATCGCTTAGCTAATGCTAAGCGATTGGGTAAATCATTTACTCTATCGCATAGCGTTGGTTGCCCAATCGCGTAGGTGCTGGAGGTAGACGATCGTAGTGGGAGCATATGATGCTCATTGTTTAGTAAAAGGCGTGCGCTAAACAATCGTGGAGTTAGCAAGCCTCATCGCTTAGTTACTACCTACACAATCGTGCGGTAAACCATATGGAGGCGCTGGCCAAGCGATCATTTAGGCGATGGTGTTTTGCCGCATCGTAGTCATTTAGACGATCGCGTAAGGCGGCCGTTGTGTGGAGCGCGCTAAACGATCGCGTACCTCAAGCTTCATTGCTTAGTAAAAGGTATACGATCGTGTAGTATTTGCTAAAGGAAGGTTTAGTATTGGGCACGTTGTTAAGCGATAAGCGAAGTGTTTGTTTTATCGTGTAGATGATGGGAGGTTAGTACACAATGGTTAGAGACGCGTTACTTTGCCCGGGTGGTTCAAGACTCGGTTTACCTGTTTGAATTAGAGACTCCTTGTTTTTGTAATAGTTAGCTTTAATTTTGTGATTTTAAGGCAATTCTACCGGGTTCATCAACATTTGTTGATTATACATGTGATATATGGTGCTTATATGCCAAAACGTTTGACATATAGTTTAAAACCCACCTTAGGTTGTGCAATTATTCATGCATCATGTATTATAAATGTTATAATCGAGCATGAAGAAATTACTTGAAAGCATGTGCATGCATCATGAAATATAAGAGTTATATTCTACATGCAGTGAGCAATGTCATGCATCATCCTTTTATTATAAGTGTTATAGTCTAAGGGTGAATGGAAGCATGTTGTGCTTGTTTCATTGTTGTTTTGTATAAGTGTTATATAAAAGAAGTAGCAATAAATGAACAATGAATTAAGCATGACACTTAGGTTGTTTATAAGCGTTATGAATGCCTTGCATGTGTTAGCTTAGCATTGTGGTGTTGGTTTCCGTTTATAAGTGTTAGGAAATTAGACCTAAAATAAATAATTCAGAGTTGCATGTGGACTTAGGGTGAACTCAAGTTTTTTAAAAGGGTTTTAAAATTGGATTGATATAGACCTAAGTCCAACTGGTTCTAAAGAGTTTAGTAACCTAGATTAATCTTTTAAAATCGGTTTAATAGGATTATATTGTTGGCATAAAAGATTAAATTTGTTTTAAATCTATCTATAAGGGACCTTTTGTCTAAGGCGAGTTCTGGCTAGCCTAGGGTTCTTAAGTTGACAGAAACATAACACCCCTACCTGGGAACCTACCTGGAAAGGTGAATTAGATAGATTTTCAACAAGCATGCGGCGATTTGGTCAAAGACTCCGTTAAAGAGTTTAATGGATGATGATCAAAAGTTGTTTAACTATCCAAGGTAAAAGTTACTCTTGAGCAAACCTAAAAGTCACTTAGTTAAAATCCTTAGCCATGTTTTTTCTAAGTAAGCTAAACCCTAGGTTATAAAATACTCAGTGGGAGGAAGAGATGTATCTGATATGTCTATGATTCCACTTACGTTTCTCCCTGTATGTTCACACCGTGAGATTCATGTTTGTCCTCATGGTGCCCTGGAAGCATCCCCCTTCGATGGTGTTTACATGAGTCAATATTAAGGTGGACGGAAAGAGTGTTTATTGTAAGTGGGTGAAGGGTGTGTGTCAACACGTCTTATGGTCTCCGTCATTAGTTCACACCGTGAGATCATTCTGTACTCCCTCATGGTGCCCTAGGTGCGTCCCTTTTCGGATGGGTTTTGTGTAGTTGGTCAAGATTAAGGTGAACTCCAGAAATGGATAGGTCGCTTTAGGTTTTGCCCCAATCGGATTTTTTCCCTTCAAATTGGCTTTTTGGGGCGGATCTCTAAGGTCTAAAATGGTGGGTCACACTTATGGGAGATTATTAAGTAGGTTAATGATCTCTTGGCCAAATCAATGATGGCTAGTCGTTATAGGAGCAAGAGTTGTTCTGGTATTAATGACTGGTTGAGAACTTCTCAATTTAGAGGAGGGATAATTGACCTCCCTTCGGTGGCTTTTATCCTAAACCTTTGAAGTGCCATTGCGAAACTAGATGTCACATGGGGTTCATATAAGTTTTGCTAAAACCTTATTGGATGTTATTTTTTTTTACAATGGGTATTTACTCAAAACCTAACGTAGGTCAATGTGTTTTTCTTTTCAGCAATTCATTAGTATTTTCGTTTGGTGCTTTTAATATGACCGACTACAAACAGTGGAAAGAATCATGTGAAATGTATTTCATGGCAAACAACCTCGTATTTGTCATGGTTGAGGAGTGTCCTTAAGTTCCGACCCACCCTTGATGCACCGCGAAGTGTTCGCAATGCATATGAGGTGGATGAAGGCTAATCCATTGCCCCAACTACACATTTTGGCTAATATACCTAATATTTTGGCCAAAAGGGTTGAGAACATGGTCATTGCACGTGAGATCATGGACTTGTTGTAAGATATGTTTGAACATGAGTTCTTACTTTTCGAGCATAAAGGGATGGATGGCAAAACCAGTAGTGTCAGATATTCTAACATTGATCCCACTACTCTCCAAAAGAGGAGACAAGACAATAAATCTGATTTATTGGTCTTAGAGATGTGTTTGGTAGAGAATGATGATTCTGCCTGGATCTTAGATTTGGGTGCTACCAATCATGTCAGTTCCTCTTACCAAGGATTCAGTTCCTGGCAAACGTTGCCATAGGGAGAGATGACTCTACGAGTTGGTACTGGTGAGCTTGTTTCAGCTGTTATCGTAGGCAGGCTAAAGTTATTTGTTGACAAGAAACGTTATCTATTACTGGATAATGTTTTTGTAGTTCCTCATATTAAGAGAAACTTAATCTCGATTTCTTGTCTCATTGAACAAGGGTATACAGTCTCATTTTCTGAGAATAAAGTGTTTATTTTCAGGAATGGAATGGAGATTGGTTATGGTTCAATGGAAAATAACTTATATGTACTAAGGCCATTAGTCATAAAAGCCTTGTTTAACACTGAAATGTTGGGTACGACAACAACAGCTAAAAGACCAAAGGTTTCTCATAAGGAAAATGCCCATCTTTGGCATCCAAGGTTAGGTCATATCAACCTCAATAGGATTGAAAAGTTAGTGAAAAGTGGACTTCTAAAAAGTTTAGAAGAAAACTCCTCTCCGGTGTATGAATCATGTCTCGAAGGCAAGATGACCAAACGACCTTTTATTGGAAAAGGTTACAGAGCCAAGGAAGCCTTGGAGCTTTGTTGACATAAAATTTGAATGTTTCTATTTTAAGCACATGCACTACGATATATGATGCATGATACAAGTCCATAAACTTGTAAGCGCATAATGTGTGTAATGTAATGCGATGATATGCGATACTACTTTTAGATGTATGCGTTATTAATGAAATGCTTGTAGTATGCTATGCGTTGTCACAAGTTTCCTTGCGTTGAAATCAAGTATAATTCCACCGCAAGTTTCTCGAAGTGATCTGAGGTCGAACACAGGGATTGCGTAGTTAATGCATTACGTTTGTGATATATGCGACCGGGGGTTTTTCAATTAATAAAAGATTGGTTTATACAGGTATTTAAAATTGCGGTAAAGTAAAATATGCGGTAAAGTAAAGTTGTGATAATAAAATAAAATGCGATAAAAGTAAACCTAAGCTATTATGATACAAGATACAGGATACTGATACATGATACTGAGATTGAGACTGACTGTGAAGATTATACAAAGGGTCGTGTTATGCGGTGGCAAGTCTTTATGTATGAAACAGAGATAGAAAGGGTAATTAATATAAACATCGCAAGTTCATTAATTGCATTAAAGATTTAACTACGGTTCCGCTTTCCCTTGGTGTACACCTCTCGGTGATCGGCCACGTTCCCACATCTCTGTGGTGAAACAAGGGTGAACGTAATGAACGTAAGGTTTCTTCTATCTCTGGAAGTACTTCTCGCTTTAGTTAATGCATTTTTCTAACCTTCTCTCGACAGGCAGAATGGCATTTTCACTTCTGCTCTCACAGGTGAAGATGTCGTCTAGCATGCTTTAGCTAAACATATTTATTTCTTTAGCACAAATTAATTTACTTGTTTAATTCATTCTAATTATCAAGGGATTAAGAAAACATCATGGAGAAAGTGATTAATGGAGGAACGAAAATAGACAAAAAGATGGAGATGAAAATGATCATGACATTCAATATTAATATTTAGCATCTGATACATGGTGTGAATGATAGAGATTAAGAAGATGAATACAATTGATGATAAGAGATAGAAACAAATATAGAAAAGTGCCAATGTCTTGACACAGATCTGGATGGTGGATTTGCTTGCCGACAAATGGAGTGAATGGAAGGAAGAGCTTCCCTCTCAGGCTTGCTCGTCCGGTAGAAGTGACCTTGGTATAGAGCTTCACGGCGGGGATTGAAAGGATTTGCCCTAAGACTCACCTCTCGGCCTTGTCTCTTAAATCTTCCCGGATCTTCTCTGATCAGGCTCTTCAGACCAGTCTCTCTCTCAATATACAAATATCAAATATGCTTGTATCAAGTATATCTTCTCATAGAATTTCAGAGGCTATTTATAGGCTCAGCTTTGACTCTCTACAGTGTGGACCCCACTTTATTGTTATGGCAATTTCAAAAATGGTGGAGTGAATATTTCTTCTGTTACGCTATCCATCCCGTCAGAAATGCACAACGGTCAGCTGTACACGTGTCAGGATCCTCCGTAATTGCGTTGCTCTTTTGCATTTTCGATCGTGTGCCCGCATGCGTTGTTGTTTTTTTATTATCGCATGCAGTTAAAGTTGTTAATCGCTTAGCTCTTGATCGATTGTCGCATGCACCGTCATTCCATTGATCGTTTATTCATTTCTGAATGATTGGTGCAATGCAACGTAGATGCATTATTCTTTTCTCTTGAGCCATGAACGCATGCGGTGACTTGATTTCCTACTTCCTACAAAATAGACTTGAAATATTCTTTTCTACCATCGCAATGGTGTCAGTGCGTGTATTGATGACAATTTATAATTTTTGTATTTCTTAGCTAATTTCTCTACAATTGACGCAACTTTCCTTTCTTTTGGCCGCAATATCTAAATAAAGCAGTATAAATAACTTGTATTTCTTCAAGTTATCAAGCTTGTACATTCAGACTTCTATGGTCCAATGAATGTTAGAGCTCGGGGTGGGTATGAATATTTCATCTCTTTCATAGATGATTATTCAAGGTACGGGTATCTCTAAATAATGCAACGTAAGTCTAAAGCCCTCGACAAGTTCAAGGAATATAAGGCTGAAGTTGAAAACTTGTTAAGTAAGAAGATAAAAACACTACTATATGATTGTGGTGGAGAGTATATGGACCTCCAATTCTAGAACTATATGATAGAACATGGGATTGCATCCTAACTCTCGGCCCCTGGTACACCTCAGCATAATGGTGTATCAGAAAGGAGAAACAGAACCTTGTTGGACATGGTTCGGTCTATGATGAGTTATGCTCATCTTCCATACTCATTTTGGGGCTTTGCAGTGGAGACTGCATGTTATATCCTGAACAACGTTCCCTCGAAAAGTGTTTTTGAAACACCTTTTGAGTTGTGGAGAGGTCGTAAAGGTAGTTTATGCCACTTCAGGATTTGGGGTTATCCGGCACATGTGCTAGGGATTACCCCAAAGAAGTTGGAACCGTGTTCGAAGGTTTGCCTCTTTGTAGACTACCCCAAGGAAATGAGAGGTGGATACTTCTATGATCCGAGTGAGAACAAAGTGTTTGTTTCTACAAATGCTATCTTCTTGGGAGAATACCACATGAAGGATCATAAGCCATGGAGTAAGCTTGTTTTACGTGAGATCTCTAGTGGGACTGAGACTGCTAAAGGTTCAACAAGAGTTGTTGAATAGACCGACAGATCAACAAGAGTTGTTCAGGTCAGAACATCTAGTCAACCAGCTCAAGAGTTGAGACTGCCTCGACGTAGTGGGAGGGTTATGAACCCACCGGATCACTACATGCGTTTAACTAAAGCCCAAAACATCATTTCGAATGATGGGGTCGAGGATCCGTTGTCTTTTAAGAAAGCAATGGAGGATGTTGACAAAGATGAATGGGTTATAGCCATGAACAGGAAATGGAGTCTATGTACTTCAATAACGTCTGGGAGCTTGTTGATTCACCTGATGGGGTAAGACCTATTGGGTGTAAGTGGATCTATAAGCGAAAGAGATGTAGATGGAAAGGTGCAAACCTTTAAGTCTAGACTCGTGGCAAAGGGTTATATCCAGGTTGAGGGAGTTGACTATGAGGAAACTTTCTCACCTGTTATCATTCTCAAGTTTATCAGGATTCTCCTGTCCATAGCCACATTTTATGATTATGAAATATGGAAAATGGACGTCAAGACTGCCTTTCTTAATGGTAATCTTGAGGAGACCATCTATATGACTCAACTGGAGGGGTTCATAGTTCCAGATCAAGAGCAAAGAGTTTGCAAGCTTAATAGGTCTATTTATGGGCTAAAACAAGCATTTAGATCTTGGAACATCAGATTTGACACTGTGATCAAGTCGTTTGGCTTTGATTAGAACATTGATGAGCCTTGTATATACAAGAAGATCATTAACAACTCAGTAGCTTTGCTGGTACTGTATGTGGATGATATCCTACTCATTGGGAATGATGTAGGGTATCTTACTGACATTAAGAAATGGCTAGCTGCCCAGTTCCAAATGAAAGATTTGGGTGAGGCACAGTATGTTCTAGAGATCCAAATCATTCAGGAACATAAGAACAAACGGTTAGCCCTGTCTCAGGCATCGTAGATCGATCAAATGTTGATCAGGTACACGATGCAGGATTCCAAGAGGGGTTTGTTACCTTTCTGGCATGGAATTATTCTGTTTAAGGATCAATGTCCTAAGACACCTCAAGAGGTTGAGGAAATGAGACGAATTCCCTATACTTCAGCTGTAGGAAGCTTGATGTATGCAATGTTGTGTACCAGACTCGACATTTGCTATGCAGTAGGGATTGTCAGTTGGTATCAGTCCAATCCAGGATTTGATCACTGAACGGCGGTCAAGAAGATCCTCAAGTATCTTCAAAAAATGAGGGACTACATGCTCGTGTATGGAGATAAGGATCTGATCCTTACAGGATACACGAACTCTGACTTTCAGACCAATAGAGATTCTCATAAATCGACATCAGGGTCAGTGTTCATTCTGAATGAAGGGGTTGTAGTGTGGCAAAGCATCAAGCAAGGATACATCACAGACTCCACTATGGAAGCCAAATACGTAGTGGCTTGTGAAACAGGTAAAGAGGCTGTTTGGCTGAGGAAGTTCCTTTCAGATTTGGAAGTTGTTCCAAATATGGATTTGCTTATCACTCTTTATTATGACAACAGCGGGGTTGTGGCAAATTCAAAGGAGCCTCGGAGTCATCGTCGAGGTTAGCACATAGAAAAAAAATATCACTTGATCAGGGAGATTATGCATCGCGGTGATGTGATAATCACGAAGATCGCATCAGAGCATAACGTTGTTGATCCCTTTACAAAGGCTCTCACGGCTAAAGTGTTCGAGCGTCACCTAGAGAGTCTAGGTCTACGAGACATGCGGCATATTCACTAGGACAAGTGGGAGATGATACTGGGGTATGCTCTAGTTTATTGTATATTGTACATGTTTTATATTGCATTGTACATTAGTCTCCCGAGTCATTAGGACAAGTGAGAGATTGTATTGGTGCCCTACTTCTCTCAGAGTCTCGTTGTTTGTAATGATACACATTGTTTGATGAATAAAATAATTGTTATTTCATTCCGACATTTACTCATATCCAATAAACAAAGCTCCATGGCTATCTTATGTGAACTTAAGCATGTATATGTAATATACAAGTGGATCATGACTTAAGTGATAACCTAAATAGGTCTGTAGTATAAGGATTAAGGTGGGATACCTGATCCTGGTGACACTACGGATACGGCCCGCTTTCTAGAGGTTTGCAAGTGTTGTAAACTACTACAGATGGTAGATCTTGACCATTCATGTGGAGACGTGCGAGCGGGGGTGTCCTATACAAAGAGTTTGTATAAAATCGAACCACAAGATGACTAGAGTCTGTATATAACGTCGTTGATACTAGAGACTTACATCTCACCTAAACGACCATAGGTGATACGACCCCAATCCTAAGTGTTTTGGGAACTCCTGCTTTTGAGGGCGGTCCCTTTCCTCTTACCACCCTTCTTCTTCCTCCCCTTTGCAGAGTTAGAAGTAGAAGGTGCAGACTTCGTTCCTAAGGTCGAACCTCGATGGAACGTCCTAGAAGATGAAACAACATTTGCCTCACCCCTTTTTCTCTCCTTACTTTTCAGTAAAGATTAGTATGTTTGCAACTTCTTGAGGAGAGTTAAAAGGGTGTATTCCACTTTGTTAAGAATCGCATTACTAACAAAGTGGAGGAAGCTCTCCGGCAATGAATGCAGGATGTTGCTAACCTGACTACCCTTATCAATTCTAGACCCATTCATCTCTACCACGTTTAAGTGGACCATCATGTTAAGCACACGTTCACGAATAGAGGTGCCTTCCTCCAATTTCAAGTTGAAGATGTATTTAAGAGCTTCGTGCTTGAGCTGTCCAAACGGTTGTCCGAACATCCCCCGTAGGGACTCCATGATCTCACGCACTGAGACCATGGGCTCATGCTTCTTGGCCAACATGTCACTAAGACTGGTCAAGATATAGCCTCGGGCCTTCTCGTTTGCCCGTGTCCATCGCTTGTATGCTTCCCGAACATTTCGAGTGGCGTTTGGAGCTAGAATATGAGGATAGACCTCCTTAAGGGCAAACATTAGATCCTCGATGATGAGTATCGTCGTGATCATATGTTTCCAACTCGAATAGTTGTCGCCAGTAAGTTTTTCGGCATTAAGCAAAGCGATTGTGGCTGTAGCCATTTTAAAAACCGTTGCTGAAAATCGAACAAACTTTATAAGACTTTGCTAAACCAAATTTTAACCATTAGTTTTAGCAAAACAGTTTTCAATTACCCTAAGTTATTAGACTTCTATTTTGCAATGATGCCCCAGCGAGGCAGGACAAACGTCACTGGTGGGGTGATCAGATTCCTCTTCACTGGGATAAGACATTCTCAACCATTAGGCAGAACCAACTCTTGGAACTGAACCTAACAGCCACCATTTATTTGGTCCATAATTATTAACCCTTAACAATTCCGCATAAGTGTGACCCCTCATTTTCGGCGCTAGAGTCCCGCCCTAATGAGCCCACCGTAGGGAAGAAGCAGATTAGGACAAGAGACTAAGTAACCTTATCCTCTTGCAGGAGATTAAATAAAGAAACATGAAAAACTGTCATCCTATAGGGGGACACTCCCAGGGTGCCTCGAGGCGATGCGCAGAAAATTTATTCAACCTAATGAGAGAGACTGTGGGATATGCTGTCGCACTTCCCGCTCCTACTTACTATGAACATTCTCTCCATCCACCTTGATATTGACCTACCCAAACACCATCCTTTAAAGGACACTCCCATGGTGCCACGAGGCTGATGATAGAACTCATAGTGTAGACTATAAGGGAGAAACGTGAAAGGTTTAAATGAAGCATCATATGCTCCAAGTACCTCCCACTGAATGTTCTACCTAGGGGTTCATTAACCTAGACAATCCGGCTATTGATTTTAGTCTAAGTCATTTATTAAGTCCGCTCAAAAACAACTTTTGTCTTTAAAATAAAACAAGTTTGAGTAGTAACATTTAAACTCTTTAATAGACTGTCCTTAACTTGCATGCATGCATCAAATCTATCTAATTCACCTTTCCAGGTAGGTTCCCAGGTAGGGGTGTTACGTTTCCGTCACCTTAAATACCCCAGCCTAGCTAGAACCCGCCTTAGACAAAAGGTCATGTATAGATAGATTTTCTACACTTTAACATTTTATTAGTCAATTTAATCCTATTAAACTGATTAAAAGATTAAAGCCTAAGGTTTCTAATCATATTAGAACTGTGATCTTAAGTCTATCTCATCCAAGTTTTAAACATTTTAAAACCATGAATTAAACCTAAGTGAGCTTGCATGTCTTTCTTATTGCTTTTAGTTCTAATTTCTCTTTAACCTTTTAAAAGAAACAACTAAAACATACATTTCCATACAACTAGGTATTTATAACGCTTATAAATTTAACCTATGTGTCATGCTTCATGAAATGTCCAGTCATTACTATACATAACTTTTATATACAAGCAACAACTAAGCACACATGCTTTCCATACACCCTTATACTATAACATTTATAATATAAAGATGATGCATGTCAATGTTTTATGCATGCATAAATATAACTCTTATATTATATAATGCATGAGCATGCTCTTACGTAATTTAAATCATGCTTCTCTAAATCATAGCACTTATAATAAAGAGATGATGCATGACCATAACATAGCCTAAGGTGAGATTTTTCTATATGTACATACCAAATGACATATAAAATAAACGATACACCTCATGTATAAAACACAGAATAATTAACCGGGATGAACCACCTCAAAAAACTGGAATGAAAAATTCTATCTATACATTTTTCCACCGAGCAAACCGGTTCACAGACGAACCGGGTCTTGAATCACCGGGCAAAGCTCCCATCGTTTAGTAAATGCCTCTAGGTAAACAATCGTGTAGCGCACACTAGACGATAGTGCGAATGCTAAACGATCGCTTAGATGACAACGAGGCTTAACACGTGAAAGGTAAACGATTTACCATGCGTTTACTCCACGATCATATAGTCAGTAACTAAGCGTTGAGGCTTGCTGAGCTATACAATCATCTAGTGCGCGTGCTTTAAACGACATCCGAACATCCGATACTCAACGATCATCTACCCCATCGTCTACACGACTCGACAAACATTTGATCGTCTTCTTCCTCAAAGAACAGCAACCCTTACTACGAAGCTTCTTCACGAACGACAAAACCTCAAACTAACTTTGAATATGGACTCAATAGCAATTAATAATGCCCAAAAACGCAGGGCCTTTACAATTAACTGAAAATGTAAAAGAATTTAACAAACCGAGGTTTCATCATAGGAAACTTCATTAATCCACATATCCACAAACGAATTAACGCTTAAAATAGAGAGTAGACATGCTTTTACCCACCGTGAATGTAAATGCAATTCTTTGCATCAATAAATTTGGAATATCAGAAACCTGGCTCGGATACCAATTGAAGGAACTCTTATATAAAAGTACCTATGAGCGGAAGCAGATTTTTCCAATTCATTTTGACAAAATTTCCACATATACATTCGCACATACAGATATGCATTAACACTACTAAATTACCGGCATGCTTTCAAATAAAAAAACAAGAGATCGAGGACACTTACCAGTTGAAGACTCTCTTCTCGACAAATCTCGCTCTCACAAGAATGGCCTCCTTACGCCTTCGCTAGAATAGCAGGCTATTGCTTAGAAACACCCCGGTCATCTACCACGAATAGCTTCACACAAACAACAAGAAAATGGGGACGACACCACCACTCGGAGCCCTTAGTATTCTCAAAGTGAGAATCCAAAGTGTGGGCTTTGTTCGGATTTGGTAGAGGTGAGGAGGAAAAACAATCGTGTACAACGATCAAGCAAGTGGGAGAAGGAAACGACTATTACATAGTCAAGATGCTTGATCGTTTAGTCGATGTACACAATCGTGTAGGAAAAGCTTGGCGATCGTCTATACGATCGTTTAGAAAATCTTAGGCGCTAAGCGATCGTTTAATAAAATGTAAGTGATCGTTTAGAGAAGCACGCGCGCGGGTGAGTGGTCGTTTAGCGAATGCGAGCTTATCGTATATGCTCTCAATTACTAAGCGATGGAATCCAAACACCTCATGAGCAATTTTTGCGTCTCTTTTCGATATCTTTGCAAAATGAAAACAATTTTCATTTTATTCTTCAGTTACGAAAACCAAATTGAACTCCCACTAACGCATGGTTACGGAGAAAACGCTGGGCAATTATCCCATAACTGTTCAATTAATAAAATAATAAATCATATTATATTCATAACCTATAGTTTGATATCATATATCAACCATAGTGTTTTCTCCTCTACTTGATATAAATCATATTTATATCCAATTTCCTCCAAATTAATGTATCTCATACATTTAGTCAATCATATCATATATAATTAACCAATTCAATTATATCATATATAATCGAACTCCCTCTTGTCAATTTGGACATTTCAATCTGACCCAAAAACTAATTCCCAACTTGAATCCAAGCTACCAAGGGGACCTTATGGACCTATAGCTCGAAGTTCTAACGGTACGTGAATAGCTGACTGAACTCTTTAGCCACGAGATCCACCATCCGTTAACTGCCAGACATTTCACTAAAGACAATGGTCGAACTCTTCTTACTATAGATATATTTCTGTGTCCATTGGATATAACCAATCATGAGTACAATAACCCTTCACAGATGCTCGTAAGTACAATTGGGCCAATTTACTGTTTTGCTCTACATCTTACTCCTTAAGTACCACCGATCCCTCTAATGAACAATAAAACATAGTCCTACTATGTGTTAACACCTCTCGAGCCATGAGAAGGTGTGTGGCACCACATCGTTCAAGCCCTGGGATTAGCCCTTAAGGGAGCAATCTATCTACTTACTCCTACTTCGGGGAAGGAGTGAATTTCATCTTGTGTAGCTAAGTTCCCAGCTCCCAAATCAGACGAATCCCTAAAGTGGTAGGTTTGAGTCGGCGAACTGGCCACTCGCACCCATGCAAATCAAAGGACCGCCCTCAATGGCAAAAGTTTCCAACTCACTCAAGATTGAGGTCATGTTACCTATGGTCATCCTAGTGAAGTGAAGTCTTTGTCATGAACGACATTATATAATGAGACATTAACACTTCATGGTCAAGCCTTATACAAACTCTTTGTATAGGATGCCCCTGCTGGCATGTCCCCCACACGAATGATCAGATCAGACAATCTATGTAAGTCACAACACTTGTAACCATTCTACAAAGCAAGCTGCGTCTGTAGCGTTACCAGGATAAAGTTTCCCTCCTATATTCGTATAATACAAACCATTTTGTTTATCATTTAAGACAAGATCTACTTGTATATCACCACATACATGCTTAAGTTACATAATGACAACCAGGGATTTTAGTTTATTGGTTTGTGGTAATGCAAATAAAACATCCAATGTGCAAAGTCAAAAAATGAAGTAAATATCATATATTATACATCACAAGCATTCGTACAAACTATGTTTACAAACTATAGGACACGAGACTTTAGGGCATCATCCTCAACAGTCTATGTACTTCAATTCTGTCTAGGATCTTGAACATCAACTAGATGGGGTAAAACCTATTGATTGTAAGTGGATTTACAAGAGAAAACGAGACCAAACTGGTAAGGTACAAACCTACAAAGCCAGACTCGTGGCAAAAGGTTTTACCCAAAAAGAGGGGGTAGACTATGAAGAAACCTTCTCTCCTATTGCCATGATTAAATCTATTAGAATACTTTTATCCATTACTACTTTTTATGATTATGAAATATGGCAAATGGATGTCAAGATAACCTTTTTGAATGGTTATCTTGAAGAAAGTATTTATATGTTTCAACCAGAAGGGTTCATTGAACAGGGTTAAGAGTAAAAAGTTTGCAAGCTCAAAAGATCCATTTATAGGTTGAAACAAGCGTCTTGATCGTGGAATATAAGATTTGACGCTGCAATCAAATCTTATGGCTTTGAAAAAAATAGTGACGAAACTTGTGTTTACAAGAAGATAGTCAACAAAACTGTTGCTTTTCTGGTACTTTATGTTGATGATATCCTACTTATTGGGAATGAGATAGGATTCTTTGCTGACGTAAAGAGATGGCTAGTATCACAATTTCAAATAAAAGATTTAAGAGATGCACAATATGTTCTTGGGATCCAAATAGTTCGGAATCGCAAGAACAGAACACTAACACTATCTCAAGCATCTTATATTGACAAAATGTTATCAAGATATAATATAAAATATTCCAAAAGAGGTTTGTGATGGAACACGAGACATACGTAGCAGAATAAGGATCTAATTACACTCTAATTGCCTCTAATTAAAAGGAAATTAGCATGCAAATATAGAAAAAATAGTAAATTAAAAAGAGATAGTGTACAACCTTTGTAGCTCTCGAAAAATGCTTTTTCTCGCTAAATCTCGACCCGAACTCTACCGGACCACCACTAGAGTTTTCCTACTATTCTCTAGACTCAGAACCAGGTTGTGGGACCCGATGAATGAAGGAATGAAAAAGAAGAATGTGAGGTTCAAGGTTAATGTGAGAAAAAGAGAGTTTTTTGTGAGAACTTGGAAACCAAAAAATAGAAAATTCAGCAAGAAGAAAAAGACTTTATTTAAAAAAAAACTTCCTTTTATAAAACAATTACATGCATCTAATGTATGTATAAACTCACAAAAAATCAACACCTCACAAAGCACTAAACCAAAGTAGGCTATGTATCATTCTATAATGTTTACATATAGTCCACTTAAGTTAGTGAGATTATCCAACAAAAATGTTGGATAATTCCACTAACTCTAGTCAAGAGCAAAAAGGTCTTTTTCCATTTGGTCAAAGTCAAACTTTGACTTTCCCTAGCGAAAAAGTCAGCCCTTTAACTTTTTCAGTTTTGACCCTCTTGACTAATTTTGACCTCCCGAACATGAATCCGCATTTATATTTTCGAAATTCAAATCACATTTGAATATAGAGCACCATACAAAAAACCAATAGCGATATCGCATATACTTGTCGGTTTTAATCCCTTTTCCTAATTCGAACAATTTGAATTAATCCAACATATTGTTCTAAATTTAATTCATATGAGCTAGCAGGGGGACCTAATGGACCTACAGATCATGGGCTTCAACAATCCGAGATTAACCGGTAAAACTCTTTAACCTAATTAATCAACATTTGTTAACTAACAAGTCATTCCACTAAAGTCTCGTAGTTGCACTCCCCTCACTGTAGATATATTTCTGTCCATCTGATATAATCATAACTAGTAAGTCAATGTTTCACAGGTTGTTTGTGGTCTTGGTTGAGTCAAAATACCATTTTACTCCTGAGAACACTTCTTGTTCCTTCAGTCCCACTGAACCTCTAAAGAACAATTGATTTGTGGTCCAACCAACAAATCGAGTCCCTCTCAGCCTAGAGAGAAGGTGGGGCCCCTTATTTTAATTCCGAAGTCAGCACTTAAGGAACAACCTATCTACTATCCTTAGAGACGGGTAGGAGTGAAGTCCATCTTGCACTCTATGTCCCCAGCTATTTACCCGGTCTTACCCCTGAAATGGGAGGCTTATTGAGCTAGCACTGTTGAGCTGCTCTCACCCATGCAGATCTAAGAATAATCTCGAATAAACAGGAGTTCATAGTTAGCTCAGGATTGAGATCGAGTTACCTAGGTCATTAAATTTGACTTAGTCAGTTTTATACAGTAAACTATGTTATAAAGCAAAAGTGACTAAGTCCTGGTTCAGTCTTATACAAACTCATTGCATAGGATGTCCACACTCGCATATCTCTATATGAACGATTCAGGATCACATCGTTTGTACTAACTACAAAGTAGGCCGCATCCATAGTGTCCCCAAAACAAGGTGCTCAACCTTATACCTATACTATAGACCATTTTAGGCTATATACTCGAACTTGATCCATGTTTTATGTCATCACATAAAGTTCAAGTCTACATAAAATAGCCTCAAGACCTTAGTTTATTTGATTCAAGATTACAATTTCAATAACAATTTTATCGAAAAAACAAAACAGAATATGTTTATCAATTTACAAACTACGAGTTTTAGGACATAAAATCCAATAGTTTGTTACCTTTTAGACATGGAATTCATTTGTCTAAGGAACAATGTCCTAAGACACCTCAAAAAATTGAGAATATGAAAAAAAATCCTATTAGCAGTCGGGAGTTGAATGTACACTATGTTGTGCACACACCCAGACTTGTGTATAATCTGTTCTTCTTGAATGTAAATGTTTGTATTCTTTCTCAATGGACTTTGGAAAGTTTTGCTTCCGCTCACTGGTTCTCTATTTAGCGTTCCTTCAATTGGTATCAGAGTCAGGTTGTTCTGATATTCCAAATTTCATTGTTGTATTGAACTTCTTTTACAGTCTTGGTGGGTTTTAAGTGTTTTCTTTCTACGATGCATTTAAGTGTTAAGTGTGTTTGTGGATGGTTTGATGGATGTTTCGGGATGATTGCCTCTATTTTAAAGCCTTCTTTACATTTCAAGTGTTAATTTGTAAGGGTCCCTACGTTTTTTGGCATAATTAACAAGCAATTGAGTTATATTCAAGTTTTGTTTTGTTTAAGTCGTTCATGATGAAGCTTCAAAGATGCGTGAAGATGTTGTTCACTTTGAAGAAGAAGACCAAAAATTGGTCGCATCGTATAGCCCAGGCTAAACGGTTGTTTAGATTTGGCTAAATGATCGTGTAGAAAAGTTCTACTCAATCGTGTAGCATTTACTAAATGATCACATGGCTGATGCTAAACGATCGAGTAAAGAGTTTACTCGATCGTGTTGCATTGTCTACTCAATCGCGTAGACGCTCAGAGTAAACAATCACGTAGAGTATATGATACTCAACACATGGCACGCGCATTAAACGATCGTATAGTCCAGCATGCTTCATCGCATAGTCACTGACTACTCAATCACTCGGTATAAGATACTCGACACTTGCTCTTCGATCGTCTAGACGATCATGCTTCATCGCATAGTTGTCGTCTACTCAATCGTCTAGGCATATATTGCTCGATGTGCACTGCACGATCGTGTGGCCTTCATGCTTCATCGCATAGTTAAAAGGCACTCGATCCATGCTACATGATCGTTTATACTCAATTAACATTACTCAATGATCACAATCGAGTTGTTACACGATCAAGGGACGAGGGTTCGCCCGGACAGTTCAAGACCTGGTTTGCCTGTTTGAACCAGTGGACTCGATATCTTTTGTAATAGATAGCTTTTATTTTCCAGTTTTGAGGCTAATTGTCCCAGTCCATCAATTTTTTTTAATGTACATGAGATGTATGTTTGTTTATATGCCATAATGTATGACATATAGATTTAAAACCCACCGTAGGTTATGCATTTTATTCATGCATCATCTTTATATTATTAGAGTTAGAATATAGAAGTTTGCATGATTAAATTACCTTAAAGCATGCTCATGCATTATATAATATAAGAGTTATAATATATGTATGCATTAAGCATATCCATGCATCATCTTTATATTATAAGTGTTATAGTATAAGGGTGTATGAGAGTTATATGCTTAGTTCATTATTTTGTTATATAAGAGTTATATATAAAGTAGTAATGAATGAACATTGCGTGGGTTTATTTATAAGATTTATAAATGCCTAGTGGATGTCTAGCTTTGCATTGTGGTTGATTTTGATTGTTTCATTTTTTTTATAAGAGTTATAATTAATGAAATTAGAATTAAAATCAATAACTAAGAGTTGCATGCAAACTTAGGCTATAATCATGTTTTAAAAGAGTTTTAAAATTTGATTGAGATAGACCTAAGATCACGATTCTAATGAGATTAGAAACCTAAGTTTAATCTTTTAAATTGGTTTAATAGGATTAAAATAATTTGAATAAAAGATTAAATTTGTAATAAATCTATCTATAAGGTACCTTTTGTCTAAGGCAGGTTCTGGCTAGGTTGGGGTATTTAAGCTGACAGAAACGGAACAGCCCTACCTAGGAACCTGCCTGGAAAGATGAATTAGATAGATTTGCTACAAGCATGCAACAGTTGATTAATATGCGTTAAATTGTTTAATGAATGTTGATCAAAAAGTTGTTTAACTTTCCAAAATAAATGTTACTTTTGGGCAAACCTAAATAATCACTTAGTAAAAATTATTAGCTGTGTTTTTAAGTAAACTAAACCCTAGGTTGTTAAAATACTCAGTGGGAGGAAAAGATATATATGATATGTCAATTCTTTTCACGTTTCTCCCTTAATGTTCACACCGTGAGATTCATGCTTGATCTTGTGGCGCTCTGGGAGCGTTCCCCTTCAGATGGTGTTTGTATGGGTCAATATCAAGGTGAATGAGAGAGTATTTATAGTAAGTTGGAGAGGATGTGTGTCAACTTGTTCTGCAGTCTCCTTCATTGGTTTGCACCATGAGATCTTTTTGCACGGCCTCGAGGCGCCCTGGGAGCGTCCCCCTTCGGATGGTTTGTGCAGTTGGTCAATATTAAGGAAAACTCCAGAAATGGATAGGGTTGCTTTAGTTTTTGCTCCAAACGATTTTTTCCTTTCGGATTGGCTGCTTGGGGCGGAACTCTAGGATCTAAAATGAAGGGTCACATTTACAAGAAATTGTTAAACAAGTTAATGATTTCTTGACCAAATCAATGATGGTTAGTCGTTATAGGAACAAGAGTTTTTCTGGTGCAATGATTGGTTGAGAGTGTCTTAATTTAGATGAGGGATAAATTGACTACCCTTCGGTGGCTTTTGCCCTAAACCACTGAAGTGTCATTGCAAAATTAGATGTGTTACGAGGTTCATTTAGATTTTGCTAAACCTGATTGGATTTATTTTAAAAGAGTATTTGCTAAAATATAACGTAGATCAATATGTTTATTTTTTTCAGCAACATGTCAATGCTTGATTTTCCATTAGTTGCCTTTTCCTCTTTGACTAATTACATATGTTGGAAAGAGTCTATTAAAACGTATTTCGTGGTAAACGACCTCGTTTTTGTCATGTTTGAGGAGTGTCCTCAAGTCTCGACCCTTAATGCACAGCGAAATATTCGTAATGCATATGAGGTGTGGATGAAGGCTAATTCTAAGGCCCGACATCACATTTTGGCAAGCATACCTAATGCATTGGCCAAAAGGGTTGAGAACATGGTCATTGCACGTGAGATCATGGACTCGTTGCAAGAATTGTTTAAGCATAAGTTCTCACTTTTTGAGCAACATGGGTTTGATGACAAAGAAACCAGTGGTATCAGTTCCCAATATAATCTCCGATCTTTTTTGAATGTCAATGGACTAACAGAGAAAGCAATTTTTGTTGACTCTGATGAAGTTCATAAACGAGAATTGTTCTCTGAAATAGAACTTGGAGTTTATAATCTAGGTTCTGACACTAATCCCACTACTCTCCAGAAAAGGAAGAAGTATGAAGACGATAAATGTGATTTGTTTGTCTTGGAGACATGCTTGGTAGAAATGATGATTCTACCTAGATACTTGATTCATGTATACTAACCACGTATGTTCTTCCTATCAAGGATTTAGTTCCTAGAAAAACTTGGAAGTTGGAGAGTTAACTCTTAAAGCCGGTACTGTGAGGCTGTTTCAGTTGTTGCGGTAGTAGGCTTAAGTTATTTTTTGACAAGAAATGGTATATGTTACTGGATAATGTTTATGTAGTTCCTCATATCAAGAGGAATTTAATTTCAGTTTCTTGTCTTATTGAACAAAGTTATTCCATCTCCTTTTCTTAGAATAAAGTGTTTATTTTTAAGAATGGCATGGAGATTGGTTTTGGTTCAATGGAAAATAACTTGTATATACTAAGGTTGTTAGTCATAAATGTTGGGATTAGTGTCCTAATTCTCTCGGAGTCTCATTGTTTTATAGAGATACACATTGTTTGATGATAAAAATAAATGTTATTTAATTCTGGCATTTACTCATATCCAATAAACAAAGCTCCATGGTTATCTTATGTGAACTTAAGCATGTATATGTGATATACAAGTGGATCATGCCTTAAATGATAACCTAAATAGGTCTGTAGTATAAGGATTAAGGTGGGATACCTAATCCTTGTGACACTATGGATACGACCCACTTTGTAGAGGTTTGCAAGTGTTGTAAACTACTACAGATGGTAGATCCTGACCATTCATGTGGAGACGTGCGAGCGAGGGTGTCCTATACAAAAAGTTTTTATAAGACCTAGACCACGAGATGATTAGACTCTGTATATAACGTCGTTGATACTAGAGACTTACATCTCACCTAAACGACCATAGGTAATACGACCACTATCCTGGGTGTTTTGGGAACTTCTGCCTTTAAAGGCGGTCCTTTGATTAGTACGGGTGAGAGTGGCCAGATTGCTAACTCAACATGCCTACCTTTTTGGGGACTTGTTTGATTTGGGAGCTGGGAACTCAATCCACAAGATGGAATTCACTCCTTTCCTGAAGCAGGGATAAGTAGAGAGATTGCTCCCTTAAGGGCTGATTCCGGAGCTTGAACATAGCGGCCACATCTTCTCTTTGGAAAAGAGGACTCAGTCATAGTAGAACTATGACTTATGTTCATTAGAGGGATCAGTGGTACTTAAGGAGTTAGATGTAACTATAGGGGCATTACTATTATTGGCCCAACTATACTTACGAGCGATCTGTGAAAGGTTGTCGCACTGTTGATTGGTTAAGATGGACACATAATATATTTGTGGTAAGGAGAGTTCAGTTATCGGTATTTAGTGGAGTGCCTGGTAGTTAATGGATGGTGGATTCTGTGACTAAAGAGTTTAGTCAGTTATTCACGTACCGTTGGAGCTTCGAGCTACAGGTCCATAAGGTCCCCTTGGTAGCTCAATGGATTCAGTTGAGGATCAGTTCTTGGTGTTGATTTGAAATGTTCAAACTGACAAGAGGTATTTGGATTATATATAATATGATCGGTATGGTGTATGAGATACATCTAGTGGAGGATTAATGTAAATGAGATTTACATTAACACCATGGAATAGAAAAATAACTATGGTTTATATGTTTCATGAGATGAAATATTAAAACTATAGGTTATAAATATAGTATGATAAGTTAGTTATCATTTATATTTATAATAATATTAATTATTGGATAATTAAATCTTTTTCTCTAATAACCAATTGAATGAGTGGTTATTGGTGATTCATGGTAACTGTGAGATAAAAGAAAAATTGTTTTCCTAATTTTAGTAAGTTTTGCAAATGTTGAATTTGTGAATTTTCTCTCGAAAAAGAAGTTGTCAAGTAAATACGGATTTACTAAGCAACAGCTTGAAAAAGGTAAACGATCGTATAGTATTTGTAGGCAATAGACACGCTGCTAAGTGATGAGTTAAACGATCGCTTAGCTTTTGTTAAACGATTGGGCATCGACCTATACGATAGGTTCAGCCTTCTCCCACTTTCCCGATCATTTACACGATTGTTGAATCCTTCTTCTTCTTCCACAATCCAAACCGAGAATACCAAGGTACCCTTCTTGGTGGTGTCATACTCAACTCGATACCGTTGAGGTTCTGTGGAGGTCATTCATGTTGTTGGGGTGTTTGTGACCAAGGCAATCGCGGAGTTCCAGTCACGGTGTTCGTGTTGTGTAGCGGTCGGGTTGTTCAAGCGTTTGAGTGTTCGTGAGCAAGGAGCATAGAGACAAGTCTAGAAACATTCGTAGCTTTTCTCCTTGTTTAGTTGTTGTTTCATGCTATAATTTTTGTATTGATTGCATAACCATTTGTTTCTGTATATGATTGTAATTTGTAATATTCATACATGATTGTAATTTGGAATGATCTATTCCGCTGCTCATGGAAATCCTCGAGATCGATTTCCTTCAAATAGTATCAGAGCTAGGTTATTCTAATATTCCCAATTACAAGTCTGTTTTGAACTTCATTTAACAGTCATGGTGGGTTGTTGCATTTGTGGAGAATTGTTTTCTACATTTGTGGATGGAGTTGATGAATGTTTCGAGTTTAATTGCCTTTTAGTTAAAGCTTTATGTTATTACAAAGTGTTAATTTATAAGGGCCCCTGTGTTTTTGGGCGTAATTATCTTTGCAATCGAGTCTGTAATTCAAAGAGTTTAAGCTAGTTGAGTTGTTCGTGATGAAGTTTCGAAGCATGGTGATGTAGATCTCAACGAAGAAGAAGACCAAGCGTCGGTCGTATCGTGTAGCCTCAGGTAAATGATCGTTGGGATTTAACTAAACGATCGTTTAGAATTTTCTAAACGATCGTGTAGTATTTACTAAACGATCGTTTAGCTAATGCTAAGCGATGGGGTAAATGGTTTACTCTATCGCGTAGCGTTGGTTGCCCGATCGCGTAGGCGCTGGAGGTAGACAATCGTAGTGGGAGCATGTGATGCTCATCGTTTAGTAAAAGGCGTGCGCTAGACGATCGTGTAGTTAGCAAGCCTCATCGCTTAGTTACTACTACCTACACGATCGCGCGTATACGATACGGAGGCGCTAGCTAAGTGATTGCTTCGGCGATGGTGCTTCGTGGCATCGTAGTCGTCTAGACGATCGCAAAAGGCGGGCGTTGTGTGGAGCGTGCTAAGCAATCGTGTACCTCAGGCTTCATCGCTTAGTAAGAGGTACACAATCGTGTAGTAATAGCTAAACGATCGTGTAGTAATTTCTAAACGATCATTTAGCTCTGGAAGCATTGGTAAGCGATAGAGAAAAGCGTTTGTTTTATCATGTAGACAATCGCGGGGTGTTTAGTACACGATGGTTGGAGACGTGATGATTTGTCCGAGCGGTTCAAGACCCGGTTCGCCTATTTGAACCAGAGACTCCTTTTCTTTGTAATAGTTAGCTTTAATTTTGTGTATTTTAAGGCAATTTTACCCGGTTCATCAACATTGGTTTATTATACATGTGATGTATGGTGCTTATATGCCAAAGTGTTTGACAAATAGTTCAAAACCCATATTAGGTTGTGCAATTATTCATGCATCATGTATTATAAATGTTATAATCTAGCATGAAGAAATTACTTAAAAGCATGCACATGTATAATGAAATATAAGAGTTGTATTTTGCATGCAATGAGCATTATCATGCATCATCCTTTTATTATAAGTGTTATAGTCTAAGGGTGAATGGAAGCATGTTTTACTTGTTTCATTGTTGTTTTGTATAAGTGTTATATAAAAGAAGTAGCAATGAATGAACAATGCATGAGCATGACACTTAGGTTGTTTATAAGCGTTATGAATGCCTTGCATGTGTTAGTTTAGCATTGTGGTTGGTTTCCATTTATAAGTGCTATAAAGGAAATTAGACCTAAAATCAATAATTAAGAGTTGCATGCAGACTTAGGGTGAACTCAAGTTTTTTTAAAAGGGTTTTAAAATTGGTTTGAGATAGACCTAAGTTCCACTTATTCTAAAGAGTTTAGTAACCTAGATTAATCTTTTAAAATTGGTTTAATAGGATTAAATTGGTTGGAATAAAAGATTAAATTTGTTGTAAATCTATCTATAAGGAACCTTTTGTCTAAGGTGGGTTTTGGCTAGGCTAGGGTTCTTAAGTTGACGGAAACGTAACACCCCTACCTGGGAACCTACCTGGAAAGGTGAATTAGATAGATTTTCAACAAGCATGAGACAATTTGGTCAAAGACTCTGTTAAAGAGTTTAATGGATGATTATCAAAAGTTATTTAACTATCCAAGGTAAAAGTTACTCTTTGGGAAAACCTAAAAGTCACTTAGTTGAAATCCTTAGTCGTGTTTTTTTCTAAGTAAGCTAAACCCTAGGTTATAAAATACTCAGTAGGAGGAAGAGATGTATCTGATATGTCTATGATTCCATTCACATTTCTCCCAGTATGTTCACACTGTGAGATTCATGCTTGGCCTCATGGTGCCCTAGGAGTATCCCCCTTCGGATGGTGTTTGCATGAGTCAATATCAAGGTGAATGGAGAGAGTGTTTATAGTAAATGGGTGAAGGGTGTGTGTCAACACATCCTATGGTCTCTGTCATTGGTTCACATCGTGAGATCATTCTGTACTCTCTCGTGTCGCCTTTGAGCGTCCCTCTTCAGATAGTTTTGTGCAATTGGTCAAGATCAAGGTGAACTCCAAAAATGGATGGGGTTGCTTTAGATTTTGCCCCAATCGGATTTTTTCCCTTCAAATTGGCTTTTTGGGGCGGATCTCTAAGGTCTAAAATGGTGGGTCACACTTATGGGAGATTATTAAGTAGGTTAATGATCTCTTGGCCAAATCAATGATGCCTAGTCGTTATAGGAGCAAGAGTTGTTCTGGTATTAATGACTGGTTGAGAACTTCTCAATTCAAATGAGGAATAACTAACCTCCCTTCGACGGCTTTTTTCCTAAACCTTTGAAGTGTCATTGTGAAACTAGATGTCACACTGGGTTCATATTAGTTTTGCTAAAACCTTATTGGATGTTGTTTTGTTTTGCAACGGGTATTTGCTTAAAACCTAACGTAGGTCAATGTGTTTTTCTTTTCAGCAACTCGTTAGTATTTCCGATTAAAGCTTAAAATAACCAATTACTTACAATGGAAAGAATCGTGTGAAATGTATTTCATAGCGAGCGACCTCGATCCCACTACTCTCCAAAAGAGGAAACAAGACAGTAAATCTGATTTATTGGTCTTGGAGACGTGTTTGGTAGAGAATGATGATTCTGCTTGGATCCTTGATTCGGGTTCTACCAATCATGTCAGTTTCTCTTTTCAAGGATTTAGTTCCTAGCAAACATTGCCACAAGGAGAGATGACTCTACGAGTCGGTACTGGTGAGGTTTTTTTAGTTGTTGCTGTAGGCAGGCTAAAGTAATTTGTTGACAAGAAACATTATCTGTTACTGGATAATGTTTTTGTAGTTCCTCATATTAAGAGGCACTTAATCTCAGTTTCTTGTCTCATTGAACAAGGGTATACAGTCTTCTTTTCTGAGAATAAAGTGTTTATTTTCAAGAATGGAATGGAGATTGGTTATGGTTCAATGGAAAGTAACTTATATGTACTAAGGCCATTAGTCATAAAAGCCTTGTTTAACACTGAAATGTTCAGTACGACAACAACAGCTAAAAGACCAAAGGTTTCTCCTAAGGAAAATGCTCATCTTTGAATCTACGGTTAGGTCACATCAACCTCAATAGGATTGAGAAGGTGAAAAGTGGACTTCTAAAGAGTTTAAAAGAAAACTCCTTACTGGTATGTGAATCATGCCTCAAAGGCAAGATGACCAAACGACCTTTTACTGGAAAAGGTTATAGAGCCAAGGAAGCCTTGGAGCTTTACACATTCAGACCTCTGTGGTCCGATGAATGTTAGAGCTCAAGGTGGGTATGAATATTTCATCTCTTTCATAGATGATTATTCTAGGTTCGGGTATCTCTACCTAATGCAACATAAGTCTGAAGCTCTTGACAAGTTCAAGGAGTATAAGGTTGAAGTTGAAAACTTGTTAGGTAAGAAGATAAAAACACTACGATCTAATCGTAGTGGAGAGTATATGGACCTCCAATTCCAAAACTATATGATAGAACATGGGATTGCATCCCAACTCTCGACCCTTGGTACACCTCAGCAGAATGGTGTATCAGAAAGGAGAAACAAAACCTTGTTGGACATGGTTCGGTCTATGATGAGTTATACTCATCTTCTAGACTCGTTTTGGGGTTATGCAGTGTAGACTGCATGTTATATCCTGAACAACGTTCCCTTGAAAAGTGTTTCTGAAACACCTTTTGAGTTATGGAGAGGCCGTAAAGGTAGTTTACGCCACTTCAGGATTTGGGGCTATCCTACACATGTGCTAACGACTAATCCAAAGAAGTTGGAACCGCGTTTGAAGGTTTGCCTATTTGTAGGCTACCCTAAGGAAACGAGAGGTGGATACTTCTATGATCCGAGTGAGAACAAAGTGTTTAATTCTACAAATGCTATCTTCTTGGAAGAAGGACACATGAGGGATCATAAGCCACAGAGTAAACTCATCTTGTGTGAGATCTTTAGTGAGACTGAGACTACTGAGGGTTCAACAAGGCCGACAGATCAACAAGAGTTGGTAAGGTCGGAACGTCTAGTCAACCAACTCAAGAGTTGAGACTGCCTCGACGTAGTGAGAGAGTTATGAACCTACAGGATCGTTACATGGGTTTGACTGAAGCCCAAAATGTCATTTCGAATGGTGTGGTCAAGGATCCGTTGTCTTTTAAGAAAGCAATGGAGGATGTTGATAAAGATGAATGGGTTAAAGCCATGGACTAGGAAATGGAGTCTATGTACTTCAATAACGTCTAGGAGCTTGTTGATCCACCTGATGGGATAAGACCTATTGAGTGTAAGTGGATCTATAAGCGAAGAAGAGGTGTAGATGGAAAGGTGAAAACCTTTAAGGCAAGACTTGTGGAAAAGGGTTATACCCAGGTTGAGAGAGTTGACTATGAGGAAACTTTCTCACTTGTTGTCATGCTCAAGTCTATCCAGATTCTCCTGTCCATGGCCACATTTTATGATTATGAAATATGGAAAATGGACGTCAAGACTGCCTTTCTTAATGGTAATCTTGAGGAGACCATCTATATGACTCAGCTGGAGAGGTTCATAGTTTCAGATCAAGAGCAAAGAGGTTGCAAGCTTAATAGGTCATTTATGGGCTGAAACAAGCATCTAGATCTTGGAACATCAGATTTGACACTGTTGTCAAGTCGTTTGGCTTTGATCAGAATGTTGATGAGCCTTGTGTATACAAGAAGATCATCAACAGCTCAGTAGTCTTCCTGGTACTGTATGTGGATGATATCCTACTCATTGGGAATGATGTAGGGTATCTGACTGATATTAAGAAATGGCTAGCTGCCCAGTTCCAAACGAAAGATTTGGGTGAGGCACAGTATGTTCTAGGGATCTAGATCATACGGGATCATAAGAACAAACGGTTAGCCCTGTCTCAGGCATCGTACATTGATCAAATGTTGAATAGGTACTGGATGCTGGATTCCAAGAGGGGTTTGATGACATGAAGAAATGCATGTCATCTTAGGCCTTTTACTTAGAATTATAAAGGTTGTTAGGCAGAATATGCGTTGATCATGATAGGAATTCACAAGAATATGAGCTTGCATCGATCAGCATGTCGAATCTCAGCTAACCCGTTATTTTGCGTTAATTATGCATTCAATGTTCTATCTTTGTAGCAAATGTAGGAAATGAACGCAAACACAGAAATCGGACCACCGCATAGATGAAGGCATGCAGAGAAACACTCCATCGCAAAGGAAAACGCATCGATCAATGCATGGATGTTGCGGTAATCAGCCGTATGCATCCATCGCATGGGAGTTGCGCTCGTCAAGCGAATGCGGTCAATGTGTAGAGTTGAGGCATTAAGCGAATGCAATAATTGAATGACTGCGGCTACGTGACAATGCAACTAATGGGATCAACGCAAGGTAGGTGGAATGAACGCATCAACGCATCTACCTCGAGAAAATCCAAAGATGATGTTGACATTTCACCTACCACGCCGTTAGTGGCAGAGGTTCAGAAAGGACGAATGTGCCAAACGTCAGACTTAGAGCAGTCCAATTAATGCTATCGGTGACCCAAGCTCTATAAATAGAAGCCGATGAGCTGAAATTCATTTTATCCAAGGTTTTCGCCTGAGGTTCGCATATGGAAGATCCTTGCGATCGAGAAAAACGCGTGAGAAGACGGCTGAGAGTTCTTCACCTCCTTCATCCATTCCGAGTGACGACCGGAGCCTTCGACCGAAGTTAGATCTTGAGAGAGTCAGCTCCTACGCCCATCCATGGCACCACCGGCAGCCTTGACGCACATCTCGACCGGAGCCTTCGACCGGAGTTGCAATGAAGACATCTCCACATTTTATCTACTTTCCCATACATTTATTTCATGTCAAGGTTTGTCACTTCTCTACCTTTCATGCATAATTCTCATTGCATTTTCTGTTAGATAGGAGTAGGAGTAGGATTAACATAGCAACATCCCCTCCATTCTTTTATTCAAACCGCCGCATGCACATCACCGCAAACTTATAGCTACAAGTCCCTATGTTCGACCTCGGATTACCCGAGAAACTTGCGTTCATGTTATACTTGGTGTGAACGCAAGAAAACTTATGGCAGGATGCATGGTCATCGCATACATTCAATTAATGCATTCTTCATTCCAACGCATGACCATCGACGCATGACTATCAACACATATCTTAGGAACATGCATCGCATAACACGTCCAAGGGAAGTTGGTTGTTGAGTAAAATTGACTTCCAATTTCCCATCATTAGGGTTTGTTACCCTTCAAGCATGGAATTGTTTTGTCTAAGGATCAATATCCTAAGACACCTCAAGAGGTTAGGAGATGAGACAAATTCCCTATGCTTCTGCTGTAGGAAGCTTGATGTATGCAATGTTGTGTACCAGACCCGACATTTGCTATGCAGTAGGGATTATCAGTTGGTATTAGTCTAATCCATGATTTGATCACTGAACGGCGGTCAAGACGATCCTCAAGTATCTTCGGAGAATGAGAAACTACATGCTTGTGTATGGAGATAAGGATCTAATCCTTATAAGATACACTGACTCTGACTTTCAGACCAATAGAGATTCTCGTAAATCGACATCGGGGTCAGTGTTTACTCTGAATGAAGGGGCTGTAGTCTGGCGAAGCATCAACCAAGGATGCATCGCGGACTCCACTATGAAAGCCAAATACGTAGTGTCTTGTGAAGCAGCTAAGGAGGCTGTTTGGCTAAGGAAATTCCTTTCAGATTTGGAAGTTCTTCCAAATATGGATTTGCCTATCACATTTTATTATGATAATAGCGGGGTTGTGGCAAACTCAAAGAAACCTCGGAGTCATCATCGGGGTAAGCACATCGAACGGAAATATCACCTGATCAGGGAGATGGTGCATCGCGGTAATATGATAGTCATCAAGATCGCATCGAAGCACAACATTGCTGATCCCTTTACAAAGGCCCTCATGACTAAAGTGTTCAAGGGTCACCTGGAGATTTTGGGTCTGCGGGACATGTGACATCTTGTCTAGGGCAAGTGGGAGATGATAATAGGGTATGCCCTAGTTTATTGTATATTGTACATTAGTCTCCCAAGTTATTAGGACAAGTGGGAGATTGTTGGGGTTGGTGTCCTAATTCTCCCGGAGTCTTGTTGTTTTGTAAAGATATACATTGTTTGATGAATAAAATAAATGTTATTTAATTCTGGCATTTACTCATATCCAATAAACAAAGCTCCATGGTTATCTTGTGTGAATTTAAGCATGTATATGTGATATACAAGTGGATCATGCATTAAGTGATAACCTAAATAGGTCTGTAGTATAAGGATTAAGGTGGGATATTTGATCCTGGTGACACTACAGATACAGCCCGCTTTGTAAAGGTTTACAAGTGTTGTAAACTACTACAGATGGTAGATCCTGACCATTCACGTGGAGACGTGCGAGCAGGGGTGTCGTATACAAAGAGTTTGTATAAGACCTGGACCACAAGATGATTAGACTTTGTATATAACGCCATCGATACTAGAGACTTACATCTCACCTAAACGACCATAGGTGACATGATCTCAATCCTGAATGTTTTGGGAACTCTTGTCTTTGAGGGCGGTCCTTTGATTAGTATGGGTGAGAGTGGCCAGATTGCTAACTCAACATGCCTACCTTTTTGGGGACTTGTCTGATCTGGGAGCTAGGAACTCAATCCACAAAATGGAATTCACTTCTCGAAGCAGAGATAAGTAGAGAGATTGCTCCCTTAAGGGCTGATTCTGGGGCTTGAACATAGTGGCCACAGCTTCTCTTTGGAAGAGGGGACTCAGTCATAGTAGGACTATGACTTATGTTCATTAGAGGGATTAGTGGTACTTAAAGAGTTAGATGTAACTATAGGGGCATAACGGTTATTGGCCCAACTATACTTACAAGCGATCTGTGAAGGGTTGTCACACTACTGATTGGTTCAGATGGATACATAATATATCTATGGTAAGAAGAGTTCAGCTATTGGTCTTTAGTGGAGTGTCTGGCAGTTAACGGATGGTGGATCCTGTGACTAAAGAGTTTAGTCAGTTATTCACGTACCGTTGGAGCTTCGAGCTACAGGTCCATAAGGTCCCCTTTATAGCTCAATGGATTCAGTTAAGGATCAGTTCTTGGTGTTGATTTGAAATGTTCAAATTGATAAGAGGTATTTTGATTATATATAATATGATTGGTATGGTGTATGAGATACATCTAGTGGAGGATTAATGTAAATGAGATTTATATTAAGTACCATGGAATAGAAAAAGAACTATGATTTATATATTTCATGAGATGAAATATTAAAACTATAGGTTATAATATAGTACGATAAGTTGGTTATCATCTATATTTATAATAATATTAATTATTGGATAATTAAATCTTTTTCTCTAATAACCAATTGAGTGGGTGGTTATTGGTGATTAATGGTAACCGTGAGATAAAAGAAAAATTGTTTTCCTAATTTTAGTAAGTTTTGCAAATGTTTAATTTGTGAATTTTCTCTCGGAAAAGAAGTTGTCAAGTGAATACGGATTTACTAGGCGACAACTTGAAAAAGGTAAACGATCATGTAGTGTTTGTAGGCGACAGACACGTTGCTAAGCGATGAGCTAAACGATCACTTAGCTTTTGCTAGACGATCGCTTAGCTTGTGCTAAACGATTGGGCATCGACCTATACGATAGGTTCAGCCTTCTCCCACTTGCCCGATCATTTATACGATTGTTGAATCCTCTTTCTTTTTCCTCAATTCAAGTCTATACAGAGCCCAACTTCTGTATTTTCACATTGAGAATGCCAAGGTACCCTTCTTGGTGGTGTCATACTCAACTCGACATCGTCGAGGTTCTGTGGAGGTTGTTTGTGACTGAGGCGATCGCAGAGTTCCAGTACGCGGTGTTCGTGCTATGTAGCGATCGTGTTGTTCACGCATTTGAGGTTGCTATGTTCAAGCATTTGTAAGCAAGGAGCGTGGAGACGAGTCGACAAACTTCGTAGCTTTTCTCCTTGTTCAGTTGTTGTTTCATGCTGTAATTTCTGTATTGGTTGCATAACCATTTGTTTCTATATACAACTATAATTTGTAATGTTCATACATGATTGCAATTTAGAATGATCTATTTCGCTGCTCATGGAAATCCTCGTGATCGATTTCCTTCAATAAAAGCCTCGCTTAAAAATAGCAACAACTGTGAAAAGACCAAGAGTTTATCCTAAAGAAAATGCTCATCTTTGGCATCTAAGGTTAGGTCACATCAATCTCAACAGGATTGAGAAGTTGGTAAAATATGGACTTCTCAATAGTTTAGAAGAAACTCTTTGCCAATATGTGAATCTTGCCTTGAAGGCAAAATGACCAAGCGACCTTTTACTAGAAAAGGTTATAGAACCAAGGAAACTTTGGAGCTTATACATTCAGACTTTTGTAGTTCGATGAGTATAAGAGCTCGAGATGGGTATGAATATTTTATCTCTTTCATAGATATTTATTCTAGATATGGGTATCTATACCTAATGCAACATTAGTCTGATGCTTTTGAAAAGTTCAAGGAGTATAAGGCTGAAGTTGAAAACTTGTTAGGTAAAAAGGTAAAAACACTACGATCTGATCATGGTGGAGAGTATATGGATTTAGAATTTCAGAACTATATGATAGAACATGGAATCACGTCCTAACTCTTAGCCCCAGGTATACCTAAGTAGAATGGTGTATCAGAAAGAAGAAACAGAACCCTTTTGGACATGGTTCGGTCTATGATGAGTTATACTCATCTTCCAGACTCGTTTTGGGGATATGTAGTAGTGACTGTAGTTTACATTTTGAACGATGTTCCCTCAAAGAGTGTTTCTGAAATGCCTTTTGAGTTATAGAGAGGCTGTAAAGGTAGTTTACGCCACTTCAAGATTTGGGGATGTCCAGCCCACTTACTTGTGGCTAAACCTAAAAAGTTGGAACCTTGTTCGAAAGTTTGCCTATTTGTAGGTTACCCCAAAGAAATGAAGGGTGGATACTTATACGATCCAAGTGAGAATAAAGTGTTTGTATCGACAAATGCTATCTTCTTGGAGGAAGACCACATAAGGGATCATAAGCCACGAAGTAAACTTGTTTTAAATGAGATTTCTAATGAGACTACTGAGAGTTCAACAAGAGTTGTTGAATAGGTTGATAGATCAACAAAAGTTGTTGATGTCGGTTTTTCTAGTCAGCCATCTCAAAAGTTGAGACTGCCTCGACATAGTGGGAAGATTGTGAACCCACCTATACGCTACATGGGTTTAATAGAAGCCCAAAACATCATATTTGATGATGGAGTTGAGGATCCATTGTCTTATAAGCAAGCAATGGAAGATGTTGACAAAGATAAATGGATTAAAGCCATGAATCAAGAAATGGAATCTATTTACTTCAATTCTGTCTTGGAGTTTGTGAATCAACCTGATGGGGTAAAACCTATAGGTCGTAAATGGATCTACAAGAGGAAAAGAAGTGTGGATGGAAAGGTATAGACCTTTAAGGCTAGGCTTGTGGCAAAGGGTTATACCCAGGTTGAGGGAGAGGACTATGAAGAAACTTTCTCACTTGTTGTCATGTTAAAGTCTATCTGAATTCTCCTGTCCATAGCCACATTTTATGATTATGAGATATGGCAAAGGGTTATACCCAGGTTGAGGGAGAGGACTATGAAGAAACTTTCTGACTTGTTGTCATGTTAAAATCTATCTGAATTCTCCTGTTCATAGCCACATTTTATGATTATGAGATATGGCAAATGGACGTCAAGACTGCCTTTTTGAATGGTAATCTTGAGGAGACCATCTATATGGCTCAACCAAAAGGATTCGTTGTATAAGATCAAGAGCAAAAGGTTTGCAAGCTTAATCGGTCCATTTATGGACTAAAACAAGCATTTAGATCTTAAAACATTAGATTTAATAGTGCGATCAAATCATATGGCTTTAATCAGAATGTTGATGAGCCTTGTGTTTACAAGAAAATCATCAACAACTCAGTAGCTTTCCTTGTGTTGTATGTGGATGATATCCTACTCATTGGGAATGATGTAGGTTTTCTGACTGACGTTAAGAAATGGTTAGCCGCCCAATTCCAAATGAAAGATTTGAGAGAGGTGTAGTTTGTTCTAGGGATCCAGATCATAAGGGATCGTAAGAACAAAATGTTGGCCTTGTCTCAGGCATCGTACATTGACAAGATGTTGATCAAGTACTTGATGCAAAATTCCAAG
Source organism: Benincasa hispida (assembly GCF_027475165.1). Classification (NCBI taxonomy): domain Eukaryota; kingdom Viridiplantae; phylum Streptophyta; class Magnoliopsida; order Cucurbitales; family Cucurbitaceae; genus Benincasa; species Benincasa hispida. The sequence continues at coordinate 5,225,640 of NC_143485.1, read as the reverse complement.
AAGGGTTTATCACCTTTCAGGCATGAAATTGTTTTATCTAAGGAACAGTGTCCTAAGACACATCAAAAGAGACTAATCATGTCGTGGTTTGGTCTTATATAAACTTCCCCGCTCCCATGTCTTCACATGAATGGTCAGGATCAGACCATTTGTAGCACTTTACAATACTTATAACATCTACAAAGCGAGTTGTATCCGTAGTGTCACCAGGATAAGGTATCCCTCCTTTATTCATCTACTACAGACCATTTAGATTATTACTTAAGGCATGATCCACTTGTATGTCTCCACATACATGCTTAAGTTACATAAAATAACCTCGGATCTTATTTTATTGGATTGAGTAAATGCTTATAACAATATGTTTTATTAAATAACAATATGTTTATAGAGTTTACAAACTACGAGACTACTAGGAGAGTTTAGGACACCATTCCCAACAATCTCCCCCTTGTACTAAAGCCTCGGGAGACTAATGTACAATACAAAAACAATATAAAATACAATAAACTAGAGCATACTTTATAAAGTCACACAGATATATGGTTTTTCTGAGTTTTGGCATTGAATTCTCTTCAATTATGTTGTAATTCTTGTAATTGGCTCTTGGTTGATGGGCCTTAATGTGTGATTAAGTGTTTGTAGTTCGATTGGAGTCATTAAAGTTGAAATTAGTTTGCAATTGAAGAAAGAAATGAAGAATGTCAAGCAGCAAAAACTGTTTTTCCAACCACTACCTTGGTAAATACTCGATGCATGACGCCATACTCGATGCTCAATGGCATAATTGATGCTCATGCTCGATGGCATACTTGATGCTCATACTCGATGTCATACTTGATGCTCATGCTCGATGGCATACTCGATGCACGATGCCATACTCAAGGCTTGATGCTCATACTCGATGTCATACTCGATGCTCGATGGCATACTTGATGCTCATACTCGATGCTTGATGGCATATTCAATGCTCGTTGTCATATTTGATGGTTGATGGCATACTTGATGCTCGTGCTTGATGGCATACTCGATGCTTGATGGTATACTCGCTGCTTGATGGCATACTCGATGCTAGATGGCATGCTCAATGGTACTGGATGCTTATGGCACTCGATGGTTTTTTGCCCGGTTCAGCCCAATTTTGAGCATTGGAGGTCTAGTTCAAGAGGTTTGGGTCCAATTCAGGGCGATTCGAGTGGTCCAGAAGTGTTTTGGAGCCAGTTTTGGTTATTATTGTAATAATCTAGGTTTTTGTTTGCTTGAGAATGCCAAAACTAAACCATATCATTCCGTGTTTAATTATTTATGCATATGATGTATGTTATAATTAAACAAATCTTGTATGTGTATATAGTATGCCATGTAGATTTAAAATCTCACCATAGGAAGCATGTTACATGCATTGAAATTATGTTTATAAGGTGTCATAATATATATATGTGCATGTTTAGGGTTTATGATGTTTTAATGAGTGTTATATTAAATCATAAAGATATTTGACATATGTTATGGATGTACAGTATGTCTAAAGTTTTATAAGTTGTTATAATATTGGATTAGATATTAAAATCCATAACAAAGATAAGTTGCATGCTCACATAGGCTAACTACTTGTTTTAATAGTTAATAGTTAATAATGATTACGTAGGTATGATCTACCTATATGTCTTCACATACATGCATTAAGTTACAATGACAACCAGGGATCTTAGTTTATTGGTTTGTGATAAAGCAAATAAAACATCCAATGTTTCATAGACAATAGTGGAGAAAATATCATATATTATTACATCACAAGCGTTTGTTCAATACAGTGTTTACAAACTACAAGACCTAGAGTTTAGGGCATCATCCCCAATAATATAAGCATTGGTTGGGAAGGATAAGTTGACATTAAACTTTATAGATCATTGAAATAATAAATGCCACTAATTAGGCAATAATAATAAAGCAATGGTCATGAACTCTAAACATATGAAAATAGTAGTAAAATAGAAACAAAAGCACAATGAATAAATATGTTAAAAACAAATTCAGAACAATATGTAAAATATGGAGATGTTTTACAATTCTAATAATAGATTGAAATCAACAATAGAGTAAAGTGTAACTTGTTTACCCATTAAGAAAAAAGCAAAAAATAAGCATGACAAACATGCTGAAATAATACTTTCTTACTTGCGGTTCATTGACAAAAAGATTCCAATCTTGTCTATAGTCACGAACCTACAAATAATACTCATGGTAAAAACAGAGCAATAAATAATTGAAGTCGAGAAGAGAAATAGTGTAAAACAAGATATAAGAAAAGGAAATTGTTATCAAAAGAATAAGGAAGCGATAACTCAAAATGTTCTAATAGATGTTTTAAACTGAAATTTGAGCATTTGTATGTTATTACCCACTTTAAAAGTATCTCCTGTTTGAATCAGTATAGAACGCCTTATCCATAACCACATTCATTGTTAATCTTGTGATGACTTCCTTTCTCACACTATCACCCACTGGAATATTGGACCAAGCTTAAGAGTAGGAAATCACGAGAACCATTATCAACAAATTCTGGACTTTTACACCAAAAAAGGGCATTGAAAATGGATGGATAAATCAAGAGTATCTCTAAGGGATCTTTCTTTTCCATTGAAAATCTTGGAATTCCTCTCATCCCAAAATCTTTCAAAAAATTGTTTTGTTAATGTTGTCCCATAAGAGCCCTTTCGTTGCCTTAAAAAAATACGATTTGAAAATTAGCAAAGGAAGGAAGAGTATAATTACTAAGCATAGCTTGAACGCATAGGCATGATTGATGGACATTTTAAAATAGATTGTCTACTAAGAAATCTTTCAAATCCACACGTTAATTAACATTGATACAAAGTTCTAAAAATATATAAACATACAACTTCTCACAACTTTTATTACAAATAAGTCTAGAAATATTTATTTCTTTCAACAAACTAAGCAACAAAAATTTGATTAGTTCAGCACCATAACAACTCACTAAAGATGCAACCAAATTCTTGCATCTTCGCGGGTTTCAATGAAGTGAGCAACATGTTGTTTCAAATTGCCCTTTCCATCGAACTGCTAGAACTTTGGAGGTTGATACCCAACTGATATTCTCAGGTTGTTGATTCTCTTGGTATACGGTTTGGAGTACATGAAGAAAAATTGCAATGGTCCTCCATACTGAGCCCTTATGGAGTTTGTGGTCATATCCTACAGCTGTTGAACTGATAAGGAGGCAACTGAGGTGGACTGTTGTGGCTGGTCTTCCTACAAGACAATATTTCCTTTGTCATTAGCTTTTGCAGCTGGAGATTGCTCAAATCAACAGTTTCTCATGCTTGTATCCGATCTTTTAAAGCAACAATTTCATGATTTTACTCTTCTACAGCTTTCATTAGGAGATTTTGTTGGGGTTGATGCCCTAAATCTCGTAGGGTCCAGTAGTTTGTAAACACGTGTATGAACAAACATTTGTGATGTAATAATATGAGATATTTTCTTCACTATTGTCTTTGTAATATGAGATATTTTAGTTGCATTAACCACAAACCAATAAACTAAGATCAATGGTTATTGTTGTAACTTAAGCATGTATGTGATGACATACAAGTAGATCGTGCTTTAAGTGATAACCTAAATGGTTTGTAGTATATGGATTAAGGAGAGAAACCTTATCTTGTTGACGCTACGAGTGTGGCTCGCTTTGTAGATATTTTAAGTGTTGTAAAGTGCTACAAATGGTCTGATCCTAACCATTCATGTATTAGACATGCGAGTGGGGATGCTCTATACAAAAGAGTTTGTATAAGACCGGACCACGAAATGTTTAGTCTCGTTATATAACGTCGTTCATGACAGAGACTTTCATTTCACTAGTATGACCATAGGTAACATGACCTTAATCTTGAGTGAGTTGGGAGCTCCTGCTTATGAGGGCAATCATTTGATTTATATGGGTGCAAGTGGCCAAATCGTGAACTCAAACCTACCACTTTGAGGATCGTCTGATTGGGGAGCTAGGAACTCAACTATACAATACGGAATTCACTCCTTCCCCGATTTAGGGGAAAGTAGATAAATTGCTCCTTTAAGGGCTGATTCCAGGACTTGAACAATGTGGCATCACACCTTCTCTTGGCCTGAGAAGAGTTTACTCATAGTAGGACTATGATGTATTGTTCATTAGAGAAATAAGTGGTACTTAAGGAGTTAGATGTAATTACAGGGAAAAACGGTAAATTGGCCTGATTGTACTTACGAGCGATTTGTGAAGGGTCATCATACTATTGATTGGTTATATCCAATGGACACAAAAATATATGTAGCGCAAAGAGTGCAACTGTCGATCTTTAGTGGAATACCCGACAGTTAACAGATGGTGGATATTGTGATTAAAGAGTTTAGTTAGTTATTCACGTACTATTGGAGCTTCAAGCTACAGGTTCATAAGGTTCCCTTGGTAGCTCAATGGATTCATGTTGAGAATCAATTTTCGGGTTAGTTTAAAGTGTTCAAATTAACAAGAGAAAATTTGATTATATACGATATAATTAAATCGCATCAATTATATGAGATATAATTGACTTAATGTATTAGATACATTAATTGGAGAAATTATTATTAAATGCTATAAGGGAGAAAAAGAACTATGGTTTATATATTGCATGAGATGTGATATTAAAACTATAGATTATGAATATATTGATTATATTTGTAATTAAATCAATTATATGATAATTGGTTTCGGTTTTTTCTCCCATAACCAACTTAGTGGAAGTTGTGATCAGTTATAGTAACTGATGAATAAAATGAAAATCGTTTTCATTTTTACATAAGGCGATCATTAAGCGATTGAGAATCGTGCGATCAAAAGATTTAGCTCTACGATAGTCATTAGTTTTTTAAAGATCGAGTACACTGTCTATACGATAAACTATAATTATCTCACACTTACTCGATCGTCTACACGATCTGTAAAATTCCCCCTCCCTCTACCAAATCCTATAGAGCCCACAACTCATGGATTCTCACACCGAAAATACCAAGGTAGCCTTCTGGTGGTGTATACTTTCTGTATGAGGGACAAATGTTGTTTGTGCTTGTTCGAGAAGATAGTTGAGGCATTATGTTTGTGTTAGTGAACGATCGTACAGTAAGTTCGAGGGAACGGGAAGAATAGTTCTTCAAGAGTAAGTTCTCTGAAACCTTAGTATTTCCCTTTTGTCGCATGCTGTAATTTAGAGTTTTGCATAACTATTATTGTTTGATTGTAAATGTGTATGTTCTATTACAATGAGATTTGTAACGATCTCGCTTCCACTCACTGGTCTCTTTGATAAGAGTTCCTTCAGATTTATCTTTCTCTCCATCTCCGCCATGGTCGACTTTGCCGTCACGTTTGCCATCATGACAAACACTACTTCAAAGTGTGATTCTTTCTTTGGTTGATCAGAAGTAGGAGCATAGTTGTCGAATAAAGGATTTTCTCTGATGAAGATCTCGCCTTTAGGAGATTCTGTCAGTTGTTCCCAAATTTTCTTTGTGAGAATAAAACTTTCTTCTTGTTCCTACATGATCTCTTTTGAATGGCTGTGAGTGACAGGTCTCGTGTAAGCGTCACTTGCGACGGTAGCTTTGGATGCGGTTTTCTTTGGTACCAGTTACCGATTTTATTGACTTGGATGATGAGAGAAAGATGGGAGGTAAATATGTCCCACTGGCATACCAATTTATTCGCATGAGGTTTTCGAAAAAACATAATTCGAGGAATTTGAACTTTATATTTGTATGGATTTTAGTATAGCAAATACAATCTCTAATATAATAATTCTTTGATGCGTTCAAAATAAACTTTAATATTTAAACTGGTTGATCTTCTTGGATGATCGACCTTTGGACTTGTTGACCTTCTTAGATGATCGCCCTTTGAGCTTGTTGACCTTCTTACATGATCGACTTTTAGGCTTGTTGATCTTTTTGGATGATCAACCTTTGGACTTGTTGATCTTTTTAGGATGATCGGCCTTTGGATTTGTTAATCTTCTTGGATGATCCACCTTTGGGCTTGTTGATCTTCTTGGGTGGTTGGCCTTTGGGTTTGTTGATCTTCTTGGATGATCGGGCTTTAGGTTTGTTGACCTTTTTAAATGATTAACTTTTGGGCTTGATTTGACATTTGAGTCAAATTCAGCCCATTTTTTTGACTTAGTTGGACTTTAACCCAAATAATAATATCAAATTAGGTCAAATTAATCTTGTCTAATTCAACGGTCATGATGAAACCACATGATGCCATCGAAATTTATCTTCAACTTCAATTTGGGACAAATGTCAACTCCTAATTCGTCTCAAATTTGATGATTTGAAATTTCATCATGAATGACGTGGAAATTTGTGATTGGTCCAAAATTTCTCATTCGCCATCCCAACCTTCTACCCTTAGTTAATTTTTTCCTATGTTACCACATGTCCTCTCTAAGGTAATTCTTCACCTCCGACCACACGTTGGTTTCTTCCTCTTCCCCTCTCACCATGTGTTTGACACTCTCTTAAATGCATATCCTCCTTCTTGTCTTCTCTTCATGAATGATGCGTTGTTTTCTCTCTTAAATGCATAACCCCAACCTTTAAACCAACATACCTTACAAATAAAGAAAGATAATGGTGTAATGCATAGTCACTCCTAGACCTAAAAAAATAAGAGTGAGTAAAAAAGAAAACAAAACAAAACGTTGAAAAATAAGAAATACATGAAATTAAAAAAAAAATGTAAACGATGTCTACCCTGAGAAAGGTTAAAAGAATAAGAAAAAACACAAAATGTTGGAATAATAATTTTAAAAAAAATTACTTGAATGCAAAAAAGAAAAAAAAGTTCTATGAAAATGAAAGCAAATAATAAATAGGGAGAACAAGTTAACAAAATTAAAATCAAAATAAAAAAAGAGAGAGGAGGAATTAGAAGGTTTTCTCCTAGCCACTTCTTAGACAACATGATATATATCTTAATTTGATTTTACAAAATTAATTAATATTTGTGATTTTGTTTAAATTTTAGAAAATCTAGATTTTTTTCTTTTTCATTTTTATCTAAAATAAGACCCTGAGATTTTCTTAAATCTGAACCGTAGATCAAATGGGATTTTTTTTTTCTTTTCAAAAACTTCTTTTACTCAGATTTTAACGTGAGAGATCTATATTCATTTAAAGTGAAAAATTAAATTAAAAGTTTCTTCCCATAACCCCTTTATATAATATAGATTTTAATTTGAATAAAAATATTTATTTTTTTCTCATCAAGACCTTACAAACTTAAATCCCTTTTGGTTTTTATAGATCTCTTTTAACTTTATTTCAAAGTTCTACGAATATAAAAAGTACAAAAGTATATAAAAAATAGTAAAAATTATTATAACTCCTAAACTAATTTGTGTGCATATACAAAAATTACAAACTAAAAAAAACTACAAAGCATAAAAAAATCAATTAAGTTTTTCTATTGTCAACAAGGTTTTTCTCTCTACTTTCTTCGGTATTATTGAAGAAAGTAGATGAATTTACGTATATATAAAAAAAAACTATAAAAATATATATAAAAAAATTCATTAATTCACTTTATGTGATTTTCCTAGCCAAGATCTATCGAATCTCATCGTCGCCACTCATTTTTTTAGATCCCCAAGTTCTATTTTTTATTTTTGTTTCATTGAGTTGTGTTGGTCTATTCTCTTCATACCGAGAGTAGAAAATCACGAATAATTTGGAAGCCTCTTGTAACGACCCACATGAGAAAATTAAGCTAGTTTTGGAACAAATTATGCTATTTCGCCTATTATTTCTAAATTAACTGGACTTCTAAATTTTTAATTCTAATTTAGAAAATTAGAGTTTTAGTTAATTTCTAAGTTATTAAAATTAATTTTTATTAAATGGTTGGAAAAAATGAGTTTGTAATTAAACTATTTAGTTAAAAGATTTTGGAATTTATACTCGAATTTTATTTTATTTTTAATTATGTTCTAGAGAATATCAAAATTTATGAGAAAATTTTTAAGAGATTTTTAAAAATAAAAAAATAAGAGAAACTATTTATATAAAATAATAAAATTTAATCTTTTTTTATCTATTAATAGAGGGTGATAGAAATATGAAAATTGATATAAGTCTAATAGATCCGGATAAAAATCTATTAATATTATTTTTGTTATTTCTGCCAAATAAATTTCGAAAATTTTACTGAGAATTTAAATGGAGGTATTAGATTTTGTTAATTTCTTTTTTTAAATTGGGATTTTTTTTTCTTAAAGAAAAGAGAAAAAAGAGTAGAAGCCCTAGCCTAGCCTCCACCTTTTCTTCTCTCCTTCTCCCTCTCTCCTTCTCCCTCTCTTCACGATAATATAGCTGCCACCCCCAGTCCGTGCGTTCTCTTCAGTCGCCGGTCCTTCTTCTTCAACTCCGGCATTCCTCTAGCAATAGACCCACGCTACCCTCCGGTGCCAGCGGTCAACAGCACGGGCAGACGACAGCGCAACACCCAACAACAACCCAGGCGACCTCCTCTGCGCGCGAATCGGTGTCTGTCCGCGAGCTCCGGCCAACGCACGCGACTGGAGCATCCTGGCAGCGGCGTTTTTTTTACCCTTTCCGTGAGTTTCGACACTTACCCACTGAATTTTTGGCATCGAAATAGAAATACCCACTTCCTAACGGCTCCGAGTTTGTAGGATTAAGTCTATTCGGACCCCAATCAGCAAAGATTCGGATTCTTTTAGGTAAGTTGCAGCTGGTTTAGTGCTCTAAATTCCTTTTCAAACTAGATTAACATTCTTTATATTAGTCTCTAACGCTTGGAAGCTCTCAATTGTAGATCCAGAATAGTTTCAGGGTTATTCGAACTCATTTCAACAAGAACCCAAGTCTTTTTGGTGAGTTTTAGGCTCTAGAACTTCATTTAAAGCCTTTCAAATTAAATTTAGATGCTGTAAACTAGTCAATAATTCTTGGGTATTCTTCGTTTGTAGTTTGGGCTTGATTTGAAGTGTTTGGATTGAGGTTTAAGGTCGCTTTGGGTAAGTTCTCTCATTTGCTATTTAAGTTTTCAACGAAGGATTCGAACCAAGCTGTAACCTTGGAGCTTTGTTTTTATTATTTCAGAACTTTTCGATTAGTTAGAAGTGTTTTAGAATGCTTAGGTAAGTAGAATTCTACCTGTTGGGCTTGTTTGTTTGTGTGCTAGCTTGATGTGTGATACATTTCTATTTCAAATATTCGTGACCTATGTTATCTTGCTATTTTGATAGGATTAAGCATGCCTAGATGCTCTTTATATGGAATTGTATAATGTATAATATGTTGTGGTGTTATTATGTGCTTTCGTAAACATACTATAGATTTTGAAATGTTGAAGAAGTATCTGCATAGTGCTGAAAGTATAAAATTGTTTTAAGTAATTTTATCATAAGGTATGATTTAGATGTATGTTATAGGATCCACGCATTTTGATGCAATCGTGTGATAAAGATGTTTGAGGACTGTGTTCATAAAGAAAGGTTGGGTGAGAAGTGACGTTACCTTGGATTTAGAAAAGCATCGGGACCTTGAGTACGGTTAAGGGTCGATGCATAGTTCAAGGCCTTAGGTACGACTAAGGGTCGGACACTGAGTGCTGTCGAGAATGTCGGGGCCTTAAGTACGGTTAAGGCTCGACAAGTGGTTCGAGCCTTAGGTATGGCTGAGGGTGAACGTTGGGTGCTATAAGGGACATCGTGGCCTTGAGTGCGGTTAAAAACCAATCTTTTCATATCCATATCTAAAATAAATCTATTGAAGGTTGAGCCAGTAAAATGAAGGAATCATGAAAGTCGGGAATTTAGTCTTTTAGGTCAATGCAGTGGTTACAGTTTCGTGTTTCGTTGAATAACCAAGCCACGAGTTTTAACGTACCTTTGGATCTATTTATTTAATTTTCACTTTTTATATGAAATTTATATTATCCACTATCCTGTTTGCTGTTGCTATAACATCTCTCTCTTTGTTTTTTTATTATTTTATTTTATTTTATTTCTTAATAGAGAACAATTGCTGTGGGAAGTAGGCACCTACTCTGAAGGATAAAGTACCTTTACTGAAGTAAAAAAACCTCAACTACACTGAAATAATGTCTTCATCCAAAGATGCGGATCCAACCCTAGGCTACCTCACTCGAAAGGATGCAGAGGTGAAGTTACCGCGACCCACTAGGGTGAAGAACAAGACTCCGGCTCCAATTCAAATAACTGCAGAGCAGATCCTTCGTGAGGCTCGAGAACGACAGGAGGCGGAAATTAGACCACCCAAACAAAAAATTACTGATCCGACTGAACTTGCTGATTATCGCCTACGCAAGCGGAAGGAGTTTGAAGACCTTATACGTCGTGTCAGGTGGAATGTTAGTGTCTGGGTCAAGTATGCTCAATGGGAAGAGTCTCAAAAGGACTTCAATCGGGCTCGTTCTGTTTGGGAGCGTGCCCTTGAGGTCGATTACCGAAACCATACCCTTTGGCTCAAGTATGCAGAGGTTGAGATGAAAAATAAGTTTATCAACCATGCGAGGAATGTTTGGGATAGGGCAGTTACCCTCTTGCCAAGAGTGGACCAACTATGGTACAAGTATCTCCATATGGAGGAAATGTTGGGGAACATTGCTGGTGCAAGGCAGATTTTTGAGAGATGGATGAGCTGGATGCCGGACCAGCAAGGTTGGCTCTCTTACATCAAGTTTGAGTTGAGATACAATGAGGTTGAACGTGCACGAGGCATATTTGAGCGCTTCGTTCAATGCCACCCCAAAGTTGGGGCATGGATACGTTTTGCCAAATTTGAGATGAAAAATGGGGAAATTGCTAGAGCAAGAAATTTATATGAGAGAGCCGTTGAGAAGTTAGCTGATGATGAAGAGGCAGAACAACTGTTTGTTGCTTTTGCTGAATTTGAGGAGAGGTGTAAGGAAACAGAACGGGCACGGTGTATATATAAGTTTGCCTTAGATCATATCCCCAAAGGTAGAGCTGAGGATATCTACAGGAAGTTTGTGGCATTTGAGAAGCAGTATGGGGATAAGGAAGGAATAGAAGATGCTATAGTGGGGAAGAGGAGGTTTCAGTATGAAGAGGAAGTGAGGAAGAATCCCCTAAATTATGATTCTTGGTTTGATTATATACGGTTGGAGGAGAGTGCAGGGAACAAGGAGAGAATCAGGGAAGTTTATGAGAGGGCAATAGCCAATGTTCCTCCAGCTGAAGAGAAACGGTACTGGCAGCGTTATATTTATCTATGGTAAGTACATCAAGGAAGGCATCCTATGTTTATCTTCTCTAATTTGGTTTCAAGCATACAGATTTTTGCTCATTGTTTGTTTCTATCCAATTTAGGATCAATTATGCACTATATGAAGAGTTGGATGCTGCAGATGCTGAGCGTACCCGTGATATCTATAGGTATGCTGATTTTTTTTTTTCTTTGGCATCAGTTTGTGCAATTTTTAAGGAGATGCTTTTTTTCAACACTCATTGAGAGTGAAGGAAAGAAAAGCTGTAGTTCATTCTGTGCTGTTCGGTTAATGTCTGGGGAAGGTCAAGTTATGTTTTCCTATTGTATTATGTCTCTCTCTCCAGGAGCCTGTTTCTTTGCTCTTGCTTAATTTTATGCTGCATGCCCGGCAATATCTAACTTGCGTGATGTTTCAAGCATTTGAACGTACATCGTGTTACTCTACAGAAAGTTCAACATGCAATATAATCATTTAGCAAAGCATTAGATAGCTGGCTTGATAATCATTAATACATGTTATAAATATACATGAAAGCCTTTTCCATTTAATATGAATTTTGTGGCAGGGAGTGCCTAAATTTGATTCCTCATGCGAAGTTTTCATTTGCAAAGATATGGCTATTAGCTGCACAATTTGAAATACGACAATTGAACCTTAAAGGTGCCCGACAAATTCTAGGCAATGCCATTGGGAGGGCTCCTAAAGATAAGGTAATGTGTATATTTTTCTATATATATATAGTTTGTTTTCCTGAACTTTCATCTCATTTGTTGGAGAGTTCATTTTGTTACTTTATTTAATAACAGATATTCAAGAAGTATATAGAGATAGAGCTGCAGCTGGGAAACATAGATCGATGCCGTAAACTTTATGAGAAGTATTTGGTGTGGTCACCTGAAAATTGTTATGCATGGAGTAAATATGCAGAGTTGGAGAGATCTCTATGTGAAACTGATCGAGCGAGGTCTATATTTGAGCTTGCAATTGCACAGCCTGCACTGGATATGCCAGAGTTATTGTGGAAGGTACTTCACTAATTATACCTTTAGTTGAATGTTCCACTTAGTGTGTGTATTCGTCATTTATCCTGAAATGTCAACTTTTATAGCTTTTTTGACCAGTCATTTAATTATGTTTGTCAAATTCTTTCACTCGTCTAAATTATCAGACTTCTTGGATCTATTTTCCCCTTCATTCAGCAGTTTTGACTCCATTTCATCTTTGCATTGTTCATTTAGCTCAATTTTGTTGAAGCTATTAATATTTCTCTCTTCACATAGGTTCTGTGAAAGTAGAATCAATTTGTCATATTCGTCATGTGATAATTTGGGGCAATGGAAACTTTGCAATTCTCTTCTGTTTGCGTCATGATTTGGGGACCCTACTTTACATGCTACTGCCAACTAGACTTAAAAGGATTCTAACCAATTCAACTTTCAGGATGAGTGCACGAATTATCTTATGGTATATGGACTTGAAGATATTAACATTATAATCATAAAAAACGTATGAGCATATGCCTGTGAAACAGTGTCATGATGTGTGAAGAGGGATTAAGTTAGATTCAAAATGATACAATAATATGATAAAAACTTATTTCTTACCCTAGAGGCTTTGTCACAATGAACTTTGGGAGTCTGGTGTATGTACTTTTGGGTTTGAAATTTTGAGTTTACCTGAAAAGATGTAGTAAGGTGATGCCCTAGACTTCTATGCTTGTGGATGTCAAATTGATCTTATCTGCATGTTTTCCAACAAATTATTTGTTTGATGACACGATTGTTAGAGGTTGAAATGAGTATCTTTCATATTTTTATTGTTTGATGTAGGCCTACATTGATTTTGAGATATCAGAACATGAATTTCAAAGAACTAGAGAGCTATACGAGAGACTTCTAGACAGAACAAAACACTTGAAAGTGTGGATCAGTTATGCCAAATTTGAGGCATCGGCAATGGAGGATGACAGCCAGCTTTTGGAATTACCAGAAGACAACATGCAGGAATATCTTCATGCACGGAAGCAACAATGTATTCAACAGGCTAGAAGTAAGGGAGCCCTACATTATCGTATTTTTTCAAGATCATTAGTATTGGTATGTCATCCCTCAAGTAGAATAGAAGTCTGACATAGTTTCATGCTTCAGGGGTCTTCGAAAAAGCTATTACTTACTACAGAAATTCAGCACCAGAGTTGAAAGAGGAGAGAGCTATGCTCCTTGAGGAATGGTTGAATATGGAGACAAGTTTTGGTGAGCTTGGTGATGTCAGCTTAGTGCAGTCTAAGCTTCCAAAGAAGCTGAAGAAGAGGCGTCAAATTGTTAGTGAGGATGGTCCGGCTGGGTATGTGACTCACTTAATGTTTATGCCATGGGTCAATTGTTATCTGGTTGACGAGTTGTCAAATTAGATTCTTTATACTGTTTAAATTTGGGGGTAAAATGTTGCAGTCTAGAACTATTTTTCCATTTCTGTTATCTCCTCCTGCAACGCACTAAGCCATTGTAAAAAAGAAAAAGATTTCTCTATATCTCAATCCTTTTCCATTCGTTCTCCTAAAAGCAATTTGTTGCACATGCACTGAGGGAAGTATTTTGGTAGGGAATTTACTCTCCATTTGAGATGGCTTTTTGTTAATTCCTTTTGAGATATTTTGTTTGCTGATGTTGAAACTTTCTTTGGCAGGTTCGAGGAATACATAGATTACTTGTTCCCTGAAGAAACACAAACGACAAATCTCAAGATCCTTGAAGCTGCATACCGTTGGAAGAAGCAGAAAGTTGATGATAATTAAGTTGGCCTTTCTTTCACTCTCCGCTCCTCACAATGGATCTTGCTTGTGTACTTGGAAGGAAGGTTTGGGCTTTGCTACAGAAACTGGCAACGGCACCTGATACTCTTGGTAGGATGGAATTGCCCGATGTGACTGGTAATTTTAATTTGTATGCACTGGATTTGTAAAGGAAAAATGTTAGTCATTTGGTGTACATACAAATTGTTAGTTTTTTCTTATAGCAATTTGTTAAGAGTAGCTTTAGATTACTTGATATCACTGTAGGAGGCAGGGATGGAAGGGCCTGTATGTTATGTTCCTTAGTTTCATCTTTGTGTTTAAATATAATGGATATAATGGATTCATTGAGTATATTTTTGGTGGCTCATGTTTGAAAAGCAAATTCAGATGTTCTAACTCAAAAAAGCCCATTTTCAGAATGGACATGTCAGACTGTTTCAAAATTTTCGGATTTTAAATTTGAAAAGTGAAGAACACGGGATACTCACATCTATGAAGGAGGTTTGAGATTTCTTCCCTTTATCTTTTTCCGACTTGCATCTGAAATCACTAATAGTCTCCGCTAATCAACGTGGCAGACTAAATTAAGGTAATTTCACCGTCTGCTCTCTATTTGCAATTTATAATTATACCTTCATTTTTTTTACTTTTGATTTTTAGTCTCCTGCACTTTCGATGTAAAGTATCCAATCATGTTTATACCACTGTTTGTTCAGAAATTTGTGTTCGAGTATATGGTTCAATTTCTATACTTTCTAGAAAATAGGGTATTGAGGTTCAATGCGGAACCAAACTTGTCTGGAGAAATATTATCTTTTTGGACAGCTAGATTCCAAATTCACTAGTTCCTGTACTATAAATGTGTCTACCCTCACATTGAACCTAGTAGAATTGTATGAAGAATGAACAGCACATGTACTAAATATCTATTCTCTTTCTATAAAGACTGTGCCTGCCTCAATAAGACTCCGATTCATAATGATTTGTTTTTAGTTTTTAGTTTTTGAAAGTTATGCTTGTTTACTCACTATTTGGATGGTATGGTTTTCAGTTTTCTTGAAGAATGGTTTGAATTCTTAGGCAAATTTCAAAACAAAATAATCTTAAAAAATAGAATTTTTAAGTCTTTTTTTCTGTTTTTGAAATTAGGCTAAGAATTCAAATGTAATATATTAGTCATCATTAGAAAGAAAAGGGGAATAAGAACATTTTTCCAAATAGTAATGAAATGGGGCTTAAGAGTTCTTTCTTCATTAAGCTTACCCAAAGATTCACTAAGTATGTATTCTGCAGATGAAGCTCATGGATTATTAACTACTACGATCTGATGCTAAGGTTTCTTTTTGAGATGGGACTGAGGAATAAACTTTCTTAGTTGAATGGTTGAATCTCTGGAACCATGATCAATCACTTTGCTTATTCAATTCTCCAATGGTACAGATGTTAATACAAATTCCATAGCAGGGTTAATGTTGTACGACTGACCCCAGGCTAATTTGTAGTGCCTTTTCTTGATACTCTTGTTTTGTATGTGGTTTATTTGCTCGATTTCTGCTCTTCGTTTTGCTAACTAGATAATCTTTCCTGAATGTCTAGTATGCTCAGCCCATGTTTGAAAACCCTTGCACAGCATGTAATTGGACAGAGCTGTAGTTATATATGATTTTGTAATGTGTATGTGCTCTTCATTTGGCATAACTTTTCTGTTAAAAATGATGGAAAAGTAAAGGATCTAAACTCTTGAGGACTTGAGAAGCACTAGTTTTTGAAGAATGGTGATGCATGATTAAGATTGCAGGGTTACTAAAAGGTACTAATTTGAGTATAGTTTAATTGGTTAGAGCTTACGTCTTTGACCATTGACCAAGAGAGGTTGAGATGTTTCCACCTTCCTCTATTCTTCGAACTCTTGAAAAAAAATCAGTATTTTTTAGTAAGCTTGAAAATTCTGTCAAAAAATGGTGGAACCTACACATGGGGCTTCCTTATTTGCTCGAACTTCTAGCATTAAATATTCTTTAGTAGATGAGAATTCCTAACATAGGAGAGGTGAGGTTTGATTGCAGCTAGTTAGGGAGGTTAGAAAATCTTTCTTTTTCTTGAGTTATAGAAAGCTTAGTGAAGTCAACCTTTAGATTTAAAAAGCTAAATCCAATTGAACCAACCATTTTCATTTATTTTATGGGCGTCTAGAATATCAAATATTGGAAAGGAAAACAAATGTGAGTAATTTGAAAATTGGACAAACTATGTTTCCTATGTGAATCAAATTTGATTTGCAATGAGAGTATAATTGAACAATCTTAAAACCAAGGGATATATTCGAAACATTTTAAACATTATTTGGACGGTAGTAAAAATAATTTATATCATTAAACTAGAAATTGTATCAATTTAAACCCTAAACTAATAATTGTATCAATTTAAACCTTGAATTTTTATAATGCTTGGTCTTATCGTCCTCGTTGGTAGAGTGAAGTTTCTACAATCCCATCCTGGGCTTACTACCTTATAGTCTTTGGGTTATCTCTACCCTTTATTTGTAATCCTGAGTGAGCATCAAGATGGACATGAACTTCGGTAGTACGATTGACTTTTGTTTGAGCAACTATTGAACTCAATTGAGTTATTTGTTGGGGACCATCGAGATATGAGTGTAGTACATGCTGTTATGAGAGGAAATTCAAGGTCACCATTTGTTTGCATAGCGTTGACCCAAACTTGGGAGATAAGGATCTTTGAATAAGTCTCAAACAGTCTATCCTGTAAAGACATCTACTGTGCCCAACACTAGTTGCTGCATGAATAAAGGAAAATGGTTCCACACAGTGCAAGGCATCTCTTCCTGTGCTAAGGCATGTAATGCCAGTGAACTTGGCTAACACTCTTGTCGTACTCTCGACCGGCTCGAACCACTATGCTATCCATGTTCCTGCTCATTTGTATGCTCATCCTATTCATGCCATCAGAACCTATAATAAACCATCATTTCAAACAATCCTGTTACAGGGAATCTTTAGATATCAGTTTGAAGGGAACTGAAGGGAGCGTCAAACATCGAAAGCATACAAGAGCATCTGCCTTTTTTCAGGGGATCGGGAAGAGGAAATGAGATGTGTAGTCTGAGGTCAGTGGTAATATGTCACCTTGCTTTAATGAGAGTACTCTTTCCATTAAGAGCTTCACCCAGCTGAGCTAGGCTACTACCCTAATGAAACTAATAAAGTATAAAGGTAAGAACTAGTAAGAAATCTACCTTCCCCGCAGGAGTGAAAAAAAAATCGACTGAATATAGGATCCCTCTTGTAATTCCATCCCTAGACAACCAATTACAATGGCCCTCCTTGGAAACCTATCAAGGACTCAATGTCCAAACATCACATGCCAGTGGATGTGGTCACCATCATAGGTACTCAAGATATTGTCTGGAGAGGTAGATAGATAGGACTACTAGTTGCTCGATCATGGCCCTGACTTTATTGCTACTCAATGTTCCTCTCCCTTGTAAAGAACTTTGGCACAAAGATACCTTCTTATTAGAGAAAAGAGCAACCTATCTTACTAATAAGAAAAAAGGGGCTGAGATAGGTGACAGGTAGCTTACTTCCAAGCCGGCTTGACCACGAGGAAGAAAGATCTTTGTCGGTGCTGACTTGGATCTTCCTGCTGTTATTGAAGGCGTCCATAATTCATAGATTTTCTGGCAAAGGGGAGTCGAGGTGGAATTATTTGGTGGGTGTGGTTCCTCGAGTGCCAGCTGCAGAGAGGAATGCCATCAACTAGGGCGCTATTGACCACTAACCACTTGTTCATCGGCTGCTCGGGCTCCACGTTTCAAGTTCGTTATCCTAACCATCTTCTCTAATCCACCGGGAGCCTGGCCCTCGTAAATTGACTTAGGTTACATGTGTGATTCTAACTGTATTGACCGCATCCTTTGGTATAATTGGTTATTGCTTACCTTGGGACCAATAGTGAGATTTGTAGAATTAATCATGCCTTTATGCATGCGCTCGGAAACATAGGCCGACTATTGAGCCCACTCTAACTCAGCAGCACCACCTAGGGTGTGAGCCACCCGAGAAGCAAGCTATTATAGTGAGTGGCTAGAGCTATAGGGAGCCGATGAGCCAAGCTGTAGATAAGATCAAAGAATGGGCAAGCCTCTCGGTGGAGCAAATGAGACGGTTAGGATAACGAACTTGAAATGCAGAGTCCGAGCAGTCGGTTAGCAAGTGGTTAGTGGCCAATAGCACCCTAGTTGATGGCATTCCTCTCCGCGGCTGGGAACTCCATACGGAGCAAGCAAGTCTTGGGGATGAGACGCCCGCGCAAGGACCTCAATTCTCAAATCAATGGCTCATTCATCATCATCAGAATAAGAAGACTAACTAGGCAAAACTAGTATCAGAATGGTTCTGAAGCTTGGGCTTACTATGAGTTAGTTAGAGGTAGCTTTCTAATATCTTGAGCCTTTTTTCCTTTCAACCAGCAAGAAGAAGGGCCAAACCCTATCTATCACCTCACCTCTTCCGAGGTCAAAGCAAAAGTACAATGGACCTCACAAAGATCGCTTCTCAAATATGTACTTCGCGCTTCACCGTTCTTGACCCGAGATTAGACAGTTAAAGAAATACTAACCCCATCTTTTTGCAACGGGCGGAATCGTTGTAGAGTTAGCACCAACCTTTTTTGGATTCCTCTTTACCTTTATGAATGAAGATCTCTGCTATAAACAAGCCGGTTAATCGAGTGCCTTTACTAGCTTTCTACTTGGACTGTATTCTTTTTCATACATCTCTTTCTAGTGGACAAGGTGTCAAAGCCTAGAAAAGAAAGGAATCAGTCTTAGCCTTAGCGGCGTCACTTCCAGATTAACTTCTTTTTAGGGTTAGGGAAAGAGCTTTTAAGTTAAACTTTTTTGCCAACGTTCTTAAAAGGAGAGAAGGGACTAGAGTGTACCAATCAACATAGAGATGCAACCCAAGACCAGACGTGGGTAGATGGACTAGGTCCTTACCAATAGAAATTGTATCAATTTAAACCAAAAACTGATAATTATATCATTTTAAACCCTAAACTTTCATAAGTGTATCAATTTAAACACTGAACTTTCATAAGAATATCAATTTAAACCCTAAACTTTCATAAGTGTAACCAAATAAAATACAATGGAGGGTTTAAATTGATACACTCATGAAACTTTAAGATTTAAATCGACACACTTATGAAGTTCAGGGTTTAAATTGATATAATTATTAGTTTGCGATTTAAACTAATACGGAAGTTTAGGGGTGTAAATTGATATTTGCCCTAAAAATAATTTGAAACATGGTAGAATTGCATCAATTTTTTGGGAGTACGATGTATATTAAAAATAAAAGTTCAAATAAAATTAAAGGAAAACTCAATGGCTTCTACATTTTTCAAGTTATCAATTTTTATTTGAATCGAACTTCACCATATACTTAGATACAATTGCTAACATATTAAAGCAAAACGACGTTGAGGATTTTTCTTTTTTTCGAAATTATGATACTGTAGTTTATGTTTTGATCAAACTTAGTTTTGTGTGAATTTTGATGAAGGCTTTTGAAGGTTTGCACATTGTTTTTCGTTACAATTTGTTGGTAAATTAAAAAAAAAAAAAAAAGGGTATGGGTAAAATTGTAACACTAAGACAAGTTACATGTTCAATTTTGATGAAATTAAAAGTACAAAGTGAAATAAAACTTGATAGGTTTTTGCTGACTCTTTTTTTTTTTCCCAAAAATTGAGGCTCTATTTGATAATTATTATTTTTTGTTCTTTTATTTTTGAAAATCGAGCGTGTAAATATCACTTTCACATTTTTTTTTCTTTTTAATGTTATGGAATCTATATTTTAAGGTTGTTTGTAAAATGTAACTCAAATTTTGAAAACAAATAAAAAGTGATCATGTTGGATAACAATTTTATTTTTGAAAATTAAGCTTATAAACTCTATTCTTCATTATAAATTTCTTTGTTTTGTAACTTTTTTTTTATGTTTTAAAAAATCAAATTAAGTTTAGAAAATTAAACATAGTAGTTTTTGTTTGACAAATTTGGCTAAGAATTCACTTATTATTGTAGAAAAGATGAGAAAATTATTACGAAAAAATTATGTGAAAACAAACACAATTGTCAAAAACCACATTGATGAATTGGAGCCTTAGTTTTTAATAAAATTTCGTCAAGAATTCAATTAGTTATATAAGAAAGATGAAAACTATAATTAAAAAAAAAAAGTGATAAAACAAGTGTAATTTTAAACAATAAAAAAAAAAAAATTAAATAGTTATTAAATGGGGTTTAAATAAGCCATTAGAAAATTTGGCTCAATAAAATAATTTGTTGTTATAGTGTTTAATTCAAAGTTATAAAAAGATAAACTGATAATCTATTGCATCAATTTTTACCTGACTTTTAATTTATAGAATTGATAATCATAGTTTTATCTTAGACTCAAGTCCAATATTTACTTTGAACTTGACAAGGTGACTTTGAATATTATAAATTTGCACGTCGTTAATAATTGTGGCAACTTTGCCTTGAAATTCAATAAGGATGGGAATTTTTACCCTTATAAACTTTCATTTGAAAGTCATTAATAAATAATATATTCTCATATGTATTTAATGATAAAACACATAGGTCAAATACGAAATTAATGACGTTAGAAAACAAGAACATTAGAGATTTTTATTAAATAAAGAACAATCAAACATCATATAATTAGGAACCGCATGTTTTTGCATTAGATTTTTAACAATAGGTGCAAAATGGTAAAATGTTTCGAGCAAACTAATGATCAACCTAGTGTGAAGTGTGTTTAACAAAACATACTTAGATAGTGCATCTGCTACCACATTTTCATTACCTTGTATCTTATCATGTAAGAAAATGTTCAATTAAACTTGAACCATTAAACATGCTTCTATTTAACTTGTTTTGGCCTTCCAAATCCTAAAAGGGTGTTTGGCGCACAAGTTTGAAATGCTAAATCTGAGAATGTTAAGCATGTGGATTATGCTGGGAGGTTTAAATAGTCTGGATCTAAGAAAACTATATTTGGAGTTCATACTTTGGAAGTTTAGGTTTAATAAGTCTGTGTTTGAAGTGTAGAAAGCCTACGAAGGTAGATCTTGAGGTTGTGAAATATTTTCTTATATTTAATTAATGGTTGGATTTTATATTAGTTTAAACTTGTCATCTTAATTATTTTAATATAGTTAAGTTTAAAATAATCTAAAAAAATTTAGAATTTGAATTTTGAAATAGAGACTTGCAAATTATAATTTTATTTAATTTATTATTTTAATAATTTGATATTTTGATTTTACTAGGTTTTGAAATAAAATGTTATATAGACTTTTGTCACTTTAACTAATTTAAATTATGGTTTTCTACACTAATAGCTTAAATAAATATACTTAATTACACAATTGCAATCTAATGAACTATTATTTTACACAAAAATTTAGTCCAATTTACTTTTTAGTCTTTCGTACTATTCATTTTTTATTAAAAATGTCTATATAATAATAATAATAATAATAATAATAATAATAATAATAATTATAATTATAATATGAAAAGAAGCATATAAGGAATGTTTCTTGAAGTGAACGATTTCCAGTAGGAGAAATAGAAGAAAATAAATGAAATCTCCTAAGAAAGCATATAAACAAATAAGGGAAGAGAGAGAATTTAAAAAGATAATCTAATAAATAATAATAATAATTAAAAAGAAAAAACTCCAAATGAAAAAAGAATTAGAAGAAATAGTTTTTCAAAAATTCATTTTTATTTAAACACTTTTGATTAAAGAAAAACTCCTTAAAATAAAAACACACAAGTGTTTGGCAACTCCTTCTTAAAAATATTTTTATATACAGGTTTTTTTAGTTTGTCAAGTCCAACCTTTAAAACAAACATCCCCATAAACTTTAATGGTTATTGTGAATAACACGTTCCTTTGGCCACAAGTAGTATTGCCATTCATATAGCGTGCTTATCAAATTATAAAATGGGAGTCTTTCATGATTCTATTTAATTAAAAATCATGATGTTATTAAAAATACCGCGGTGGGAGAGAAGTTGCGCAAAATTGACAAACCAGCGAAAAAAATGAAAATCATGTAGACATTGACATCAAATTAGGGCTACAATCATTTCGCGATGGGTGAAATGTCCCTAACGTGATACCAAATCCTAGGTGGTTAATTGCTCTATGACGTAAGCAAAATATTAGTTTTTATTAGTTTCTTAGAAGTAGGTCATCTATACAAAAATCAAAAAGAGGTAAAAGTTGTAACACTTACCGGTGTCATCTTTCTCACTCTCTACTATTTAGTTTCTGAAATTTTGTTATTTTGTGTTGCTAATTATTTTCATTGGTTTCAATTGTGTTATTTGGTGTCAAACTTCTAGAAATTTTTTTTTAATTTTATGAAGCAACCTTATTCACCACCTTCCGTGTTGCGATATGATCCTACTCGGATCCCTAAAAAAACTTTGACTAAAAAAGACATTTAAATTTAAAACTACTAAACTCGATAATTTGCATTAAAACATACAAATTATATTCAGAACATGATACTGATAAGCGGAAGTGATGACGCTAGTTCCATGACACTGTTAACAAATCTCCTCGTCAAGCTCCTGATACATCTTTGCCTTTACCTGAAAAAAATATTTAATGAAAGGACGAGTATTTAAAAATACCCAGTAAGTAATCTCATTACTAGGGTTAGATTATGCAATCACATGTAACTGAATGTATGTAACTAGTGACACCTAGTGATGTAAGAAGAATAGAGGTTAGTTGTGTAATTAGGTAATATTCTACATTAATTCCCTTTTTACCCCTACTTATAGTAAAACTCTATAAATAGGAACTTTCCCCTCTTGTATGAAACACATTATTATTCTAATAAAAGATTTACAATCTTCATTCTTGGAGAGAATTCTCCTTTTATGTTCTTTAGGCTATATCAATTTGATATCAGAGCATTCGTCTGGGCCAACGTTGACTATCGCAAGTGGAAGTCCGGATAACTCTTGGTGACGTCGATCACAAGAGGGAGCTTCATGAGTTGTGCTCGTTATTGAACAACCCACATCTAACTAGGGGAAACCTTTAAAATTCCAAGAAAGAAATAAGAAATCAAAGATTATTTAAGATTTTGCAAGAATGAAATATTGCCAATCAAAGAAGATGTCCAAAAAAAAAAAAAAAATACAGGAGTTGATATAGGCAAGAAAATCAAATGTACTTCCAAAAACAGTGCTAGAATTCCGATTCAAGTTATTTCAAAGAAGAATTTCGACATGCTAATTTTGTCCATGCTTGATTTTCTCAAAGAACCTATCATTATCCACATTGAAAAATTGATTCTAGTGATTTTAGTGACTTTGATGATGTTTCAAAGGTAGTTTGGGACGGAGTAAGAAGTGACAATATCAGAAGAGGGCCCACGATCCAATCAAACCCATTTTTCAAGATATCAACGTAAAGATTGGGAGTCAGATGAATTAAAGAATCATTGAGAACTATTAAGAATGGATTTTTACATCCCAATAAAAACGTTCAAGACTTAAAATTACTCTTTTGATTATGAAACCCGATCAAGAAAGGTTGATTAAGGAAAATTGATGGATGAGTTTTATAGCCACTATAAGACTGAAACATGTCCAAGAATCTAACAAAATAATTACTTTGATACTGTAGAATTAGAGGAAATAAAGAAAACAACAAAAGAAATCCAACTTCATTGAGGAAAATGAATCAACATATTGATCAACTATCAATTCACTTGTAAGAGGTCAAGAACGGATTGATTTCATATACCAAAGAAAAAAATAAATCATGGTTGAAAATTTTTCAAATAGAAAATCTGAAAGATAAAATTGAAGAAAAACAAGAATTTAAAGATGTGGGTTTGGAGATAGTCGTAAGTGAAGAAAAAAATTGATAGTTCTAGAAAAGAGTTATAGTTCCTAGCTTAACTCATGCTTGTTAGTAGTTTTTTAATGTTAATTATCCTATTTTATAGGTTCGAGCAACCAAGAGTAGAATCGAGCATTTAGAGCCAAATAGGGTTAATTTGAAGAAATTTGGAGGAAATTTGAGTATTGGGCTTCAAAGGAGATAAAATGACCATAATGCCCCTGAGATGAGTGTTGCAACGCTCATCAATTTCTTAGCCCGACGCTATCCCAATGCTAAAAGATAGATTACTGATGTGCAGGGTAGCGTTGCAACGATATAAACTTTTGACGGTAATTCCCAGCATTCGTGTGCGCACCTTTTACGCACGCTAGCGTCACGCCAGTGTCGTACCACTCCTTGAGCGCTCGAGGCCATTTGCTTAATAGCTTCACGACGCTATCCTTAACATTGCGATACTGCGACTGTAGTATAAATATTTCTTTTCGAATTAGGTAAAAAGGGAGAGGAGAGTTAGGCCGTTTTAGGGAGCATGCTGCTCGATTTTGGCCATTCCAAGCCAAAACTCATGAGGTTTCCTTTATTTTGAGTTGTAATTGGATATCTTGGCATCGTGAATTGGATTTGATGAATGATTGAAGGTAATGACATCGGTTTTTTAGGTTTGTAGGATTTTCTTGAATTCTTTGAGGTTTGCTATGAATTTTTCTTGAACTTTTTCTGTTTCTTTATGATTTCCTTTCTCTTATTCAATTTTTAGAACAAGTATATAGGATTGATGAATTCATGACTCAAAATTCTTGTATGTTTGTCTTTGTTATATGTGTTTTTGATGTCCGTAATTGCATTGAAAGCATGCTCAATTCAGTAGTAATAGGTTTTAGTTTGAATTATGGCATGATTTATAGGCTATCTAGGATCACCTAATTGATAACAAAACATAAAGATTGGAAATGCATTGGATAGAATTGGTCATTCTCGCTTAATGTCTTAAACAATCCATGAACGTAATGCAATTAGCTAAGTAAATTACCTTTGTAACGAGCTTAGTTAATTTAAGAATTAACAGCATGTTGATTCTCATTAAGGAGTTTGTATGGGTTGTCCCTATATTCGATTAGGCTTAAGAAATAGATAATTCAAAGCATGTTTTCATAATTAATCGATGATTAGATTCATAGAAAATCCTACGATTTCTAAACCGGCGAAGATAATCTTGTGTTTGATCTCTCTTTCTCAATCGATCTTACTTTTCTGCATTTTAATTTCCGCATTTAGTTTTCCTTCCTATCAAAACCAAAACCCTCGTTTTTACTGCTTTCCACATTCAAATTTAGCTTACGAGAGATTTATTTCTTGGCCTTTTTGTGGTTCAACACCATTCTTGCTGCTTATGCTACCTAGTAATATAAGTAGTAGTTCGGTGATTTATAAGTATTCTTTTGATCGAGTTTGGGGTTTATTAACGACGTAAAAATCCCGATCGAACAAAATGACGTTGCTGTCGAGGAGGCAAGTCAATTAATTTTTTAGTTGAATTTGACTTGTAAGCTTTAAAAACTCCAAAAATATTTTTTCTTTTTCTTGTGTCTACTTGTTTTCTCATGGCATATGGTTTGAACATTTACTATGCACTTCGTGCGAGGCAAGCGACTCAGTGAAGAGAACAAGAGGTAGGAGAATTTAATGAGCTTAAAAATCAAGTTTCACAACTAACCTCTCTTTTTCAAGATTTGGCTATTAGGAAATTATAGGTTTTGCGTGGTTCTGAGCACGATTACTATTCCCCTTGGGAGATGCCTAGCCCAAGTTTGACACCGATGTGCGCTTCTTCTGCCAATTCAAGTATATCATTAGAAGATTTGGGTAGGGAACTTTCTAACATCTCTTATAAGTTTGTGCAGGAATCCTCATTTGGTCAACAAGAATTCTCGAGAACCGTTCAGAGCTTCCCATCGTTTATACCACTGAGGTTGAGTTCGTGGAGGAATTTTACCCTTTCAACAGTGATGAAGAAAATATGTTTATTCCCCACCATGTCAGGAACAAGTCAATGAGGTAAAGTGTGAGCCCGTGCTTCATCTCGAGGAGTCTTAGGTAAAAGATTTAGAGGCTTCCAAGCCTCGATATGTTCTTTTACCTGGCATCTTATATATATATATATATATATATATATATATATATATATTTATTATTACTCATCTTTTTCTTATGAGTAAGAGTTAGTTGTTGAGTTTTTTCTTTATTTCGATTTTTTAGGGTTGCTTGAGTCTTTTGATTCTTTCTTTTTCACTTTTCTACCACAAATTGAAAAAACTAAATTTGACCTGTCCGGTTCTTTTCAAAACATGGGAACCCTTATAATCTTACCGGGCTATATTGACTCATCTAAGAAGGGATTAGAGAAATATGATAATTTCTTTGTACCTTGACAGGGGTCAGGTCACGTGGAGCAACCCACATTAAAAATTTGCGCTTTTTAGAGGCAATCAGGTGACAAATTCTAATTACTTTCTAAGAGTAGAATTTAAACTAATTTTATTTTGTGTATAGTTTTCTTTTTTTTTTCCCCCTTTGTTTTTCTTTTTTTGTAGGTCTTTACAAAACCCTAAAAAGAAAGAAAACCAAATTGAAGAGAGCGGTAATCCAACCATCACCCCGTGCATGAGAACTGAAGTTTTCTGTTCCATTGTACTTTTTAATTAGAGCTTTACTTAGTATACATTGGGGACAATGTATCATTTTAAGTTGGGGGTGGGGTACCTGTTGGGTAATTTAGTTTTAGTTTTGATCTGATTTAAGGTCTTTGAGTGATGTGCTCGGACAATGTTGTGTGCTTGAATGTTTGTCTACTTTGTTACTTAGTTTGTTATGATAAATAGTGCATGGCACACTCTGATTGTGATAAAATTTGCATGAAAGAATGTCAAGAGAGCACAATCATGATTTTTAGTCAATTAAAATTTTTTTTTCTTATTTCTCATGCATCTTTAAGTCATTGTTCTTGTGAAATTAAAGTCTGGCATGCTTAGAATTGTATTATCAGGTTTATATTTCTGTTGTCACCCCAAAAGGTCCACCTTTAACCTTACTTGTTTTAGAGCAAAACTAGACAAAATGGATAATAATGGTCCTAGTGTGTGAATAAAAAAATATAGACCATACAAGAAAATTAGTTGCTTGAAAAATTTAAAAAAAAATTATAAAAAATGAGGCAAAAGCTAGCATGCAAAAAAAAAAAAAAAAAAAAAAAAAAAAAAAAGAAGAAAGAAAGAAAAAAAGAAGAGTTATGTGTGTGCATGGGTAGAGGTGAAAGGAGCTACCTTCACCGTGTCTAGTTAGGACTCCGTGAGAAAAGAGTGGTTAGGTTCCCGATGATTGAGTGTGAAAGCTAGCCCTCTAGGTAAAAGAAATGTCTTTTAAAATTTGTGTGTGTGAGTTTAAGCACCCTTGTCTTAGTGTTGCCTTTTGTTTGCGAGTTTGGTATGATCAAGGTCGATAACTGAACCAGAGTAGAGGAAAAGCGGATTGAGGACCTTATGAAACCTTTCCGGGTCGTGCAAGCTTAACTAACAAGGCTTTAGGCTCACTCATGCATGAATAGATTTAGAATCATTCTTAAAAATGCGCTTCATTGATTGATTGTAATTGAATTTCATTATTGATTGCAAAATTTCATCCTTTTTTACTGTTGAGACTAGAGTAACAACTAAGCACAATTTTAGAGCAAGCATGATATTTTTTTAATAATTTTTTCTTAAGTGTGTTTCTACCTTGCTTGGGATGAGCAAGAATTAAGTTGGAGGTGTTTGATAGCTCCCAAAAAGAGTTATAATTCCTAGCTTAACTCAAGCTCGTTAGTAGATTTTTAATGTTAATTATCCTATTTTGTAGGTATCGAGCAACCAAGAGGTAGAACTGAGTGTTTGGAGCCAAATATGGTTAATTTGAAGTAATTTAGAGACAATTTGAGCACCTGGGCTTCAAAGGAGATGAAATGACCATAATGCCCCTAAGATGAACGTCGCGATGCTCATCAATTGCTTAGCCCGACACTAATCCAACGCTGAAAGGCAAATTGCTGATGTGTAGGGTAGCGTTGTAATGCTGTCGAACTTTTGACGGTAATTCCCAGCATTCGCGTGCACACAAGCCAGCGTCACACTGCTCCTTAAGCGCTTGAGGCCATTTTCTTAATAGTGTCGCGACGCTATCCTCAACGTTGCGATACTGCACTGTAGTATAAATATTTCTTTTCGAATTAGGTAAAAAGGAAGAGGAAAGTTAGGCCGTTTTAGGGAGCACGCTGCTCGATTTTGGCCATTCCAAGCCAAAAATCATGAGATTTCCTTTATTTTGAGTTGTAATTGTATATCTTGGCATCATGAATCGGATTTGATGAACAATTGAAGGCCATGACGTCGGTTTTTTAGTTTTGTAGTATTTTCTTGAATTCTTTGAGGTTTGCTATGAATTTTTCTTGGACGTTTTCTATTTCTTTATGATTTCCTTTCTTTTATTCAATTTTCTAGAACAAGCATATAGGATTGATGAACTAACGACTCAAATTTCTTGAATGTTTTTCTTTGCTATCTGTGTTTTTTATGTTCGTAATTGCATTGAAAGCATGCTCAATTCAGTAGCAATATGTTTTAGTTTGAATTATTGCATGTTTTATAGGTTATCTAGGATCACTTAATTGATAACAAAACCTAAAGATTGAAAATGCATTAGGATAGAATTGGCTATTCTTGCTTAATGTCTTAATCAAACCATGAACGTAATGCAATTAGCTAAGTAAATTGCCTTTGTAACGAGCTTAGTTAATTTAGAAATTAACGACATGTTGATTCTCATTAGGGAGTTTGTATGGGATGCCCCTATATTCGATTAGGCTTAAGAAATAGTTAATTTAAAGCATGTTTTCATAATTAATTGATGATTAGATTAATAGAACATCCTACAATCTCTAAACTGATGAAGATAATCTTGTGTTCGATCTCTCTTTCTCAATCTATCTTACTTTTCCGCATTTTAATTTATGCATTTAGTTTTTCTGCCAATCAAAACCAAAACCCTCATTTTTATTGCTTTCTACAGTTAAATTTAGTTTATGAGAGATTTATTTCTTGGTCTCTCTGTGGTTCGATCTGGTTCTTGCCATTTGTGCTACCTAATAGTATAAGTAGTAGTTCGATGATTTATAAGTATTCTTTTGATTGAATCTGGGGTTTATTAACGACGTAAAAATCCCGACCGAACAAAATGACATCGTTGCCAGGGAGGCAAGCCAATTAATCTCTTTTAATTGAATTTGACTTGTACTATTTAAACCTTGTAAGTGTTATGTGCACATAGGGAGCTAATACTATTTGTCTACCGAGTGTGTAGGGATAACAGGAAATAGATATGTGCAAGCCTGAGGTTTGAGTAGTAACCTCATTGTGTTGAGATGATGTTATTGAGTTGTTTGCTCTTAAGGGGTTGAAAGAGACCCTGTAGTTTTTTTACCACTCCCTGGGCTTTTTGCTCATTTTTTTTCTCTTATGTTTTCCTTCGCAGGTAGCAGAAGAGTCCGGATTGCTGCGAGAAGACGAGGTCTGCCACGAGCTAAATGTCTTATGTAGTAATTGGGAATGGATTGGACAAATGACTTGT
Organism: Benincasa hispida; assembly: GCF_027475165.1. Taxonomy (NCBI): domain Eukaryota; kingdom Viridiplantae; phylum Streptophyta; class Magnoliopsida; order Cucurbitales; family Cucurbitaceae; genus Benincasa; species Benincasa hispida. The sequence goes on along the minus strand of NC_143485.1, from coordinate 5,195,898 downwards.
AAAACCTATTAAACTGTATGGACTTTAATTTCTATATATGAAAACTTGAAGTTAATTTTATCTTTAGCTAAGTCTGAGTTAAAGCTAGATGGGCAGTAGGTATAACAAAAGGATGGTATCTACCGTCTTCACGCCTCCTTCTAGGTAAAAAAAGGTTAGCTCAGGAGGGGGTGTGACACTAATGAAACTGAAAGAGCACAAACTAGAGTGTACATAGTTACGGGTAGGAGGACGATTGTCACTAAATTGTCACAAACTAGAGTGTACATAGCTACGGGTAGGAGGACAATTGTCACTAAATTGATCTAGCATGCAACATGGAATAAAGAGTCCCATAACATAAAATCATAGCACATTTGATAACATTCATAGCATGCATGCTTCACAATATCTATTAAATCATGAAAAACATATCATGGAAGCTTTTCTAAAAATTGTTTGATAAAAATGATAATATTCTATTTATTTTGCCTGACATGAAGACATTTGAATAGTAACGGTACTTACATTGAGATGAATCCAAGAAAATCAAACTCCTTTTCTACAGAAGTCTTGGCCTAAAATTTTAAATTGTTTTTCGATCCAAAACCACCTCAAATTCTCAAACAACGAAATAAGGCTTCACTTACGTTTTTTTCCCCTTCAAATAAGTTATTTTTTTAAATTACATATTTATGTAAATTTCTAAGATGAATTTTCCTATAATGGAATTTAGTGGCAATTAGTTGTTATTACATTTAAATCTTATATAATGCCAAAAGATGCAGTATTCCTTAAATTTCATAAACTCTTGCCACCTCAAAATTAAAGTCTTCGAAAGGAGAAAAATTGAATTGACATTTTGCTTTATTGGCATGCAACCACTGTTGTTTCTAATTGATGTTGTTCAATTCTTCTTTTATTGAGTCTTTTTGTGATAAATCAATGTAGATCATAATTTCATATCTTGTTAGATTTACTTTTGGAGTTAATGTCATGTTAAATGTAAGATTGAATAATTGAAATTTGATGTTGCCAAAGTAACTCTCTCTTGTGGAGATCATTCATGAGGGTGTTTAATGTTGAGTATATATATTTGTGCAAATATTCATCAACCCAAAGGTAGATCAATATTTATGTGAATTACAAACAAACTTGCCGTGATAAATGTTGACAATTATAAGGTGTTTGGTATCTAAATAATTAATCAACCAAAAGATAGTTTATTTATTTAGCATGCATTCACTACCAATTTATTTGATCATTGATCGACCAAATATATGAGTGGAAAAAATTCACGGATAAATGAGGTTTTAGTGCAAGCATACACTATCGATGAAGTAATAAACTTAGAATATTCCAAGTATCGAATCCCAAAGGACTAGATCGATTTTTAAGTTGGTTACAACTGCGAACCAATTAAACCAAGGTAAACAATGAAAAGTTTATATTATGGTAAGTGAGGAAAAAACTGAGAAATAGTAAATAATAATTATCGAGCAGAGGCAAACAATGTTTCAACTTTTTGGGTGTTATGTTATGCCTTAAGTGATGTGACCGCATCATACCAAGACAGTGAGTTATATGAACAACAATCCACTCCTATTCGGTCTTGTGTCAAGTTCCTTTAGGAGGTCAAAATAACAAATGCCCAATATTTTCATGGTTAGCTGGATCTTAGATTAATTTTAATTCAACTTCTTTATCCTATGTTGCCCCTTATTTCTAAGGTGACGGGACAGTCTTATTTCTAGGCTCGAAGTCCCATATCCCTTGTGACATCCGTACACCCTAACCTTAGCATTAGAGGTCCACTAGATCGTTAAATTAAGTGGTTAGTTTAAATTACCAATTTTATCTTTAAATTCAACAGAGAAAATATGTAAAAACAAAGTGGTATGAAATGTAATATTACTCAAGCCATACCAACCCTAGGACATCTATATTGCTCAACCCCTAGAAAGATTTAGCTCATAACTAATGATAAAATAATAATCTTTATTGAATAATAAATCATAGCTACAATATAGAGTTCAATTATGAAAGAAAAGTAAAGGAACTATAAGAAATAAATGAATGATAAATGTTGGAAATTACAACTTAAGAGATTTTGAGACAAGTCCTCAAATTCCTAGTCTTTTCCTAGGTTGATTCCCCTTTTTTAAAGAAGAATTGTCCCTCACCACACACTTTCATGGGATGGGATTGTTGGGATTTATGCCCCGAAGTCTCGTAGTTAATTAGTTCTTTGATATAATAATTGATTATTTTATATATTCAATAATTAGCTATCCATTATGTAAAAAATCCAAAGTTATTTCATGAGACTTGAAACAGTATGTATTGGACATACAGGTGGACCATGTTTCACGTAATAACCTAAAGGATCTATAGTATATGGATTAAGGTTGGGTGCCTTATCCTGATAACACTATAGATAGGATCCACTTTGTAATTGTTACAAATGTTATAAGTGTTACAAATGAATTGATCCAAATCGTTCATGTAAAGACATGCGAGTGGGAGTATCATATACAATGAGTTTGTAGAAGACTGGACCACGATATATTTAATCTTCATTGTAACACTATTGACTGAAGAGATTAATATTTCATAGGATAATCATGTAACTTTATCTCAATCTTGAGTGAGTTATGAACTCCTGTCTATATGAGTAGTCCTTTGATTTGTATGGTGAGAGTGGCTCGAGTTGCCGATTCAATAAGCCTACCATTTTGGGGACTTATTCAAACAAGTAGCTGGGAACATTGCTACACAAGATGGAACTCATTCATACATACCTTTAGGGTATGTAGAGTAGTAGTTCCCTTAAGTGTTGATTTATGGTCTTAAACAAAGGGTACCTGCCCTCTCGCTGGTCCGAAAGGGGCTTGGTTTATGATAGAACCATAAACAAATTGTTCATTGGAGGGATCAGTGGTACTTAAGGAGTAAATGGTACTTATAGGGGTAAAATGGTAATTTGACCCAACTGTAATTACAAACTCTTATGAAGGATGAACTTACTATAATGGTTAAATCCATGGACGCTGAAATATTCTACAGTGCGAAGAGTGCAGTTGTGGGTCTTTAGTGAAGTGATGTTCGTATTAGTGTCCTACATCTCTTTGTAATCTCGTAGTTTGTAAACTTTGTATAAACATATTGTTGTTAATAAAATAAGTGTTATTTTATAAGCATATACCCAATCCAATAAACTAAGATCTTAGGTTATTTTATTTAATTTAAACAAGTATGTAGATGTTGGGTTGTATATCCTAAAACTCATAATTTGTAAAGTTAAATATATTCTATTATTAATAAAGATGTTATTCAACATTTCTTCAATAAAGTTGCTATTGAATCTATAAATTGCATTTGTAAAATCTAAATCCAATAAACTAAGATACATGGCTATTATATGAATATGTGAACTTTATGTAAAGACATAAAGATGGATCAAGTTTGAGTAAATAGCCAAAACGATCTATAGTATATGAATAAGGTTGGGTGCCTTGTTCTGGTAACACTATCAGATGCAACCTACTTTATAGTTATTACAATTTGTTGTAAAGGTGCTACAAACAAAGTGATCCTGATTCATTCATGTATTGACATGAGGAGTGGGGGCGTCTTATGCAATGAGTTTGCATAAGATCAGACCAAGAAATAAATCACTCTTACTTTATAACGTTGTTTACTGTTTAAAGATTTACTATTTCGTTTAGATGACCTAGGTAACTCAATCTTAATATTGAGCTAACTATGAACTCCTGTTTATTTGAGATTATCCTTAGATTTGCATAGGTGAGGGTTGGCTCAATAAGTCTCCCATTTCAGGGGTAAGACCGGGTAGATAGCTGGGGACATAGGGTGCAAGATGGAATTCATGCCTACCTGATTTAGGGATAGGAGAAATGCTGTTCTCTTAAATACTGAATCCAGGTCTTGAGCAAGGGTGCCCACCTTCTCATTGGCCCAGGAGGGGTTTGGTTTATTGATTGGGTCACAAACCAATTGTTCATTAGAGAATCAGTGGAACTTAAAGAGCAAGATGTAATATCAGGGGTAAAACAACGTATTGACCCAGCTGTTATTACGAACAATCTGTGAAGGGTCGACTTACTGATTATGGATAAATCAAATGGACACAAATATATCTACAGTGAAAGAGTGCAACTATCGAGCTATAATGGTGTGATCTAATAGTTAACGAATACTGATTAATTTGCTCTAGAGAGTTTTAGCCAATTAATCTTAAATCGTTGGAGCTCATGATCTGTAGGTCCATAAGGTCCCTCTACTAGCTCGTACAACATGAACACCTTGAATTAATAAATTAAATGAATTTAGAATGATATCAATTTGAATTGCTCAAATTGAATCTCAAATTGAAAATGTTTAAATTGAAATTAGGGTTTGGATTTGAATAAAGTTCTAATTCAAAATTAGGGTTTTATATAATTATATGTGATATAATTAAACGTTTAATTTGGTGAAATTAAATGAAATTGGAGAGTTTATAATATTTAAATGTTGAGTTAAATATTAGTTACATGAATAGGATTCATGTTTAAAATTAGGTGTGTGATTAATTTAATATTTAATATTAAATTATTTAATTAATTAAATATGTTTAATTAATTAAAAAGCAAATTAATTTTTCAATTTCAAATTCAATTTAAGATATTGAATTTTGGTGTTTTGGATTTAATTAATTATGAATTAATTAAATCAAATTTTAGGTAATTTTGGAATTGATTAAAATTTGAAATTCAAAAATGAAAATTTGATTTAAGTGGGAATATCCAACAAAACACACCTAGTAGGAGGTGTTTTCTTAGAATTACACACAAATCCCACTGACTTAGCAACTTGGAGCTAGCATTTGTGGATTCAATAATGCTTGCATGTAAAGGCATAATAAAAGACTTCAAATTTGCCTGAGTCTTTGGTGATTGAGTGGAAAAAAGAAAGGTTCTCTGCAATTTTCTTCTTCTCTCTTCAAACCCACAGAATTCCCTTCACAAATTCACTCAATTTGGAGTTTCACCACTCAAATTGAAGGCTGAGAATAGTAGAGAAGATCTCTTAGTAGTTCACTGAAGAATTGGAGTTGAATTCACGTGAAAAGCAGCTTGGAATTGGGAGGATTCATCAAAGGTATGTTAAACTTGAAACCCTCTTCTGATTTATGTCAAAGCATGCTTTTAGAACTCAAATTAAATGTAACTAAAGTGCTTATTGATTATGTTTTTCTCTGTTGCATGTTAATTTATCTATCAGTAGAGACATACAAGTGGATCTTGTTTAAATATAACCTAAATGGTCTGTAGTAGATGAATAAGCCTGGGTACCTTATCCTGGTGATACTACGGATAGAACCCACTTTGTAGGTATTACAAGTGTTGTAAAGTGCTACAAATAATATGATCCTGATCATTCATGTAGAGACATGTGAGTGGGGGTATCCTATATAAAGAGTTTGTATAAGAACGGAGCACGAAATGATTAGTCTCTTTATATAACGCCGTTAATAGTAGAGGCTTAAATTTCACTAGGATGACCATAGGTGACATGACCTGAATCCTGAGTGAGTTGTGAACTCCTACTCATGAAGGCAGTCCTTTGATTTGTATGGGTAAGAGTGGCCAGATTGCCAACTCAATAAGCCTACCATTTTGGGGATTCGTCTGATTGGGGAACTGGTAACACAGCTACACGAGATGTAATTCACTCCTTCCCTGATGTAGGGGCAAGTAGATAAGTTTCTCCCTTAAGGGTTGATTTCGAGACTTGAACTTAGTGGCCACACCCTCTCCTGGCCTGAGAAGGATTTGGTCATAGTTGGACTATGACTTATTGTTTATTAGAGGGATCAGTGGTACTTAAGGAGTTAGATGTAACTATAGGGGCAAAACGATAATTTTGGCTCAGTTGTACTTACGAGCAATTTGTAAAGGGTCATCGCACTGTTGATTGGTTATATCCAATGGACACAAATTTATCTGTAGTGCGAAGAGTGCAGTTGTCGGTCTTTAGTAAAATGACTGACGGTTAACGGATGTTGGGTAATTTAATTAAAGAGTTTAATTAATTATCCAAGTACCGTTGGAGCTTCAATCTCCAGGTTCATAAGGTCCCTTCTGTAGCTCAATAGAGATTTAATTGAGAATTATTTTTGGATTAATTTGAAGTGTTCAAATTAATCGAGTGAGTTAATTATATATGATATAATTAATTAAATTAATTATATATGTGATTGTTCGCTTGCTATCGTGAGATGGTTTAGGAGTGCATAAAGTAAAACAGATTGGAAGAATAAAGTCTAAGTGTTGCATTCTACCTTGATGCGTTTAAATGAATGCAATGCGTTGGGGCGTTAGTATTATGCACAGAAGGCATACAACTCCTTATAATAATGTTTAAGTTTTCCTAGATTAAACCCAAGTATAAATCTAATCTAGGTTCCTGGCAAGTCCATGGTCGATCACAGGGACTCAGTTTCACTAACACAGATTATGCGTTGTACTTGCAGTAGGATGTTTTTCCTAAATAAATGTGAAAGATGTATTATTTACACTAACATGCTATGCTTGTGCAAGACAATACAAAAGAGTTGAGTGGAAAATGAAGGATCATGTGAAAATGGAATTTAAGTAGGTGGACGCGCCGGTTAAAGATAATTGCACACAACTGATGTATTGTGGATGAAATGAGATGGGTTACTTATCTTTCTGTTCATGCGTTAGACATCATTCAATACTTCTCAATGTGACTAACATACAAGCCTATCTCTAAGATGCATGTGTCTAACCTAGAATGCAACAAACACCAGTAAGTCTATCTCTAGCTGTACTAGGCGTTCTACTTAATGTGGCTTAGCTATTCTTTCGAACAACTAAGTAAAGAAGCTTTCACCAAGTTGTCAAGTTGGTTTAGGTGTTGGAACAGAATTATGCATGAAGTACTAATGCTTTCAACAGAAGATAAATAATAACAAAAGTGATGATCAAATATATGAATTTTATAAAGGATCAATAAGTCTTTACAAAGAACTATATTCAATCAAAATGAAATGGAAATGATATTAAGAGAGAGATTGAGTCAAGCCAAAGAATACAATATCTTGTAGTTCTTTGGCTCAATCTTGTTGTGTACAATCACTTTAAAGAGCCGAGGACAGAGTATCTTTCTCAAGAATAACTTTTTCCACTCCCTGGCCGGCGATGGTGGTGGTTCTCAGCTCCTTCGATCATCTTACACCTCGGCACAACTTGTACAAACTAAAACTAAGTCTACAAATTTACAGAGAGTATGGAACTTCTAATTGTCTGAACTCTTAATTCTGGAGGGTCTTCAAGTATTTATAGGCGTTGGTCTCGTCCACTTGGAGGATGGGCTGCATTTAAGTCCATACCCTGTTCAGCATTAAACTCCATGTCCTGGTTGGCGCCTGAACTCTGGAAGCTTTTCAAATGCCGCTTGCTACTAGAAACTTTTCAGACGCCGCCTATTGCAGGTGCCCATGCTTGCAAGTGGTGATGTGACACAATCAACCCAGAGCAATGAATCTTCTATGTGTTGAATTCCCTCCGACGCATGGCTCATATGTTAGTGCGTTTTCTGTGACACTTGTCTAATGCGTTATTGTCAGTTCTTGCATTGAAATCCTGCAAAGTAATGCGTTAGCACCGCGAATTTTAGTGATAAACTTCTTTTACATGAAATTGCTATTGTTTAAGTAAATCCATGCGTCTCTATTAAAAATGAAGAGAGTTTATCATTAAAAACCCTAATTGTTCTAACTTAAGAGCAAAGATAACTTGTATTTTTACAAGTTATCAGTGATATAATTAATATAATATATTTGATACATTATAAGGTAATATGAGAGGAATTTGAATATGATTCAAATAATAATTATATGAATGTGATTCATGTAATTAAATTTAATATAAATATGATTTATATTAAATATCATAAATAAATTGAGAGGAATTAAATATTTGGATATGATCAAAATATCAATTATATGAATGAGATTCATATAAGTGAGTTTACTATAAATGTGATTTATATTAAATGTCATGCATGGTTGAGAGAAAATACATCTATAGATTATATTGTATTTGATACAATATGTAACTATAGATTATGTGTTTGGGATATAATATATAGTTTATATACATATAATAAGGTTTTATATGTATTATTATTGTTAATTTAATTTTATTAAATTAATATTAATTAATTAAAGGGAGGGAGTTATAACTCACTCCCCCTAATTTCTCTCTGGAAAATACATGATGAGAGGGGTCAGTGAAAGGGATGGTGCAAAATTCATCTTCCTCCATAAAACACTGAGAGAATAGTTCTCTCTGGAAAAAACGAAAAGAGAAGAAAAGTTCTTCTCCTCCCTCTCCACCTCTCCATCTCCTTCCCTCTTCTAAAACCCTAAGGCAAAGCCCACACCTCTTGCCATTCTCAATCCCTAAGGAGAATACAGGAGGCTCCGTTTGGTGGTGTTCTTTTTGAAGAAGGAGATCCGTTCGCGACTCGTTTGAGGGATTCTTGAAGAATAGTCTTTGATGCTTGATTTTATGAAGTGAATTATGGATGATATGCGATGGTGAAAATGCGTTGTGCACTCAAGTTTCCTCAGCGGAATCCAAGTGTAAATTCCACTGAGTTTCCTGGTAAGTCCAGGGTCGAACTTAGGGACTTGTGAAAACAGGTTGCGCTGGTAAATTTTATGAAAACTTTGTGGTAACCAAATAAATAAATAAAGTGTTGGGATTGTTGTTTGCGTTAATGAAAAATAAACAAATGCGGCGGAGTTTGAAAAAAGTTGATAAACGGGAAATGCGATGAGTATGCGGTGAATGGGTTGAGAAAAGATTCAGCTAACACTTCCTAGGGCGCGTTCATGCTATGCAATCATGCAACATGCATACAATAGTAAAGCAACTCTCGGTGCGAATGCCACGGCTTCTAAGGCTAGAACGCATGCGATATATGTGCTTAGTCTATAGGACCTACACATAAGTCTCTATTCTTATTTATGCGATGACGAAATGACACACATACAAATAAGGCAACCACATAATATCATTCTCATCTCTAGGATGCATGCGATGCAGGTTGACAAACAGAGCTTATCTCTAAGTCCCTATCTCTTGTTTATGCAGTTCTAATCTTGCTCTCTCGAGTCTAGATTCTAACCTAGCTCTCTCGAGTCATTAGGTTCTTTCTTTAGACCCTCTCTCGAGTAGCTCTAAAAGGTATTTGGCACAACATAAAACAAGACAATCGCAAGCAATGAACTTCCTAGGTCATGTTAGCTTAGTTCTTATCAACCCATTCGACTAGTTTAGCTACTCATGTGTGCTAAGAGAGTGAACAGATGTAGAAATAGAACTTCCATTGTATAAATATAAAGATGAAGTATAAAATAATAATGCAAATATAGAATAAAGGGCATGGTAGCAATCTCTTGCTGCCCAGGCTTTTACACTGTTTTTCTACTCATACTCAAAAGATAATCTCGCTCTCGCGAGAGTCAGCCTGCTCTCTGCTTCTTCGCCTCAAGGTTCTCTCTCGAGTTGCCTTGAGCGATCTCCGACATCACCACTCTTTTCTTGCTCCGCCTTAAAATGAAAGGAAAACTATGAACAAAAACGTGTGAACTGAAGTATGAAATTTCGAACTGCTGAACCCCTTTTCTGAAGGATGCCCCTCGTATTTATAGAGTATCCAGGGTGAAAGGCGGCTTCTCTCTCATGATTGTACAGATGGGACTTCTTTAATTCCTGACTGATGTGCCGAATAATTGTCACCAAAAAACTGAATGTATTGTGATCGTTATCGGCTATCAACTTAATTCGGATTCGACTGCCATTAATTTTCTGTCCCATCGCGATTAATTAGCCTTTCACCCAGATGTGCCCACCATGTTGTGCTGACCAAGTTGCACCGATCCTTCTCGGACGAATATTTGCGAACACGATCACCGCAAAGCCTAGCGGTGATGCTACGCTCAACCAATGATTTCCTATGATTGAAATTTCCACCTTGCGTCATCGCATATTCTGCATAAAAATACGAAAATCAACTGTTCTAATGCGATGAATGCATGCGACCACAATATTATAAAATCGATGCTTAATGGACGCAATTTAACATGTTTTATCAACGTAAGCCAACATTGTTTAAGAATTTAGCACTATGATAACGTGCATTTTCGCCCGTTATCACACCCCCAAATTTAAACAATGCTTGTCCTCAAGCATAAGCTAAAGATTTCTTTTAGCAAATCGACCACAATGTTCTTTTCCTAGATTTCTCAAGGATACTTCGTTCAAATCCTATATACCAAAGTTTCCTTAAGTCTTATTCAAGTCTCTTCTTAAAATTTTTCTAAGACCTAGGGACTGCAAGCTTAACCTTCGAAAGGACTTTACTAATTTCTGGAACATCGCATGATTTATTTCAAAAAGAATTTTTTTTTTTACCAGGGTGTCAAATGATTTTATCCTGGCATATTTTTTGTCATTGTTATTTTTTTCTGACCTTGCGCTGGTCCAAGTGCCTTGCCTTCATTTTGGCTTGCCCTTATATGTGTCATTTGGACATCCAACTACGAGCAATGTGCTCTTTCTCAAACTATACTCATACCTTTTTGGTAGCAGAGTTGTGGTTATTTATTTTATGTGTTGATCCTGGTGACTTACTTTCGTTTTGGCTTGCCCTCACGTGTGTCATGTGAACATCCAACTACAGGTAAGTGCCTTTCACAATTTAACTCTTATCAACATAGGTTTCCCATTGCGTTGATAGTGGAGTTGTTATTCTCAATTTTTTTTTTTTAAATAGCAAGGTCGAAAATAAATACTTCACCCCCAAATTTAAAATGTGGCAATTTCCTCATTGCCAAAAGATTGATATAAGTCATGCGATGTTCATAGAAAGCTTCGTAAAGAGAGTTTGAAAGAAAGCTAGCAAACCCCTAACTTCTAGAAATATTTCATGAGGTGACTATCATAAAGTTAAGATGACTCTAGTATATACGAAAGAAATAGAAGCATGTTTTTCATCATTGAAATCATACTTGGCAAAGAAACAACATGCGGTAACTTACTAAATTTATCTATGTCAAATGATTGCGGTAATCAAAGAGGATGATGTGATAGGACTTTTAAAACTAAAATGCGATGCGATAGTGCGAAATTTGAAAAAAAGAATATGGAAGAATACACCCCCAAATTTGCGCTGTCGCCCACATTGTGTATTGATGCATCCATCTTTGCGACGATCTCTCTTCTTTGGATTGCGGTGATGGATTAAGATAAGTGGCTTCTTCGCGTAACATTTCTGCAATCCAGCGCCTCGATCGTTGCAAGAAAAAAAAGAGAGAGGGTTAAATATTTTCAAACAAAGCAAAATTCTTTATCACAATCTCCATCTTTTTTTTAGAAATAGAAGATAAGGATAGATACAAAATGAAAATATATAGTGAGAATTCCGAATAGTAGAGAAGAATTGAAGAATTGATGCTTCCCAGAACTTGCGTCCCTGATGGATTGCGATCGTTTGATAACGCAGGGACCACCTACTTCCTTCTTTATTCAAAGTTCTTTAGTTCCACGGAGTCGACGTGGCGATGCCATCCTTCTCCATGATATGCCTTTACTCGCTGCCCATTAACTTTGAATATGTTGTTTCCGTCATCATTTGATAATTCCACCGCACCATGCGGGAATACTTGTCTAACTATGAACGGTTCGGACCAACGTGACTTTAGTTTTCACAGGAAGAGCCGCAGACGTGAGTTGAAGAGTAAGACCCTCTGCCCGACTTGGAGGTTTTTGCCGCATATGTGTTTGTTGTGCCAGCGCTTGGTGCGCTCTTTGTAAATCTTCGGATTTTCATATGCGTTAATCTTCCATTCTTCTAGCTCGACCAGTTGCATTTTTCGTGCTTCTCCTGCTTTCTTCAAATCAAAGTTCAGCTTCTTTACCGCCCCATAGTGCCTTATATTCTAGCTCCAAAGGCAAATGACATGCCTTACCAAATACCAACGCATATGGGGACATAACTATTGGTGTTTTAAATGCAGTCTGGTATGCCCACAATGCATCGTCAAGCTTTGTTGCCCAATCTGTTCATGAAGGCCTTACTACCTTCTCAAGTATTAACTTAATTTCTCGATTGGATACCTCGGCCTGACCATTCGTCTGCGGATGGTATGCAGTGGCCACTTTGTGGAGGATGTTGTATTTTCGTAGTAGCTCCTTGATATTATGGTTGATAAAGTGGGACCCTTCATCACTTATGATGGCACAGGGAGTGCCAAAATGAGTGAAAATATGTTTCTTCGGGAATTGGGAGATGACCGCCGTATCGTTTGCGGCGCATGCCATTGCCTCTACCCACTTGGATACATAATCGACAGCTAATAAAATATAATGCTTACCATTCGAGGGAGGGAATGGTCCCATGAAATCAATCCTCTATACGTCGAACAATTCAAGCTCCAATATGGTGTTCATTGGCATTGCATGTTTCCATGAAATGTTACCTGTGCGTTGGCACCAATCGCACTTCATGGCATAGCCAGCTGCATCCTTAAACAATGTGGGCCAAAAGAATCCACTCTGTAAAACTTTGGCTGCGGTGCGTTTCCCTCCAAAGTGCCCACCATATGGTGAGTCGTGACATTGCGATAATATGCGTTGTTGAGTAGCATTTGGTACGCATAATCGAAAAATTTGGTCTGCCCCTCTTTTATACAGATTCGGCTCATCTCAATAATAATTTCTACATTCATGTTTGAGCTTCTTCTGTTGGTGGTAGGTGTAATCTTCAGGAAATTGCTCACAAACCAGATAATTGACTATATCTACATACTAGGGCACTTTTTCAATATGGAATAGCTGCTCATCTGGGAATACCGCACTCACCTCAGACTTATTGTAGTCAACCTCAGGATTTTTCAGTCTAGACAAGTGATCTGCAACTTGGTTCTCTGTCCCCTTTCGGTTAATTATTTCTATATCAAATTCTTGAAGGAGGAGAACCCATCTGATCAACCTCGGCTTTGTGTCCTTCTTTTTCATTAAGTATTTTATTGCCAAGTGATCAGTATGGATGAGTACCCTTGTTTCAACAGATATGCCCAAAAATTTTCCAACGCAAAAATTACCGGGAGAAGCTCTTTCTCTGTGGTGGTATAATTTGTCCGAGCAGGATTTAATGTTTTACTCGCATATACGATGGGGTGCAAGATTGTTTTTCTCTTTTGTGCCAGAGCTGCTCCCATCGCATACCCGCTTGTATTGTACATAATTTCAAAAGGAAGTGTCCAGTCTGGCGCAATCAATACGGGTGTGGTAATCAGCGCATTCTTCAAAACTCGAAATGTGTTGAGGCAGTTGTTGTCAAATTCAAATTTTCTGTCAGCCTCTAACAATGCACTCAGTGGTCGTGCTATTTTCGAAAAATCTTTGACAAAGCGTCTGTAGAATCCAGTGTGCCCCAAGAAGCTTCGTACAGCCTTCACGCTTGTTGGAGGTGGAAGTTTTTCAATTGCTTCAATTTTTGCTTTGTCCACCTCCAACCCATCTCGGGAAACCTTGTGTCCCAACACTATGCCCTCCTTCACCATGAAATGACATTTTTTCCAATTAAGTACCAGATTCGTCTCTTTGCATCTCTTCAGTATCTTCTCCAAGTTGGCTAGACAAACTTCATAGGTGTTCCCATAAACAGAGAAGTCGTTCATAAAGATTTCAACAGAGTCCTCGAGATAATCTGAAAAGATAGCCATCATGCACCTTTGGAACGTGCTTAGCGCATTGTAGAGGCCGAACGACATATGGCGAAAAGAAAATTTCCCATATGGGCAGATGAATGTGGTCTTTTCTTGGTCTTCTGGAGCTATCATAATCTGGTTGTACTAGGCATAACCATCCAGAAAGCAATAAAAGTCATTTCCAGCTAGACGGTCTAGCATTTGGTCAATGAATGGCAGAGGAAAATGATCTTTCTTTGTGGCCGCGTTCAGCTTGCGGTAGTCTATGTAAATGTGCCACCCAATGACGGTCCTTTGCGGTATTAATTCATTGTTTTCATTCAGGACTACCATCATGCCGCCCTTTTTCAGCACACACTGCATGGGGCTGACCCACGTGCTATCTGCTGTAAGATAGATAATACCCACATCTAGCCATTTAATGATCTTCTTCTTGACGACCTCTTTCATCGCAGGGTTGAGTCTGTGTTGATGTTCAATCGTTGCTTTGTGGTCCTCTTCAAGACGAATGCGGTGCATATAGTACGCTGGGCTAATTCTTCTTATGTCGGCAAGCGTCCAACCAATTGCTCGCACATGCTTCCTTAGAATGCTCATCAACGCATTCTCCTGGTCTTCGTTCAGCTCAGAGGAAATTATAACAGGCAGCTTCTCATTCTGCCCCAAGAATGCGTACTTTAAATGATTTGGTAGGGTCTTTAATTTCAGTATTGGTGGTTCTACTAGGGAAGGTTGCGTTGTTTTTCTTTCTTCTTTTTTTTGTTGGTTCTTCTTCTTGATTTGCAATCATTTTTTCTTCCTTGTTTGTTTTTGTTATGATAGCATTATAGGCAGCAACGGATGTGCTGGCATCCTCTTCTTCATTCTCTTCATCAAACTTTTCTTCCTCAATCAAATTATGGTCATCATCTGAGTCATGCAGGTCTTCCTCATCCGGAAACTTCATGGCACAAATTATGTTAAACTTGAGCTTTTGTCCATTGATTTTCAACGTGATTTCTCCTTTATGCACATCAATCTGAGCACGACCTTTTGATAAAAATGGTCGCCCCAAAATGATGGGCACATTTTTGTCGGCCTCGTAATCCAATATGATGAAGTCGGCTGGTAGGATAAATTTATCGATGGTTATCAGCACGTCCTTCACTTTTCCCTTTGGATGTACCAGAGATCTATCGGCCAGTTGGAGAGTCAGTGGGCACAAGTTTCCCCACATTCAGTTGCCTAAAGATTGATAGAGGCATCAAATTTATGCTGGCTCTCAGGTCACACAAGGCTTGCCCGATGTACAGTTCTCCTATGGAGCAAGGAATAGTAAAGCTCCCAGGATCGCTCATCTTCGATGGAATGATTGATTTTGAACTCTGAGTTAGCGCCACCGTGGTAAACTTACCAGCTCCCATCTTCTTAGTTACCATATCCTTCAGAAACTTTGCGTAGGCAGGCATCTCCTTAATCGCTTCATGAAAGGAATATTAATATGTAATTGTTTTAACATAGACAGAAAGCGTTGGTACTATACCTCTTCGTTCTTTTTCTTCCTTGGTCTCTGTGGGAAAGGGGGTAACTGCACTTTCACGGTTCCCGTCTCATTTGACATTGAGGTCAACGCAACCTCTAGTTCTACTGCTTCTTTTTTTCCTTCATCTTCTTACGTCACCGTAATTTCAGGTTCAGCCGCAATGGGAGCTGTCCGACTATGCTCCTTCTTTTCTCCTTCCATAGTCTTCCCACTTTGCAATGTTACAACCTGGCATTGCTTTTTACCTGATCCCCCCGGGTTGGGTGGGAGTTCTGTTGAACTCAGCAGAGCCCCTTGCGGTCTATTCTTCAGCTCACTCACAATTTGGCCCATCTGTAATTCTAGATTGTGGATGGACGTAACCTGACTTTGAAGCACAGTTTCGTTTTTCTCTATGTGTTGCTTCAGTAGGCTTTCCAAAAAAGAGGATTATGGTGGTTGTGAGCTATTTGCTTGGTTGCTCGTTTGACCGTTGTTGCGTGGGAAGAATCCTGGTGGCCCTTCTTTCTGCGCCACGGGTTGGAAATTCTGTTGCTGATTCTTCCGAGCAAAATTGGGGTGGTTTCTCCATCCGGGGTTGTAGATATTCGAAAAGGTATTATTTTTTACAAAGTAAACAGATTGTGAATTTTGCAGGAAATCTTCCATCACGTGTCCATCATCGTAAGTCGCACACCTTGCGGTATTTTGACTTATTGCGTTGATTTGCCTATTTTATGGTGTTGGGCTACTGATCGCAATTCCCTGCATTAAGTTCATCATTGCAATCATTTGATTTTGTAGTGAAGCAATAGCACCATTACTTGTATCATTGTCTTTGATTCTCAATCACTGGTCTCTCTCTCTATTCTTCATGGTTCTTAGAGATGCGATCCAAGATATTCTTTGCCTCGTCATACGTTTTATCAAGCAGACCACCAGTAGCTGTCGGATTGGCAGTGGTCTGCGAAGCGAGATTCAAACCATGATAAAAAATTTCCATCTGAAGGTAGTCTGGCAAACCATTGTGTGGACAATCCCTGACTAACCTTTTAAACCTTGCCCAAGTATCGTTGAGCGATTTTTCCATGTCTTGTTCAAAATTTGTAATGAGTTTCCTTCGTCTGGCATTCTCAGTAGGTGGAAAATATTTCTTCATAAACTTCTCCACGACCTGTTCCCAAGAAGTGATCTCTCCCGGTTCGAGAGAATATGCCCATTTCCTAGCCTGATCACAGAGAGAAAATGGGAACAAAGTTAGTCAAACTTCTTCGACAGAGACGTTTGGGAACACAAAAGTATTGCTGATTTCAATAAAGCTTCGAAGGTGGGCATGTGGGTCCTCGCCACGCCTTCCTCCGAATTGTCCTGCAGTCTGGATCATCTGCAGCATCACCGACTTCATTTCAAATTTGCTTCCGTCGAGGGCAGGCCACACGATTCCTAGAGAGAAATCATATAGGTTTGGCGATGCATAGTCCCTAATGGGTCTATTGCGATCGTTTGTCAGCAGGATTGGATTTGCCATAACATTGTTATCATTTCGTGCTCCATTTCTAGGCTGCTCCGCCATCCCTTCTTTATCTGATTGTGGTTGCTGTTGGCAGTCTTTCAGTCTCCGTCTAAATGTTCTCTCAATCTTCGGGTCGTAATTCGCCAGAGATTGAGAGTCTGCAAAGAAATCAAAAAATTATCGTTAGCACTCTATTTTGCCAAAGTCCCCGGCAACAGTGCCAAAAACTTGATGCTTGATTTTATGAAGTGAATTATGGATGATATGCGATGGTGAAAATGAGTTTTGCACTCAAGTTTCCTCAGTGGAATCTAAGTGTAAATTCCACTGAGTTTCCTTGTAAGTCCAAGGTCGAATCAGGGACTTGTGAAAACAGGTTGCGTTGGTAATTTTTATGAAAACTTTGCGGTAACTGGATAAATAAATAAAGTGTTGGGATTGTTGTTTGCGGTAATGAAAAATAAACAAATGCAGCAGAGTTTGAAAAGAGTTGATAAATGAGAAATGCGATGAGTATGCGATGAACGGGTTGAGAAAAGTTTCGGCTAACACTTCCTAGGATGCGTTCATGCTATGCGATCATGCAACATGCATACAACAGTAAACCACCTCTCGGTGCGAATGCCATGGCTTCTAAGGCTAGAACGCATGCGATATATGCGCTAAGTCTATAGGACCTACACATAAGCCTCTATTCTTATTTATGCGATGACGAAATGACACACACACAAATAAGGCGACCACATAATATCATTCCCATCTCTAGGATGCATGAGATGTAGGTTGACAAACAGAGCTTATCTCTAAGTCCCTATCTCTTGTTTATGCAGTTCTAATCTTGCTCTCTCGAGTCTAGATTCTAACCTAGCTCTTTTGAGTCATTAGGTTCTTTCTTTAGACCCTCTCTCGAGTAGCTCTAAAGGGTATTTGACACAACATAAAACAAGACAATCGCAAGCAATGAACTTCCTAGGTTATGTTAGCTTAGTTCTTCTCAACCCATTCGACTAGTTTAATTACTCATGTGTGCTAAGAGAGTGAACAGATGTTGAAATAGAACTTCCATTGTATAAATATAAAGATGAAGTACAAAATAACAATGCAAGTATAGAATAAAGAGCCTGGTAGCAATCTCTTGCTACCTAAGCTTTTACATTGTTTTTCTACTCGTGCTCAAAAGATAATCTCGCTCTTGCGAGAGTCGGCCCGCTCTCTACTTCTTCGCCTCAAGGTTTTCTCTCGAGTTTCCCTGAGCGATCTCCGGAATCAACACTTTTCTCTTGCTCCGCCTTAAAACAAAAGGAAAACTATGAATAAAGACGTGCGAACTGAATATGAAATTTCGAACTGCTGAACCCCTTTTTTGAAGGATGCCCTTGGTATTTATAGAGCATCCAGGGTGAAAGGCGGCTTCTCTCTCAAGATTGTATAGATGGGACTGCTTTAATTCCTGACTGATGCGCCAAATAAATGTCAACGAAAAGTTGATTGTACTTATGATCGTTATCGGCTGTCAACTTAATTCGGATTCGGCTGCTATCAGCTTTCTGTCCCATCGCGATTAATTAGCCTTTCACCCAGATGCGCCCACTATGTTGTACTGACCAAGTTGCGGCGATCCTTCTTGGACGAATATTTGCGAACACGATCACCGCAAAGCCTTGCGGTGATGCTACGCTCAACCAATGATTTCCTATGATCGCAATTTCCACCTTACGTCATCGCATATTCTGCACAAAAATATGAAAATCAACTATTCTAATGCGATGAATGCATGCGACCACAATATTATAAAATCGATGCTTAATGGACGCAATTTAACATGTTTTATCAACGTAAGCCAACATTGTTTAAGAACTTAGTATTATGATAACGTGCATTTCTGCCCGTTATCAGTCTTCAAAGGTAAGGGTTTCTGAAATCCTAAGTTTTTCTTTATTAATGCATGCTATAATTTATGTAAATGCATTCTCGTTCTTGATTTACTGTAAAACTTACATTCAATGAAAATTGGATTTGGGACGATCTTACTTCCGCTCAAGGTTCTTTCCTCATAAAGTTCCTTCAATTGGTATCAGAGCCAGGTTGCTAGTTTTCTGATCCCAAATTCCATTTTTTATTGAATCATTTTTACAGTGTAGGTGGATTTTACTGCATTCTATTTAACGTTCATGCGATGAATGGTTTCAATATGAATGTGGTTTTGTTGATGGATGTTTTGGGATAGGATACTTAGTTTTAAGGCTTTATTTCGTTTACAAATTTGGTTTGTAAAGGTCCCTGTTTTGGGCATATTTTTTTTGCTATAGAGTATGTATTTGTTGTGTGAGTCGCTTGTGCTATTCTTGGGAAGCTTCACTGATGTTTTTCAGAGTGATGCTTCGATGAAAAGACGAAGCAGTTCTACAACATCAGCTACATGATGTGTAGCTTTTGCTAAACGAGCGTGTAGCTAATGCTACAAGATCATGTAGATTTTGCTACACCATCGTGTAGCATTTGCTACAATATCGTGTAGATTTTGCTACACGATCGTGTAGCATTTGTTACAAGATCACACAAGTTTGCTACACGATCATTGTAGAGTGTTTTTTGTAGGGTGGTTCGGTTCGAGTGGTTCAAGGCCTAGTTCACCTGTTTCATACCGGATGACTCTTATGTTATAATAGTTAGCTTTTTAACTTTCCTTTAAGGTTTCCTATCCCGGGTATGTTCTATATTATATGTCATATTGTATGTCATATAGTTTTAAAACCCACCATAGATTATGCATTTATATTCATGCATCATTTTATATTATAAGTGTTATAATGTATGTATGTGCATGATTTAAATTATAAAGCATGTTCATGCATCATATAGTATAAATGTTATAGTATAAGTATGCATGCATTATAGCATTTCCATGCATCATTTATGTTATCATTGTTATAATATAAGGTTGAATGTATGTATGAGAAGTATGCTATAGTATGATTCATTATCTAGTTATATAATTGTTATATATATTAGTAATGAATGGAGATTGCATGAAGCATGCAGTTACCTTAGGTTAATTTATAAATGTTATGATAACTAAAGTATGTCAAGCATGCAATGGATGTTTTAATTGTTTCATTTATTTATAATCGTTATAACCAAATGAAACTAGAATTAAAATCGATAATTAAGAGTTGCATGTAAACCTTAGGTTATAATCATTTTTTTAAAAATCGTTTTAAAATATGATTGAGATAGACCTAAGTTCACAAATTTCTAATGAGTACCTAAGTTCACAAATTTCTAATGAGATTAAAAATTAGATTAATCTTTTTTAATCGATTTAATAGGATTGAATTGATTTCAATAAAAGATTAAATTTGTAACAGAAATATTTATAAGGGATCTTTTGTCTCAGGTGGGTTCTGGCTAGGTTAGGGTACTTAAGATGACATAAACGTCACACCCCTACCTAAGAACCTACCTGAAAAAGTGAATTAGATAAATTTGCTACAAGCATGCGATTGTTGATTAACATTTTTTAAAGTATTTAACGAATATTAATCAAAATTGTTTAACTTTCCAAAATAAGTGTTACTTTTGGGCAAACTTAAATAATCACTTAGTAAAAATAATTAACCGTATTTTTCCTAGGTAAATTAAACTCTACGTTGTTAAAATACTCAATGGGAGAAAAAGATGTATATGATACATCAATTTTTCCACTCACGTTTCTCCCTTAATATTCACAGCGTGAGACTCATGCTTGGCCTTGGCCCTGGGAGCGTCCCCCTTCGAATGGTGTTTGCATGGGTCAATATGAAGGTGAATGAAGAGAGTATTTATAGTAAATGAGAGAGGGATGTGTGTCAACATATCCTATGGTCATTTTCATTGGTTTGCACCGTGAGATCTTCTTGCACGACCTCGAGGTGCCTTGGGAGCGTCCCCCTTCAGATGGTTTGTGCAATTGGTCAATATCAAGGCGAACTCCAAAAATGGATAGGATCGCTTTAGTTTTTGCCCCAATTGGTTTCTTCCTTTGATTGGCTCATTGGGGTGGAACACTAGGGTCTAAAATGGAGGGTCACACTTACGAGAAATTATTAAGTAAGTTAATGATTTCTTGACCAAATAAATGATGACTAATTATTATAGGAATAAGAGTTATTCTGGTGTAATGATTGGTTGATAGTGTCTCAATTCAGTGAAGGGACAACTGACTATCCTTCGATGGCTTTTGTCCTAAATCACTGAAGCGTCATTGCAAAATTAGATGTTAAATGGGGTTCATTTAGATTTTGCTAAAACTGATTGGATTTTTTAAGAGCTATGTTAAAATCTAATGAGGATCAATGTGTTTATTTATCAACAACTATGTCAAATAGCGTTTTTTCGTTAGTTGCTTTTTCTAGTTTGACTGATTTTAATTACATGATGTGGAAAGAACCCATTAAAACATTTTTCGTGGTAAACGACCTCGAAATTGTCATGATTGAGGATTGTCCTCAAGTTTTAAATGCACCATGAAATGTTCATGATCCATATGAGGTGTGGACGAAGACTAATTCTAACGCCCTAGTTCATATTTTGGCAAGCATACCTGACGCATTGACCAAAAGGTTTGAGAACATAGTCATTGCACATAAGATCATGGAATCAATGCGAGAATTATTTGAACGAAAGTTTTCTTGATTAAAAAAAAGGGGTGAAACCAGTAGTGTCAGTTCTCAAGATAATTTCCAGTCCATATTGAATGTCATGGGACTAATAGAAAAAGTAATCATTGCCAACTTTGATGAAGTTGTCGACGAAGATTGTCCTCTGAGATGAAACTTAGAGTTTATGACTTAGGTTGTGGAGTTGATCCCACTACTCTCCAGAAAAAGCAGAACTCCAAAGAAAATAAATTTGATTTATTTGTCTTGGAGATGTGCTTAGTAGAGAATGATGATTCTGTCTGGATAGTTGATTCAGGAGCTATTAACCACGTGTCTTCTTCCCATAAAAGATTTAATTCCTGAAAAACAGTTGGAAGCTGGAGAGATGACTTTTAGAGTCGGTACTGGTGAGGCCGTTTCAGCTATTACTGTAGGCAGACTTAACTTATTTTTGGACAAGAAACGATATATGTTATTAGATGACGTATATGTAGTTCCTCAATAAAGGAACTCTTATATCAGAGTTCCTCTGAGTAGAAGTGGATATTTCCAATTCATTGTGATAGAATTTCCAATTCAAACAAACAGATATGCATTAACAACGCTAAATTACTGGCATGCTTAAAGGATTAATAAGTAAGAGACCTAGAGAACGTACCAGATGAAGACTTTTCTTCACTTGAAATCTTGCTCTCTCCACGAATGACCTCTCACTCTTGCTAGACCAACAAGTAATCGTCCAGTAACACCCCGGTCGTCTACACAAATAGCTTCACACGAACATAAGAAAACGAGGACAACACCACCATTCGGAGCCCTCAGTATTCTCGGAGTGAGAATTCAAAGGGTGGGCTTTGTTCGGATTTGGTAGAGG
Source organism: Benincasa hispida (assembly GCF_027475165.1). Classification (NCBI taxonomy): domain Eukaryota; kingdom Viridiplantae; phylum Streptophyta; class Magnoliopsida; order Cucurbitales; family Cucurbitaceae; genus Benincasa; species Benincasa hispida. Next base: position 5,173,578 of record NC_143485.1, on the reverse strand, counting down.
GTAGGAGGAAAAGAGATCGTATACAACGATCAAGCAAGTGGGAGAAAGACTCGTCTATCGTATAGACAAAATGCTTGATCGTTTAGGAAAAGGTAAGCGATCGTCTATACGATCGTGTAGGAAAAGCTAAGTGATCGTCTATACGATCGTTTAGTAAAGCTCGGGTGCTAAATGATCGTTTAGTAAATGGCATGCACAAGTGTAAGCGATCGTAACGATCACTTAGTAAATAGCACTATTGTATAGGCTCTGATTTACTAAGCGATGACTCTCTCAAAACACTATGCCATCAAATGCTTAACACACCGTGAGCTATATAAGTGTCTCAAAACGTTCTTCATCTTACTCATCAGTTACGAAAACAGAAGAGACGCCGGCCAATAATCCCATAATTGTCCAATTAATAAATAATAAATATAATCACATTACATTCATAACCTATGGATTAATATCACATATTTAATCATAGTAATTTTTTTCTCCACTAGATATAAATCATATTTATATCCATTTTCCTCCAAATTAATGTATCTCATACATAAAGTCAATTATATCATATATAATTAACTAGTTCAATTATATCATATATAATTGAATTCCCTCTTGTCAATTTGAATATTTCAAACTGACCCAAAAACTTATTATCAACTTGTATCCAAGCTACCAAAGGGACCTTATGGACCTATGGCTCGTAGCTCCAACGGTACGTGAATAACTGCCTAAACTCTTTAGCCACGATATCCATCATCCGTTAACTGCCAAGCATTCCACTAAAGATCAACAACTGAACTCTTCTTACCACAGATATATTTCTATGTCCATCGGATATAACCAATCATCAATACGATGACCCTTCACAGATGTTCATAAGTATACCTGGGCCAATTTATCATTTTGTCCCTGTAGTTACATCCTACTCCTTAAGTACCATTGATCCCTCTAATGAACAATACAATATAGTCCTAATATGTGTGAACACCTCTCAGACCATGAGAAGGTGTGTGGCGCCACATCGTTTAAGCCTCGGGATCAACCCTTAAAGGAGCAATCTATCTACTTACCCCTACTTCGGGGAAGAAGTGAACTTCATCTTGCGTAGCTGAGTTCCCAGCTCCCAAATCAGACGAATCCTCAAAGTGGTAGGTTTGAGTCGGCGCTTTGGCCACTCGCACCCATGTAAATCAAAGGACTGCCCTCATTGGCAGGAGTTCCCAACTCACTCGGGATTGAGGTCATGTTACCTATGGCCATCCCAGTGAAGTGAAGTCTCTTTCATGAACGAGGTTATATGACGAGACGTTAACACTTCGTGGTCAGGTCTTATACAAACTCTTTGTATAGTATGCCCCGCTCGCATGTCCTCTACATGAATGATCAGGATCAGACCATCTGTGACAAGTCACAACACTTATAACTATTCCACAAAGCGGGCCGCGTCCGTAATGTTACCAGGATAAGGTTTCCCTCCTATATCCATATACTATAGACCATTTTGGTTATCACTTAAGACATGATCCATTTGTATGTCACCACATACATGCTTAAGTTACATAAAGACAACCAGGGATTTTAAGTTTATTGATTTGTGGTAAAGCAAATAAAACACCCAAATGTGCAAAGTCAAGAAGTGAAGTAAATATCAAATATTATACATCACAAGCGTTCGTATAAACTTTTTACAAACTACAGGACACGAGACTTTAGGGCATCAACCCCAACAATCTTCCACTTGTCCTAAAGCAAAGTGGGGTGTACAAAAACAAGTACAAAATAATAAACTAGGGCATAAAAACCCAGTACAATAAAATCTCCCACTTGCTCTAATCCAGCCGCAGGCGGTACCATAGACCTATGCTTTGAAGGTGACCCTCAAACACTATAGCCGTAAGAGCCTTCATAAACGGGTCAGCAACATTGTGCTCCGAGGCAATCTTCGTGATGATCACGTCTCCTCGATGCACTATCTCGCGGATCAGATGATACTTTCGCTGTATGAGTTTGCCGCGCCTGTGACTCCTGGGCTTCTTGGAGTTTGCCACAGCACCACTATTGTCACAATAAAGGGTGATGGGCCTAGACATATCTGGAACAACTTCTAGCTCTGTCAAGAACTTCCTGAACGAGATGGCCCCCTTAGCAGCTTCACAAGTCGCTACGTACTCGGCCTCCATCATGGAGTCGGCGATGTACCCTGCTTGCTACACCATACTACAACTCCTCCGTTAAGAGTAAAAACTAACCCTGAAGTGGACTTCCGAGAGTCCTTATCAGTAGAGGTGTACATGGGTTTGGGGTGGGTTGGGTTGAGGGTATTTTTCGGACCAACCTGAAAATTCAGGTTGGTTTGATTGGCAACCCAAATGATGCAAATAAAGTTTCCAACCCAACCCAACCCAACCTTTAAAATTCGGGTTGAATTGAGTTGGGTTGTCGAGTTATAACTTATTTTTTTATGTTTAATGAAAAATATGTAAATTTAACACATGACTAATAACTAAAATCTCATAAAATTAAGATGCTAAATACCAAATATCTATGATATCTATTGTAAACTTTAAACAAAGACAAATATCATAACAATTTTAAAAGAAAAATATTAAAAATTCAAAAATTAATCAATACAAAGAAATCAAACTTTAAACAAAGAGGAATATATATATAAAATTCGGGTTGGGTTGGGTCAACCCAAATTTTTTTTAGCCAACCCATAACCAACCCAACCCAATAAAATTAGAAAAATTCAACTAAACCCAACCCAACCCTAACATTTTGGGTTGGGTAGTCCAGATTGTTCGGGTTGTCGGGTAATTTGAAAACCTCTACTTATCAGTCTGAAAGTCAGAATCCGTGTATCCAATAAGGATCAAATCCCTAGACCCATACACGAGCATGTAGTCCCTCGTTCTCCGAAGATACTTGAGGATGTTCTTAACTACGGTTTAGTTTCCCTGAGCTGGGTTAGACAGATACCTATTGACTATTGCCACAACATAGTAGATGTTTGGCCTAGTGTAGAGTATCACATTCATCAAACTGCCAACGGTAGATGCATATGAGATCCGTCTCATCTCCTTAACCTTTTGAGGCGTCTTAGGACACATGTCCTTAGACAAAGTGATTCCATGCCTGAATGGTAGTAGGCCCCTTTTGGAGTCCCGTCTCATCTCCTCAGCCTCTTGAGGCATCTTAGGACACATGTCCTTAGACAAAGTGATTCCATGCCTGAATGGTAGTAGGCCCCTTTTGGAGTCCTGCATTGAGTACTTGAGCAAGATCTTGTCAATATAGGATGCCTGAGACAGCACTTGCACTTTGTTCTTACGATCCTGAAAGATCTGTATACCCAACACAAACTGAGCCTCTCCCAAATCTTTCATTTGAAATTGGATCGCTAGCCAGTTTTTAACTGCAGTCAGTAGACCTACATCATTCCCAATTAGTAGTATATCATCTACATACAACATTAAGAAAACTACTGAACTGTCGATCTTCTTGTAAACACAAGGTTCATCAATATTTTGGTCAAAGCCATACAATTTGATCGCAGTATCAAACCGAATATTCCAAGATCGAGGACGCTTGTTTCAGCCCATAAATGGACTGATTCAGTTTGCAAACTTTTTGCTCTTGACCTTGTGCAATGAATCCTCATTTAGAAAAGCTGTCTTGACGTCCATTTGCCAGATCTCATAATTATAATAAGTGGCAATGGACAAGAGGATGCAAATCGACTTTAACATGGCAACAAGTGAGAAAGTCTCCTCATAGTCGATTCCCTCCACCTGGGTATAACCTTTTTCCACAAGTCGAGCCTTGAAGGTTTACACCTTCCTATCAGCACCTTGTTTGCACTTGTAAATCCATTTACTACCTATAGGTCTTACCCCATCAGGCTGATCTATAAGATCCCAGACTGAGCTTAAGTACATCGACTCCATCTCGAGATTCATAGATTTGACCCATTCATCCTGGTCAACATCCTTCATTGCCTTTTAATAAGACAACAAATCCTCAAACGTCGACATCTGCCACCATATCGGAACCTAATTTCTATTTCCTATCTAATTGAACAAAAATATTCCATATCCTTCTCTGAGAATTAAATGTTTATTTTTAAGAATGGAATGGAGTTAGGTTTTGGTTCAATGGAAAATAACTTATATGTACTAAGGTCATTAGTCATAAAAGTCGTATCAATGTTGAAATGTTCAAAATAGCAACAACTATAAAAAGACCGAGAATTTCTCCTAAAGAAAATGTCCATCTTTGGCATCTAAGGTTAGGTCACAACAATCTCAATAGGATTGAGAGGTTGGTGAAAAGTGGACTTCTAAATGGTTTAGAAGTAAACTCTTTACCAGTATGTGAGTCATGCCTTGAAGGCAAAATGACCAAATGACCTTTTACTGGAAAAGGTTATAGAGCAAAATAAACCTTGGAGCCTATACATTCAGACCTCTATGGTCTGATGAATGTAAGAGCAAGATGAGGGTATGAATATTTCATCTCTTTCATAGATGATTATTCTAGATTTGGGTATCTATACCTAATGCAACATAAGTCTGAAGCTCTTGAAAAGTTCAAGGAGTACGAGACTAAAGTTGAAAACTTGTTAGGTAAAAAAATAAAAACACTACGATCAGATTGTGGTGGAGAGTATATAGACTTAAGATTCCAAAATTATATGATAGAACATAGAATCACATCCCAAGTCTCAACCTCAGGTACACCTCAACAGAATGGTATATCAAAAAGGAGAAATAGAATCCTGTTAGACATGGTTCGGTCTATGATGAGCTATGCTCATCTTCCTGACTCATTTTGGGGATATGTAATAGAGACTACAGTTTATTTTTTGAACAACGTTCCCTCAAAGAGTGTTTATGAAACACCTTTTGAGTTATAGAGAGGTTGTAAAGGTAATTTACGCCACTTCAGAATTTGAGGATGTCCAACCCATGTGCTATTGACAAACCCCAAAAATTTGGAACCTCGTTCAAAAGTGTGCCTATTTGTAGGCTACCCCAAGGAAACGAGAGGTGGATACTTCTATGATCCAAGTGAGAATAAAGTGTTTGTATCGAAAAACGCTACCTTTTTGGAAGAAAACCACATGAGGGATCATAAGCCATAAAGAAAAATCATTTTAGGTGAAATTTCTAATGAATCTACTGAGACTTCAATAAGAGTTGTTGAAGGGGTCGATACATCAACAAGAGTTGTTGATGTCAGTTCATCTAGTCATCCATCTCAAGTGTTGAGATTGCCTCGATGTAGTGGGAGAGTTATGAACCTACCTGTATGCTACATGGGTTTAACAGAAGCCCAAAACATCATATCTGATGATGGAGTTGAGGATTCATTGTCTTATAAACAAGCAATGGAAAATGTTGACAATAATGAATGGATTAAAGCCATGAATCAAGAAATGGAGTCCATGTACTTCAATTTTTCTAGGAGCTTGTAGATCAACTTGATGGGGTAAAATCTATAGGTTGTAAATGGATCTACAAGAGAAAAAGAGGTGTAGATGGAAAGGTACATACCTTTAAAGCTAGACTTGTGACAAAAGGTTATACACAGGTTGAGGGAGTGGACTATGAAGAAACTTTCTCACTTGTTGTCATGTTAGTCTATCAGGATTCTCTTGTCCATAGCCACATACTATGACTATGAAATATGGATAATGGACATCAAGACTTGTTTTCTTAACGGTAATCTTAAAGAGATCATCTACATGAATCAACCAAAAGAATTCATTGAACAAGATCAAGAGCAAAAAGTTTGCAAGCTTAATCGGTCCATTATGGACTGAAACAAGCATCTCGATCTTGGAATATAAGATTTGATGCTGTGATCAAATCTTATGGCTTTGATCATAATGTTGATGAGCCTTGTGTTTACAAGAAAATCATCAACAACTCAGTAGCTGTCCTTGTGCTGTATGTGGATGATATCCTACTCATTGGGAATGACGTAGGTTTTCTGACTAATGTAAAGAAATGACTAGCCGCTAAATTCCAATGAAAGATTTGGGAGAGACGCAGTTTGTTCTAGGGATCCAGATTATAAAGGATCATAAGAACAAAAGGTTGGCTTTGTCTCATGCATCGTATATTGACAAGATGTTTGTAAGATATTGATGCACAATTCCAAGAAGGATTTATTACCTTTCAGGCATGGAATTGTATTGTCTACGGAATAGTGTCCTAAGACTCCTCAAGAGGTTGAGAAAATGAGACGAATTCCTTATGCATCGGCTATTGGCAGACTTATGTATGCAATGTTATGTACTCGACCTGACATTTGCTATGCAGTAAGAAGTCGATATCAGTCCAATCCAGGATTAAATCATTGGGCGGTGGTCAAAACGATCCTCAAGTATCTTCGGAGAACAAGGGACTATATGCTCGTGTATAAAGATAAGGATTTGATCCTTACAGGATACACAGACTTTGACTTTCAGACTGATCGAGATTCTCGAAAATTCACATTAGGGTCAGTGTTTACTCTGAATGAAGGATGTATAGTATGGCAAAGCATCAAGCAGGGATGCATCACAGACTCCATTGTGAAAGCTGAATATGTAACTATTTGTGAAGCTGTTAAAGAGGCTGTTTGGCTTAAGAAGTTCCTTACTAATTTGGAAGTTGTTCCGAATATGTCTTTGCCCATCACACTTTATTGTGATAACAGTGGTGCTTGGAAAATTCTAAGGAACCTCGGAGTCACCGAAGAGACAAGCACATAGAGCGAAAATATCATTTGATTCGGGAGATTGTGCATTGAGGTGACGTGACTGTCGTGAAGATTGCTTTGGAGCACAATGTTATTGATCCGTTTAGAAAGGCTCTCACGGCTAAAGTGTTCGAGGGTCATCTAGAAAGTTTGGGTCTACGGGATATGCAGCATATTGTCTAGGGCAAGTGGGAGATGTTACTGGGGTGTAGTGTATGCCCTAGTTATTGTGATATTGTACTTTCTTTTTATTGTACATTAGGCTCTCTAAGCTTTAGGACAAGTGGGAGATTGTTGGGATTGGTATCCTAAATCTTCTTGTAATCTCGTAGTTTGTAAACTTTGTATAAACATATTGTTGTTAATAAAATAAGTGTTATTTTATAAGCATATACTCGATCCAATAAACTAAGATCCTAGGTTATTTTATTTAATTTAAACAAGTATGTAGAGACATACAAGTGGATCTTGTTTAAATAATAATCTAAATGGTTTGTAGTAGATGGATAAGGTTGGGTACCTTATCTTGGTGACATTACAGATATGGCCCACTTTGTAGGTGTTACAAGTGTTGTAAAATGCTACAAATGATCTGATCCTGATCATTCATGTAGAGACATGTGAGCGAGGATATCCTATATAAAGAGTTTGTATAAGATTGGACCATGAAATGATTAATCTTTCTATATAATGCCGTTAATAATAGAGACTTACATTTCACTAAGATGACCATAGGTGACATGACCTAAATCCTGAGTGAGTTGTGAACTTCTGCTCAAGAAGGAAGTCCTTTGATTTGTATGGGTGAGAATGGCCAGATTGCTAACTCAATAAGCCTACCATTTTGGGGATTCGTCTGATTGGAGAGATGGGAATACAGCTACATGAGACAAAATTCACTCCTTCCCCGATGCAGGGGCAATTAGATAAATTTCTCCCTTAAGGGTTGATTCCGGGGCTTGAACATAGTAGCCACACCCTCTCCTAGCCCGAGAGGGACTTGGTCATAGTTGGACTATGACTTATTGTTCATTAGAGGGATCAGTGGTACTTAAGAAGTTAGATGTAACTACAAGGGCAAAACGGTAATTTTGCCTAACTGTACTTACGAGCAATTTGTGAAGGTCATTGTACTGTTGATTGGTTATATCCAATGGACACAGAAATTTATCTGTAGTATGAAGAGTGCAGCTGTCGGTCTTTAGTGGAATGACTGGCAATTAACGGATTTTGGGTAATGTAATTAAAGAGTTTAATTAATTATCCAAGTACCGCTGGAGCTTCAATCTACAGGTTCATAGATCCCCCTCTATAGCTCAATAGGGATTCAATTGAGAATTATTTTCAAATTAATTTGAAGTGTTCAAATTAATTAAGGAAATTAATTATATATGTGATATAATTAATATAATGTATTTGATACATTATAATATAGAGTAATATGAGAGTAATTTGAATATGATTCAAATACTAATTATATGAATGAGATTCATATAATTAAATTTAATATAAATATAATTTATATTAAATACCATAATAAGTTGAGAGGAATTAAATATTTGGATATGATCCAAATATCAATTATATGAATGAGATTTATATAAGTAAGTTTACTATAATATAAAGTTAATTTCAAATGAGATTTAAAATTAAACTTTATAATAAAAGGAGATTTATTATTTGAATATGATTTAAATAATTAATATAAGCAAAATTCATATTAAAACTATATGTTAAAATTTAATGTGAATAAGATTCATATTAAAACTATAGGTTATGAGAGAGAAATATTTGAATAAGATTCAAATATTTAATTAATTAAATATTAGATATTTAATTTTGTAAATTAATTATTTAATTAATTTATTTAATTTAGTTATTAATAATTAATTAAATTATTTTATTTTATTTTATTTAACAAGAAGTGGGTGAAGTGGGAGTTATTCCCACTTCACATTAAAGAAGGGGATAAGTTATTTAATCTAATTAAATGGATTTCATTTCATTAATTAAATAGGAAGTAGGTGAAGTAGGAGTTGATCCACACTTCACGTTAAAGAAATGAGAAAAGTTATTTTCTCCTTGAATAGTTTGCTCTCTCAAGTCTTTCATAGAGAAAAAGTTTTTCTGTGAATTTTCTCTTGCTATTCCCTTTCTCTTTCAAAAGATGGTTTCCATAAACCGGTCCTTATCAAGAGAATAGCAGGGAAGATCAATGGTAGTTTCCAAAGTTTGTTCGACCAAGATGCCTTACGAAGTTTTTTCTGAAGAGTGGGAGAAGATTTGAAAAGTATCTTCAAAGGTATGTTTCTTCTTCCCTCTAATTTCATGCTTGACATACTACATATTGATGTATGTTTTCTCTTCTCTGTGTTATAATTTTAAAACAAAATCGAAGCACAATGATCACTTGCTTCTGTTGTGGGATTCGATCCCTTCAAGGATGACCTAGAATGGTTACACCTTAGAGAAACTTTCATTCTTGAGGCTGAGAAACTTTCATTCTTGAGGCTACTGACTTGAGAAGTTGAGAAAACGCCCAAAGAATTCGGAGATAGGGAGTTGTTCCGAAATGAAGAGCTTCTCCTTCTTTTATAAGCCTCAAATTGGTTAAGAATGGCCTAAATCCATGCTTAGAGGATTTACAAGGTGAAATCGGAGTTGAACAACTGCTTGGAACGTGAAAAGGACAACCACCATTGACTGGGTTGAATTCTAGAAAATTAGGACTCAATAATGGGCCATAATAAATGTGGTGATGTGGCCGCATTGAACAAAAATCATCAACTTCATCAAAATCACTTGCCAAAGTTCTTAAAATCACCTAAAAAACAATAGATAAAATTGTTTAAGATCACTAAGACCCTCATAAGCTCATTTTAGCTCATTTAGATTAAATTTAAGGAAAAACACATACAAAAGTCCATTTTTCTATATAAAAAATGTGCAAATAAAGGCTTAAAAACATGCATTTCATGACATGTATCGATCATTATACTAAGACTACTGCTTATGATTTATTACTGTCCAAAGACTTGATGTTGATGTTGTGTTTGAAAGAACTCTAAATAGAGAACCAGTGAGCGGAAGTAGATCGTTCCAAATCCTATTGAGTAAGAACATAAACAATTACAGTCTAACGGAAGAGATTATGCATAATCAATAAATTACAAGCATGCTTCTTTAATTGAACAAGTGATAAATTATGCAAACCTTTAAAGAACTCTTTCTTCAAGTATCCCTTGATCAATCTCCAACGCGTCCAAAGAAGAACTCGAACGCAACGATCAGAACAGCTAACAGCACGAACTAAAGAATCCTCGATCACTATTGAGTGCAACTCGATCATCGACTTTCGAACAAAACAAGAACACCGCCACAAGAGTCTTGGTATTCTCGGTGTGGGAATCCAGAAATTGTGGGCTTTGTGTGACTTTAGATAGAGGAATGAAGGAGGTAAATGATCGAGTAAGTGTGAGATGAAAGAAGTCTATCGTATAGTCTCGATACTCGATCGTGTGGTAAGAAGAAGCCTACGGTATAGTCTTGCTACTCGATCATGTAGTAATGAGTAACTATCATATAGTAAATTTGGTACTCAATCGTTTAGTCTGCGAGACGCTATCATTTAGTCAAACGTTTTTGCTCGTAGTCTTTCTTTTTTGTGATACCGATTCAATGAATCATCAAACCTTGACTTTGGAAAACCATTTCCCTTTTTATCTCACAGTTACAATAACTGTGCATAACCTCCCACTCAAGTCGGTTATTAAGAAAAATAATAATTAATTTTCACATAATTAATATATTATAAATAAATATAATAACCAACTCATCATATTATATTTATAACCTGTAGTTTTAATATTTTATCATATGAAACATATAGTTCTTTTTTCTATTTTATGGTATTTAATATAAATCACATTTATATTAATTCCTCCAATTAAAAATGTATTAAATACATCATATCAATTATATCACATACAATTGAATCAATTTAATTAAATCATATATAATTAAATTTCCACTTGTTAATTTGAACACTTCAGACTAACCCTACATCTAATTCTCAACTTGAACCCATTGAGCTACCAAGGGGACCTTATGAACCTGTAGCTTGAAGCTCCAACCATACGTGAATAACTGACTAAACTCTTTAATCACGAGATTCACCATCCATTAACTGTTGGTCACACCATTAAAGACCAACAGTTGCCCTCTTCTTACTATAGATATATTTCTGTATCTATATAACCAATCAATAGTGCAACAACCCTTCACAAATCGTTCGTAATTATAGTTGGGCCAATTTAGCATTTTGCCCCTATAGTTACATCTAACTCCTTAAGTACCACTGATTCCTCTAATGAACAATAAGTCATAGTCCCACTATGACCAAGTACTCTCGGGCCAGGAGAGGGTGTGGCCACCATGTTCAAGACTTGGAATCAACTCTTAAGGGAGCAATTTATCTACTTACCTCTGCTTCGAGGGGTGAATTCCGTCTTGTGTAGCTGAATTCCTAGCTCCCCAATCAGACGAATCCTCAAAATGGTAGGCTTGTTGAGTTAGCAATCTAGCCTCTCTCACCCATACAAATCAATGGACCGCCCTCATGAGCAGGAGTTCTCAACTCACTCAGGATTAAGGCCATGTCTTCTATGGTCATTCTAGTGAAATGTAAGTCTCAATTATCAATGGCGTTGTATAAAGAGACTAATCATTTTGTGGTCCGATTTTATACAAACTCTTTATATAGGATACCCTGCTCGCATGTCTCTACATGAATGGTCAGGATTAGACCATTTGTAGCACTTTACAACACTTGTAACATCTACAAAGCGGGTCGTATCCGTAGTGTCACAAGGATAAGGTATCCCTAATTTATCCTTATACTACAGACCATTAAGGTTATTATTTAAGGCACGATCCACTTGTATGTCTCCACATACATGTTTAAGCTACATGAAATAACCCTGAATCTTAGTTTATTAGATTGAGTAAATGCTTATAAAATAACATTTATTTTATTAGTAACAATATGTTTACAGAATGTTTACAAACTACGAGACTATCAGGAGAATTAGGACACCAATCCTAACAATCTTCTACTTGTCCTAAAGCCTCGTGAAACTAATGTACAATTCAAAACAGTACAAAATATAATAAACTAGGGCATACTCTATACCCTAGTAACAGCTCCCACTTGCCCTAGACAAGGTGCCACATATCTTGTAGACCCAGACTCTCCAGATGACTCTCGAACACTTTAGCCGTGAGAGCCTTTGTAAACGGATCAACAACGTTGTGCTCTGACGCGTTCTTCGTGACAATCACATCACCGCGATGCACAATCTCCCTAATCAAATGTTACTTCTGTTCTATGTGCTTGTCTCTTCGGTGACTCCAAGGTCCCTTAGAATTTACCACAACTCGTTGTTATCACAATAAAGTATGATCGACAAAGACATATTTGGAACAACTTCCAAATCGGTAAGGAACTTTCTAAGCCAAACAGCCTCCTTAGCAGCTTCATAAGTAACTACGTATTCAGCTTCCATAGTGAAGTCCGCGATGCATCCTTGCTTGATGCTTCACCATACTACATCTCCTCCATTCAGAGTGAACATTGACCCTGATGTCGATTTTTTAGAATCTCTATCAGACTGAAAATCAGAGTCTGTGTATCCTGTAAGGATCAAATCCTTATCTTCATACACAAGTATATAGTCCCTCATTTTTCGAAAATACTTGAGGATTGTTTTGACTGCCATCCAGTGATCTAATCCTGGATTGGACTAATATCGACTGACAATCCCTGTTGCATAACAAATGTTAGGTCTAGTACATAATATTGCATACATAAGGCTACCAACAGCCGATGCATAGGGAACCTATCTCATCTCCTCAACCTCTTGAGGTGTTTTAGGACACTGTTCCTTAGACAATACAATTTCATGCCTAAAAGGTAATAAACCCCTCTTGAAATTCTGCATCGAGTACCTGATCAACATCTTATCAATTTACGATGCCTAAGACAAGGCCAACCTTTTGTTCTTACGATCCCTTATGATCTGAATTCCTAAAACAAACTGCGCCTCTCCCAAATCTTTCATTTGGAATTAGACGGCTAGCCATTTCTTAATGTCAGTTAGAAAACCTACATCATTCTCAATGAGTAGGATATCATCCACATATAGCACAAGGAAAGCTACTGAGTTGTTGATGATTTTCTTGTAATCACAAGGCTCATCAAATTCTGATTAAAGCCAAATGATTTGACCGCACTATTAAATCTAATATTCCAAGATCTAGATGCTTGTTTTTGTCAATAATGGACCTATTAAGCTTGTAAATCTTTTGCTCCTGATCTGGATCAATGAACCCTTCTTGTTGGGCCATGTAGATGGTCTCCTCAAGATTACCATTCAAAAAGGCAGTCTTGACGTCCATTTTCTATATCTCATAATCATAAAATGTGGCTATGGATAGGAGAATCCTGATAGACTTCTACATGACAACAAGTGAGAAAGTTTCTTAATAATCCACTTCCTCAACCTGGGTATAACCCTTTATCACAAGCCTAGCCTTAAAGATCTGTACCTTTCCATCAACACCTCTTTTCCTCTTGTAGATCAACTTACAACTATAGGTTTTACCCCATTAGGCTAATCCACAAGTTTTCAGACGGAATTGAAGTACATAGACTCCATTTTCTGATTCATGGCTTTAATTCACTCATCTTTGTCAACATCCTCCATTGCTTGCTTATAAGACAACAGATTCTCAACTCCATCATCAGATATGATGTTTTGGGCTTCAGTTAAACCCATGTAGCATTCATGTGGGTTCACAACCCTCCCACTATGTCGAGACAGTCTCAACTATTGAGATGGTTGACTTCATGAATTGACATCAACAACTCTTGTTGATCTATCGGCCTGTTCAACAACTTTTGTTGAAGTCTCAACAGTCTCATTAGAAATCTCATTTAAAAAGAGTTTACTATGTGGCTTATGATCCCTTATGTGGTCTTCTTCCAAGAAGATAGCATTTGTCAATACAAATACTTTATTCTCACTTGGATCATAGAAGTATCAACCTCTCGTTTTTTTTTTTTGGGTAACCTACAAATAGGCAAACTTTTGAACAAGGTTCCAACTTTTTAGGGTTAGCCACAAGCACGTGGGCTGGACATCCCCAAATCCTGAAGTGGCGTAAACTACCTTTACGACCTCTCCATAATTCAAAAGGTGTTTCAGAAACACTCTTTTAGGGAACATTGTTCAAAATGTAAATTGCAGTCTCTACTGTATATCCCCAAAACGAGTCTGGAAGATGAACATAACTCATCATAAACCGAACCATATCCAACAAGGTTCTATTTCTCCTTTCTGATACACCATTTTGCTGAGGTGTACGTGAGGCCGAGAGTTGGGAAATGATTCCATGTTCTATCATATAGTTCTGGAACTGTAAGTCCATATACTCTCCACTACGATCAGATCATAATGTTTTTATCTTCTTACCTAACAAGTTTTCAACTTTAGTCTTATACTCTTTGAACTTTTCAAGAGCATCAGACTTATGTTGCATTAGGTATAGATACCAATATCTAGAACAATCATCTATGAAAGAGATGAAATATTCATACCCACCTCGAGCTCTTACACTCATCGGAACACAAAGGTCTGAATATATAAGCTCCAAGGTCTCCTTGGCTCTATAACCTTTTCTAGTAAAAGGTCGTTTGGTCATTTTGCCTTCAAGGCAAGATTCACATACCGGCAAAGAGTTTTCTTCTAAACCATTTAGAAATCTACATTTCACCAACTTCTCAATCTTATTGAGATTGATATGACCTAACCTTAGATGCCAAAGATGGGCATTTTCCTTTGGAGAAACCTTTGGTCTTTTTGCAGTTGTTGTTGTTTTGAACATTTCAGTATTAAGCAAGGCTTTTATGACTAACGACCTTAGTACATACAAGTTATTTTCCATTGAACCAAAACCAATCTCCATACCATTCTTAAAAATAAACACTTTATTCTCAGAAAAGAAGATGGAATAACTTTTTTCAATTAGACAAGAAACTGAAATTAAGTTCCTCTTTACATAAGGAACTACATAAACATCATCCAGTAACAGATAACATTTCTTGTCCAAAAATAACTTAAGCCTGCCTACAGCAACAGCTGAAACGACCTCACCAGTACCGACTCTAAGAGTCAACTCTCTAGCCTCCAACTTTTTCCAGGAACTAAATCCTTGGTAGGAAGAATTTATGTGGTTAGTAGCACCTGAATCAAGTATCAAGGCAGAATCATCATTTTCTACCAACCACGTCTCCAAGACAAATAAATCACATTTATCGTCTTTAAATTTCTTCCTTTTTTGGAGAATAGTGGGATTAGTGTTAAAACCTATATGATCTCCAAGTTCCATTTTAGAGAACCATTCTCGCCAATGAACTTTATCAGAGTCAGCTACAATTGCTTTCTCTTTGTCTCTTAACATTCAAGAAAGACTGGAGATTATCTTGGGAACTGACACTACTGGTTTTATTGTCATCAATCCCATTTTTCTCAAAAAGTGAGAACTCACGTTCAAACAATTCTTGCTATAAGTCCATGATCTCACGTGCAATGACCATGTTTTCTCAATCCTTTTGGCCAATGCATCAGGTATGCTTGCTAAAATGTGAAGTCGGGCCGTCGAATTAGCCTTCATCCACATCTTATATGCATTACGAACATTTCACCGTGCATTAGGGTTTAGGACTTGAGGACACTCCTCAAACATGACAAAAATGAGGTCGTTTGCCACGAAATATGTTTTAATATATTATTTCCAACGTATGTACCTGATCAAATTAAAGAAGGCAACTAACGAAAAATCAAGCATTGACATGTTGCTGAAAAAACAAACATATTGATCTACGTTAGATTCTGACAATTACTCTTTAAAACAAATCCAATCTGTAGCAAAATCTAAATGAACCCCATAACAAATCTAGTTTTGCAATGACACTTCAGTGGTTTAGGAAAAAAGCCACTAAAGGGCAGTCAGTTTATACCTCCTCGGAATTGAGACACTCTCAACCAATTATTACACCAGAACAACTCTTGTTCCTATAACGACTAGCCATCATTGATTGGTCAAGAAATCATTAACTTGCTTAACAATTTCCTGTAAGTGTGATCCTTCATTTTAGATCTTAGAGTTTTGCCTCAAGCAGCCAATCTGAAGGGAAAAAATCCAATTGGAGCAAAAACTAAAGCAACCCTATCCATTTCTGGAGTTCGCCTTGATATTGACCAACTACACAAACCATCCAAAGGGGGACGCTCCCAGGGCGCCTCGAGGCCGTGCAAGAAAGTCTCACGGTACAAACCAATGAAGGAGACCACGGGACATGTTGACACACATCCTTCTCCCATTTACTATAAGTACTATTTCCGTTCACCTTGATATTGACCCCATGCAAACACCATCCGAAGGGGGATGCTCCCAGGGTGCCACGAGGCTAAGCATGAATCTCACGGTGTGAACATTAAAGGAGAAACGTGAATGGAATTGACATATCATATATATCTTTTCCTTCCACTGAGTATTTGAATAACCTAGGGTTTAGTTTACTTAGAAAAATATGGCTAATTATTTTTACTAAGTGACTATTTAGGTTTGCCCAAAAGTAACTCTTACTTTGGAAAGTTAAACAACTTTTGATCAACATTCATTAAACTCTTTAGCGAACATATAATCAACTATTGCATGCTTGTAGCAAATCTATCTAATCCACCTTTCCAGGTAGATTCCCAGGTAGGGGTGTTCCGTTTCTATCAACTTAAATACCCCAGCCTAGCTAGAACCCACCTTAGACAAAAGGTCCCTTTTAGATAGATTTATTACAAATTTAATCTTTTATTCAAATCAATTTAATCCTATTAAACCGGTTCAAAAGATTAAACTTAGGTATCTAATCTCATTAGAACCATGAACTTAGGTCTATCTCAATCAAATTTTAAAACCCTTTTAAAACATGATTTTACCTAAGTTTGCATGCAACTCTTGGTTATCGATTTTAATTCTAATTTCATGAATTATAACTCTTATAAAAAATGAAAGAATCAAAATCAACCACAATGCGAAGCAAGACATCCACAAGGCATTTATAACTCTTATAAATAAACCTAAGTGTCATGCTCCATGCATTGTTCATTCATTACTATTTTATATAACTCTTATATAACAAAGTAATGAACCAAGCATACATGCTCTCATACACCCTTATACTATAACTCTTATAATATAAAGATGATGCATGAATATGCTTAATGCATGCATAAATATAACTCTTATATTAGATGATGTATGAGCATGCTTTAATGTAATTTAATCATGTAATCTACTATATTATAACACTTATAATATAAAGATGATGCATGAATAAAATGCATAACCTAAGGTGGGTTTTTAAATCTATATGTCATACATTATGGCATTTAAACTAACATACATCTCATGTACATTAAGAAAAATTGATGGACTGGGATAATATGCCTCAAAACAGGAAAAAAAAAAAAAAAAGAAAGCTAACTATTACATAGAACATCGAGTCAATCGGTTTAAACAGGTGAACTAGGTCTAACCGTCCAAGTAAAGCCTCGTCTTTTTTATCGTGTAACAGCTCCTTGTAATCGTCTAGTAATGCTGATCGAGTATAAACGATCGTGTAGCATGGATCGAGTGCCTTTTAACTATGTGACGAAGCATGAAGGTCACACGATCGTGCAACGCACAACGAACAATGCATGCCTAAACGATCGAGTAGATGACGACTATGTGATAAAGCATGATCTTCTAAACGATCGAGGAGCAAGCGTCGAGTATCTTATATCGAGTGATCGAGTAGCTAGTGACTATACGATGAAGCATGTTGGACTACACGATCGTTTAGTACGCGCGCCTACCATGCGACGAGTGTCATATACTCAGCGATCATTTACCCTGAGCATCTACGTGATCGAGCAGCCAACGCAACATGATCAAGTAAACTCTTTACTCGATTGTTTAGCATTAGCCATGCAATCATTTAGTAAATACTACATGATCGGGTAGAACTTTTCTACACGATCATTTAGCCAAATCTAAACAATCGTTTAGCCTGGGCTACATGATGTGACCAACCTTTGGTCTTCTTCCTTGAAGAGAACAACATCTCCATGCGTCTTTGAAGCCTCATCACGAATGACTCAAAACACTTTAAACACTTTGAATACATACTCGATTTCTTGTTAATTATGCCCAAAAACACAAGGGCCTTTACAAATTAACACTTTGTAAACTTAAAGAAAGCTTTAAACAAAGGCAATCATCCCGTAAACATCCATCAACACGTCCACAAACATATTTAACTCTTAAACGCAATGTAGAACACTTCAAATCCACTAAGACTGTAAAAGAAGTTCAATACAACAATGGAATTTGGAATATCAGAACAATCTGGCTCTGATACCAATTGAAGGAACTCTAAATAGAGAACCAGTGAGCGGAAGCGGATCATTTCAAATCCCATTGAGTAAGAACACAAAAAATTACAGTCTAACGGAAGAGATTATGCATAATCAATAAATTACAAGCACTTTAATTGAAAAAGTGATAGATTATGCAAACCTTTAAAGAACTCTTTCTTCAAGTATCCTTTGATCAATCTCCAACGTGTCCAAAGAAGAACTCGAATGCAACGATCAGAACAGCCAACAGCACGAACTGAAGAATCCTTGATCACTATTGAGTGCAACTCGATCCTCGACCCTCAAATGGAACAAGAACACTACTACAAGAGTTACCTTGGTATTCTTGGTGTAAGAATCTAGAAATTGTGGGCTCTGTGTGACTTTGGATAGAGGAATGAAGAAGGTAAACGATCGAGTAAGTGTGAGAAGGAAGAAGTCCATTGTATAAACTTGATACTCGATCGTGTAGTAAGAAGAAGGCTATCAAATAGACTCGCTACTCGATCGTGTAGTAACGAGTAACTATCGTATAGTAAACTCGGTACCCAATCGTTTAGTTTGTGAGATGCTATCATTTAGTAAAACCTGTTTACTTGATAGTCTTTCTTTTTTGTGATACCGATTCAATGAATCATCAACCCTTGACTTTTGAAAACTATTTTTCTTTTTATCTCACAGTTACCAGAACCGTGCATAACCTCCCACTCAAGTCGGTTATTAAGAAAAAGAATAATTAATTATCACATAATTAATATATTATAAATAAATATAATAACCAACTTATCATATTATATTTATAACCTATAGTTTTAATATTTCATCATAGAAACAAATAAACCACAGTTCATTTTCTATTTTATGATATTTAATATAAATCACATTTATATTAATTCCTTCAATTAACAATGTATCAAATACATCATATCAATTATATCACATATAATTGAATCAATTTAATTATATCATATATAATCAAATTTCCTCTTGTTAATTTAAACACTTAAACTAACCCAACTTCTGATTCTCAACTTGAACCCATTGAGCTACCAAGGGAACCTTATGGACCTGTAGCTTGAAGCTCCAACGGTATGTGAATAAACTGACTAAACTCTTTAATCACGAGATCCAACATCTGTTAGCTATTGGTCACTCCACTAAAGACCAACGACTACCCTCTTCGTACTACAGATATATTTTTGCGTCGATATAACCAATCAACAGTGCGATGATCCTTACAAATTGCTCGTAATTATAGTTGGACCAATTTACCGTTTTACCTCTGTAGTTATATCTAACTCCTTAAGTACCACTGATTCCTCTAATGAACAATAAGTCATAGTCCCACTATGACCAAGTTCTCTCGGGCCAGGAGAGGGTGTGGTCACTATGTTCAAGACCCAAAATCAATTCTTAAGGGAGCAATTTATCTACTTACCCTAGCTTCGGGGAAGGAGTGAATTTTGTCTTGTGTAGTTGAGTTTCCAGCTCCTCAATTAGATGAATTCCCAAAATGGTAGGCTTGTTGAGTTGGAAATCTGGCCACTCTCACTCATACAAATCAAAGTATCGCCCTCATGAGCAAAAGTTCCCAACTCACTCAGATTAAGATCATGTCACCTATGGTCATTCTAGTGAAAGGTAAGTCTCAATTATCAACGACGTTATATAAAGAGACTAATTGTTTCGTGGTTCAGTCATATACAAACTTTTTGTATAGGATACCCCCACTCATATGTCTCCATATGAATGGTCAGGATCAGACCATTTGTAGCACTTTACAACACTTGTAACATCTACAAAGAGGGTCGTATTCGTAGTGTCACAAGGATAAGGTAGCCCTCCTTTATCCTTATACTATAGACCATTTAAGTTATTACTTAAGGCATGATCCACTTGTATGTCTCCACATACATGCTTAAGCTACATGAAATAACCACGGATCTTAGTTTATTAGATTGAGTAAATGCTTATAAAATAACATTTATTTTATTAATAACAATATGTTTACAAAATGTTTACAAACTACAAGATTATTAGTAGAATTAGGACACCAATCCCAACAACGTTAAGTATCTTTGGATGTGACTAACCATTATTTAAATTTTATGATTATTTATAGTTAATTATTTAATATCGAACTACTGATGTGAGCAAATGGTCAATCAAATACATTTATAATACCAACCTTTATTGTTACTAATACAAAGGCATAACAATAGTGGCAATTTCAAATCGATCAGTAAGAAGGCATGAGTTATACCTTCAAATAGTCAATTCTTTAGTTATAGCAATAAATTTGGAGGGGTGAGTTGGTGTGGAATAAAAATCATGTGCATAAAAATAAAGAAAGTGGGTAAATGAAACCTAGGATTGAAAATTCTAGTTCTGGAAATAAGAAATTGTTCTAATGCAATTTTAATCATCGAATTCTCTTAATTAAACATCCATTCGATTTATGGTGTACAACGACCTACTTGGCCTAACCAAACTCATCGACACTACTGTTGGGGTTGATGCCCTAAACTCTCGTGTCCTGTAGTTTGTAAACATAGTTTTTTAACAAACGCTTGTGATGTATAATATATGATATTTTCTTCACTTTTTGTCTATGACCATTGGATGTTTTATTTGCTTTACCAAACCAATAAACTAAGATCCCTAGTTGTCGTTTATAACTTAAGCATGTATGTGGAGACATACAAGTGGATCATGTCTTAAGTGATAACTAAAATGGTCTGTAGTATATGGATATCGGAGGGAACCTATTGAAAGGAAATATTATGGGGTGTGAATGCATTATTTGTTGTGGGTTGTATGTCTTAAGTTATGCGTTTTATGCCCATGCGTCGAAGGTCATGCGTTGGAATGAAAAGTATGTGTTAATCTAGTATGCAATGACCATGCATTCCTATCACAAGTTTTCTTATGTTCGCGCCAAGTATAACGAGAACGCAAGTTTCTCGGGTAATCCGAGGTCGAACACAGGAACTTGTCACTCATAATGTTTGTGAAGCAATGCATTTGAGGTGATGCATAAAAGTAAAAAGAAGAAGTTTAATGGATTTACACGCTACTCCTACTCCTAACTAAACAAATTGAGTAATGTAAAACTTGCGACGAGAATTGGTAGATACACAACAACTATTAATGCATAGTAATGTTTATTATCTTAAATCGCTCGAGTAATCTCAGCTTGTCACACTAACGCCTCGCACACCTCTCGGTTGTCAGCCGCATGACTATATCTCTATAGCGCATGGTTACGTCGAGCATAAGATTGTGCCTATCTCTAAGAACAATGCATACTTTGCTTTAGTGCATTCCATCTCTTATCTTCTCAGGCAGTTAGACGCGGCTAATTAACCTATAGACAAGCATTGCAACAACCCATTGACAAGCATTGCTACAGCCTTTCACCACGCAAAAAGGATTAACTCACTATACTTGCACAATGCACACCTCTCGGTGGGTTGTTACATGCGTCCTATCTCTAGGCTACACGATTAAGTATGCGTTTGCCTTTGATAAATAAACGATGAAGGTAAACGGTGATAAAGATAAAGATGATGAAGAATATGGCATTGAAGGAATCAAGATATGCATTGATTACAAAATGTCTTAATATCTTAAGCTACAATGTAATATAATATAGAGGTTAGAGGAGAAATGAAAGACTCTGCGTCAAGGCTACTGGTGGTGCCATGGATGAATGGTGGAGATGTCTCTCTCGAGCTCGATCTCTGGCAAAAGCTCCGGTCATCACTTGGTCTGGTTTTGTGGAGATGAAGAATTCTCACTGAAAATCTCGCTCATGCTCTCATCTATGATCGCAAACCTCTACCTTGAGGCAGAAGTTCAGATGTCTTGAAATGAAAATCCAATGGGCTATTTATAGAGTTTAATGCCGACAGCTATCATGATTGCGTTATGTCTCACTGCTGCCTTTGTCGCGGTATGGGCAATGTCACATCATCTTATCTTGTTGATACTCCCAAGGTATGCGTCAACTGAAGTATCAACGCATTTTACCCATCTTGCGATCACCCTTCTATTTAAGGTTATCACTCTGTGGCTGCAATCTCCAAGTGATTACCGAATTCGCTTGATCACCGCAACTTCCATGCATTGGACGTATACAATCACCACATGCATTTATCTATGCGATAGCTCGGCTTTTAGCGCATTTGTTTGTCTTTACGGTCGCCTGGCTTCAGCGCATGCGTTTGATTCCTGCGATAGCTACAAAAATAGACACTTTGGCACGGAGCAATGCATAATATTGAGGTCAGTGAGGATTTAGGTACTAATCGATGCAAAACTCAATTTTTTCACAAATTCTAAGTATTATCACCGCATTTTCTACTTGTAGCCCTCATAATTCTAAATAAAAGGCTTATAATAACTGGCATTTCTGCCAGTTATCAGAAACCTTATCCTGGTAATACTACAGATGTGGCCCACTTTGTAGAATAGTTACAAGTGTTGTAACTTGCTATAGATGGTCTGATCCTGATCATTCATGTGGAGACATGTAAGCGGAGGCGTCTATACAAAGGAGTTTGTATAAGACTGGACCACGAAGTGTTATAGTCTCATTATGTAACCTCGTTCATGACAGAGACTTCACTTCACTAGGATGACCATAGGTAACATGACCTTAATCCTGAGTGAATTGGGAACTTCTGCCTTTGAGGGTGGTCCTTTGATTTGCATGGGTGCGAGTGGCCAGATCGCTGACTCAAACCTACCACTTTGGGGATTCGTCTGATTTGGGAGCTAGAAACTCAGCTACACAAGATGGAATTCACTCCTTCCCTGAAGCAGGAGTAAGTAGATAGATTGCTCCTTTAAAGGCTGATCCCGAGGCTTGAACAATGTGGCGCCACACACCTTCTCATGGTCGAAGAGGTGTCCACACATAGTAGGACTATGTTGTATTGTTCATTAGAGTGATCAGTGGTACTTAAGGAGTTAGATGTAACTATAAGGGCAAAACGGTAAATTGACCTAATTGTACTTACGAGCATCTGTGAAGGGTTATCGTACTGTTGATTGGTTATATCTGATGAACACAAAAATATATCTGTGGTGAGAAGAGTGCAGTTGTCGATCTTTAGTGGAATGTCTGATAGTTAATAGATGGTGGATCTCGTGGCTAAAAAGTTTAGTCAGCTATTCACGTACCATTGGAGCTTCGAGCTATAGGTCAATAAGGTCCCTTGGTAGTTCAATGGATTCAAGATGAGAATCAGTTTTTGGGTCAGTTTGAAGTGTTCAAATTGACAAAATGGAGTTTGATTATATATGATATGATTAAACTGGTTAATTATATATGATATGATTGATATTATGTATGAGATATATTATTTGGAGGAAAATAATATAAATATGATTTATATCTAGTGGAGGAGAAAAGACTATGGTTCATATGTTGCATTTGATGTGATATTAAACCATAGGTTAATGAATATAATATGATTATATTTATTATTTATTTTTGGACAATTATAGGATAATTGTGCCGATATTTTCTCCGTAACCGTGTGATAGTGGGAGGTTGCTTTCAGTTTTCGTAACTGAAGAATAAAATGAAAATCGTTTTCATTTTGCAAAGGAATCAGTCATTCTCTCACGTATAGTGTATACTGCCTATCACATAGCAAACCAAGAGCCTACACGAAAATTCAACGTTTCTAAACGATCGTATACACGTGCGCAGCTTACTAAACGATCAAATAGGATTTGCTAAACAATTGTCTAGCTTTTCGCGCGCCCGAGCGTTTACTAAATGATCGTTTATATGATCACGACCTATTTACTAAATGATCGTGTACCTCTTCCTAAACAATGAAGCATCGTCTATACGATAGACATTAGCCTTCTCCCACTTACTTGGTCGTGGTATACGATTTGCTCTTCCTCCTGTCCTCTACCAAATCCAATAGAGCCCACACCTCCTAGATTCTCACACCGAGAATACTGAGGGTTCTAAGTGGTGGTGCCCCTCCTGTTGCTGTGTTTGTGTGGAGTCCGTTCGTGGGTAGACAATCAGGTTTTTGGTGGGCGATTACTTGGATGTTCTCAGCAAGAGCGAGAGGAGGAGTCCTTGGCGAGAATGAGATTTTCTGTGAAGAAGAGTTCTTCAACTGGTACGTTTCTTGTTCTTTTGTTGCTTAAGTTTTGAAAGCATGCCTATAATTAGTTGTTAAATGCATATCTAATCTGGTAGATTGTAAATGCGGTAATTCTGTCACAATGAGTTTGGAACGATCTTGCTTCCGCTCAAAGGTACTCTTGTATAAGAGTTCCTTCAACTATAGGTAGTCAACTCGTTGGTTTAAGCCAAGCACACACCCTAATTATCAATTAAAGCCTAAGCCATAAGTAAACTAAATGCTTCAATCCTATTGGGTTTAATAACGTCCATATAAAATTAAAACCATTTGCATTAAGCCTAAAGGTTCCATTGTATAGTTAGTTAAGTCAGTTGGATAATCTAATTAACTAACCAAGTTACCTTTGAACCTAAGGTTTATGGATAGCCTATATTCCTTAGCATACCTCTAGATTTTAGCTAGATAAACAAGAAAGAACGCGCAAGTTACAAATCCTAGCTAAGACATACATTTATAGGTAGGGGCGTCAATCTATACATAAACATATATCTAAATCAAACAAGATTCAAGGAACATAAATCAAGATTCAGTTTAACAAAGAAAATCTCAAGAAATTACATTGGGTTCCTTGCTCCAAAAACTAGAAAAACTCATTTACCTACACAATCCATAGACGAGTTGATAGCACCCAAAATGTGCTATCTTAGTGCCTCTAATCTAGCTCATTTATGATGTTTAATGTGTTTTAATATCTATATTTGTAGGGATTCGAGCAAACATTGCATTCCAGAGTGTTACAGGCCGTTCCGAGTTAATTTGGAGCAATTAGGAGCTAAAAAGAGCAATTGGGCTTCAAAGAAGTGAAAAATATCAAAATGCCCCCAAGAAGGTTGGTACAGCAATGTTATGCTCCGCATCGCGTGCGGTGCAATTTCTAGAAAGGCACCGATTTTGGTGTGAAACCTTGTGCTTTAACAAGATGTTGTGTGAGGGCCTAGAACGCCGTGACACTGCCCTTCAGTGTGCAGCGCCTGTTAATTGTTATATATAATTTCCTTGAATTTAGGTTTAGGGGGAGGAGACTTTAGGCCGATTTTGAGAACTCTAAGATCTATTTTGGCCATTGGCCAAAATCCATGAGTTTACTTTAGATTTTGAGTTATATTTGTATATTTTGACATTAGGATTCAGTTTTGATGAACGGTTGAAGGCCCAAATGTTGATTTTGAGGTTTGATGGGCATTTTTTATGGATATTATGAGATTTTGGTAATTGTTCTTGGGGTTTTCTGCTTGTTCTTATTTTTTGTTCTTTGATTGAACTCCTAGAATGCATGCTAATAGATTTAATTGAAAACTAAATTGCTAATACTCGTATGCTCATTTGCCCACACTATGCATATTGTAGGTATTCGTAATTGTATCTATAGCATGCTTAATTTGAATAGTAATAGGTTTTAATTATAGCTCTAGATCGACTGCTAGGATTCTAGGGTTATCAGTAGTAAAAGATAATAAAATCTAAGGATTGGAAATATTGGTTAGATTTGACCAATTTAACTTAATGTTCTAATCAAACAAAAAGCTCAATGCGATTAGCTAAGTAAACAGGCTTGTGTGACAATACTTAGTTAATTTAGGAATCAACATCATCGTTGGTTTTTCTTAGGGAGTTTGTCCGGGTTTTTGGAAATTTGATTAGGTTTGAGAAGTAGTTAACCATGTACATTTGCATGATTAATCAATGAATTTATCCATAGATAGCCCAACAATCTCTTAACTGGCAAAGGTAATCATGTTTATCACACACACTCTCTCAATCTATCTTACTTTCTGCAATTTAAAATCCTGCATTTAGTTTTCTTGTCAACTCAAATTCCAAAACCTCTCATCTTTACTACTTTCCAAAGACCAATTTAGTTGAGAATATTTTATCTTAGGCTTCTACGTGATTCAACTGCATTTTTACTACTAAGACTACTTGATAGTTGAAGTTCTTAACCAATGATTATAAATATTTTGATTGATAGGATGAGATGAAGAGGAGTAGCTCCCATGTTCGACTACAACAAAAAAATATACAAAATCCGAAGCTAAAGAAGCTAGATATACATGGGAAGAAGAAGAAATGGGAGAAAGACTTATGCCTCCATGATTTCTAACATGATAACCCCTAGAAAAATGAAGAGGAGTTACAATTAGTACATATCCTTTCATATAATAACTAAAATTCATATAGACACGTCCGTTACATATAGTACACAACCCTTCACATAATAACTAAATATTTTCCAAGAATAAATGCAAACTTTCCTATTTTTCTTTGTTCCCATCTCCATTTTCAAAATATCATTATATAAAGAATCGTAGAATGATAATTGAAGTTTTCGTTATTTGTAAAAAAAATATTGGATCATGCTAGAATAAATCCTTGACAATTCATAAACTTATTTTCTTCGATGAAAAGGTATGATTATTATATTCATATTTAAATTTTGATTTATTATTGTTCATTAGCAAATATGTTTGAAAAAAATAAAAAATTAATAGTATCTTGAAGTTTAAATTTTGATACATTATTGATTAGCAGATTTATTTCAAATGTTAACAAATATTTGGATTATTTTCAAATTTAAATTTTGATTCCATTGGAAATTCATTTTCATTTTCTTTATTTCTTTTAATAAAAAGTTCATTTTTCTAAGGAGACGGGGGGAGAAATTACAATAAACTTTTTCTATTTTCAATTTGACAGATGAGTCGTCTCCTAATTTGGCCAATTATTTCATATATGAATTGAAATTTAGATTGAAAAAATAAGAAGCAAAAAGAAACAAAAATTGGGTCGATAGAAAAGAAATAGAAATGAGTTTGAATAGAAGAAAAAGGGAGAAGAAGGGATGTGAAAGTAAATGATAAGGTTCAAGAACGAGTTTTACCAATGTTAATTATGTTGGATTCAGAAATATAGCAATTGTGAATTGGCTTTGGACTTGAAAGAGCGACAATACTATAGAAGACATTGTAAGGGGTGTCACAATTTCATTCATGATTACGTTTTTTATCAAGGCTTCCACTTCATGGTTCTTTGTGCGAAATAATTACAAGAAGCTTTTTTATTTTCAATTTGTCAAATGGATCTTCTCCTAATTGGCAAATCATTTAATATATTTTATTTTTCTTTTTCCTTTTGGTAGTGACACAATTATATGGAGTGACTTCCTTTTCAACCATAAAAAATATTTATAAATTTGTGTTATCTTAAAATTTAAATATTGAACATATAGTTTTTGTTGCTTCAAGAAATTGTATATTATTATTATTTTATTGTTTTCAGTTAGATCTTTGATCAGATTTTGATAGTTTCGACTTTAGCATAATCTTAGATATCTTATTTATGTGTTTGAACCAAAACTTTTATATGTCTTTCATGTGTTTGAATTTATTTATTTTTAATTCATTGTGTTAGGAGAACCACTCATGAGTATGACAACAATAGTGATAAGTAACATAATCAAATTTGATAGATTCAAAAGTTCTAAAAATAAAGTATTAGTACCATATACATTTCTTCTCAAATTTACTTTAATAATAACATTTACGCTATTTATATAGAAGAGAAATAAACCATTTTGAGTGGCAGAGCAACAATAATAATCATTAAAGATTTTATTCATGAGTTAATGATATATACCGTTATTTCATCACTTTTTAATTTCAGGTCAAAAACTTGTAAATTTTTTCCATGAAAAATATATTGATTCAAAATCTATATGTCACCGTCAAAATTTATGTTTCAAGTGTTTCCAAAGATCTTAAAAAACATGCAAGTTATTTTATATTTATTGCAAACTAATCTAAAATAAGATATATATAATTGGCCCTTAAATATTTTATTATTTTTAATTATTATGTTAGATATTTATTATTTAAACTTACTAAAATTTATATTAATTTGTTATTAAAAAATTTTACCAACAAAATTAATGTTCTAAACATTTTTAGCTACATTATGTCAAAAGGAAAAAAAAAATACCCACATGCATCACATGTTTTATAGCAAGTTATTTTTAAAGGTAGATCAATCTAGAAACCTTAATCCCAAAGTTGAGGAACAAAATTTGTAATTTAACTAATTTTAAGGAAAATTTCGAAAAAATTCACAAAATGACCTGAAACCTAAAAACTTTTCTACCAATGACCTATTCCTAAAAACTTTTCTACCACTGACCTTTTGTCTATGCGAAATTCCAAAATTACCCCCAGTTTTTAAAAAGCCTTCAGACCGTTTGGTGAACGCACGTCTCTACAAATACTTTACAACGATAGGGTCTCCTTCTATTTCGTTCATTTCATGATCGTTGAGAGAATACTAAGCGAGCATTTAGAGAATTAAGCGAGTGTTTAGATATTACTAAGCGATCGGATAAAGATTACTAAGCGATCGTATAGAGAATACTACAAGATCGTTTAGGCATCTATTATGCGATCGTTTAGCTAACTGTTACGCGATTGTTTAGATATCCATTATGTGATCGTTTGGCTAACTGTTACGCGATCGTTTAGTTTTTGTTATACGATCATTTAGATATCTATTATGCAATTGTTTAGATATCTATTATGCGATCATTTAGTTTTTCTTATATGATCGTTTAGGTTTTGTTATACGATCGTTTGGTTAACTGTTATGCGATCGTTTAGATATCCATTATGCGATTGTTTGGCTAACTATTACGCAATCGTTTAGTTTTTGTTATACGATCGTTTAGGTTTTGTTATGCGATCATTTAGATTTCGTTATGTGATCATTTAGTTTTTGTCATGCGATCGTTTAGATAAATTTGTACTAAATTTGTAGAATACAATTGGTGTTGTACATTTAACTAAGCAAATAAATAGCTAAGCAAATAAATAACTAAGCGATCGTTTAGATAAATTTGTGCTAAAATTATATATTGTACAGTATAATTGGTGCTAAAATTACATATTGTACAATATAAATTTGTACAGTATAATTGGTGTTGTACAAAAAACAAACGAAGTGAAAATTACATATTGTTTAGTCTAGATGGGCCAGTGCCAAGTGTTATCAATGTTTGTCTGCACGTTTTCTTGTTATGTCCTCTCTAACCACATCGTGTACACCTGTGTATTAGTCATAGCACCTCTCCCATTGAAGGTATCCTGACGGTTTGATGTCGACCTACACTTACTACCTTTTGCGGTGGTAGAATTGGTTCAAAATCTCCAACATATGGTCTTCGAACCCATTCTTGATTGTGTTCGATTGGGAAGATTGGTTCGGCGTAAGCAACAAACACACATTCAACTGTAAACCATTTTGCACATAATTTTTTAACATTAATGTTTCTTAGGGTCGTTGCAGATATTGCATAGGAGCACGGGATCTCGAGGCAATTAAACTTCATACAGGTACATGTCTGTGAATGAAGATCAACCAACCCCCCCAAATATCCATCGTCCACATTAATTATATGCATATCCACTGGGGAAACACGATATGTTCTAGACATCAATTTTGATTCCTTAAGAATACTCATTGCGTAATCAGTTACAATGTTTGTGCATGCCATTACATGTGTACGTCGGATATAGAACCAACCTTGTAGCCACTTGCAGATATGCTCTAATAACTTTGTGATTGATAGTTTTTGGGCATCTTTCAACACTCCATTGAGACATTCTACTATATTTGTCATCATCTTGTCATACCTACAATGGACTTGATAAACCCTTTCCCACCGTTGTAATCTAACTTCCTCAAGATAGGCCATCACACCAGGATATTGATGGAGCTTAGCTCAATACATTTGAAACTCAGACATTCTATAAGCTTTCACCACTAGGTAGAAGTGGGATTACGCCCTTATTCTTGAATTTGTCAACCAAATTGTTCTGAATATGATATATACATAGGACATAAAATGCATTATGGAATATACTTGCAACAACCTTTGCAATTGAGATGTGACGATCAGATATAATCACTAAATTGGGAATGTCTCCTATCAAAGCCTTCAAATGAGTGATAAACCAAGTCCATGATGCATCGTTCTTACCATCTACAATACTAAAGGTGATAGGATATATGTTGTTATTGTCATTGATACACGTTACTATTAACAACATACCTTTGTATGTCTCATGCAAATGGGTCCCATCAACAACGATTACTGGACAGATGCAGTTTAGAAAACCCCTGATACACAGACCAAGTGCCATGAAGACGTACTTAAAGTATTGTCTATCCTCCACTTCAACCTCAAATATCATACCTAGATTTATA
Organism: Benincasa hispida; assembly: GCF_027475165.1. Lineage (NCBI taxonomy): Eukaryota > Viridiplantae > Streptophyta > Magnoliopsida > Cucurbitales > Cucurbitaceae > Benincasa > Benincasa hispida. The sequence goes on along the minus strand of NC_143485.1, from coordinate 5,142,896 downwards.
AGCTTAAGTGCCTCACCATATGCCCTAACAATAGCATATGATCCATCTAACGACCCTCATGCATACATCAATCCGTATTCTCTAGTGCGATAAGCCCATCCATAACTTATGTTCACTCCATAATCTCATCGGACATCCTTAATTATATCCCTTAGGTGGTAGGTTCAACCAACTTGTTCGTATTTGGACTTGATTAAGTGTCCAATAACCCAATATTTTGCTTGTCGATGATTACCAATTCTCATTTCAAGAGAACATGACTTTCGCAAGGTGTAACTGATACAAATAACGGCATCCGGGATGCATCACTGCCTTATAAAAAGAAGCTAAGATCTTCATCGTCGATTATGTGAATTGGGGGAGTCAGGACCAATAGATTGTGGCAACATTTGATGTGTATATCAAACATATCTGGATCAATTTCAGTCATTGGTGCATCATACTCACTAATTCATTAACTGTTATATCATTTCTGACTTTCAGACCTTTCATATGACCACCAACATAATTTCTTTTGGACTCATCCCAATCCCCACCAAATCGTACAAATATGGAAAGTAGCATCATTAATCTACAATGGGATAAACAAATCATTGATAAGTGAATGATCGTTTATACATTACTATGCGATCATGTATAAATTACTATGCGATCGTTTATACATTACCATGTGATCGTGTATAAATTACTATGAAATCGTTTATACATTACTATGTGATTGTGTATAAATTACTATGCGATCATTTATATATTACTATGTGATCATGTATAAATTACTACACAATTGTTTATAATTTACTAATACGATTGTGTAGTAAACAATTGTATAGTAATGTATAAAAGATCGCATAGTAATGTATAAACGATCATATTGTAATTTAATGCTAAACGACACTTATATTGTAATGAACAATTGTGTATATATTACTATACGATCGTTTATAGTTTACTAAACAATCGTGTATAAATTACTACACGATCGTTTATAATTTACTATACGATCGTATTGTTATTTATGAACGATCATGTAGTAATTTATACATGATCACATAGTAAACGATTGCATAGAAATGTATAAACGATCGTATTGTGATTTAATGCTAAACGACACTTATTATGAAAGTGATCTGGGACAAGAAATCGTACATTGAATGAAGGGTTGAAGATGTCGTTGAAGGAAGAAAAAATGTGGACTGAATTTGACGATGAAAGCGATCAACGAAAATGTTGAGCTAAAACTCTGAGAGAAAACTATGAGAGAACAATGAGAGAATTTCGTGGGGAGTTCGACGACAGAAAGTGAATAATGAGAGTGACGTTCCATTCTCTTCAATGCTATTGGAAGAATATTAGTTGGGAATAAATATTTTGGTGGAATCTTGGTGGTGCATTGAATGCACATTGAATGAAGGGCTGAAGAAATCGTTGAAGGAAGAAGAAATGTAGTGCGATCTGAAGGCTTTTTAAAAAATGGGAGTAATGTTGGAATTTTGCATAAGCAAAAGGTCAGTGGTAGAAAAGTTTTTGGTTTTTGGGTCATTTTGTGAAATTTTTGAAAAATTTCACAAAATTCCAAAATGTTTTGATACCAATGACCTCTTTCTAAAAACTTTTCTACCACTGACCTTTTACCCATGCGAAATTCCAAAATTACCCTCAATTTTAAAAAGCCTTTAGACCAAAGCCTTCCATCTTCTTCCTTCAACCATTTCTCAAGCATTCAATATGTATTCAATGCAACACCAACATTCCAACGAAGTACTTATTCCCTTACTAATATTCTACCAATGGAAGGTCACTCTCAATATTCACTTTTTGTCGAACTGTTGGGGTTGATGCCCTAAATCTCGCAGGGTTCTATAGTTTGTAAAACTCATTGTTTATTAATAAAATATATGATATTTTACTTTATCTTTTTTGTTGCATTAACCACAATCCAATGAACTAATATCCAACGTTATCTTGTAGCTTAAACATGTGTGCAGAGACATACAGGTGGATCATGTTTAAGTGTTAACCTAAAAGGTCTGTAGTAGATGGATAAGGCTATGTACCTGATCCTAGTGATACTATGAGTATGCCCCGCTTTATAGGTGTTACAATTGTTGTAAAGTGCTACAAATGATTTGATCCTGATCATTCATGTATCGACATGTGAGCGAGGATATTCTATACAAAGGAGTTTGTATAAGACCAAACCACAAAATGTCTAGTCTCATTATATAACGTCGTTCATAATAGAGACTTACGTTTCACTAAGATGACCATAGGTAACATGACTTGAATCCTAAATAAGTTATGAACTTCATCCTATGAGGGCGGTCTTTTTATTTGTACGGGTGAGAGTGGCCAGATTGTCGACTCAATAAGCCTACCATTTTGAGGATCTGTTTGAATGGGGAGCTGGGAATGTAGCTACACAAGATGGAATTCACTATTTTCCCGAGGTTGGGGTAAATAGATAAATTGCTCTCTTAAGGGCTGGTTCCGGGGCTTGAACAATGTGGCGCCACACATTCTCCTTGCCCTAGAGGGGTTTAGTCATAGTTGGACTATGATTTATTGTTCATTAGAGAAATCAATGATACTTAAGGAGTTAGATGTAACTATAGGGGCAAGACGGTAATTTTAGCCCAACTATATTTACGAGCAATTTGTGAGGGGTCATGTACTGTTGATTGGTTGTATCCAATAGACACAAAAATATATTTATAGTACAAAGAGTGCAGCTGTCAGTCTGTAGTGGAGTGTCCTACAGTTAACGGATGGTGAATAATTTAATTAAAGAGTTTGCTTAATTATTCATGAACCATTGAAGCTTCAAGCTACAGGTCCATGAGGTCCCTCTGGTAGCTCAATAGGATTAAATGAGAATCAGTTTTTGGATTAATTTGAATTATTCAAATTAAATGAGAAATTTAATTATATATGATATAATTAAGTTATTTTAATTATATATGATATAATTATTTGTATTTAATACATTTGTGAGAGGAAATAAATATTTGAATATGATTCAAATATTAATTATATGAATTGGATTCATATTTATTAAATTTAATATAAATTGATTATATTAAATGTCATATATGAAAGAAAAGAAACTATAGGTTATATTGTATATGATACAATATTAAAACTATAGGTAATATGTTATATTTAATATAACATATAGTTTAATTTATATATCATATGATAAATTGGTTATCATATTTAAATATATATATATATATATATATATAAATATATATAATGTTCTTTAAAACAAATTAATTTTATTTATTAAAATTAATTTAATTAATTAAGAGAGAGAGTAACAACTTCTTCCCCTCTTTTCACGTGGGTGGTTTTTGTTTTGATTGGTTATTATTTTGGGAGACTCCTAGATTAATATGATCATCCTGCAAGAAAAGAGAATACAGAGAAAAATAAATGCTCTGTGTGTGTGTGATCTCTAGAGAAATTTTCTTCCCTTCATCTCCTCTCACAATTTTATCCCTCTCCTTCCAAAATAGTCAGAGGCCCACCACTCTTGGGTTCTCTGCCTAAGGATATACCGAGGTTTTGTCATGGTAGTGCCCATTACTGATCGAGGGATTCTTGAATACAAGTCTACAAAGGTAAAAGTTCAAACCTTATGTATTTTGTTTCTAAAAGCATGCTGAATTAATTTTGTAACTACATAATTTCTTGTTTTGGTTCTGTAAAATTTAATTCTGAAAAAAAAAATAGGAATTGGGACGATCCGCTTTCGCTCAAAGTTTCCTTCAACGAGTCCTTCACGAACTCCCCACAAAATTCTCCCATTATTCTCTTGAAGTGTTATCTCAGAGTTTCAGTCCAACATCCCCATCGACCGCTTTCATCGTCAGATTCAGAAACATAGAGAATGTAAGTGATATCCAATATTTCTTGTCCCAGATCGCTATCATAATAAGTTTCGTTTAGCATTAAATGAATGATCGTATAGTAATATATACACAATCGTTCATTGCAATATAAATGATTGTTCATGAATTACTAGATGATCGTGTAGTAAGTTATAAACGATCGTGTAGTAAGTTATAAACGATCGTGTAGTAATTTATAAACGACTGTGTAGTAATTTATAAATGATCATGTAGTAATTTATAAACGATCGTGTAGTAATTTATAAACGATCGTGCGATGTGTAGTACTGTATAAGCGATCGTGTAGGTATAAACTTTCGTTCATAAATTTATATGATCGCATATACAATACTAAGCGAATACTTATAAATAGTTGGGCAATCATTTATCAATTACTAGGAAATTTCTAAAACTTTTATGGGACATTGCTTAAGATTTGCTTATTCCATTGCAGATCAATGATGGTACTTCACATCTTTGTGTGCTATGGTGGGGATTGAGGTGAGTCCGGAAGAAATTATGTTGAAGGTCATATAAGGGTCTAAAAGAGTGAACGATCTGATCTATGGGGTGTTAACTCTCGGAGGACGACTAAGGTCTGAAAGTAAAAAATGATATAACAATCAGTGAATTAGTGAGTATTATGCACCAACGACTGAATATCAATCCGGATGTGTTTGATATATACATCAAATGTTGTTTCAATTTATTGGACCCAGTTCCCCCAATTGACATAATCGATTATGAAGACCTTAGTTTTTTTTTTTTTTAGAAGGAAGTGATGCATCCTGGATGCTGTTATTTGTATCAGTTACACCTTGCGAAAGTCATAGAGTGCACACAGATGATATGTACTAACATTGTAATCCAAGTGATCAACCCATTTCAATCACTCAAAACTTTGGGTTTACAACCATTCCAACACGTAATATTCACACCATGTCTTCACTGGATGATCATATTGAACCATGTAAATTGGAGGATGACCGAAGTTAAGCTTGGTTTGGTCACAACAATGAACCCAAATGTACTTCACAGTTTGATACTGAACATGAATATGGACAATCTTCAGGAACACAAACTTCTTTAACACCTTACATCCATGTTCTAACCCCACCCGTTCCCGTCCCATTAGTTGTGATTGCTTCAGTTCAATTGCATTCCACCATTCCAACCCAACCATTTGTAGATATACCCAGACCATCAGAGGGCCCTTCATATGACGGCCTCGTCACAATACCTCATGACTGTCTGAATGACGAGGATATAAAGGTCGGTCCAATTTTCTTTTCGAAATATGATTTGTCAGTTAAATTATCGATGCTTGCAATAAGAAAGAACTTTGAATACCAAGTTAAAAAGTCAACAAAGAGCTTTCTAACTATCCGATGTTTGGTTGAGGAATACAAGTGGGGGGTCTGTACAAAAAAAATGAAAGAAAGTGATTCCTTTAAAGTGATGAAATATCCCAACAAACATACATATTCTATTGAAATGAGAATGGGTAATCATCGATAAAAAAAAGTTGAATTATTGGACATTTAATCAAGTCCAAATACAAACAAGTTAGTTGAACATACCGCCTGAGGGATATAATTGAAGATGTCCGATGAGATTATGGAGTGAAAATAAGTTATGGATAGGCTTATCGCACCAGAGAATATGGATTGGTGTTCGTACGAGGGTCGCTTGAAGGATCATATGCTATTATTAGGGCATATGGCCAAGATTTTTAGAAATTCGATAAACACTCCCTTTTAAAGACATAACATGCAAAACATGCAACTTTGAGTTTGATGAGAATTTAATACTAAAAAATCTACTAACTCAAAGTGGGATTTAAGATTATGTAAACGATCATTTAAGACTATGTAAACGATTGTTACCATTTGAGAATATATAAACGACTGTATAGAAATACATACCTTATTCAGACGATGGACTATCATATTTATTTCGTTCAGTTGTTGGCCCATCAGATGATGTTGGACAATAAATGTATCTCCTATCTGATGGACCATGGTAGTCAACTTCGCCAAATCTTTTCGAACTTCTTTAATTTCCTCCCTAAGGACCTTGTAGGATTTAGAATGATGACGTCTTGAGGACTTCTACTACCTCTTGCCCTTTAGGGGGTTAGTCTAAACTGACATACGTGGTGTCGGCTCTATACGTTACACATTTATAGGTTGATCTACATGGGGTTCATGCTCTTCGTGCCCCCTAGAAGACTCTGAGTATCGATAGAGTGTTCAACCCCTTCGATCCTTCTTTCTCCAACAACGTGAACCACATTAAGTCTTTCCAGTCGGTCCTCCTTTTACCTTATCTTCTCTGCGCTAGGTACAAGTCTTGACACAACAATAGTCTGTATATAAACAAAGTCTGTATATAAACAACTTAGCAAGTAAAAATGCATGAAACTATAAACAAATGAGCAAGTCAGAAGCGATTATTTACCTTTTTTTTGCTGGAAAACATTATTTCTCAATGATTGGTAAGATGGAGCACAAGAACAAGTCCATATAAGAATTCTAGAAATTGCAACCTTGTTGACTTTGGTGGCTATGAACTTACTTGATGTGGATAAAATTTTGTAAGCCCAAACCTACGATATGGGAACTTTGTTACACGTACATAACACACAGGTTCAATTTATATAAAAGTGAATCAGAAACAAAAATACATACCTGGAATGCAAGTGCGAATCCCTTTATATAGTAATACGAGGCACGATGATCATTTTCTGCTTTCTTTGAATCATAAGCCTCATTCTTCCTGCACATGATAGTCTTCATGTTATTCAATGTACGTTTATAAAAGAGAGAAGACCAATTGTAATGTACAAAGACTTCAAGGTCATCGGCAATCCCAAATATATTCACATCGAATTGGGTTTTCTTGTCTTTTCCAATCATCACTGTTTCAATGAATAGCGCCAATGCTAAGTTGACAACATTTTCGTCGTTAGTAAAATTGAACTTCTCGAATGCGATCTCCACATCCTTGCAAGAACTATCCTTTTCATTTGGGTCCTTCGGTCCAAGAATGAGTTCTCGCAGCCTTTCACCGCTTGTTTCTCTTTCTACTATTTCCCTAATCAGCCACAACCTAGTTATCAGGTTAAAAGCGTCTTAGGAGAATGTTACCTTCTTCCTTAGAATGTTGAATGATATAACGTCTGGGTTTGCATCCGCTACCTCCCTTACCAGAAAGTGGTGCAAAAGTTGTCCATTAAAAACAAGATATATATCCAACAGTGGACCAAAGACAATTTTCCTATACAATCTTATCTGTTCTTCTGTCAACTTATTCTTAATCACAAAGGCAGTTTTGTGGACTTGGCAAGAGACTGTAGCAGGGAAATATTTCTCAGGAGGGACGTCCATCTTACCAATCTGACAAGCGTGTACACTGCAACAATTAGTAAACAATCGCAAAACAAAAATTAAACGATCACATAACAGATATCTCAACGATTGCATAACAGATGTCTAAATGACTATGTAACAGTTAGATAAACGGTCGCATAATAGATGACTAAACGATCATACGGTATAAACCTAAACGATCATACAATAAATATCTAAACAATCGCATAACAGTTAGCCAAATAATCGTATAACATATAGCTAAATGATCGTACGATATAAACCTAAACGATCACACAATAAATATCTAAATGATCGCGTAACAGATAGCTAAATGATCATACGATATAAACCTAAATGATCACACAATAAAAATCTAAATGATCGTTTAGAATTCTCTATTCGATCTCTTAGTAATCTCTATTCGATCACTTAGTATTCTCTATTCGATCAATTAGTAATATCTATCTAATCACTTAGTAATATTTAAACGCTTGCTTAATATTCTCTAAACACTCGCTTAGTATTCTCTATCCGATCACTTAGTATTCTCTCAACGATTGATTTCGAACGAATACGCGATTAAACCCTAAAAGATAGTCAAACCTCGAATATCAACATGCATTCTTCAAGAAGAAGAGTCTCATATCTTTTAGATCACGATGACAGTGGCAAGTTGATAACGGGCAGAAACGCACGTTATTACAGTGCAAAGTGATAAAACAATGTAGGATTGCGACGGTAAAAATATATAATATTGCATCCAAAAGCATTAAGTTTGCAACATTGCGATCGCATGCGTCCATTGCATTAAAATAGCTAACTTATGTATTTTATGCAGGAAAATGCGTTGACGCAAGGCGAAAATGCGATCAAAAGAAATTAACGTCTGAGCGCATTAAGAGATTGCGACCGTAAGGCTATGTGATCATTTGCGCTTGCGAAAATATGCTCAAGAAGGTGGCTACATAAGGTCGGCGCATCAAGGTGAAAGCTTAATAAATCACGATGGGACAAAAAGCTGATGATGGTCGATTCTGAATTAAGTTGACAAGCCATTATAGGAAGTACACTCAACTTTTCGGTGACAAATATTCGGCGCATCAGATAGAGAATTAATGACATCCCATCAGTGCAATCATTCGAGAGAAAAAGTTTTTCACCCTAAAGCTCTATAAATACCGAAGGTCACCTTCGTTGAAGGATTTCGCTCAGTTCGGAGAATTCACCATAGATAGCCGTAGTTTGTAATTTTAGATATTTTAGAAGGCGGAAACGAGTGAAGGGAGATTACACTGAGAGATCATCTCGGTGAACTCAGAAGAGTGCCGGGAAGCGTCAAAACCAAAGAGAGGGCCAACTTTTGTGGAAGCAAGAACATCTTTTGGGTAAAATAGAGATAATGCAGTGTAAAAGCCTTGGGAAGCAAGATATTGCACCAGACTCTCTACCCTTATTTTCCATTGTCATTTTGTACTCTGAACCTATTGATAAAATGGAAATTTCATCTTTATATTTGTCCACTCTTTTTACATTATGCATGATTAGCTAAATCTGTCGAATGGGTTGAAAAGGTCTTTAGCTAGCATAACTTGAGATCTTCATTCTATGCGATCATCTTGTATTATGTATGCGCCATTTGTCCATTAGAGATACTCGGGAGGGTAGTCTAAGGATATAATCTAGGCTTGGAAAAGTCAGATTAGAATCTAGGTTCGGGAGAGTCAGATTAGAACCGTATAATCAAGAGATAGAAGCTTAGGAATAAGTTCTGTTTGCTATTAACGCATCGCATGCACTCTAAAGATAGGATATGATTGTATGCGGTCACCTTGTACCTGTGTGCATCTTTCATCATCGCATAGGCAAGAAGTAAAGACTTAGGAATAAGCTCTATAGACATCATCGCATACATCGCATGCATCCTAAAACTAGGAGCTATCGCATTTGCATTGGAAAATGAATTGCTGTCGCATGAGTGTAGCATGATCGCATAGCTTGAACGCATTCTCAGGAAACGCTAGCTAAAGATCTTTTCAACCCATTTTCCCGTATACTCATCGCATCTTTTGTATTATTAACTCTTTTCTCAACTCCGCCGCATACACTTTATACTGAAAACAACAAACCAATCAACACTTTGATTTATTTGTTACCGCAAAATAATCGAAATTTACCATCGCATACTGTGCCCTTAGTCCCTGTGTTCGACCCTGGGCTTACCAGGCAACTCAATAGGATTTATACTTGGGTCTTATTGAGAAAACTTGCATGCACAACGCATATTCCACCATCGCATTTTACACAATTATTTCATTGCATAACACCACGCATCACAAATGCGTAGAGACGATCGGCGAGAAACTTGCAAGGAGTGCTCGACTGAAGTTCAGAGAGAAAACAGGAGCAAATTTGAGAGAATTTTTTTTTGTAAAGAAATGCCTTGAGAAGGAAATGACCTATCGTTGTAAAGTATTCGTAGAGGCACGTGAGTACCAAACGGTCTGAAGGCTTTTTAAAGTTGGAGGTGATTTTGGAATTTTGCATGGACAAAAAGGTGAGTGGTAGAAAAGTTTTTAGGAAAAAGTCATTGGTAGAACTTTTTTTTGATTTGTGGATTATTTTGTGAAATTTTCCTAATTTTAAAGTCATTAACCGTGAGTTTTGATAAAAAGAAAATCATTTTCCCTGCAAAGAACTTGCCATCGCGAGCGTTGATTCAAACGTCTATTAGCCGTCAGATCTAGGGCATAGAAGACTGAAAAACCCTAATATAGCGATATTCTTCAGCCACTCATCGGTTCTTTTGTTCCACTCTTACAATTGTTCAGCAACAGCTTTAGAGGGTTCCGACGAGAGCGGAGAAGATGGTCCAGCGGCTCACTTACCGTAAGCGGCACAGCTATGCCACCAAGTCCAACCAGCACCGCGTCGTCAAAACTCCGGGTAAATTGACATTGTTCTTCTACCATGCCTTGAAGCTTTCTCTGAATTACATCTCATATCGTTTGTTGTTTTGATGAAGTTCCTGTTCCTGTATGATTCTGCATTATTTGCACGATCTGGTCTCTGTTGCTTATTTGATGATGTGTGATTTGATTCTTAGGTGGAAAGCTTGTGTACCAGACCACGAAGAAGAGGGCCAGTGGTCCTAAATGCCCTGTTACTGGAAAGAGAATTCAAGGGGTGTGTTGCATTTTCTTTTCATCGTTAAATAAGCTAACTTCGGAGCTGTAGATTTTGATTTTGATTTTTTTTTTTTTTTAGTTTCGTTTAGTATTGGGTATTTTGTGGAGTAATTTTTGCAAGTGTTGGCTGGTTGGATTTGGAGGTCTTCATATCTTAATGCTCTTTTGGACTTGGAATTCTCTGTACATCGTAGTTAAACATGATTTTGCGTATGTTTTGTTTGATTTATTCGTATATAACTAGTCGTACGGGCAGCCGTTGTTCTTGTTTTGTTTTTCATTTTGATCAAATTATGTTCAATTCTAGAACTGGTTCTCATAATATTTCCATCTGATTGATGGTTGATATCTGGTATAATCTGTTTCTTCTAACAGATTCCTCACTTGAGGCCTGCTGAATACAAGAGGTCTAGGTTGGCTAGGAACCGAAGGACTGTCAACCGCGCCTATGGTGGTGTACTGTCTGGAGGTGCTGTTAGAGAGAGGTGATGTTCATTACTGCATTGCAATGTCATCCCAGTGTAGACGGTTGCTTGATCATTTCTAAAGAACTTCTCTTAATGTTGTAGGATTATAAGAGCCTTTTTGGTTGAAGAGCAAAAGATTGTGAAAAAGGTTTTGAAGATCCAGAAGGCAAAGGAAAAACTAGCTGCCAAGAGCTAGAAAGGCTGGTTCGAAAGCACGAACTCTTTTCCATTTTATATATGCTGAGTAAAAATTTTGACTTGGATCAATGACTTTGGAATTAGCTTTGTTTTATTTCATTTGCATTAGTTGTTTGAAGTTTCTTCTGCTAGAATATTCAGTTTATCATTCCTGTTTATGCTGATTTTGCTTCCTTTATTACATACACTCGTAAAGAAAATGCTCTTGAGGTAGCTTGCTTTATTCTGCTCCATCCTGTAACATGTTTTCTCACAATCCAGAAAAGAGAGGTTCCCTTGCAGCTCCCAAACTAAGCCTTAACCATCCACACAATCAATTTTAACTTTAGCCTGCAGGGCATCTTGACAATTTAACTAATGAATGGAGTTTGTAGGAACGTTGTTTCCTTATCTATATGAAGATGCCAATCCCTACTTTATGATCCTATGGTAACCACATTGCATTTGCAATGGATTGGTCATACTGCCTTCACTGTGAGCCCTAGATTGTAGTTCCGATACAAAAATTTTAGGTTGTTTGTAGGTGAAGTCTCTCGTTGCACTTTCACCTTAATTAAGTTTTTTTTCCATTATTTTTTTCAATGCAAGTTGGATTGGGTCCATGTGCTGAAAACTTTGGATGGTTTGACTATTTTTGGGAAGTGCATGGTTATGTCTATGCCAAATAGCCTAAGTTAACATGAGAAAGTCCAAAATCCTTGATTATTTAAAATGTTGTTCGAATCGTTGTTACCTTGGATGGCCCAATATGTGGTCATATTGGAGTTATCTTTTCACTTTTTAGATTAAAGCAGTTGATATTGTCAACATGATCATAGTTCAGCTGTCATGTTCATCAACATGGCCATAGTTCAAGTAATAAAAATGTACTTTCAATGGAAAGATTAGAGGTTAACTCAAAAGATAATAGTCATGCTTAGGAAGCTTAGTTTAAGTCATTCTTTCCCATCCATCTAATAAGCGCCATCTAGTTTTGCTGTAAAAGCTTGCAGAAAGTTGAAAGAGGAATTATTACTTCATGGGTTTTGGCCAAGTCATTAGTTTACAAGATGAATTTCAGCCACGAGTGAAGACATTGTATGGGTTGGAATTGATTTTTAGGTGCATTTGATGATGCTGGTTGGAATTTTGCTACTGTTGTTGGAGTTCAATTACAAGTAATTTATACTAGGATTGAATATGATATGGATCGGAATATCCCCATATATCAATAATGTCAATAGGTCAATAGGTTAAGTCATTTTTTTAAAATTATATCTTCGACAGTTATTGATTTTTTTGTCGATTTTGATTGGTTTTGTTTTTGTTTTTGTTTTGGGTGATAAGATACGTGTGTATGAGTGTATCAGACAAAACAGGAAGGTTACAATTTAGGGTCAAGGGGAATGGAGAATCTTCTCCAAAATAAATGAGCTAATTACAAAATCAATTTCAATTGTTGAACATCAACACAATTGGTTAGTTTCAAAAGAATTGATAGTCCACTTGTAGTGGTGCTACGGTTGGGTCATCTTCACATGGAATCAAATAATTCTCTAAATGAACTCTTAAGTTCGGTGGTAACAGAGAGTTGTTTGGTGTTCACACGATTATGTAATTGAAAGTGCAAGAAGATACGGATTGTAAGAATTTAAATGCTCAGAAGTAATGCTTGGGAAATTAGGAATTCAAACTAACAAGGTTGACTTATCATAGGAAACTAAAGATGAATAGGTTGATTAACATGCAAACACATGATCACGTTGTTCGACAAATCAAACAAGTTTCTCTGGTTCATTAATGAAGATTGCTCCTAATTAAACTATATAATTCAAATAAATTGGGGTCAATAATGTTCATAAACTTTCTCTAAGTTTGCATTAAGAATGAGCAGTAATTTGTCCAGACACATGAGAGACTTGGATAACCTAAATCAAATATGCGATTTAATCCTAAATTCTAACTAGTGTGGACGCCAATTGAGTGGATAGACTACCAATTCAACATACAAGGCCCTAATAATGTTATTAGGTGTTTTAATGTGATATTAATGTATGACAAAATAAAACATAGCACAGAACAAGCATTCAATTCGAGGTATTAGTTGAACCATGAATTCTTATTGAATTAAACAAAGATTCAGAATGTTTGTAACAGCAAAGACCCACAATCTTGATCAAATCATCAAAAAAAAAAAAAATAAAAAAAAAAAATAAATAAATAAATAAACAACTTTTCCTATCCCCAAATTCGAATGCTTAAACTCATTGCAACAAGAACTCAACGTCTATAAGCTTCAATACAAGTCGAGGTGCAGGAAGGGTATTTTATGGAGAAAATGGTGAGGAACTCCAGAGAGGACGACTGGTGATGTATCAGATAAAACCTAAAACAAAAAAAAAAATAATCCTTTTTATAAGTTATCAATAGCGCCATGACGTGTAACGATATTGCGGTAGAGGTCGCATACACATTTGTTCTTATGTCTCTAAGGCCCTGTGATGGCACTCCAAACTGCTATGCCTGCCTTATGGTACCAGGGACAACATTGGTCATTTGCGCCTCCTTTTGACCCGATTTGTTGCTTAGGGTTTTGCGTCTTTGTTTTAGCTCACTTCTCGATCGAAGAGCCCAAACTACCTCCAAATTGCTTGATACCTATATAATCATCAATTAAACATGTAAATCATTAGAACGAGACTGAATTTAGTAGGATAGCACTTTTCAAGTGTTATCAAGTCATGTCCAACTAGATTCTTGATCATCCCTAAGCACAATAGAAAAATACAATAAAAATAACTGTTCATTAAGTTGCTAGGGATACGACTCGAGTATCAGTGTTGTCAAGGATTACATATGCAAGAGAGAATCATAGAAACATAATCAATTGTTGAGAGCATTCTAAAAGCCTTTTCTAGCCTATTCATGTACGAGTGAGTGCAAAGCCTTCATTTTAGGCAGTAATGGACTCGAAAAATGCTTTATATAACCCTCAATTTGTTTTTAGTCTACTCATAGCTCGGGCACCAACCATCAAACATTAAGACAATTAAGAAAATAATACATCGACTAAGGTGCTTAAAACAAATTGTAGAGTATCCTCAACTTGCAATCCTTTATTAATAAAACAATTTGTTTAGATTTATGCCATAAAGCTCATGAGTTGTAATGAACATTTTCTCTTTTATTAATAAAATAATTTGTTATTTTATTTTATGTGTAATATTAATCAACATTGTGTAAAATCCAAAGTTATTATTGTAATCTTTAAAAGCCTGTAGTCGACATATTGAAGGATTATGTTTCAATAATGACTTAAAGGGGTAATAATATATTGATAAGTTAGGGTGCCCTATCCTAGTGACACTCTTTATACACCCCATTTTATAATTGTTACAAATGATCTGGTCCAAATTATTTATGTGGAGACATGCAATTGGAGTAATCATATATAATAAGTTTGTATAAGAGTGGACCATAAAGAAATTAACCTCTTGTTATAAACCCATGTTTTTTTTTAGAAGATTAATATTTCAGATAATGTTCCTATGCGACTTAATCTTAAATTCTGAGTGAGTGGTGAAGTATGAACTTCTGATTGTGTGGGCTTATTCTTTGACTTACATGGATAAGAATGACTTTTGTAGCAATTCAATAAGTCAATCATTTTGGGGTTTGACCAAATAGAGAGTTGGGAACATAAACTTTTCATCTTACATAGAAAAAGTAGATGAGTAATCTTGTTACTGCTGATTTCGAGATTTGGAAAATGTGGCTTCACCCTCTCATGTGAGAGGAACTTCGTTAATGTTTTCATCATAAATTGATTGTTCATTAGAAGATCAATGATACTTAATAAGTGGTAGTCTCGGTGAGGTTCAAGGTCAAACACGGGGATTAATTAAATAAAATGAACTTCGGTAATGACTCTTAACTTTAACTCACAGAGGATTTGTTAATAAATGAAGTGATTTATGTGTTGTCAAGCATAAACTTAAATCACTTAATAGGAAAAATATGGATTTGGCAATGAATGTGTTCAAACACACATCACAGTAGTAGTTGTAAAAGAAAATGGAGAAGATGATGGAGTTGAGATAAGTAATCTTCATGCCTTTGAACTTAACGACAAACTTCCATTTATGTTCATAACCTTAAGGAACTCCACCTCTTATCGTTGCTTAATTTCTATTGCAGTTACATTGGAGTTGGCTATTTTTGTTTGATTTCTCATTGTTTGTTGATTCTGATTACTCACCATCGTTTTGGCTTGCCCACACGAGTGTTATGCAATCATCAAACTATGGGTGAGTTCCATTCACAACTCAATTCTTATCAAGCTGAATTTTTTTCCGACGACATCAAAGTTGGTTTTTTTAGGCTTTGAGTTGTAAAAGCCTTCATCTCATCAAATCAAATCTCTCCCACACCCAAATTTTGGATGTCAGTAAGGTTTCCATTCCTAAAAATCAAACATTAAGTTGATTTAGAAAAATTTTGAAAAAGAGGTTTGATTGAAGACTTGATATCGTAAAGAGTTGGGATGCATTACTTTGGGAATGTTGCAACGTTTGTGATCAACACTGTCCTAGTGATTCTATAAAGGGTTTGCATAATATCATCATAGTGGTTATACTAGCACGCAAAATGAAAGAAAATGAATGCATACAGATGACAATCATGAAGCAAGAGAGAAACACATTGAAATTAAAGAAAAACGCAAAATGTTGAGTCCATGTTAATTGAATTCAAGTGTGCAAAATACATTGGAAATACAAAAGAGGAAGGGTAAGTCCTAGAGTGCATCCTTAAATTTTAATAATGGCTTCACTAGCAGGTTCCCTTGGTGGCGGAGGTGGAGCTTCCGGATCCGGCACAGGGAAGTTGATGGGTTTGCGAAGATGCTGAGGAATGATAGGTGGCGAGATGATGGCTTGTGCAAACAGAAATTTCAACATATAATTGAGAATGTAGGGAACTGCTTATCATGGCGCCTGGCCATCACGTCAAGGGATCGCATGATTGGACGCTAAATGGAAGTTTGGAGATAATGCTCCATATAGTCCATTTCTACGTCTAAGTAATTTGCATCAGGAAGGCGCGGAGGCATTCAGATGTTTTGGGGGTTGGATTGGGACGGGTTCGATGTCTGGTTGATGTGGAAGTGGACGCATGAAGTGGGTCTTGATTGGTTGGTTGATTGGAGGGAAGGTTTAAATCAATAGTGGGAAGGCAAGGGTCATTTTGGAGAGTTTGGTCATTGGAAGATGTGGGTTGATTTTCAGTTTGGGGTTGGAGTTGTGGTTCATGAGCATATGGATCTTTTTGTTCTGATGAAGAGTGCGCTTACGGTCGCAGTGAAGTGTTATCAAAGATCTCAGGCTTCAAAGGAGGGGGAGGGGTTTTCTCATGGTCATTGTGCAGATATAATGATAGGACTCCGGCTTAAAGTGCTCGTGAGAGCTCTCTGATTTGGAGTCGTCTCTCTGGTCAGACGCCTTTGAAATGATAACTCTCTTCTTCTTCTTGCATTGTGGTTTCAGTGAAATCATTGCTTATGGTTGCTTTGCTGGCCTGGTCCCTTTATACAATGAAGGTTGGTGCGGCAAGCCTCTGAGTAGGCGATGGAGGAGAACATTGTCAATGAGCGCACTGACATCTACTACCGACTCATCCTACACCCGCATATCTGCATTCGTGCAAAAGACACCAATAGTCCAAGAAAAAAAAGAGCTGCCCTCGTGGCTTGTCTTTAACACTTTGTATTTTTGCTGCAATTATGTGGTCCACATCTAGAGGGATGCATTGCATAATGCAGTATGCCACCATGACCTTGTCCCTTGATATAGTCGTGTCTTGCATTGTAGGGCTCAGGCGGTTAGAGACTTGGATAATGACGTGCGAATGCCAGTCTGAGAGATGTTTCATGTTAACTCAGGGTTGGTCATCACCCTAAATGCATCAACTATACGCTCGAGTGATGAATCTGCAATGATCTGGTTGCCTTCAGCCTCTAGGTTATCATTTAAACTGAACAATGCATTGATATCTCGGGCATTGAATGGGATTGTGCTACCATCAACATCAGTGACATCTTCCTCATCAACCTCACTCTGCTAGAATTTCCTTACTACCATAGTTTGAATCATAGGAGCGTTGGTGCAGAACTCCCTCTAGCCATGATGGTCGATGATATCCAGGATGTAGCATGGGAGGGGCGCAAGTTAAGGAAAAATTCCTTTTTAATAAGAATGTCTGGAAATTACCTACGTCGCCCATGTGCTGATGTTTCATCCTCTGAGGGTTCAACGATGACTTTTTCCTTCTTTTTCTCAATCATCTTTCTTGCTACATTTTTCTTCCTCTTCTCAATCAGCTGTTCACTTTCATCATCTGCGAGTAGCTCCTTCTCCAACTCCGCTGCAATATTCTCCATAGCTTCCTCTTCCTCCAATTCATTTTCAACCGCAACTGCGACATTTTCTGCAACTTCTTCTTTTTTCTATTTCTTGGTCTAATGTGGTTGCAGCTGTTTCCACAGCTTCTTCCTCATGTAATTGTTTCTCAAGTGATGTTGTAGCAACAAATGCGCGAGCTTCTTGGGCAAGTAGCCTCAACTCTTTCTCCATTTGGGCTTTGGTTCTAGCCCACTTGGAAACCACTAGATCATAAAGATCTAGGGCACCTTCTTCCGGCTGCCCCACCTTGATCTTTACATTCTACCATTTGTTCATCAGGTGCTTGACCACTTGTGCCTTTGACTTCTTTGCTGGCAAATAAACTACTTGCTACTTCATTTTCTGGCGACTCCTCGACCTTAGGACCGATTAGCCACACATTTACTTCTTCTGGGTCCATGGGTGAATGTATCCATTAGATCTGAACGCATCAGGTTTAGCAGGTTCTGGCCTAAACACCCATATCTTCTTTAGAGGCCTTGAATTTCAAGGTCGTTTTTCTTCTCTTTCCTTTCTCTTCTTCTCTACTTCCTCCACTAATTTTCAAATAAACCCATCATTAGAGTCCTCAAAATTTGGACTATGAGTTGCCTGCTCTTCAGGGTCATGCATCGTAGGGATAGGCCTTTGGGGTGTGTTGGG
Source organism: Benincasa hispida (assembly GCF_027475165.1). NCBI lineage: Eukaryota > Viridiplantae > Streptophyta > Magnoliopsida > Cucurbitales > Cucurbitaceae > Benincasa > Benincasa hispida. The sequence goes on along the minus strand of NC_143485.1, from coordinate 5,124,703 downwards.
ATTGATGCCCTAAATCTCGTAAGGTTCTGTAGTTTGTAAACATTTGTATGAACAAGCATTATGTGATTAATAATATATGATATTTTATTCACTTCTGTCTATGAAATATATGATATTTTAGTTGCATTAACCACAAACCAATAAACTAAGATCCATAGTTATCATTGTAACTTAAACATGTATGTGGAGACATACAAGTGGATCATTTTTAAGTGATAACCTAAATGGTTTGTAGTATATGGATAAGGTTGGGTACCTTATCGTGGTAACACTACGAGTATGGCCTACTTTGTAGTTGTTACAAATGTTGTAAAGTGCTACAAATGATTTGATCCTGATCATTCATGTATTAGACATACGAGCGGGGATATTCTATACAAAGGAGTTTGTATAAGATCAGACCACGAAATGTTTAGTCTCGTTATATAACGCCGTTCATAATAGAGACTTTCATTTCACAAGGATGACCATAGGTAACATGACCTTAATCCCGAGTGAGTTGTGAACTCATACCTATAAGGGCGGTCCTTTGATCTGCATGGGTGAGAGTGGCCAGATCGCCGACTCAACAAGCCTACTATTTTGGGGATTCGTCTGATTGGGGAGCTGGGAACTCAGCTACACAAGATGGAATTCACTCCTTCCTCGAAGCAGGGGTAAATAGATAAATTGCTCCGTTAAGGGCTGATTTTGGGTCTTGAACAATGTGGCGCTACACCCTCTGTTAGCCTGAGAGGGGTTTGGTCATAGTGGGACTATGATCTAATGTTCATTAGAGAGGTCAGTGGTACTTAAGAAGTTAAATGTAACTACAAGGGGCAAAATGATAATTTGACCCATCTGTACTTACGAGCGATTTGTGAAGGTTCATCGTACTGTTGATTGGTTATATCCAATGGACACTGAAATATATCTGTAGTGCGAAGAATGCAATTATGGGTCTTTAGTGGAGTGCCCGACAGTTAACGGATGGTAGATAATGTGATTAAAGAGTTTAATCAGTTATTCACGTACCATTGGAGCTTTAAGCTACAGGTCCATAAGGTCTCCTTGGTAGCTCAATGGATTTAAGTTGAGAATCAGTTTTTGGGTTAATTTGAAATGTTCAAATTAATAAGAGTGAATTTGATTGTATATGATATAATTAAATTAATTTAATTATATATGATATAATTGATATAATGTATTTTATACATTATTGTTTGATTGGAGGAACTAATATTTGAATATGATTCAAATATATTTTCTATGAATTAGATTCATAGTTATTAAATTTAATATAAATATGATTTATATTAAATGCCATAAAATAGAGAAAAAGAACTATGATTTATATATTGTATATGATGCAATATTAGAACTATAGGTTGTAAATATAATATGATAAGTTAGTTATAATATTTATTTATATTTATTAATTATTTGATAATTAAATTCTTATTTCTCCATAACCACCTTTAATGGGTAGTTATTGGGTTCTATGGAAAAAGTGGGATAAATAAAAATTGGTTTTATTATTCCACACACGAGACAAATATTAACAATTGAGTTGCTACATGATTACTTGAGAGACTATACAATAGCCTCATTATCTAAACGATCGAGTAAGCTTGTCTATGCGATAGATTTCATCGTCTACACGACTGTATTGTTCCCTACTCGATCGTCTTCCTCCTCCATACCAAACTTCCCCTCTAACCAAAATTAGCTAGAGCCTACCACTCCTGGATTCTCATACAAAGAATACCAAGGTCACCAAGTGGAAGTGTCTCGGTTGATTCGAGGATCGAGTTTTTGCTTGCTGCTGTTCGAGGGAGTGACTTGTTCGACACGTATGTGAACGAGTTAGATCGAGGGATAACTTGAAGAAGGGTTCTTCAAAGGTATAGTCTCTTGATACTTTGTTTTTATTTCAAAGCATGTTGTAATTTAGATTCATGCATAATTTGTTTTTGTTGACTGTAAATGTATGTGTTCAATCACAATGGGATTTGGGCGATCTACTTCCACTCAAAGGTTCTCTGTAAACAGAGTTCCTTCATGGTGGACTTGCCTCCTCTCTTTCCTTTCTCTTTTTCTCTACAGCTGACCCCTCCTTGCTGTCAGCATTATCTTTGGATGGTTGGTTCACCTCTCCAGCTCCACTCACGCTGGCTTTCCCCGTTTCATTTAGTGAAATTTAATGCAACGAGATGGTCCTTAAGATATCTCCAATGACATCTTGCTGCGCTCTCCTAATGGTCTCACTTACATCCCCCGCATCATTGTCATCTGCATGTGTCGACTACATGTCTTCGTCGCCCAACGCAAGACTGTTAAGTCTGGCATTTTCTTTCTGAGCATCATATTTTCCCACCATTGCTTCATTTATTTGTTGGGCTGTTGGTCTTCTAATGCACAATTTATAATGCAATTTTGCAGACGATGACGTTGATGAGAAGTAATATGTGCTACTCACTAAGGTACTATTAGATGATTCCACAAGAGTAGTCGAATGAGGGAAAATAGTGGCAAGAGGGGTTGGGTTTAGGAGTTCACGTTCGTTGTTTGAGTTGGAGTTGAAGTCAATCTTGAAAACTAGAGGACTACGAGGAGGTGGACTGGGTTGGAAATGAAAGAAATGGGAAGGCTTTGCTACCGGAGCAGAGCTTGACAAGGCAGCGGGGAATGAAAAGTGATGAGGTGATGGTGTATGGGCCTTTTCTCATAAGACTGGGGAAGGCTGAAGGAAGAAAGGATGCTGGTAACGGAGATGGGAAAAAGCGACGAATGAAATGAAGGGTTTTACTAGAGAATGCCATGGTGAAGGAGGCTATAACCAACTGCCCGAGAGGGTAAGTGTAAACCCCAAATTCTACATTTTCTATATAAGTATGTTTAGCCATGAGGATATTATGTTAATTAAATGATAAGTGAAGTTATGGTTTGATATAGGGAATTACGAAGAAAAGAAGAAAAGAAAAGATTAAAATATTAATAATTAATTCTGGCCGAAATGTACTTAATCATTACTGGGTGAGGTGGCAGTTTAATATTCATACATGGAAGGCGGCTGGAAGTATAAAAAAAGAAAGATGAACTTCAGAAGCTCGGTTTTGCTAAATGACTTGAGCGAATTAAGTGTTATTGGTGCCATTTGAAATCTGAGAGAGTCTAGTTTTTCTGATTGGATTGCTAGAGAAAGATCTCACCGGGAAAAGGTCGAAAAGTGAAGAAACTTATAGAAGGGCCAAGTTCTCGGATTAATTAGGGCCAGGGGTAAAAATTGGAAGCTCCAAGCAAAATCACAAGAAATTTAGGGCTAAAATTTTAAGGTAAGAAAGTAACTCAATTTTAAATAAGTTTGTAGAAGGAAGTTTTTTAAAAAGAATTCTGGATTTTGAGTTATAAATTTTTTAAGTTGAAACAGGAATTTGGTGCGTAAACAGGTAGTTGAGCAGCTCACTGAGGGAGTGAGAGCGAGATAAACATTGTGGAAATCTCGCTAGTTTTTGTGCTGAATTTCGCTCATGAGAAGAATCCCACTGAAGTTTTGGACTGGATCTCGCTGTTGTTAATATAAGTCTAGCTAGTGTTGTTAAGTCTCGCTAATGATGAAGTCTCTCTAGAGTGATGCTTGATATCGCTCATGAGGATCTCACTCATGAGGATGATCTCGCTCGTGAGGAAGATCTCGCTCATGATGACAATCTCATTAGTGTTGATGATCTTGTTGATGAAGGTTCATTAGTAAACAAACTATTTGAAGCATCATTTTAAGGAATCTAACAAGGAATTATGTCATTTTAGGCCAAGAGGAGCTAGGAGAAGCCTACAAACTGTTAAGAGCCCAGACGAGTCGTGAGTGACTAAAATGAACTTAATGTTTTCAATGTTTGTGCCTAAAAGGCCATGCAATTTCAGTAATGTTTGACGATAAGCTTATACGTTCTCAAGCAACAAATGTTTTATGAATTGCATAGCATTTCTTCTCCAGCATGTTCATGTTTTACCATATGCCAAGGTTTTATGTAAATTCATTACAAAAGTTAAGTTTCTAAGATGAAACATGTGTTTTCACATAAAAGCTATGATAGAATGATTCTTAATGTAAATGTTTTACTTTTAAAGCTTGATTTGATGCTAGAGAAGAACCTGGTATTGAAGGACTCAGAGAAGGTACCTGGGTAATAGTACCTAAGGTGTTGACAGTACTTAGTAAACTCCACGTGCACGTAGGTAGTTCTGAAAGAGAGGTCGAAGTATGGGTCTCCTAGGGCATATACCAACAAAGAGAGGCCGAATACAGACGCTGGGAGCTAGAGCGATATATGTTCATTCTCAACTAAGGTTTAATGATGTTTAATGATGTTTATTGATGTTTAATGAGTTTTCTCCTCAGAAGCTTGATGTTAAGACCATGTTTATGTTTTAAAAGATGTTGCTTGAAATGTTTCCCAGTATGTTTACATGTTTTATAATAATGTGAAGCATGGCATAATATGATTTCTATAGTCACTCACTGGGCAACTAGCTCATAGTTTCCTATGTTTTCCTTTCCTAGGTAGTGGTCAGATTCCTCAATGTTGATCCTACTGCCACTTGCCACTGAAAGACCCGACTAGTTTAAAGAATTTAGGTTAATGTTCTATATTGATGTACACATGTTTTGAGGGAATCAGGGTTTTGTTAGTAAAGTTTGGGCCAAACTATAAATATTTTGTCTGTATATATTGTGTCATGGTTGTTAAACATGTGATCATATAAAATTATGTAGAGCTTTCTAGATGTGAGCTAATTGCATAAGTTAATAATGTTTATCAGGTTGGCACTTCAGGAGTGAAGGAAAAAGGTAAAGGTGGTAAGTGCTGGTGATAGGGCTAGTAACTGCTACCATGACATCTTCTTCCAGGTTAAGAGGGTAATCTGGGAGGGGGTGTGACAAGTTGGTATCAGAGCATAAGGTTTTGGGAATGAGAGAGAGAATTCATACATAAGTCTAAGTCCTTAAAGTGTGAGTTCCTAACATGTATATATTTTAATAGGTGAAAATACTGAGGCAAAGTGGCAGATAGCGCAAGTAGACAGGAGATAAGAATACTGACCCTACCACTAGAGGCCTTAAGGTTAGAAAGAACCCACCGAGAAGAAAGAAGAAGGTAATAGATCCAAGGAGTCAGGAAATGACGTCTAAGGGGGAGTCTAGTACACCCCAGGCAAGGGTAGATCCTCAACTAGAAGATATAGTTTTCGACAGAATAACGCAGAGGTTGGTAGCCAGTGTAGTCTCAGTACGGGCCAACCCAGAGAAAAAGTATAGCATTGAGAGGCTTAAAGCCCTAGAAGATGTGATATTCGAGGGTACAGTAGACCCAACTGAAGCCAAGGTATGGCTTGATGTAATTGAAAAATGTTTTAATGTTATGGGCTGCCCAGAAGACAGGAAGGTAGGATTAGCCACATTTCTACTACAGAAAGAAGCAGAGAAATGGTGGAAGGTAGTATCCGTCAGACGAGTCAATACGGATGTGATGTTATAGCCTGAGTTCAGGAAGGCCTTTGAAGACAAGTATTACCCTAGCTCGTTCCGAGATGTGAAAAGAGATGAATTCCTTAGACTGACACAGGGAACGATGACTGTGGCAGAGAACGAGCAAAAATTTACAGAATTATCACAGTATGCTCTGCCAATTATTACTGACGAAAGAGATAGATGCATGAAGTTTGAGCAAAGACTGAGGAAAGAGATTAGAACTCCAGTGACATCTACGACTAATTGGTTAGACTTTAACCAGTTAGTAGAAATGCTGATACAGGTAGAGAGAATTTTAGCAGATGATGAGCAGTTGCAAAGAGGTGGTGAGGCTATAGTAGGGCCGAGAGATAGAGGATCCCGACTCTCAATTGCAGGTCAGTCTAGTGGAAGCCGATTCAGAGATATGAGTTGGCAGGGATCCAGAAAGAGGAAATTGAGACCCACCGCCAGTGCAGTCAACCAACTAGAGATGACACGGGCTGGTGAGTCTGTAGTCAGTACAGACAGGAAACTGATATGCCCTAATTGTGACAAGAGGCATCTTGGAGTATGCTATAGTGGAAAAGGGGTATGTTTCCAATGCGGTCAAGCAGGACATTTCAAGAGAGATTGTCCCCAGGTGAACAAGGAAGCCCCAATAGCACAACAAATAACTTCTCAGACAGTTAACCAACCGAAGGGCGCTGAAAATCAAGGTGAATGATCAAATGGTGCCAAGTAGAAGGGTGTTCTAAGCATATTATATGTATATACATATTTGTTTTTTGTTCAGCTAAGTTTCTTTTGCTTTTGATTTCTTTTATTTTCTTTGTGTCAGTGTTCTAAGCATGACAAGATATCATCAATGAGGGTAGGGAAAATTAGTGAAGTCGCTCAGCCTAGTAATGAGGTTAGTGACCTTAGAGGTTAGCTTTATGAGTCAACTTCTTTAGTAGTCAAATGGTTGCAGGGGGATCTCAGCCAGCGCAAGTATGTAGGATCTGCTCGTTCGTGGGTCATCCTGAGCAAGCATACTCAAGGTTGCAATGGAGCTTGATGCCACGAGACTACTCCATGGGAGGGTTTTCTAGTCATTTTGGTGACAATTTCCAATGGCTTAGATGAGAGGACTCCTTTGGCTACGGGAACCAAGTTTGGGACTGCAGCCACTATGATTCATACCCCACTGCATCAGACGTGTTGATGCTGATGGAACATACACATTGTCACACCCCCTCCCGAGTTCATTCCCCAACCCGAAAGGAGATATGAAGCCAGTAGACATCACCTTTGTGATACCTACTGTCCATCCTTAAACCAACTCATCGGATAACAAATATGTATAATACAATTAACTTTTAGTGACAGTTTCAAGAGTTTATACTAAAACATTCTTGACCCTAGCTAGCCCAAGTGACTTCTAACAACCAGACTCAGAATTTCACTTCGGGAGAGAGTGGCAATTCCAAACCTTTAGTGATACTTCCAGAATGTCCTTTTTCAGCTACCGGGGGGGGGGGGGGGGAAGTAAACATTAAAAAACGTGAGCACAAAGCCCAGTGAGTGGTATACTTTTATAAGAAAATAAGTTTTGTTTTGAAAATTTATTTTTGAAACAAATTTCTCAATCATGCATTCATAACACATAAAAATGTAACCTTTCCAGCCTGGTAACTGGCTCATTCTGGCATAATCATGTGTTTCCCAAGTATTCCCATTTATTCCTAATATGTAAGTTGAGGAAACAATTCAAGTACCTACTTAGCTTTTTGAATGTGCACATGTTGACAATATCCCGTTAGTCATGCTTATGACACGTTAACAATTTCCCAAGGTACAATCCCAATTTCTCGTCAATTCATGTTAACTAGCGAAGTCAAAGGTAAAACAATCATTCTAGTAAAACAACAGAAATCCATCATCAATAGAATTAATGAACAAAAACCAGGAAGACACATTTCCCAATCATGCCCACTTTCCAAACCTTACATACATACAATATATATATATATATATATATATAATAAAATAAAATATATACTGAAGGAAATCAGGCATGAGGATTTCCATGAGCAGCAGAAGGATCGTTCCAAATTCCATTCAAAATTGAACATACACAATTATAGTACACAAACGGAAACTAACAGGTCATACACAATACGAAATTACAACATTTTTTACTATGAGATCAAGGGATAGAAAATACATACCTTTGAAGACTCATTCTTCAAACTCTCTTGATCACGAACACTCGAACAATTTCCAAGACAGCAATACACGAACGCTTGAACACAACGACCGCAACACAGCATGATCAACAACAACCACCACACGAATAATGCGAACACACAACGAATAACCTCCAAAACCTCGATATCAATCGAGTTGAGTGAGGATACCACCACAATGATTACCTTGGTATTCTCGGTGTGAGAATCTAGAAGTTATGGGCTCTGTATGAACTTAGTTAGAGGAAGGGACTGGAGGAATAAAAATTGTCTAGACGATTGAGCAAGTGGGAGCTGAGAAGTGTCTATCGTATAGACGAATGCTCAATCGTGTAAAAGAAGGCAGCCTACTGTATAGACAATGCCTTGCGATCGTTTAGCTACAACCAACTGAGTGAAATATTGTATAGTAACACTCCACGATCGTTTAGTCTCTCTATCAACTATCGTTTAGTGAAACAATTACACTTGATAGCATTTCGTGAGTTCCTTTCCAAAAGTAGCAACTTTCTAAATTTAGGAAAATATATTTTCTTTTATCTCACGGTTACCATAAAACCACCAATAACCTCTCACTCAATTGGTTATTAGAGAAAAAGAGACAATTATCAAATAATTTATTATTATAAATAAATATGATAAGCAACTTACCATATTATATTTATAACCTATAGTTTTAATATTTCATCTCATGAAACATACAAACCATAGTTCTTTTTCTATTTTATGGTACTTAATGTAAATCATATTTACATTAATCCTCCACTTGATGTATCTCATACATCACACCGATTATATCATATATAATTTAATTTCCTCCTTTTAATTTAAACATTTCAAATCAACCTCAAGAACTGATTCTTAACTTGAATCCATTGAGCTACCAAGGGGGCCTTATAGACCTGTAGCTTGAAGCTCCAACGGTACGTGAATAACTGACTAAACTCTTTAGTCACGGGATCCACTATCCGTTAACTGTCGGGCACTCCACTAAAGACTGACAGCTGCACTTTCCTTACTATAGATATATTTTGTGTCTATATCAACCAATCAACAGTGCGATAACCCTTCACAAATCGCTCGTAAGTACAGTTGGGCCAATTTATCGTTTTACCCCTGGAGTTATATCTAACTCCTTAAATACCACTGATCCCTCTAATAAACATAAGTCATAGTCCTACTATGACTGAGTCCTCTCTTACAAAGGGAAGATGTGGCCATTATATTCAAGACCCGGAATCAGCCCTTAAGGGAGCAATCTATCTACTTACCCCTACTTCGAGGAAGGAGTGAATTTCATCTTTTGTAACTGAATTCCCAACTCTCTAATCAGACAAATCCCGTAAAAGGTAGGCATGTTGAGTTGGCAATCTAGCCACTCTCACTCATACTAATCAAAGAACCACCCTCAAAGGCAGGAGTTCCCAAAACACTTAGGATTAAGGTCATGTCACCTATGATCGTTTAGGTGAGATGTAAGTCTCAAGTATCAACGACGTTATATAAAGAGACGAATCATCTCGTGGTCTGATCTATTACAAACTCTTTGTATAGTACACCCCCACTCGCATGTCTCCACATGAATGGTTAGGATCAACCATCTATAGTAGTTCACATCACTTGTAAATCTCTACAAAGCGGGCCATATCCGTAGTGTCATCAGGATCAGGTATCCCTCTTTAATTCTTATACTACAGACCTTTTTAGGTTATCACTTAAGGCATGATCCACTTGTATATATCATATACATGCTTGAGTTTACATACAATAACCATGGAGCTTGTTTATTGGATATGAGTAAATACAAAATAAAATAACTCTTATTTTATTCATAACAATGTGTACAGTTTACAAACTACGAGACTTTGGGAGAATTAGGATACCAATCCCAACAATCTCCCACTTGCCTCGGGAGACTAATGTACAATACTTGAAAAATACAAGTACAATATACAATAAACTAGGGCATACTCTATACCCCATGATCATCTCCCACTTGCCCTAGACAAGATGTCGCATGTCCCGTAGACCCAACTCTCTAGATGACCCTCGAACACTTTAGCCGTGAGAGCCTTTGTAAACGGATCAGCAACGTTGTGCTTCGATGCGATCTTCGTGACAATCACATTATCGCGATACACAATCTCCCTGATCAAATGATATTTTCGTTCGATATGCTTGCCTCTATGATGACTCCGAGGTTCCTTTGAATTTGCCATAGCCCTACTGTTATCACAATAAAGAATGATCAGCAAATCCATATTTGGAACAACTTCCAAATCTATAAGGAATTTCCTCAGCCAAACAACCTCCTCAGCTGCTTCACAAGCGGCTATGTATTTGGCTTCCATAGTGAAGTCCGCTATGCATCCTTGCTTGATGCTTCACCACACTACAGCCCCTCCATTTAGAGTGAACACTGACCCTAATGTCGATTTTTGAGAATCTCTATTAGTCTGAAAGTCAGAGTCTGTGTATCTTGTAAGGATGAAATTCTTATCTCCATACATGAGCATGTAGTCCCTTGTTCTCCGAAGATACTTGAGGATCGTTTTGACCGCTATCCAGTGATCTAATCCTGGATTGGACTGATAACAATTGACAATCCCTACTACATAGAAAATGTCGGGTCTGGTACACAACATTGCATACATTAAGCTTCCAATAGCTAAAGCATAGGGAATCCGTCTCATCTCTTCAACCTCTTGAAGTGTCTTAGGACATTGATCCTTAGACAATACAATTCCATGCCTGAAGGGTAATAAACCCTTCTTGGAATCCTGTATTATGTATCTGATCAACATTTGATCTATGTACGATGCCTAAGACAAGGCTAACCTCTTGTTCTTACGATCCTGAATAATCTGGATCCCTAGAACATACTACGCCTCACCCAAATCTTTCATTTGGAACTGGGCGGCTAGTCACTTCTTAGTATCAGTCAGAAACCCTACATCATTCCCAATGAGTAGGATATCATCCATATATAGTACTAGGAAATCTACTGAGCTGTTGATGATCTTTTTGTAAACATAAGGCTCATCAAGGTTCTGATCAAAGCCAAATGATTTGACCACGCTGTCAAATCTAATGTTCCACGATCTAGACGCTTGTTTCAGCAAATAAATGGATATATTAAACTTGCAAACTCTTTGCTCTTGATATGGAACAATGAACCCCTCTGGTTGAGCCATGTAGATGGTCTTCTCAAGATTGTCATTAACAAAGGCAGTCTTGACATCTATTTGTCATATCTCATTATCATAAAATGTGGCTATGGACAGAAGTATCCTGATAGACTTCAGCATGACAACAGGTGAGAAAGTTTCCTCATAGTCCACTCCCTCAAGCTAGGTATAATCCTTTGCCACGAGTCTAGCCTTAAAGGTTTGCACCTTTCCACCTACACCTCATTTTCGCTTGCAGATCCACTTACACCCTATAGGTTTTACCCCATAGGCTGATCCACAAGTTCCCCGACTTTATTGAAGTACAAAGACTCCATTTCCTAGTTCATGGCCTTAATCCACTCATCCTTGTCAACATTCTCCATTGCTTGCTTAAAAGACAATGGATCCTCGACCCCATCATTAGAAATGATGTTCTGGGCTTCAGTCAAACCCATGTAGCGTTCCAGTGGATTCATAACCCTCCCACTACGTCGAGGCAGTTTCAACTCTTGAGATGGTTAAGTAGATGTACCAACCTCAACAACTCTTGTCAATTTGTTAGTCTATTCAACAACTGGAACCCTCAATAGTCTCACGTAAAACAAGCTTACTTCGTGCTTCATGATCCTTCGTGTGGTCTTCTTCCAAGAAGATATCATTTGTAGAAACAAACACTTTGTTCTCACTTGGATCATAAAAGTATCCACCCCTCGTTTACCTGGGGTAGCCTACAAAGAGGAAAACTTTCGAACGCGGTTCCAACTTCTTCGGGTTAGTCACAAACACATGGGCCGGACATCCCCAAATCCTAAAGTGGTGTAACTACCTTTATGGCCTCTCCATAACTCAAAAGGTATTTCAGAAACACTTTTTGAGGGAATGTTATTCATAATATAACATGCAGTCTCCACTGCAAAACCCCAAAACGAGTATGGAAGATGAGCATAAGTCATCATAGACCGAACCATATCCAACAAGGTTCTGTTTCTTCTTTCTGATACACCATTCTGCTGATGTGTACATGGAATCGAGAGTTGGGACGTAATTCCATGTTCTATCATATAGTTATGGAATTAGAGGTCCATATACTCTCCATCATGATCAGATCGTAGTTTTTTTTTATCTTCTTACCCAACAAGTTTTCAACTTCAGCCTTATACTCCTCGAACTTGTCAAGGACTTCAGACTTACGTTGCATTAGGTAGAGATACCCGTACCTTGAATAATCATCTATGAAAGAGATGAAATATTCATACCCACCTCGAGACCCTAACACTCATCGAATAACTGAGGTAAGAATGTATAAGCTCCAAGGTTTCCTTGGCTCTGTAACCTTTTCCAGTAAAAGGTTGTTTGGTCATCTTACCTTCCAGACATGATTCACACACCTACAAGGAGTTTTCTTCTAAACTCTTTAGAAGTCCACATTTCACCAACTGCTCAATCTTATTGAGGTTGATGTGACCTGACTTTAGATACCAAAGATGGACATTTTTCTGAGGAGAAACTTTTGGTCTTTTAGCTGTTGTCGTCATTTTGAACATTTCAGTATTAAACAAGGCTTTTATGACTAACAACCTTAGTACATATAAGTTATTCTCCATTGAACCAATACTAATCTCCATACCATTCTTGAAAATAAATACTTTACTCTCAGAAAAGAAGATGGTATAACCTTGTTCAATGAGACAAGAAATCGAGATTAAGTTCCTCTTGATATGAGGAACTACAAAAACATTATCCAATAATAGATAACGTTTTTTGTCCAAAAATAACTTCAGCCTACCTACAGCAACAACTCAAACAACTTCACCAATACCGACTCGAAGAGTCAACTCTCCCTGTGGCAACGTTTGCCAGGAACTGAATCCTTGGTAAGAGGAACTGACATGATTAGTAGCACCCGAATCAAGCTCAAGGCAGAATCATCATTCTCTACCAAATACGTCTTCGAGACCAATAAATCATATTGACATTTTTTAGACATCCTTCTCTTTTGGAGAGTAGTGGGATTAGTATCACAACCTAAATAAGCTCCAAGTTCCATTTTAGAGAACACTTATCGTCGATGAACTGTAACAGAGTAAGCAACACTTGCTTTCTCATCCTGGAGGTTAACTTGGGAACTGACACTACTGGTATAGTCATTCATCCTCTTGTGCTAAAAAAGTAAGAAGTGACGTTCAAAAAATTCTTGCAACGAGTCCATGATCTTACATGCAATGACCATGTTCTCAACCCTTTTGGCTAAAGCATCAGGTATGCTAGCCAAAATTTAAAGTCGGGCCAATGAATTAGCTTTCATCCATACCTCATATGCATTACGAACACTTTGCGGTGCATCAAGGGTCGGGACTTGAGGACACTCCTCAACCATAACAAACTCGAGGTCGTTTACCACGAAATACGCTTTAACGGACTCTTTCCACTGTATGTAATCAATCAAACTAGAGTCATTTAATGGAAAAACAAACATGTTGCTAAAAACAAAAACATATTGACCTACATTAGGTTTTAAGCAAATACTCGTTGAAAAAACATACAACATCCAATACAGTTTAGTAAAACTAACATGAACCCCGTGTGACATCTAGTTTCGCAATGACGCTTCAAAGGTTTAGGATAAAAGCCACCGAAGGGTGGTCAATTTATCCCTCCTCTGAATTGAGACATTCTCAAAAGCCATTAATACCAGAATAACTCTTACTACTATAATGACTAGCCATCATTGATTTGGTCAAGAAATCATTAACTTACTTAACAATTTCTCGTAAGTGTGAGCTGTCATTTTAGGCCCTAGAGTTCCACCCCAAGTAGCCAATCCGAAGGAAAAAATCCGATTGGGGCAAAAACTAAAGTGACCCTATCCATTTATGGAGTTCACCATGATATTGACCAATTACACAAAACCCATCTAAAAGGGGATACTCCCAAGGCACCACGAGGGAGTGCCAGAATGATCTCACAGTGTGAACCAATGAAGGAGACTGCAGGACGTGTTGACACACACCCTTCACCCATTTACTATAAATACTCTCTCCATCAACCTTAATATTGAGTCATGTAAACACCATCTGAAGGGGGATGTTCCCAGGGCACCACGAGGCCAAGCATGAATCTCATGGCGTGAACATTCAGGGAAAATCGTGAGTGGAATCATTGACATGTCATATATATCTTTTCCTCCCACTGAGTATTTTATAACCTAGGGTTTAGTTTATTTAGAAAAAACACGACTAAGAATTTTAACTAAGTGACTTTTTAGGTTTGCCCAAGAGTAACTTTTACCTTGGAAAGTTGAACAACTTTTGATCATCATCCATTAAACTCTTTAACGGCGTCTTTGATCAACTATCGCATGCTTGCAGAAAATCTATCTAATTCACCTTTCTAGGTAGGTTCCCAGGTAGGGGTGTTCCGTTTCCGTCAGCTTAAGTACCCCAGCCTAGACAGAACCCGCCTCAGACAAAAGGTTTTTTATAGATAGATTTAATACAATTTTAATCTTTTATGTCAATCAATTTAATCTTATTAAACTGATTTAAAAGTATTAACCTTGAACTTAGGTCTATCTCAATCCAGTTTTAAAACTGTTTTAAAACATGAGTTCGCCTAAGTCCGCATGCAACTCTTTCTTATCAATTTTAGTTCTATTTTCCATTATACGCTTATAACAGAAACAACCAAAACCATCCACAGCACGAAGCAAACACATACAAGGCATTTATAACTTTTACAAATTAGCCTAAGTGTCGTGCTCCATACATTGTTCATTCATTGCTACTTTTATATAACACTTATATAACCAAGCAATGAACCAAGTAAAACATGCTTCCATTTACCCTTATACTATAACGCTTATAATATAAAGATCATACATGAATATGCTTACTGCATGTATAAATATAACTCTTATATTTCATGATACATGCGCATGCTCTCTTGTAATTTCATCATGCCATATTATAACACTTATAATACATGATGCATGAATAATTGCATAACCTAAGGTGGGTTTCACATCTATATGTCACACACTATGGCATATAAACCAACATACATCACATGCATACTAAACAAAAGTTGATGAACCGGGATAATTAGCCTTAAAATCCTCAAAATAAAGCTAACTATTACAAATAGCAAAGAGTCTCTGTTTCAAACAAGCAAACTGGGTCTTGAACTGTCTGGACGAAGAAACATGTCTCCACTGATCGTGTACCAAACTCCTTGTGATCACCTACACGAAAGAGTAAATGCTTTACTCAATCGTTTACCAATGCTTCCTAAGCTAAACGATCATGTACCTTTTACTATACGATGAAGCATGAGGCATGCGATCGTGCAGCGCGCAACGTACAATGCAAGCCTTAAACGATCATCTAAACGACAATGATGCGGTGGAGCACAGTCATATAAACGATCGCTGAGGGAGCGCGAAAGTATCGTATACCACGTGATCGTGTAGTTAGTGACTATGCGATGAGATATGATAACTACACGATCGTTTAGTGCGCGCACCTTTAATTAAACGATGAGCATCAAATGCTCCCACTCGATCGTTTACCTCCAGCATTTATGCGATCAGGCAACCAACATTACGCGATAGAGCAAACACCTTCTCTCCTCGTTTAGCATTAGCTAAACGATCATTTAGTAAATACTACACGATCGCATAGAAAAATCTACACGATCGTTTAGCCAAATCCCAACGATCGTTTACCTTAGGCTACACGATACGACCAACCCTTGGTCTTCGTCCTCGCTGAGAACCGCATCTCCATGCTTCGAAACTTTATCATGAACGACTCAACAAACTCAAACAGTTTGAATTATAGACTCGATTGTTTGTTAATTATGCCAAAAAACACAGGGGCCCTTACAAATAAACACTTTGTAACTTTAAAGAAAGCTTTAAACAGAGGCAATTAACCTGTGAGCAATTGAAACCCAATGTAGAAAACCCACCACAACTGTAAAAAAAAGTTCAAAACATAAGTGAAATTTGGAATATCAGCACAACCTGGCTTTGATACCAATTGAAGGAAATCAAACATGAAGATTTCCATGAGCAGTGGAAGGATCATTCCAAATCCCATTCGAAATTGAACATACACAATTACAGTACACAAACGGAAACTAACAGGTCATGCACAATACGAAATTACAACATTTTTTACAATGAGATCAAGGGATAGAAAATACATACCTTTGAAGACTCATTCTTCAAACTCCCTCGATCATGAACGCTCGAATAGTCTCCAAGACAGCAATACACGAATGCTCGAACACAACGACCGCAACACAGCACGATCAATAGCAACCACCGCATGAACAATGCGAACACACAACGAACGACCTCCAAAACCTTGATATCAGTCGAGTTGAGTGAGAACACCACCACAATGGTTACCTTGGTATTCTCGATGTGAGAATCCAAGAGTTGTGGGCCTTGTATGAACTTGGTTAGAGGAAGAGACTGGAGGAACAACAATCGTGTAGACAATTGAGCAAGTGAGAGATGAGAAGTGTCTATCGTATAGACGAATGCTCAATTGTGTAGAAGAAGGCAGCCTATTGTATAGACAATGCCCTATTATCGTTTAGTTACGACCAGTTGAGTGAACTATCGTATAGTAACACTCCACGATCGTTTAGTTTCTCTATCAGCTATCGTTTAGTGAAACAATTACACTTAATAGCATTCCGTGAGTTCCTTTCCGAAAGTAGAAACTCTCTAAATTTAGGAAAACATATTTACTTTTATCTCACGGTTATCATAAAACCACCAATAACCTCCCACTCAATTGGTTATTAGAGAAAAAGAGATAATTATCAAATAATTAATATTATTATAAATAAATATAATAACCAACTTACCATATTATATTTATAACCTATAGTTTTAATATTTCATCTTATGAAACATACAAACTATAGTTCTTTTTCTATTTTATGGTACTTAATGTAAATCATATTTTACATTAATCCTTCACTTGATGTATCTCATACATCACACTGATTATATCATATATAATTTAATTTCCTCATTCCAATTTGAACATTTCAAATCAACCTCAAGAACTGATTCTCAACTTGAATCCATTAAGCTACCAAGGGGACCTTATGGACCTGTAGCTTGAAGCTCCAATGGTACGTGAATAACTTACTAAACTCTTTAGTCACGTGATCCACCATCCGTTAACTGTCGGGCACTCCACTAAAGACCGATAGCTGCACTCTCCTTACTATAGATATATTTTGTGTCCATATCAACCAATCAACAGTGCGATAACCCTTCACAAATCGCTCGTAAGTACAGTTGGGCCAATTTACCGTTTTACCCCTGGAGTTACATCTAACTCCTTAAGTACCATTGATCCCTCTAATGAACATAAGTCATAGTTCTACTATGACTGAGTCCTCTCTTCCAAAGAGAAGCTGTGACCACTATGTTCAAGACCCGGAATCAGCCCTTAAAGGAACAATCTATTTACTTACTTCTACTTCGAGGAAGGAGTGAATTTCATCTTTTGTAACTGAATTCCCAGCTCTATAATCAGACAAATCCCCAAAAAGGTAGGCATGTTGAGTTGCCAATCTAGCCACTCTCACCCATACTAATCAAAGGACTGCCCTCAAAGGCAAGAGTTCCCAAAGCACTTAGGATTAAGGTCATGTCACCTATGATCGTTTAGGTGAGATGTAAATCTCAAGTATCAGCGGCGTTATATAAAGAGACGAATCATCTCATGGTCCGGTCTATTACAAACTCTACTTATAGGACACCCCCGCTCGCATGTCTCTACATGAATGGTCAGGATCAACCATCTGTAGTAGTTCACATCACTTGTAAACCTCTACAAAGCGAGTCGTATCCGTAGTATCACCAGGATCATATATCCCTCCTTAATCCTTATCCTGCAGACCTTTTTAGGGTTATCACTTAAGGCATGATCCACTTGTATATCTCATATACATGCTTAAGTTTACATACAATAACCATGGAGCTTGTTTATTGGATATGAGTAAATGCAAAATAAAATAACTCTTATTTTATTCATAACAATATATACAGTTTACAACCTACGAAACTCCGGGAGAATTAGGACACCAATCCCAACATATATATACAATTAAAAAATTGTATGAAAGTAGATACCACTCATAGACTCTTGTTGTGACTTTTCCTACTATCTTTCCTGAACAGTTCTTGATCCCGTTTTATCGAATTCTAAATATTTCAAAGAAATCCTAAATTAGCCCAATTTCTCAAATAAATAAATTTTAGTCTTAAATATATCCTCCAATTGAATATTTTGACTTACACACCTCAACCTACTCAAAAATAGGTTCAACTTCCGGAAATACAGCTTTTGAGGTAAATTGGGTAGGCTGGTGGGTGGCATGGGTAGTTAGCGTGTAGGACGACCATAAGGCTACACACAGATGGGTGGAAATCCTCGCACAGATGTGGTGTGACACAGGCGTGGCGATTAGGACGTGGGCGAGCACGTGTGTGAGGGGTTGGGCAGCATATCATGTGCTGGATCGCTTAGTCATGCGATGTGCACGTTAACAGGCATCCGTATCATCCAAGAGGCGCGCCTTGCGCTGGGGCGTACACACACGCATGCGCTGTGCACCGGGCAATGGTGTATGTGGTGGCACCTGCCCTATTCGTCCGATTGACCCTTCTGCCCTTCAACATGAATTTCTCACTTCTCACTTCTCCAAATCAAATGGTAGCCTAGGATCACCTAGTACACTCCCCTCTCAACATTTTCACATAAATTTTACTTGATTTGCCTGAGTGAATTGTGAGAGCCAATGTCCCCTAGTCGCCATATCTATAGAAGTCCCAAAACCATTAGTGCTTGACACATTTCCAACCTTGAATGTCTAGCTGCCTTCAGCATGCATGTGCCAATGCATCAACCTTGACACCTCTTTGAATGCTAGTTTAGGTGTCTTCTTCTTACCTAGATCAACACATAGCCTATCTTTGGGTGTCTTTCCCATCTTTGCATGCCTTATCATGCACCCACCTCACCCTTGTTTCAGCCCAAACTTCACTTGGTTTAGTCACATGTCCAATTTGCTGTCAACCCAAACTTGCTCTCCAAGCTTACTCAACTCAGCGCATATCACCCTTTCCTTGGCCGCATACTTCATTCAACTCCTAACCTCACTTGGACGCATCACCCTTTCCTTGGCTGCATAATCATACTTGGACACAACCCTTATTCGATCAACACATACCTCAACGCCTCCTTTGCGCCTAATGCCTAGTCTCACGGTTGGCGCATAACCCTACCTCACGCACACCTCATCTAGCCAACACGCCTCAACACACACTTAAGTCTCCTCTCCTAAGGCCCCCTTGCCCTTTTCGGTGCGCGTCACCTTGTTCCTCTAACCTCAACATGAGGCTTGACCAACGTATGGCTTCAATGCAAGGCCCCCTCACCCTCGACCAACCCTTACCCATGGCTTCGCCTTCCTCAATGCCCATCTTATCCTTAAAATACTTAGGCCACTGCATGTCTCCTCAAGACTTCAATGCATGGCTCCATACTTAGCCAAATCCTGCCCTCCTCAACCATGCTTAACTACATCTTTACCAATTACCCATGTGCTTCATAACCCCTAAAGTATTTTCCACCTTCTTCCACAACCTCAAGCTTTCTCCTTATAATCTTAGTTTATACTTAGACCTCTTTAATCTTAATATCCAAGTTTGGGTTGATTTGCCCTTTAACAAGACTCGAGTCTGAGCTAATTTCAAGTCTTGGGACTTGTGGATCTCAGCTTTGTTTTGTGGTTGAGTTGTTTGATTAGTTATCAAGAAGAATTCGTTTTATGTTTTTGTTTTGAAGAGAGTGATATAAAATCGAGGGAAGACCTTGATGATTATATTTGTTGGGATGCTCTATTGATCATTTTTATGTGAATAAGTTTCTATGCTTAGATGATCAAATTTGTGGCAAATAAATTTAGCATAAAATTGAAGGAGAATTGAGGATGATTGAGAATGTTGATATCTAGAATCTGTGTATTGAGATGAGATGGTGGTGTACTTGCTTTAGGGCTCTAAATGGTTGTAGATAATTTGAATTAAAGGTTTAATAGAGGAAACTAATAGTTATTTAACAGTAGTTGTGCATTGATCTGAAGGAAAATTTGTCTTGGGTTGTCTCGATATAACTACTAAAGTGGATTTTCTCCTACATGCTTGTTATCAATTGATTTATTTATTAATTACGGGCATGCTAAGTTTGGTTCTTAATATGTTTAAAAAGTTTAGTTATTGGATTCATGCTAAGTTTAGTTCTGTTCCTAAGGTTTGGTAAGTAACTTCTTTTTGTGTTGGACTTGGAGCATTTTTTTTTTTTTTTTTTTTTTTTTTTTTTTTTTTTTTAAGGAGTTATCTTCTTTTATACAATTATGGTGTCAAAATTGGAATCTCTATTTTCATTTTCTTTTCTCTTGTTATGCATGAAATCAAGCACATACAAGCTTTTTTGTGCAACCGAGTACTGAGACATTGGTTTCAACCAACACCACTTGAAGATGGGATATGGGGAGTATACTTGGTTCAATTCAAGCAAAATGAAACCATCCCACCAAGGTCAATTTTTCAAATAATTTGGATATGAGAGAATTGTTCATTTTATCATGTTATGAGCTTTGGGGAAACTTTTGTCATAAGTCTATTAAATTAACGACTGTTGTGTACTTTATTTGTTTTTATTGTTCAAACACATTTGATTAAGAAGTTAGAGGTAAATTTAATAATAAATATGCATTCCTTTTGCAGCAGGTGATCATAAAAGATGACTACTCAGACAACAGGATGTGAAGACTAAATAATGTAACTTAAAAAACTAGAGAGGTTACTATGTTTTTTTGTGTATTATAATCTAATTTAGAGTGTTGTAATGATTACGATTCACATTACGAGTGATGTATATGTTTTTACTTTTATTTTGATGTAAATATACTTACTTAATTACTTTAAAGGTTTATATTGTTGAAGTTGATTTTACAAATATTTGAGACAATTTGTTTATCTCTTCTATATATAAAATGCTATAACAATGATATTTGACTTGAAATTATATAAATTTAAACAAAAAAAAAATCCAATAAAAAGTTGCTTATTATCCATAACAACAACTATGGCAGTGAGGTTTCGAAATGCTACAAAAAAAAATGCTATTAAAGGTTAATCATAGCATTTTTGTAACACTATGGACAGTTTCCATAACATTAAATTTATGTGATAAAAATTTAATTTTTTATAGCTTATTTTATAGCATTGGAAAAACGTTATTAAAAGTGGGAGACTTTCAATAATATTGGCCACGACTATGTACCAACAAGCGAGAAAGTTGCCCCGTTTTCAATAAAAAAAAAAAAAGGAAAGAGGGGCGAAGCAGCTCGACCGAGAGGGAGAGGGCCACCCGCCCTCTTTTAGAATATTAGTAAAGGCACTCGAGCCTCACTACTATTTCCACCTTCACCACAAATATAACTGTCATTGTAATTGTAACTATCACTTAAAATGTAACTATCAATATAGATTTGAGTCCCAAGATAACTGCCAATGCAACTATTAATGTGATTATTCCAACTATATTTAGTATCATACATGTAACGATCATAGTGGGAATCATCACTCTTAGATACATTATTTTGATATGATATGTTTTTTACAGCGTTTTTTCATTGCTTTTAAAAAAATGCTATTAAAATGTAATCATTGCGTTTTTGCTAATGCTATGAAATATTTTCGTAGCATTAAAACTATCTGATCGAAAATTGACTTTCTATAGCATTTTTATAGTGTTGAAAACGATACGAAAAGGTAGTTACTTTTGATAATATTGCAACGACAGTATTTCAAAAAACGCTATAGAAGGTCTATAATAACGTTTTTTTTTTTTTTGTAGTAGTGATTATGTACCGAAATGAAGCATATATGGTCAAATAAAACTGCATATGATAGATTTGTTTGTCTAGTGATCAAGAATTGAGTGGGCTATAGGAATGAATCATATACCTTTGGAATGGAATGCCACTACGATTAAAATGTGCAAACTAGTGTTAAATGTTAATGGGGTATCCTATTTGGATGGGTTCTTGGTGGATGTCCTTTTATTGTTGTCTTTTAATTCATCATTGTTGTTGTCTTTTAATTCATCATTTTTATAGTTGAAGCTTCTATTAATGGTTGACTTGAACACTCTATTAATGGTTGACTAGTACTATTAATGAGATTCATTATAGAAAATTGGTACATCTAAGACTTTGGGTCATTCAATTGGTAATAATTTAGTCCATGTATTTTTAAGATTATAATAATTTAACGTCACACTTTGATAAGTAATAATTTAATCCATATACTTTAAAATTTGTAGTAATTTTAGTCTCCATAATAAAATATTCATCAAAATTAAATATAAGATTTTTAAGGTTTAAATACTATTTTAATCCTTATACTTTTGACTTTTGTTCATTTTGATTCTTCTACTTTTCAAATGTTCATTTTGATGGCAATATTTTTAATTCTGGTTCTTTTTTGTCTCTCTACTTTCCAAATCTTCATTTTGGTCCTCGATTTTAGTTATTAAACTTTTAAGAAATGATAATTTTGATTCCATAGAGATGAAATAAAAATAAAAATGGGGGATCTAATTTTAATAGTCACTTTTTAAAAGTACAAGAACTAAAAGAACAAAAGCTAAAAGTACAAGGACAAGAGTGAATATTTTTAAAGTACAGGGACTCAAATGAATCAAAATTGCAAGTATAGAAACAAAAATAAATATTTTGAAGCTATATAGACCAAAATAAAATAAAACTAAAAGTATAGGGACAAAAGTAGTATTTAAACATGTAAAAAAAAACCCGTAAAAATATTTTTCACGATAGGGACTTACAAATTGTGACAAATTGTAAAGTATAGGGACTAAAATTGTTACTTATTAAGGTTTAGAGACTAAATTATTATAAATTTAAAGTACAAGGATGACTAAATCATAACCAACTAAAGTTTAGGGACTAAAATGTTACTTTCATGAAGGTTCAAGGATCGAAAGTATATGGACAAAAATAGAATAAAATTAAAAGTATAGGGACAAAAGTAGTATTTAAATTTGTAAAAAAATTTCATTAAATCATAATAATATTTTTTACAATAGGGACTTATAATCATGACACATCGTAAAATATAGAGACTAAAATTGTTACTTATTAAAGTTTGAAGACTCAATTATAAATTTAAAAGTACAAAAATAACTAAATCATAACTAACTAAAATTTAGGGATCTAAAATGTTACTTTCACAAAGGTTGAAGGACCAAAACTATTTTTAACCTAATTTTTTTTAAAGATAATTTAAACCGAACTGAAAAGTAGTTATAAAAGAAGAAATTATTTCAAATAGTAAAACTATTGAAAATATTTATAAGATATAGTAAAATTTTCGAATTATTAATGTTAGACGTTGATAGACTTATATGTCTATCAGCGTCTATCATTGATAGTTCTAAAATTTTGTTATATTTTGTAATATTTATTTTTCTATATTTAAGAAGAGTCAATTTTTTTAAAAAGCCTTTTCTGCTAATTAAGATTGTGTGAAATTTGTTAATTGTTATTTGGTTTCAAATGTTGATGTGGTAAAACATATATAATTATCTTTATATTTATTTATTTATTTTGAGATAATATATAATCATCTTTATTATACCTGGTACGGTAGTGTGAAAAAAAATTAAGAAATAATATTTTATGTTCGTAACTTCAATGAGAAGAAAAATTTTCATCTATAGAAAAAATGTCAAACTATTTATAAAAATAACAAAAAAAAAAAAACAAACAAATACTGACAAACACAGATGGACTTCTATTAGGATCTATCAATGATAGACTTTTATCATTTTTATCACTTATAAATACTGTAAACTAATATCAGCCTCTATAAAATATATTAAAATTTTGTTATTTTGTGGTTTTTTTTATTTGTCTATTTTTTAAAATCTCTCAAAATATATATATATATTGAAAGAGGTTTAAACAGATTATAACTGCAAACACTTAACTCAACGGAAAGCTTATAATTTAAATCCCCACCCCCAATTTATACTAAAAAAAAAAAAAAAAAGAAGCAGCTGTGTAATTAATAATTATACACCATAAATAATTTGGGAGAGAAATTACATTAAATATTTGAATCTATATATATAAAGAAGAGACAGAAAAATTGCATTTAGCATTAAGATATAAGGACATGGAAAGAAACGGTGAAAATTTAGCATTAAAGACTCCCTCTCTCTAGAGAGGAGGCTACAGCAACAAAGCGATAGAAGCTTTTTAGGTTTGAAATTGTTTTCGATATATTTTCTTGATCTCTCTAAAAAATAAGGACGGTAGAGAATCCAACCTTTGCTAAATTATGAAAAAATCACGAGTATATATGTTATGAAATCGGAAAAAAAAAAAAAAACGTAAAACATAAATGATACAGAATCGACACACAATGTAGTGGTTCATTAACCGTGTGATATAAAATCACAAGTAGAGGAAGAGAATAGTTTATTATTAGTGAGGATTCAGAGATGCCAATAAAATTAGAGAGTTTATATACCATACTTCTTTAAGCTCTACTACAAAATCGTAAATAACATATCTTTATTAAGTTTCAGGGGTGTTGCTCTTAAAGCCTCACCACGGTGAATCACCTCTAGACCTGAGTTGTAGACTGATCATCAAGACTCTCGTGCTTGGTCGCTTAAAGTACCAAATAACAGATTCAATGTATTCAAAACAATACAAGTGAGCACAATTATCTCTAATGGTATGAGACATTTTGGGGAAAAACAAAAGTATAGAGTCACGAAGATTTATATCTGAAGTAAATAATATCACATCATGATATAGAGATAAGTTAAAAGTACGTTGTCTCCTATGGAAAAAATAAGCTTTTTTTCCCTTTTTTTTTCTTTACCTTAAAAACTTTTGTGATTCTATAAATACATATTAGAGCTGAAGATGATAAACGTGGTGGGAACAATAAGATGGAGAACATTGTGAGGCAATCCATATTTCTTCCACTAGTGCTTCTTTTAATTTCTTCTTGTGTTTGTAGCCACATCCCACGCCTTGGAATGCAAAGAAAGGCATTCCAACGTAAGCCCCAACAAGTTCTTGAGACAGTCGATGGCTTAACAACTTTCTATTATAAACAACAACTCGATCACTTCAATTATCAGCCTCAAAGTTACATTACCTTTGATCAAAGATATATCATTGAATTTAGGTATTGGAAAGGTGTCGATACCAAAACTTCCATCCTTGCTTTCCTCGGCGCCGAAAGTGATCTTCAAGATGACATACCCTATGCTGGCCTTCCCCTCCGTCTTGCCTCTCGATACCAGGCTATGTTGGTTTATTTAGAGGTATACATTCTAAATAATTACAAATATAGCAAAATCTATCGATGATAGACTCCTATTAATGATATGGTCTATCATGATAGACTTTGAAAGGTAAATCTAAATTTTGCTATATCTACAAATTATTTATAATACTTTTGACTTAATTGCTATATTTGCAATTGTCTCTTATTACTACTATTATTATCGTTATTGTGGGTAAATAGAAGCGGAAAATTTGAGGTACAAGTCTCTTCATCATAATCACATACTATATGTCAGTTGAGATATATTCTTATGCTCGCTTTGACACACACAATTTGACAGGTTATATACATGTATGTTAAGCTAATGCTAACCTTAAAATATCCATTTGTTTGGATAGACTATCACTAACTTAATAAAACAAATTAAAACGTTAAAAGATCAATTGTTCAATTATATTTTAGTCCTTACATTTTTAAATATCTAATTTTAGTCATTATGTCAGTTGAGTTATGCTCATTTCGACTTTAAATATATTTTAAATTTTGTATATGTATGTGAAACACTTACATTTTTTCTTTTTTTCTTTTTTGGCATATGTTTTATTATATACAGCATCGATTTTATGGTAAATCAGTACCATTTGGTTCAATAGAGAATGCTATGAAAAATGCAAGCATTCGTGGGTATTTCAATTCAGCTCAAGCCTTGGCAGATTATGCTGAAGTGCTTTTGCACATAAAAAAAAATGTTTGCATGTGAGACTTCTCCAATTATAGTTATGGGAGCCTCCTATGGTGGAAGTAAGTCACCCTAATTCTCCCTCAACTTTCTAAAAATGTAGGGCACGTTCGGATTGACTAGAAAAAACTTGTTTTGAAATATTTTTTTCAAAATTATTTAGGGTCTGTTTATATTTATTAGAGAAAAAAAACGCTTTTACAAAAACGGTTTAAAATACACTATGAAAATATTTCAAAAACTATTATAAGCGGTTGTCATACACTTCAACTTTTGTCAAAATGATTTGTTTTCAAAATTAAATATTTGAAAAGTTAAGCCAAATATACCCTTATTTA
Organism: Benincasa hispida; assembly: GCF_027475165.1. NCBI lineage: Eukaryota > Viridiplantae > Streptophyta > Magnoliopsida > Cucurbitales > Cucurbitaceae > Benincasa > Benincasa hispida. Next base: position 5,098,306 of record NC_143485.1, on the reverse strand, counting down.
AGAAGTCTTTAAATTTTTCAATTTTGTATCCTTATAAAGTCCACATGTACATTTATATGGCATATTACTTAAGTTACAATAGTGAGTTCTTCTTTAATGAATTGTTTTGTTTTAATCTACCACGGATGGACAATGCTAGCTTCATGGTTTAGGCTAAAGTACCCTCATATCGCTCTTGGAGCCCTTGCTTCTTCAGCCCCGATCCTTTACTTCGACAACATTACACCTCAGGATGGATATTACTCTATTGTCTCTAAATCTTTCAAAGTATGTTTTCATCGATCAATTCAAACCCTAAACTAAGAGAACTTAATTTACTTAAAAACTTTTATATGAATTAAAGACACGATCGTTGATCATATATAACAATAACATTCCATTTGATCATGGAACGAAATTAGGAAACGAGTGAAACGTGCCATGACACCATACGTAGATCGTGGGGTGAAATCGACCGAATTGCCAAGAAAATTCCGGGAGGGCTTTCGATTCTAAGCAAGCGATTCAAAACTTGTGGGAAATTGAACACGAGTATGGGGATTACAAACCTTTTGGTCTATATGTATGCATCGGCAGCTCAATATAACAATCCATATGAGAATCCAGTGAAAGCCATATGTGTAGCCATTGATGAAGAAGCAAAGAAAAAAAGTGATGTAATTCAGCAAATAATTGCAGGAGTTATTGCTCATTTTGGGGAGAGCCCTTGTTATGATGTAGATGAATCTGATCACTATCCTTTTGATCCCACTGATCAGTATGGTTGGCAGGTACTCCATCCTTTTTCATTTTATTGTTTAAAATTACACTCTTTTTTCCATAATTCTTTTGTCTTACCGATTGTAATTAAATTATTATTTCTACATTTATTTTAGAGGAATTGCAAATATAGCAATCGGTCTCAAAATGTTAGTAGAAATAATTTGATGCAAAAGAATTTATAGATATGATAAAATTTAGATTCAACTCTCGAAATCTATCACCGAATAAATATATAACCTTGTGTTTTGTTGAATAATCTAACATAGTTTTCATTTTCTTTTTATGTTTCTATAATAATGATGACAACAGAATAAGTATATAACTTTTTGGAAGCAAATAAAAAATTAATAAAGTTGTTTTTGGCTATACATTTTTCACACATGTTATGATGTTAAATTAAGAAAATTAAACATGTCATTTGCAATATAGTCATTAAATAATACAGTTTTATTTTGTATTTTAATACAATTAAATATTCAATCTTCATTAAGATGTTTATTTGAACCCGACTTTTAAGGAAAGAATACGTACCAATATCATTGGGTCAAACTCACTTTGCCACATAATTAAATTTTAATGATCTCCAAACCTCCTCAATTTCTCACATCCCAATATACATCGTTTGTCTATTGAATATGTAATTAAAAAACAAAATAAATTTAGTAAAATTTTCACATATAGAAAAAATATCAAATTATTTATAAAAATAGTAAAAAAAAAAAAAAAGATATTGATAGACTTCTACTACCGTCTATCACATAGTATCAATGATAGACTTCTATCAGTTTCTATCACTGATAAACATTGAAAGACTTCTATCAGCTTCTATCAATGTCTATCAAAGAAATTAAATTTTGTTCTTTTATGTAAATAGTTTTCCTTATTTTTTTATTTTTGAAAAATCCCACATAAATTTATCTACATTTCTTAATTAGCTTATGAATTAATAACTTTTTGTTTCTTTATGTTTTCAATTCAAATGAAAGATTTCCTAAATATATCTTTTTTAATTTATATATAAAGGTCAACGTCTACCCCTCTTCCATCTATTTTTATGTAGAAATTTTGTTTTACGTTTTTTGTTTACTTTTTTTTTTTTTTTCTAATTTTAAAATTTTAAAATTCTGGAGAATATAATAATTTTAATTTACCAAACGTGTATGGCAATACGAGGGGATGAATATATTTACAAAATTTTGAGTCAATTAAATCCTTAAATTTCCATAAGTCAATCAATTTAGGCACAATACGTCTATATTTGAAAAGCATGTGCGTAAGCCTTTTCAAATGTCCATTTTAATTTATAAAAATGGACACTTATAACAAATACATGGACGATTCTAAAAGAAAATGCAGAATAAGAATGTAAATTGATTCATTTCTAAAAGTCTATAGGTTTAATTGGTACATTTATAAATTTTACCTAAGGTTTTCTAAAACGGAGTCTCAAAGAGGGTTTAAACTGATATGTTTATGGTTTAAATTAATAATACAATTATTAATTTACTATATAAATTGATACAATCTCTAAAATTTAGGGATATAAATTGATTTTTTTTTTTTTAAACCAAGACGTGTAGCGAGATGGTAATGCCCATAGGCATTAGTGAGAATGACAAAGACTCCATGTTTCCAACTTCACCATTCAATTTCAGCGACTTCAAAAACGATTGCAAGGCTTTATATGGTGTCTCACCAAGGTCTCATTGGGTCACCTCTTTCTATGGAGGCCAAGTAAGAACTCTTAATCTTATATACTCAAAGATTATTTCAAATGATAAAACTGTTGAAAATATTTACAATATATAACAAAATTTTAGAACTATCAATAATAGACACTGATGAACACTAATAGACTTCTACCAGTGACTATCAATTTGATAGTTGATAGACACTAATAGAATTATCAGCGTCTATCATTGATAATTTTAAAATTTTAAAATATTTTATAAATATTTTATTTTATTTTTCTATATTTAAAAATGGTCCTTATTTGTTTCTATTTACCCACTATCTCAAACAAATGTTCATTAAATGAGACACAAAATATAAATAATGAAAATAATCTTCTACATGACCATTCTAGAAAAGAAAGTCTTTTTCAACGCAAAAGCAATTATTTATAAAACACTTTGGAAAAATTATTAATCTGAAGTGTGTTTACTATTAACTTTTTGAATGACTTTACATGACCAAATATACCATAATAAGTAAAAAGGTAATTTTAACACTTTATTAACTTAAAAGCTATATTTTAAGATATTTTGAGAAATAGTTCATCAAAAGTGATGTTTAAATGAGGAATCAAAGTCTTTTAAATATATAATAAGACAAAAGTACATATTTGTGTTTAATTTAATATAATCACAATTGAATATAGTGTCACAACAATTTTTTTTTTTTTAAATGTGAAATATAATACATAGATTAAAAAATAAATTATTTCACTTTGAGTTCCATTTATCTACTTTCAATATATTTTAAATTTAGTCTTTAAAATTATTTTTATTGAAATTGGTTGAATAATAATGATAATTTCATAGAAGAAAAAACAGTAAATAAATATTATTTTTTTCACCAATTTGCTTGTAAGACAATTTTTATTGAGAGAATAAAAAGCTTACAAGAATGAAGGGTAATTATTTAATGATTGATTTTAAATATGATAATACCGTTCAAAATATTTATAAATATAATAAAATGTCACCATGTATTAGTAACTAGATATCTATGAGTGTATATTTATACATCGTAACATTGGGTTATATTTGAAAATATTTTTAACAATATATTTTTTTTCATTATTTATTTAAAGTGGTAAATTATTGCAGGACATAAAATTAGTGGTACTTCGGTTTGGAAGCAACATTATTTTCTCTAATGGGTTGAAAGATCCTTACAGCAGCGGCGGGTAACAACATCATTAATATTTCTCATCCAAATTAATTCTCTATTTTAATTTTTCTTTTCAATTTTGCTTATTTTTTATTTCGTTAATTAGGTTCCCTAAATGTTCATTTTCAAATATAAATTTGTTTAGAAATTTCAACTTTCAAATATCTTTGATTTATATTTTTAAATTTTGCATTAAAGGATTACTATATGTGTAACTTCAAATATTATTTTTGCAAATAAGTAATTTTTAAAAATTAAGACCATATTTGATAATCATTTCATTTTTTATTTTTGATTTTTGAAAATTAAACTTATAACGTGCCAGAGTCAGAATATTATGTAAGGGGGACACCAAGTTCAGTTAAATATAATTTTAGTTACATCGACATAATATTCAACTTATAAAATTTTGTCAAAACAATCATAACTAACTAATATACAGACAGTGGTAGATCAAGAATTGTATGTTAGGGGCACAACTTTATATAAGATTAAAATTTTAACTCATTAACATATAAATTTGTGTCATATATAGTTCTTGAACTTTAAAAAATTTATACTAGAGGACTAACATCTCGATAAGTGCGTATAATACATATCACTAGACATTTTTACTAAAAAAAATAATGTAACTATTGGCTACAAAATTGAAATTGTGAGGTTCACTTAGAAACAAAAATAATTTTTTTTTTTTATCTAATAACGATTATTTTTAAGCATTTCAAATATTTTATGAGATTTTTATACATTAAATTTAAAATTTATATATCTACTAGACATTTTTAAGAGACTTATTAAAGTTAAAATTAAAAGTTTAGATACTTATTCATCATAATTTAAATACTAAAAATTTTAAACATGGACTGACTTTAATGCGATTTTAAAATAATGGTGAAGTAAAACATAAAACAAAAAAGTATATGTGAAATTGATGTTTATGTCTCAATTTTCAAAAACTAAGAATAAATAATCAAATAGTTATCAGATGAGTCTAAAATTTTAAAAATATCTGTATATAAACATAAACATATATATGAACTTAATGGACTAAAATAAAAAAGAAAATAACACTCTCACATTGGAGTCAAACCTTGGTTGCTAGCTTCCTGAGTTCCTCCACCACTGTTGAGGCAATGTACCATTTCATGTCCACATGCGTTGATATATATTCAATATATGAAGAAATATTTTTTATAGTTAATAAAAAATAATATATGTATATATAATACGACACGATGTCTCCTCCAACCCCTTCATAAATCTATCCTTCTACTTTTATTTTCAAATTTTTTCTTGTGTTATCTATTTTTTAACAACGGTTTAAAATACCAAATCAACTTATAAAAACTAACAAAAGTTGCATTAAATTTTTTTTTCCCAGTATTTTACTAAAAATTCAACCATTATACTTAAAAATTATGCAAATATGGTAAGAAATGGAAAGAAAACAAGTTTAATTTTTAAAACAAAAAACATAAAACGAAATCATTACTCACAGGGCTAATTAATTTGGGCTAATTAATTTTTGTTGTGTTTTATATTTTAAGTAAATAAAATAAAATATTCAATGAGACTTGAAAAGCTATGTTGAAATTAGTAAAGAAGGAAGAAAAGAGAGTGGAGAATAGAAGAAAAGTTAACCAATACAAATGACATTGTTACTTAGTAACAACTTTTAAATTAGGTTTTTATATGCTTGACCTAAATTAAATAGGATGTTTGAATTTTTGAAAATAATAAAAGATGATGTTGTACAGTTGTTTGAGCACAATAAGGTCGTGTTGACTATCTATATTGTCCCTCGAACATCCTTAATAATGGTTTAGAGTGACGAGTGTGAATGCGAGATGAGGAGAACCACAAACACAAGTAAGAGAGGAAAAAGACCCTAGTGTGAGTGAGACAAGAAGAGTTCTGATGTGAGTAAAAGAGTGAGGAGACTGAAGAAGTGAGAGCGGAGAGGAGTGAGTGAGAGGGAATGAGGAAGGAAGAGCACTGATGTGAGAGAGTGCTATTGTATTAGACTAGTTGATTGCGAGCGAAAAGGATGGACAAAGAGCGTGAGCAAAGGAAGAAAAGCTCTAACAAGTGAGAGAGCACTATTGCTCAGATGATCTTAATTTCACACTCACTAAAATTGTGAGAGAAAATATATGAATAAACTAATACGTTAGTACGTTCTGACAATAGTAGGGGATAAACAACATTATGACTGCAAATTAAGGTCATCCAGGGAAAAAAAATCTCTTTCGATCCATTCTTAATCACAAAAATCTATAAGATTAAAAGTATAATATTAGAGAAGATTTTGTAATTTTTTTATTTCTAAATATGGAAAATTCTAAGACCATTTATAATTAAATTAAACTAACATTTTTTTTTTCAAATGAAATAGAAGCAAAGTTGAGTGAGAAATTGTCAATTCAACCTGTATTTTGAAAAGAAAATTAAATCAAGATTTCCATTAACATGGACATGAAGAAAACTATATTGTTTAAGACTAATCTAATATGGTTTCTATGACAGGGTATTGCATAATATATCTGAGACTATTGTTGCTGTTACCACTGCCAAAGGTATATCTTTTTTATTAATAATTTTTAACTAAATTATTGGTTTGGACTTTGGAGTTGAATATAGGCCTCAAATATTTAATTTTATCTAAATATTCATGTGTTAAAATGCATAATTTTCATATATCTACCATATTCAAATTAAATAAATAATCGCAACTTATTATTAAAGCGAGCATTTTCTTAGGAGAAGAATCGTTTTATTTAGACTTTGTTTGGTAACCATTTTGTTTTTAAAAAGTAAGTCTATAGACACTACTTTCACCTTCAAATTTCTTTCTTTGTTATCTATTTTCACCAACGATTTAAAAACCCTACCCAAATTTTTAAAACTAAAAAAAAAAACTTTCAAATAGTTGTTTTTATTTTTAGAATTTGGCTAAAAATTCAACCATTGTACTTAAGAAATATGTAAATCATTATAAGAAAGATAGATGAAATAGACTTAATTTAAAAAAAAAAAAAACAAAAACAAAAAACCAAATGATTATCAAACGAGATCTTAATGATTTAAATTAATTTTAAATAAAATCAAATAAAAATAGGTATAATTATTAATCCGATCTAAATTGATTTAATTAGGAATTTATTCATATGAGATTTTAGTGGATGCAATTCAAAAAGTTAATGGTATAAATATGATTTTTTTTTTCCAGTTTCAATTTTAGTGTATTATTTCATCATATTTAATATTGGAAAAAGATATGAGGCAAATGAAAATGAAGTGTAAATTTGAAATGCAGGCTCCCATTGCTTAGACATAGAGACAGTGGGGGAGGATGATCCCTTGAGATACTTTAGTATCCATTTAGTAGCTGTAGGACCGTATGGAAATATTAGAGGTAAATAGAGTTGCTTAAAAAATTAAAATTTTTTTGTAGAATTTTAACACCAAATTAAAACAATTTAAACTAATGAAATAATTTGTGACAAAAATAAATAAATAGCAAAAATTAAAAGAGTAGAGAGAAAGAAATGATATCGATATTTTTTATAGTGGTTTGGAATCCCTATTCTACTTTCTAAAATTCTTTGCGTATTTTAGTACACAAATTCACACTTTTTTTACCAGTTCAATAGTCAAACAACAACTAATTCTTAGATTTAGTATCCAACCTATTTCGATCATTTTCAACCGGTTCAAGATCAAATCAATACAAATTCTTTTTTGGATTCATGATAAAACCAATATATTCAACCCTAAGGTGCACCATTAATACAAAATCTTAAGTGAAATAATAAAATTGAAAACCCACCAAAAATTAAAAAAAGAAAACAAAAAAAAAAAAAAACACAAAAGTATAGATAAACAATTGTAAGCACTCAAAATAATCTCTCTCTCATAAATATATTTTCCTAGCAAAGATAATTTTAAGAAGATGAAACTTTCAAAGAATGATCAATAATGAATAATTCAAGAAAAATTTTCACAATGATTGCGAGAGGAGAGACTGTGTGTTAAAAGAAAGGGGGTTATGAGATTTAAATAGAAATTGATTTTGGATTCAAAATAAAATAATAATAATAGAAAAAAAGGCCGTTGGCCAAATTTTTTTTTTAATACTTTTAAATCCATATAAAAATCAATTTCTTTTAATATAAAAAAATAATATACGAATCCACACGTCACTATTTGAGCCATTCGATTATTTCACCACTTGTATATTATGTCTTCAACTCATATTGTGACTTGATTGATTCACGTGTGCCACGTCATGGTCACATAAAATTTTTCTCTCAAATTTTTTTTGGCCATAACTTCTCCATGTGATGTCCGATTTGAATGATTTAAAGTGCTTTGGAATCGTCTCTCCGAATTCTATGTTACGGACACTTTAAAACATTAAAATAATGAGAAACATATAAATGTTTGTCCCAATGCATTTTCTCTAGATTTGTCATATATCTACTCACTAAACTTGTAGAGTAGGATAGGTTTAGTCCCGTTGATATCATTATATACAACAAACTGACAAAAACTTCCTCGCATTCTTTAGTAGAGAGTTTAAAATAGTGTACTAGAAGTATATTGACATGCTTTGCCTCTAGCATATTAAACTTCTTTATAATCTAATTGTTTTTGATAGAAATGCATTTCAGTATTATTTTGTGATTAATTCTTTCTGTTTTTTTGATAGCATATGCTGGTTATTTCTAGATTTTTTTTTGTTATTCTCTTGGCCTATTATGTATTGACATGTGGCTCTGTTGAATGCCTATATTTCAATGAATAACAAATAGCTTCTTACTGATCATTCATATCAATTTCTTTAGTTTTCTTCCTTGTTACATGGTATCAAAGCACAGGCTCAATTTTTTCAATTTCTATTGTCAATTCGCCTATTCAGATGTTTAGGGCCTTCCCCTGTTCTTACTGTTAATAGTGCTAAATATTTGTTCTCTTTATTGATTCACATAGCTATATTGTCTTAAGGCAAAAAGTAAAGTTCTATTAGTTTTTACGAGCAAGCAAGCAGTGGAAAAAAATAGAATCATTAATCACTCTAATTCATCAATTTTAGCTCTAAATTAAGCATGCTCACCAAATAATAAGAGGGTTTCATGAATACCTGTATAAATCTTCTTCAAGTTCGAAAAACAGCTGCAATCTCCTCACTTTTTTGTCGTGAGTCGTGAACCATTACTAGGACTTTCCTACTATCTTCTAGAAGCCTTAGATTGAGTTATGGGACTAAAAAACAAGTTGAATGAAGGAAGAATTTTGGGAGGAGAAGATGAAATCTGCAGCAACTTGAAGAACCCTTCTTCAATCTTGAAAAACCAGTTTTTCAGTCGACTTGCATGCATTTTCCAGTTCAATAATTGTGTGTTTTATGCTAGAACATCATGCAATCTAATTGCCTTTACAACACCCAACTCCTACTTCAATTTGAGGTGGAATCTTGGAAGTAGAACATGACTATGGTGCTAACCTTTCAAAGTGGAAAAATCTAACTTTTGAGAATAATGAAAAATTTGATTTTTCATTTTAATTTTGAAAATTATTTTCAAATCAAAAAACCATTTTCAGTTTTAATTGTATAATTAATCTGAAAAAAAATTAATTTTACTAAAAATTAATTCAATTAATTAATTTTCTAGTAAAATTAGATAATTTAATACAAATTTCACCACCATGAATCCATATTCATGAAATTAATATTTAAATCGTATTCAAATATTAATCGATCCTCAAATTTCGTTTAATTTCATAATTAAACGTGTAATTATATTACATATAATTACTAATTCTCTTAATTCAATTTCGAACGTTTCAAATCAACTTATCACGCTAATTTAAGGCTAAATCCATTTGTGAGCTAGTAGGGGATCTAATGAACTTACAGATCATGGGCTCCAACGATACGAGATTAGTTGACTAAACTCTTTACACCAAATTAACCCCCCATTCGCTAACTACCGGGTCACTCCACGAAAGACCAATAGTTGCATTATCCTCATCTAATTCGATTTGTGAGTACGATTTTCTTGTATCAATCTATAAACATAAAAGCCAAATATTATAATGGATTCTATTTTTCTCAATGCTATTTGAAATGTCAAAATAACGATAACATATTAAATCTGAGATGACAATGCTTCTTTTGGTCACAATATACTTCATTACCTCATGACGTAGTATCCACATTCGGTGCTCCCAACTTGTAGAGGATACTACAGAGAAAAAACCAGTAAATAAAATTGAAGTAATCCTTAGCACTAGATGTCTACTTAATATGATGAATAAGTAGTCGTTAATTTATACTTGCCTTTACTGTTCTCCATAAGGTTTGCTTCCGGCTTTTTTAATATTCTTTTGAGATTGAAACATTGCAAATGTCCTATTTGTCAAGAAATAACCACGAATTATTCTAAAAGATTAAACACTACAAATTTAATCTTTTATTGAAATCAATTTAATCCTATTGAACTGATTTAAAAAAATTAATCTAATTTCTAATCTCATTAAAAATTTGTGAACTTAGGTCTATCTGAATCATATTTTAAAACTATTTAAAAAAATTATTTTACCTAAGTATGCATGTTACTCTTAGTTATTGATTTTAATTCTAATTTAATTTATTTATAACTCTTATAAAGTAAATAAAACAAATTAAAACCTACATTGCATCGATTGACATACTTTATAAAATTATAACGTTTATAAGATTACATAAAGTAATGTCATGCATCATGCAATGTTATTTCATTACTACATATACATGACACTTATATATATATATATATATATCAAAGTAATGAAATTAAATAACATACATCACATGCATACATTCAAACTATATATTATAACGTTTATAATATAAATGATGCATGACTATGTTATTTATGCATGCAAGCATATAGTATAACACTTATATTATATGATGCACGAGCATGCTATAAAATTAAATCATGCATATACATATATTATAACACTTATAATATAAATGATGCATGAAATTAAATGCATAATCTATGGTGGGTTTAGATTCTATATGACATATAAGAAAAAAATATACATCACATGTATATTTAAAATAACTGTTGATGGACCTGGATAGGACACCTAAAAGAAATTTAAAGGCTAACTATTACATAAGCAAGAGTCCTCTGGTTCGAAACATGTGAACCAGGCCTTGAACCACTCGAATCGAACCGCCCTTCAACAAACTCTTTGCAATGATCATGTAGCAAAAATGGAGGTGCATCGTGTAGCAAAGTCTACAGATCTTGTAGCATTAGCTACACGATCGTTTAGCACATCGTTTAGAAAATGCTACATGATCGTGTAGCAAAAGCTACACGATCGTGTAGCGATCGTTTAGCAAAAGTTGCATGATAATGTAGCTGTTGTAGAGTTGCTTCTTCTTCTTCAATGAAACAGTGCACTACAACTCTTCTTTGAAGCTCCCTGGGAACAACACGAGCAACTCAAACTAATGAATTATAGACTCTATACCAAGATTAATGCCCAAAAACGCAGGGGCTTTTACAAACCAAAAATTGTAAACAGAGAAAGCCTTAAAACTATGTATCCTATCCCAAAACATCCATCAACAAAACTACATTCATCACCATTCATCACATGAAATAGAACGCAAAATTTGTAAAACCCACTACCACTATAAAATTGATTCAATAAAAGAATGGAATTTGGGATCAGAAAACCAACAACTTGTCTCTGATACCAATTGAAGGAACTCTAACTGGAGAGAACCATGAGCGGAAGCAAAGATCGACCAAATTTCATTTTTTTATTGAATATAAATTTTACAGTAAATAAGAATAAAATATGTATTTAGTTAAATTACAACATGCTTTAATAAAGAAAAATACTTAGGGCTTCAGAAACCCTTACCTTTGAAGAACCCTTTCTTCAAGAACTCCCTCGTACAAGTCACGAACGAAACTCCTTCTCCATGCGAATCTCCTTCTTTAAAGAAGACACCACCACTTGAGAACCCTATGTATCCTCTTGGGACAAAGGATTCAAGCAAGAGTTGTGGGTTTTGCTTGAATCGTTGGAAGAGGGAAAGGAAATGGAGAGGAGGAGAGGGAATTCTTCAGAGAACATTTCTCTTCTGTGAGAATTGAGGAAAAAGATGAATCTCTAACCAACTCTTTTTCAACCCACGTAATTAAATAAGAGAATGGGGAGGGAGTTGTAACTCCTTCCCTTTAATTAATTTCAATTAAATTAATAACAATAATATATATATATATATATATATAATAACAACTTAATCTATAGATATATATAACCATATAGTCTATAGTTTTATATTGTATCAAATACAACATAACCTATAAATTTTATTTTCTCTCAACAATACATAGAATTTAATATAAATCGCAATTATATTAAATTCACTTATATGAATCTCATCCATATAATTGATGTTTGGATCATATCCAAATATTTAATTCCTCTCAATGTAAATCATATTATATTTAATTACATGAATCTCATTCATATAATTAGTATTTGAATCAGAGTCAAATTCCTCTCATATTACCTTAAATTATATTAATTATATCACATATATAATCAATTTAATTAATTATATCATATATAATTAATTCCCTTAATTATATCATATATAATTATTTCCCTTAATTAATTTGAACACTTCAAATTAATCCAAAATTAATTCTCAATTAAATCCCTATTGAGCTACAAATGGGACCTTATGAATCTGTAGTTTGAAGCTCCAACGGTACTCAGATAATTAACTAAACTCTTTAATTAAATTATCTAATATCCATTAACTACTGGCTATTCCACTAAAAACCGACAACTGCACTCTTCACATACAGATAAATTTCTGTGTCTATTGGATATAACAAATCAACAGTGTGATGACCCTTCACAAATTGTTCGTAAGTACAACTGGGCCAAAATTATCATCTTGTCCCTGTAGAGACATCTAACTCCATAAGTACCACTGATTCCTATAATGAACAATAAGTCATAGTTCAACTATGACCAAGTCCCTCTCGGGTCAGGAGAGGGTATGGCCACTATGTTCAAAACCCAAAATCAGCTCTTAAAAGAGCAATTTATCTACTTGCCCCTACATCAAGGAAGGAGTAAATTCTGTCTCGTGTAACTATGTTCCCAGCTCCCCAAAATGGTAGGCTGGTTGAGTTCGCAATCTGGCCACTCTCACCCACACAAATCAAAGGACCGCCTTTATGAGCAGAAGTTCACAACTCACTTAAGATTCAGGTCATGTCACCTATGGTCATCCTAGTGAAATATAAGTCTCTATTATTAATGGCGTTATATAAAGAGACTAATCATTTCGTGGTTCAATCTTATACAAACTCTTTGTATAGGATACCCCCGCTCACAAGTCTCCACATGAATGACCAGTATCAGATCATTTGTAGCACATTACAACACTTGTAACACCTACAAAGCGGGTCGTATTCGTAGTGTCACCAGGATAAGGTACCCAACCTTATCCATTTACTACAGACCATTTAGGTTATATTTAAATAAGATCCACTTGTATGTCTCTACATACTTATTTACATGAAACAAACTCAAATTTTAGTTTATTGGATTGATTATATACTTATAAAATAATATTTATTTTATTAACAATAATATGTTTATACAAAGTTACAAACTACGAGATTACAAGAGATTTAGGACATCAATCCCAACAAACTAACCTTAATCCTGAGCGAACTATGAACTCTTGTTTATTCAGGACTATCCTTAGATTTGCATAGGTGAGGGTTGGCTCAATAGCGCCGGCTAAAAAAGCCTTTCATTTAAGGGGGTAAAATCGGGTAGATAGCTGGGGACATAGGGTGCAAGACGGAATTCACTCCTACCCGCTTTTAGGGATAGTAGAGAGGTTGTTCTCTTAAGTGTCGACTCCGGATCTTGAACAAGGGGCCCTACCCTCTTATTGGCCCGAGAGGGACTCGGTTTGATGATCAGATCACAAACTAATTGTTCATTAGAGGATCAGTGGGACTTAAGGAACAAGAGATAATCTCGGGGATAAAACAACCTTTTGACCTAGTCGTTATTACGAGCAACTTGTGAAGGGTTAGCTTACTGATTATAGTTATATGGAATGGACACAATATATCTACAGTGAGGGAAGTGCAACTACTGGACTTACTTGAGTGACCCGGTAGTTAACAAATAGGGGTTAATTCGGTGAAAAGAGTTTAGCCAATTAATCTCGGATTGCTGAAGCCCATGATCTATTGGTTCATTAGGTCTTCCTACTAGCTCACAAATGAAATTAGCCTTAGAATAGCGTGATAAGTTGATTTGAAACGTTCAAATTCGAATTAAAAGAATTAGTAATTATATGTGATATAGTTATACGTTTAATTTTGGAATTAAACGTAACTGGAGAGTCGATTAATATATAACTATGATTTTTATATTAATTTCATGAATAGGGATTCATGGTAATGAAATTGGTGACAAATTAATTTAATATTTGATATTAAATTAATAGAATTAATTAAATTATTTAATTAATTATCAATTATTAATTTTATTAGAAAAATTGATTATTAAATTAATTTTTGTAAAATTAATAAAAATTTCAATTTTAATTAAAGAATTAAAATTAAAAAATAAAGAATTTGAAAAATGAGAAAAATCCAAATGTGGGATTTTTCCACTTTTAAGCAAGAAGGTTAGTCACCTTCATACACATAATTCTACCACCAAATTCAAGGAGTAGTTGGAATCGATTCAATCGATCAGTTTGTTGAGAGTCATGTAATAAAACCACTCTTGATTGAGTGGAAAAGGAGATGCAATTGTTGAATTGCTGAGTTTTTGAAGGTTGAAGATGTTCTTCAACAAGTTGAAAAACTAGAAAACCTCTCCTCCAATTTCCCAAAGTTCAAGCTTGTTTTGAGCCCCACAACTCAATCGAAAGCTTTTAGAGAATAGTAGGGAAGCTCTAATGGTGGTCCACAACAAGAATTGGAGAAGATTGTAGCTGAATTTCAAGTTTGAAGAGTATCTTTAAAGGTATATAATGAAACCCTTTTGATACCCCTTGATCATGCCTAATTTGATGTCAAAATTGAGGAATTAGAATGTTTAATGATTTTGTTTTCTTCCACTGCATCTTTCTGTATTTCAACAATTGTTTAGTTGAGGATTCTCGCTTTTTTTCGAATTAACTTGATTTTACGGACTATCGGTTAGGATTCTAAATGAGTGGGCTAAGTTTTAATTGAAATTTCTCGCACGATCTTTTGAATAAGTTTATGATAGAATTAAAAAAGGAATGGAATAAACTAGAATGACCCAAGCTAAGTTTTTTGTTTGATTGATAATTTTTACTTATTTAATCTCACTCCGCGTATTTAAATTTTCATGCAATTTGTATTTACAATTTTCACAAAATCCCCCTGGTTACAACCTATAAGCTTCAAACTTGAGAAATCTAAATCAGCTCTCTGTAGGATCGACTTCGTACTTCCCTTGCTACATTTAGTGAGTAAGTCACAGAATTTAATTTGGGCGTGTTATGACTTAGCGCATGGTTCAAACCGTAACCACCAATGGATTAGCAATGTTGTGCTCTAAAGCAATCTTTGTGATGATCACATCTCCTCGTTGCACAATCTCCCATATCAGGTGATACTTCCTTTCAAATGCTTTCCTCATTTGTGACTGCGAGGTTCTTCTTTAAAGTAAACATTGATCCTGACGTGGATTTTCTAGAATCCTTGTCAGTTTGGAAATCAAAGTTAGTGTATCCTATAAGGATCAAATCCTTAGCTCACCAGATTAATCCCTTAATCTTCTAAGATACTTGAGGATGTTCTTAACTGCAGTTCAGTGGTCTAACCCTGGATTGGACTGATACCTACTAACTATTCCCACTGCATAATAAATGTCTGGACTAGTGCAGAGTATAGCATACATTAAGCTGCCCACATCGAGGCATAGGGAATACATCTCATATCCTCAATTTCTTGAGGCGTCTTAGGACACTGTTCCTTAAACAAGTGAACCCCATGCCTGAAAAGTAATAAACCATTCTTTGAGTTCTGCATCGAATATCGAGTCAACATTTTATCGATATAAGTTACTTGAGAAACAGCCAGTGTTCTGTTCTTGCGATCCATAATAATTTGGATCCTAAGTACATACTACGCCTCTTCCAAATCTTTCATTTGGAATTGGGTTACCAGCCATTCCTTATTATTAGTAAGGTACCCTACATCATTCCCAATGAGTAGAATATCGTCCACATAAGGTACTAAGAAAGCTACTTTATTGTTGATAATTTTCTTGTACATACAAGGTTCATAAACCTTTTAATAAAAAACAAAGGATTTTATCACTGTATCAAATCTAATGTTCCAAGATCTAGATGTCTGTTTCAACCCATAAATGGATCGATTCAGCTTGCAAACTTTTTGCTCTTGACCTCAGGCTATGAACCCCTTGGGCTGAGACATAAAGATATTCTTTTCAAGATTTTCATTTAGAAAAGAAGTCTTGACATTCATTTTCCATATCTTATAGTAATAGTATGTGGCTATGGACAAGAGAATTCTTATAGACTTAAGCATAGCAATAGGGAAAAAAGTTTCCTCATAGTCAACTTGTTCCTTCTGGGTATAATCCTTCGTTACAAGTCTAGCTTTAAAGGTCTGTACCTTTCTAGCTACAACTCTCTTTCTTTTATAGATCCATTTACACCCTATGGGTTTGAACCCTTCAGGTGGATCTACAAGCTCCCATACTGAATTGGAGTATATAGACTCCATTTCAAGGTCCATGGCTTTGATCCATTGGTTATTGTCTACGCCATTCATTTCCTATTTGTAGGACAATGAATCCTCAACACCATCATCTAGTATGACAACCTGAGTTTTAGTTAAACCCAAGTAATATTCAGGTTGTATCACAATTCTCCCACTGTGTCGAGGTACTCTCAACGATTGAGAAGGACGAGACTGACCTAAAGTGCTAGCTTCTTCATTAACTCTTAATGGAGGACCAACTGCATCAACAACCTTTGTTGATTCTTTAATAGATTCACTCAATACTATTTTGCTTCAAGGTTTATGATCTCTCATGTTGTCTTCCTCTAAAAATGTAATGTTTGTTGAATACAAACACCTTATTTTCTTAAGAGTCATAGAACAGATCACCTCTCGTTTCCTTAGGGTAACCAACAAATTGGCATAATCTTAAACGAGGTTACAACTTCTTAGGATTTTTCATTAACACATGTGCAGGACAACCCGAGATTCTGAAGTAACTTAAACTCGGTTTATGCCCCCTCCATAACTTGAAAGGCATTTCAGAAACACTCTTCAAGGGAATATTGTTCAAGATGTGAACTGTAGCCTCTATTGTATACCCCCAAAACGAGTTAGGCAATTGAGCATGACTCATCATAGAATGAACCATATATAATAAGGTTCTATTTCTTCTCTCTAATACACCATTTTGCTGAGATGTACCGGGTGTTGAAAATTGGGATTGAATTCCATATTCAATCACATAGTCCTAGAATTCTAAATCCATGTACTCTCGACTACGATCAGATCGAAGTGTTTTAATTGTTTTATCTAATAGGTTTTCAACCTCAACCTTATACTCTTTGAACTTTTCAAAGGCTTCAGACTTATGTTCCATTAGGTATAAGTAACCATACCTCGAATAATCATCTATGAAAGAAATGAAGTATTCATATCCTCCTCTACCTTTTACATTTATTAGACCACAAAGATCTGAATGTATGAGCTCTAAAAGCTCTTTGGCTATGTATCCTTTTCGACTAAAAGGTCTTGTAGTCATTTTTCCTTCGAGACAAGATTCACATGGAGGTAATAAATCCTCTTATAACTCGCTTAGATGCCCACTCTTTACCAATCTCCTGATTCTATCAAGATTTATGTGGCCTAATCTCAAATGCCAAAGATACGTATCATTGTTACTTCGATAAATTTTTCGCCTTTTTGTTTGAGTGTAATTTTAAACATCTCATGATTTAAAAGTACTTTTGATTCAGTTGGTCTTAAAACATATAAGTTGTCTTCTAGTTTAGCTAACTAAATAGTCACACCTTTTTTTATGTCGGTTGGAAAAAGTGAAATCGGATATATAATGTCGGTTTAAAAAAATGGATCTTTAATGTCGGTTTTAAACCGACATTGAAGATGGGCTTTAATGTCAGTTTTAAACCGACATTAAAGGTGTAATTTTTTTCTTATTTTATTAAAAAATTAAACCCTATATCCGATATTCGATCTTCTTATGCTAACCCTTCTTCATGCGCCGCCTCCATTCTCTCTTACCCAAACCCTATCGCTCGCCCGTCCATCGATCTCCTTCACCGTCCGTTCGTCCGTCAATCTCCATCAAGTTTGCTGTCGGTCTCTGTCAGTCTCCGTGGGTAAATGTCTGCCAATGGGTCGAACTCCACCATCCGTCTGTTAAACTCCATCCGTTTGGTACAAAATAAACTTCACCGCCTGTTGGTCCGTCGATCTCCATCTATCTCCATCAAGTTTGCCGTCGGTCTCCGTGGGTACAAATCTGCCAGTGGGTCGAACTCCACCGTCCATCCGTCGAACTCCATCCATTTGGTACAAAATAAACTTCACCGTCTGTCCGGTGGTTTCAATCTCAGGTGGATTTTGTTGGATTTTATTGGGGTTTCTGTTTCTCTGCCTAATGGTTCTCATGTCACGTGGTTGGGGATGTTTGTCTCATTACACATATTGTCTTGACTGATGTTTTGTATATTCCCGCTTTTGCTTTCAATCTCAGCTTCATCAGTGCATTAACACAATAATTACTATCACTATTAAATTTGATGGTAACAATTATGTTATTTAGGACAAGTCGTCTTTGACCATAATTGGCAAGGCTAGCTTATCTCATGGATGGTATGTTTTGGACAATGATTCATATTTGCCAACTACTTGTGATGTATGCCCATTGGCTAGACCACAAGCATTTGTCTTTTGCATCAAATAAACATGTTGTTGCTTATGTTTTTGAACTATTACATTGTGATGTTTGGGGACTACATCATGTTGCTTCTTATGCTAGTTATCGTTGTTTTTTTATTCATTGTTAGCTTTTCTTGAAGTATTTATAGAAAGAGTCTAACTCCAAGGACACGGTTTATTGTGATATTTGTTTGGATTGATGGAATTTTGAACTTTGCTAAGCTTTTGTTTTTTGGCTTTTCTTTTCATCAATAAGAACTGAGTCCTTCATATTGACTCATACAAAACACGGTCTAAGGACACGGTTTATTGTGATATTTGTTTGGATTCAATACTTGATTTTGAGTGAAGTTTTTCATTCGTTAGGTTCAAGTTTGACGTGTAAGGCTAAATTTTGATTCTTGGGAATTTGGAAGGAAGATAGGAAGATTGCATTGGATGTGTTTTAAGAAGATTGACAAGTGGAGAAGGTGCACCCAACACAAAAAGGACTTCATAACAACATAATAACAAGGACAAGATAATATTTATAAGATGCTTATCTTAAAAGTCTATTTGTTCTAAATTTGTTGATGTTGTATATTTTACAATCATAATTTTATGCTTTTAAATTTTCCCTTGTTATTGTTTTTTTTTTTTTTTTACAATCATGGATAAGTCATGGATGAAAATGAATAGAATGTCAGCTGAGTATGGTTTAGGGGTCGAGATATTAATTAAAAACGGTCTACAACATTCAAATATACCGAATGTCATGAGTTGTCCATGTTTGAAGTGTGTTAATGCAAAGACTCTAGATGTGAACAAAATAAGAGAACACTTATTTTTTAATGGTATAGATCAAAGTTATCAGACATGGATTTTTCATGGTGAATCATTACCGATTAGGAGAAACAATGAAAATGTGTCTACTAGTGAAAGAGACGAAGTTGATGAGGATGATGTTGATGTTGATGACACAATTGGAATGTTTGAGGCTGCATACAATAATTATTTTAGTGGGAAACCCGATAATTTTGAAGAATTATTAGATGATGCGAATAAACCATTGTACCCAAATTGTAAAACTTTTTCCAAAATCTCCACATTGATAAAGTTATATAATTTAAAAGCTAAATTTGGATGGAGCAATAAGAGTTTCACTGAGTTTTGAAATCAATTCATGACATATTACCTAGTCCTAATGAAATTCCAACTTCTACTTATGAAGCAAAAAAGATGTTGGATACTTTTGGAATGAAGTACGAGAAGATTCATGCATGTAGAAATGATTGTTGCTTGTTTAGAAAAGAACTCTCTAATGTAAATGTATGCCCCATTTGTGGTACGTCAAGATGGAAGCTTGAAAAAAATTTAAACGAAAGGGCTAAGAATATCCTAGCAAAATTCATGTGGTATTTCCCCCCAATTCTAAGATTTGAAAGAATGTTTCGAAGTAAAGAAACAACAAGTTTATTGATGTGGCATGCTAAAAAAAAAGAAACAGATGGTTTATTAAAACATCCCAAAGATGCCCTATCGGGAAAAAAATAGACAATTTGTGGCCAGAGTTTGGGCCAGAACGTAAAAATCTTCGTCTTGCTCTTTCGACAGATGGGGTAAATCCACCTGGAGATCTTAGTAATAGATATAGTTGTTGGTCAGTGATGTTAGTGACGTACAATCAACCTCCATGGTTGTGCATGAAGCGAAAATTTTTTATGTTGATTGCACTAATATCTGGTCCTAAACAATCGGAAAATGACATAGATGTTTATTTAGCTCCGTTAGTAGATGACTTGAAAAAACTTTGGAAAGATGGGGTAGAATGTTATGATGCATATGAAGAACAACGTTTCATGCTTAAAGCCATTTTATTATGGACCATTAATGATTTTCCTGCGTATGGTAACTTGTGTGGTTGTACGGTTAAAGGATATCATGCATGTCCAATTTGTGGAGAGAATACTTCATCCACTTATTTACCAAAAGGGAAAAGGATGGCATATCTCGGGCATCGCAAGTTTCTACCCCATCATCATCCATATAGGAAACAAAAGAAAGCTTTTAATGACGCACAAGAATTAGAATTTGGTCTAGAGCCATTTAGTGGGGAAGAAATTCTTGCAGAAACAAGTAAGTATCAATATTCATTTGGTAAGAAAAGTATCAAAGAAAAGAACAGTGGAAATAGCACTTCAACTTGTTGGAAGAAAAAATCTATTCTTTTCAAGTTAGAATACTGAAAGTATCTTGACGTGCGACATTGTATAGACGTGATGCACATTGAAAAGAATGTATGTGCAAATCTTATTGGCACATTGCTTGATATTCCTGGTAAAACAAAGGATGGAATAAAGACTCAATTAGCTAATGAACCTTGTCCAACTATGGCAAAATATTCTGGTTATGTGGTCAATGGTTACTACGATCACACAAAGAATCGCGATGATGTTAGGAGGGTTCAAAATACTGGAGTTAGTATAACGGCTACCACAATGCAAGTCTCTAGTGCTAAGGATAAAAGGCCCATCATGTCAGATATGACATTTTATGGTGTAATACAAGAAATATGGGCTTGACTATCATGGATTATCATTTATTTTATTCAAATGTAATTGGGTTGAGAATAGAACTGGAGTCAAAACAGATGAGTTTGGGTTTACTATTGTGGACCTCAATCGTATTGGACATAAATCAGACCCATTTATTTTAGCCTCTCAAGAAAAACAAGTGTTCTATGTAAAAGACCCCGCAAATTCGGGTTGGTCAATTGTTTTAACATCTCTACAATGAACAATTGAGGATTATTTTTATGAAGATGAAATAGGAGATATGCTACAAGAGTGTGGTTATGGAGGTATGCAAAGAATGCCTAATGTTGATACATTTATTGAGATTGATGATACAACATCCACATACATTAGACATGATTGTGAGGGTCGATGAGTTGATAAATAATGTATTAAACATGGTATGTCATTTACGATGGTTATATGTATTTAAATATTAAGATTATATGTTTTTTGTGTGAGTAATGTTTTTTTCCCTCTAGATTGACATGGAAACTTCAACAAGTAGCAGCGAGGATGATAGAAATATGATCCCACAAAAACATAGCATAATAAGTATACCACGTGGCCCAACTACAATGTCTGAGTTGGCACAAATAAGGACGTCTGAGCAACAGTTGACCATCGATTATAATGAACATGGATAACCGGTTGGATCTGGAGCAAAGAAGATGCAGAGTTATATAGGAGTTTGTGTTCAACAATAAATTCCTATAACGTATGATTCTTGGAAAAAAGTTCTAAACCATTTAAAAGACAAACTTTTTGATTGTGTAGCGGTATGTTTTCTAAACTTTTAATTCATGTGCATAGTAGTTTATTAGTTTATTTAACTACTTTTTTCATTGTGCAGATGTCATTCAATGTGGACTCTAAGTCCAAACATTGTATACTAATGTCTACATCTAGGAAGTTTCGGACTTTCAAGACAACGTTGACTCAAAAGTTCGTACTTCCATTTAAGGATGAACCCTTGGTCTTGCAATTTCCATCCCAACAATATTCTCATATAGAGCAAGTTCATTGGACATCGTTCGTCAATGAACGATTGAATGAAGAATGGGAGGTAAGTCATTCACAATAAATTACATGTCAACATTATCATCATTTTGATAGGAAACTTCAACTAGATTTGTTGTATAGAAAATCAGTCATCTTCAAAAAGAAAGACATGTGAAATGTGTATATAATCACCACATTTCTCAGAAGGGCTATGCGAATCTTGCCCAAGAATTAGTGAGTTATTCAACTTAAATTAAATCTTTTATTCTAATATGTTTATGCTAATTAAATATGTATGTTCATGTAGAATCTATCGAATGACCCTTCTTATCGGGTGACTTTATGGAAAGAAGCAAGAAAATGAAAGAATATTGAATACTTTGATGAAGTTACTCGAGAATGTGCCAATCGGATTGTAAGTATATATTATGCAAAATTTAAGATGACATATATATAAGTTTAAAATGATATAGATATTGTGTGAAAAATTGTAATATGTTTTACAAGATAAATTGGTTGAAGTTCATGAAGGTGAAGATGTTCTCACTGAAGCATTGGGTACACAAGAACATTGGGGATGTGTTAGAGGAATGGGTAATTTTGTTTCCCATTCTCAATAATTCAAATTAGTAAAACCAAAGTCCTCTATGAGCCAAGAAATTGAATGAGGCTCTAGTCAAAAAAATGTTCGACATGGTAAAGTGTTAAGAGAAAAAACTCATAGCAAACAATCTCATCAGTCCAAATCATCTGTTGGAAGTGTTGCACTAAGTGCATCTGAAGAAGATACTGAAAAGATGTCTAAAGAAGATTTAGAGGTAATTTATTTGTTGTGACTTTTAAATTTTAATCATATTGTATGTGCTTAACCATGCATGACATAAGTTCTTTTAAATTTGTTAAGGGGCACCATGCCACTTAGCTATAGGAACTGTAGATAATATTGTTGCAGTAACCACAACATTCGATGATGATGTGTCATGCTTAACTGTTAAAGTTCTAATTGACATTGTAATTGGAAAAGATTTGCCTATACCAATTCCTGTGAAGGGTAAAATAGAGTTCTTATAGCAAGCAATGGGCAACTTCGTAAAATGGCCTCGTGAACTTGTAGTTATGGTTGACGAGAAAAAAGTATGTCTCTTTTTCAGTATATGAGTTTGGTTATTTACTATTTTTCCTACTTTGAATTTTTGTAACTTTGGTTATGGTAGGATCATTCACCAATTAAGAGCTTCAGCCAGTCCTCCAAATATACTAATGCCAATGGTACTATCAAACTATTGAACGGACATGTCATGCATAACATGAACGATGTAGACATGATCCGTATCACTTTGGACGAGCATATATTTGGAAGAGACAAAATTTGTGTTTAATTGTTAAATGCTTTTGTGGATGGCGTTGATGGCATTTATGGGTTTAATTGCCTCTATTAAAGCTTTCTTTAAATTACAACGTGTTAATTTGTAAGGACCCTTGTGTTTTTAGGCATAATTAACATGCTATCGAGTTTGTAATTCAAAGAGTTTGAGTTAGTCGAGTCGGTCGTGATGAAGTTTCGAAGCATGATGATGTGGTTCTCAACGAGGAAGAATACTAAGAGTTGGTCTTATCATGTAGCCTAAGGTAAACGATCGTTGGGATTTATCTAAACGATCATGTAGTATTTACTAAATGATGGGATAAATCATTTACTCTATCGCGTAGCGTTGGTTGCCTTATCGCTTAGACGTTGGAGATAGACTATCATAGTGGGAGCATTTGATGCTCATCATTTAGAAGAAGGCGCGCGCTAGACGATCGTGTAGTTAGCTTGCTTCATCGCTTAGTTACTACCTGCACGATCATGCGGTATACAATACGAAGGCGCTCGCTAAGTGATCGTTTAGGCAATGGTCCTTTGCTGCATCGTAGTCATTTAAAACGATCATATAAGGCTTGCACCGTGCGGAACGTGCTAGACAATCGCATATCTTGAGCTTCATCGCTTAATAAAAGATACACGATCGTTTAGCTCTGGGAGCATTGGTAAACGATAGAGAAAAGTGTTTATTCTTTCGTGTAGATGATCGCGGGGAGTTTGGTGCACGATGGCGTTGCTTCGCCCGGACGGTTCAAGACCCGATTCGCCTGTTTGAACTGGAGACTCCTTGTTTTGTAATAGTTAGCTTTATTTTTGAAGGATTTGAGGCAATTCTACCCGGTTCATCAACATTTGTTTATTATACATGTGATGTATGGTGTTTATATGGCAAAATGTTTGACATAGAGTTTAAAAACCCACCTTAGGTTGTGCAGTTATTTATGCATCATGTATTATAATTTTTATAATCTAGCATGAAGAAATTACATGAAAGCATGCGCATGCATCAAGAAATATAAGAATTATATTTTCCATGCATTGAGCATTATCATGCATCATCCTTTTATTATAAGTGTTATAGTCTAAGGGTGAATGGATGCATGTTGTGCTTGTTTCGTTGTTGTTTTTGTATAAGCGTTATATAAAAGAAGTAGCAATGAATGAACAATGCATTAAGCTAGGCTGTTTATAATCATTATGAATGTCTTGCATGTGTTAGCTTTGCATTGTGGTTTTGGTTGTTTCCGTTTATAAGTGTTATAAAGGAAATTAAACCTAAAATCGATAAGAAAGAGTTGCATGCAGACTTAGGGTGAACTCATTGTTTTAAAAGGGTTTTAAAATTGGATTGCGATAGACCTAAGTTCAAATGGTTCTAAAGAGTTTAGTAACCTAGATTAATCTTTTAAAATCAGTTTAATAGAATTAAATTGATTGACATAAAAGATTAATTTTTTTTAAATCTATTCATAAGGGACTTTTTGTCTAAGGCGGGTTTTGTCTAGGTTGGGGTTCTTAAGCTGATGGAAACGGAACACCCTTACCTGGGAACCTACCTGGAAAGGTAAATTAGATGGATTTTCTACAAGCATGCGACAATTGATCAAAGACTCCGTTAAAGAGTTTAATGGATGATGATCAAAAGTTGTTTAACTATCCAAGGTAAAACTTACTCTTGGGCAAACATAGTTAAAATCCTTAGTCGTGTTTTTTCTAAGTAATCTAAAGCCAAGGTTATAAAATACACAGTGGGAGGAAGAGATGTATCTGATATGTCTATGATTCCACTCACATTTCTCCCTGAATGTTCACACCATGAGATTCATGCTTGGCCTCGTGGTGCCCTGGGAACATCCCCATTTGGATGGTGTTTACATGAGTCAATATCAAGGTGGACGGAGAGAGTGTTTATAGTAAATAGGTGAAGAGTGTGTGTCAACACGTCCTATGGTCTTTGTCATTGGTTCATACCGTGAGATCATTCTGTACTCCCTCGTGGCGCCTTGGGAGCATCCCTCTTCGGATGGATTTTGTACAGTTGGTCAAGATCAAGGTGAACTTCAGAAATGGATAGGGTCGCTTTAGGTTTTGCCCCATTCGAATTTTTTCCTTTCGAATTGGCTCCTTGTGGCGGATCTCTAGGGCCTAAAGTGGTGGATCACACTTACAGGAGATTGTTAAGTAAGTTAATGATCTCTTGGCCAAATCAATGATGGCTTGTCGTTATAGAAGTAAGATGGCTGGTTGAGAACTTCTCAATTTAGAGGAGGGATAATTGACCTCCCTTCGTAGACTTTTGTCCTAAACCTTTAAAGTATAATTGCGAAACTAGATGTCACAGGGGGTTCATATTAGTTTTACTAAAACCTTATTGGATGTTGGTTATTTTACAACGGGTATTTGTTTAAAACCTAACATAGGTCAATGTGCTTTTCTTTTCAGCAACTCATTAATATTTCCCTTTAGTGCCTTTAATATGGCCGACTATATACAGTGAAAAGAATCGTGTGAAACGTATTTCGTGGCAAACGACCTTGAATTTGTCATGGTTGAGGAGTGTCCTCAAGTCTCGACCCTTAATGCACTGTGAAATGTTCGCAATGCATCGACTTCACATTTTGGCTAACATGCCTGATGTTTTGGCCAAAAGAAGAACATGGTCATTGCACACGAGATCATGGACTCGTTGTAAGATATGTTTGAACGCCAGTTCTTACTTGTCGAGCACAAATAGATGGATGACGAAACTAGTGTTGTCAGTTGTTTTGACACTGATCCCACTACTCTCCAAAAGAGGAAGAAATATAGTAAATCTGATTTATTAGTCTTGGAGACGTGTTTGTAGAGAATGATGATTCTGCTTGGATCCTTGATTCAAGTGCTACCAACTATGTCAATTCCTCTTACCAAGGATTCAGTTCCTCGCAGACGTTGCCACAAGAAGAGATGACTCTACGAGTCGATACTGGTGAGGTTGTTTCAGTTGTTGCTGTAGGCAGACTGAAGTTATTTGTTGACAAGAAACGTTATCTGTTACTGGATAACGTTTTCGTAGTTTCTCATATTAAGAGGAACTTAATCTCGGTTTCTTGTCTCATTGAACAAAGGTATACCGTCTCATTTTTTTAGAACAAAGTGTTTATTTTCAAGAATGGAACGGAGATTGGTTATGGTTCAATAGAACGTAACTAAGGTCGTTATTCATAAAAGCCTTGTTTGACATTGAAATGTTTAGTACGGCTACAACAGCTAAAAGACTAAAGGTTTCTCCTAAGGAAAACACTCATCTTTGGCATCTAAGTTTAGGTCACATCAACCTCAAAAGGATTGAGAAGTTGGTGAAAAATGGACTCCTCAAGAGTTTAGAAAAAAAAAAAACTCCTTACCGATATGTGAATCATGCCTTGAAGGCAAGATGACCAAATGACCATTTACTGGAAAAGGTTACAGAGCCAAGAAAGCCTTGGAGCTTGTACATTCAAACTTTTGTAGTCTGATGAATGTTAGAGCTTGAGGTGGGTATGAATATTTCATCTCTTTCATAGATGATAATTCAAGATACGGGTATCTCTACCTAATGCAATGTAAGTCTGAACCCCTTGACAAGTTCAAGAAGTATAAGGCTGAAGTTGAAAACTTGTTAGGTAAGAAGATAAAAACACTACGTTCTGATCGTGGTGGAGAGTATATGGACCTCCAATTCCAGAACTATATGATAGAACATGGGATTGCATCCCAACTCTCGGCCCCTGGTACACCTCAGCAGAATGGTGTATCAAAAAGGAGAAACAGAACCTTGTTAGACATGGTTCGGTCTATGATGAGTTATGCTCATCTTCCAGACTTGTTTTGGGGTTTTGCAGTGGAGATTGCATGCTATATCCTGAACAACGTTTCCTCGAAAATTTTTTTTGAAACACCTTTTGAGTTATGGAGAGGTCGTAAAGGTAGTTTATGCCACTTCAGGATTTGAGGTTGCCCGACATATGTGCTTGTGACTAACCCAAAGAAGTTGGAACCACGTTCGAAGGTTTGCCTCTTTGTAGGCTACCCTAAGGAAACGAGAGGTAGATACTTCTATGATCCGAGTGAGACAAAGTGTTTGTTTCTACAAATATTATCTTCTTGGAAGAAGACCACATCCGAGATTATAAGCCACAGAGTACGCTCGTTTTGCATGAGACTTCTAGTGAGATTGAGACTACTAAGGGTTCAACAAGAGTTTTTGAACAGGCTAACAGATCAACAAGAGTTGTTGAGGTCGGAACATCTAGTCAACCAACTCAATAGTTGAGAATACCTCGACGTAGTGGGAGGGTTATGAACCCATCGGATTGCTACATGGGTTTGATTGAAGCCTAGAACGTCATTTCGAATGATGAGGTCGAGGATCTGTTGTCTTTTAAGAAAGAAATAGAGGATGTTGACAAGGATGAATGGATTAAAGCCGTGAACCAGGAAATGAAGTCTATGTATTCAATAACGTCTGGGAGCTTGTTGATCCGCCTGATGGGGCTACCTATAGTGTAAGTGGATCTATAAGCAAAAGAGAGGTATAGATGGAAAGGTGCAAACCTTTAAGGCTCGACTTGTGGCAAAGGGTTATACCCAGTTTGAGGGAGTTGACTATGAGGAAACTTTCTCACCTGTTGTCATGCTCAAGTCTATCCGAATACTCCTATCCATAGCCACATTTTATGATTATGAAATATGACAAATGGACGTCAAGATTGCCTTTCTTAATGGTAATCTTGAGGAGACCATCTATATGACTCAACTAGAGGGGTTCATAGTTCCAGATCAAGAGTAAAAAGTTTGCAAGCTTAATAGGTCCATTTATAGGTTGAAACAAGCATCTATATCATGGAACATCAAATTTGACATGGCGGTCAAGTCATTTGGCTTTGATTAGAACGTTGATGAGCCTTGTGTTTACAAGAAAATCAACAACAGCTCAATAGCTTTCCTGGTACTATACGTGGATGATATCCTACTCATTGGGAATGATATAGGGTTTCTGACTGATATTAAGAAATGGCTAGCTGCCCAATTCCAAATGAAATATTTGGATGAGGCACAGTATGTTCTAAGGATTCAGATCAGCCGAGATCACAAGAACAAAAGGTTAGCTTTGTCTCAGGCATCGTACATCGATCAAATGTTGATCTGGTACAAAATGCAGGAAGGGGTCTGTTAACCTTCAGGCATGGAATCATTTTGTCTAAGGATCAATGTCCTAAGACACCTCAAGAGGTTGAGAAGATGTGATGAATTCCTTATGCTTCAGCTGTGGGAAACTTAATGTATGCAATATTATGTTCCAGACCCGACATTTACTATGCAGTAAAGATTGTTAGTCAGTATTAGTCCAATCCAGGATTTGATCACTGGACGGCGGTCACGATCCTCAAGTATCTTCGAAAAACGAGGGACTACATGCTCGTGTATGGAGATAAGGATCTGATCCTTACAAGATACACGGACTATGACTTTCAGATCGATAGAAATTCTAAAAAATCGACATTGGGGTCAGTTTTCACTCTAAATGGAGGGGTTGTAGTGTGGCGAAGCATCAAGTAAGGATGCATCGTGGACTCCACTATGGAAGCCGAATACGTAGCCGCTTGTGAAGCAGTTAAGAAGGTTGTTTGGCTAAGGAAATTACTTTCTAATATGGAAGTTGTTTCAAATATGGATATGCCTATCACTCTGTATTGTGATAACAACGAAGCTGTGGAAAATTCGAAGGAGCCTCAGAGTCATCGTCAGGGTAAGCATATAGAGCAGAAATACCACTTGATCAGAAATATTGTGCATCGCAGTGATGTGATAGTCATGAAGATACGTCGGAGCACAACGTTGCTGATCCCTTTACAAAGGCTCTCACGGCTAAAGTGTTTGAGAGTCACTTGGAGAGTCTGGGTCTGCGGGACATGTGACACCTTATCTAGGGCAACTGGGAGATGATACTGAGGTATGCCCTAGTTTATTGTATATTTTACATTTTTTTTCTTGTATTGTACATTAGTCTCCCAAGGCATTAGGACAAATAGAAGATTATTGGGATTGATGTCCTAATTCTCCCAAAGTCTCATTGTTTGTAATTATACATATTGTTTTACAAATAAAATAACTGTTATTTCATTCTGCCATTTACTCATATCCAATAAACAAAGTTCCAACGTTGCAAGTGTTGTAAACTACTATAGATGGTAGATCCTGACCATTCATGTGGAGACATGTGAGCGGGGGTGTCCTATACAAAGAGTTTATATAAGACCGGACCACGAGATGATTAGACTCTGTATATAACGCGGTTGATACTGGAGACTTACATCTCACCTAAACGACCATAGGTGACACAACCTCAATCCTGAGTGTTTTGGAAACTCCTGCCTTTAAGGGCGGTCCTTTGGTTAATATGGGTGAGAGTGGCCAAATCTCCAACTCAACATGCCTACCTTTTTGGGGACTTGTCTGATTTGGGAGCTGGGAACTCAATACACAAGATAGAATTCATTCATTCCCCGGAGTAGGGGTAAGTAGATAGATTGCTCCCTTAAGGGTTGATTCCGGGGCTTAAACATAGTAGCCACAGCTTATCTTTGGAAGATAGGACTCAGTCATAGTAGGACTATGACTTATGTTCATTAGAGGATTCAGTGGTATTTAAGAAGTTCGATGTAACTACAGGGCCATAATGGTTATTGACCGAGCTGTAGTTACGAGTGATCTGTGAAGGGTTGTCGCACTGTTGATTGGTTAAGATGGACAAATAATATATCTGTGGTAAGGAGAGTTCAGTTGTCGGTCTTTAGTGGAGTGTCTCGCAGTTAATGGATGGTGGATCCCATGACTAAAGAGTTTAGTCAGTTATTCACGTACCGTTGGAACTTCGAGCTATAGATCCGTAAGGTCCCCTTGGTAACTCAATGAATTCAAGCTGAGGATCAGTTCTTGGTGTTGATTTGAAATGTTCAAATTAACAAAAGGTAATTCGATTATATATGATATGATCAGTATGGTGTATGAGATACATCAAGTGGAGAATTAATGTAAATGAGATTTACATTAAGTGACATGAAATAGAAAAAGAGCTATGGTTTATATGTTTCATAGATGAAATATTAAAACTATAGGTTATAAATATATTATGATAAGTTAGTTATCATTTATATTTATAATAATATTAATTATTGGATAATTATCTCTTTTTCTCTAATAACCAATTGAGTGGGAGGTTATTGGTGAATGGTGGTTTCATGGCGTAAGATAAAAGAAAAATATTTTCCTAATTTTAGTAAGAATTAAGATTTTTAAAATTGTTGATTTGAGATTTCCACTCTTGGAAAATTCTCACAGAAAAGTTGCCAAGTAAATCAGATTTACTAAGCGACAGCTTAGAGTTAGCTAAATGATCGTGGAGTGTTTTTACACGATAGGCACTCAGCTAGTAGATAGGTCCTTTATTCACCCATTAGGAGTAATAGAGGATGTCCTAGTTCGGGACAGTGAGTTGTTTTTTCCTACCAATTTCTATGTTGATTAATCATATTTTATTTGAAATTAATTATTTAAAATAATTTTATTTAAATTGAAAATTTTAATCTTATAAAAATAATAAAATCAATTTTTTTTTAATTTAAGTCTTAGAAATTTAAATTAAAAATTTAAAAATTGATTTTTAAATGAAAAATGAAAAAAATATTTTTAAATCAATTTCATTTTTGAGTGGGTTTATCCCACTTTCAACACCCAATTTCCACCCAAAATTTCACCTCCTACTTAGAGTGATTGGTGTCACCTCTTCATGCAAAGGGATGTGCATGAACTTATTCAATAAAACTCGTTTGATTCAGTTGAGAAAACAGGCCACGCAAAGTCGAATTTTGCTGGTGAAGGTTGAAGAAGTGTTCTTCAACTTCAGTTGAAAAACCATTGTTTTCCTCCACAAAATTTGCTCAATTTTAGTTCGTTTTGGGTTCCACCACTGAATTTAAGATCCAAAATAGTAGGGTAGATCAAGTGGTGTCTATACCTTGTTCCTGAGGAGATTGAAGCTGAAATTCGTGGATTGAAGAAGGTCTTCAAAGGTATATCATCAAACCCTATTTTAAGTTCTTGAACATGCTTTTTTAGTTGCTAAAATTGATGAATTAGAGTGCTTAATGATTCTGTTTGCTCAATAGAATAAGTTTACTGAATCAAACACCATTAGCCTTGACAATCACCTGTTTGAAGCAAGAGATTGCTGAAAATAACTTTCATTCATTTTGTTTCTCATCTTTACAAGTTGTATTAAATTTCGAACTAAGAAATTATTTAATTTGTAATTGACACTTCAAAGTTTATATATATATTTCTACGCATGAAAACGATTTCCTATGATCACTCATAGAGTTAAGCAGCTATAACCAACTACCCGAGAGGTAAATGGTTGTGGAACTCACTAAGCAAAGTAAGAAGTGGATCTAGAGATAGAAATAACCTTATGACTAACGAAACATCATTTATGCTTCATAGAGATATGATAAATGTGGTTGGCCATTGAGAGGTGTGCGATAAATGAATGATGCAATCTTGGATTTCTCTCAATGTCAACTGAGGGACTTGATATTGGCTTCCCCAAAACCCTATCTTCTACATTCATTTTCACATTCGTCAAAAGCATTCTCAGATCTAGTTTCTATCTGCTCTTAGTTTGTTGAGATAGCCATAACAAAGTTTTATCGCATGATTTCTCCCTTTATCGTACATTATTAGTTTTCGCCGCATAACATATTATCATGCAAATCTTTCGATCACAAATTCCCCGTGTTCGACTTTAGATCATTTTGAGAAACTTCTGACCTTGTTATACTTGGCAAGTCACAAGAAAACTTATGATAGGAGCACATACTTGCATACATTAGCGCATATTTAGTTTAGCGCATTGACCATTGAGCTTAAGTGTACACCAGATCACATAATCACAGTAAATTCAACCCAACGAGATTTCCAAACCAACAAGTTCTATCACAGATAGGCAGTGAAATTTTTTTATAATTGTAAATATTTTGATTCATTTTCCTATATTTGAAAACAACCTTCATATTGGCATCAAATTAATTTGACTTTTTTTCATATTTTTTATGTTTTTTATGTGTGCGTGTGCGTATATATATTGTTATTACATTCAGTTTATTTTCATCTTTTTTCAACTTTTTATGTATATTCTTATCATATTCTATCTCACTCTATATTTTTATATTATTATATCATTTTTAACTATCTAAAATACATTGTTGGTTATTATATTCTTAAAAAATGTGTTTGTTCATGACACATAAACAAGTATTCAATTTATATATTATATCTTATTGACCTTTCTCTACCAATGTCAATATATTCTGATAATTAAATAATTTACATTTACACATATAGTATAATAGTATATATGAAGCTATGAGATTTAACTAATCTATATTTACACATACAATGTAAGGGTAATGTGAAGTTATGAGGTTTTAACCATCAATTTTCGTGATTACTATTGTAACATTATATTCTATCTTAGTAATATTTCTCCACCAATGTCTGTGTATTCTAGTAATTAATTAATATACATTGCACATACAATGTAATAGTAATATGAAACGATGAAATTTAACTAATCTACATCTACACATATAGTGTAATTATACTGTAAAATTATGAGTTTAAACATCCCGAGTTCTAGGTCATGTTTCTCTTTAATTTTGTTTTTTAGAGTCAAAATTGATATAATTGAGAAGATAATTAATTTAAATTTATTTGATAAGAGATTTGAAAATTTTGAATTAAGTTAGATAAAAGATTTTAGAATTTGTCAATTTATTGGAATTACATATATATATATATATAATAATAATAATAATAATAATAATAATAAATATTATTATTATTATTATTATTATTATTTATATTATATTATTATTATTATTAATATTATTATTAGTCTTTAGCAATATAAATAAAATAAAATAACAAAAAACCTTAAATCTCATATTTTTCATCTTTTTCACTTAGGCGCCCCCCAAAATCTCTCTCTCCTTCTCAATCTTATGTCTGCAATCATCACTTTAGTGACCCTTTTTTCAATTCCATCAACTTGCCTAGCTTTTGACGATTAGCTTTGCTAGGTCGTCGACCTGGGTCACATGCACACATGTGTCCTTCTTTTGTTACTACTTTGAACATTGTTTTTAACAATGATGTCGTAGGATTAATAGTGTTTAAAGTTGGCTTTCAAGATCTTATGGACAAACTGGTCACATGGAATAAAGACGATGAAACTCCCTCCCACTGTCAAATGCAATCCTATTTCTAGTAGTCCCATCATCTTATGGTTGCAATTTCTTCAAATACTCACTTGCCAACAACTTCGCTTGTACAATCAACTTTGCTCTTTCTCACCTTGGAGGAAGTACATTGTTGTAGACAACCATAGGTTTTAACATCCCTCGTCGACTTCCTTCACATAGACACATGCTACAGGCATTTGGAAGCGTGAAGGACTATATTGAGTGATTTTTAATTTTGATTATGGAATTTTTAGATAGGGTATTTGTGTTTCTTGAATGTTTAGATAGAGTGTATTTGTGGTATTTAAGTTCTTTTTGAAGTAGTGTATCTTTGCATTCTTGTCTGTAATTAATTTGGTTGTTTTTAGGGTAGTTTTATCATCTACTAATTAGTATTTTCTATTATATAAACCTGTTTTGCTATTTTTGCAATTCTGAAACTTTTTTGCCATTTTTTCAAATGAAACTTTAAAATTTTCTATTTTTCTTGTCAACCAAAAAAAAAAAAATTCTATAAATGTCCATCCAAATCCTCTATTTGATAGATATGTTCGACAACTTCCTTATGCCTCCTGTTGCCACGTGCCTAAAGTGATGCAGAGCGGCCGACATCCTCGAAAATGGTTAATTTTTAAAGAAAACAAAGGAGTCGCCACCAATCCTTTTATGGTGTGAGTGCCAAATAAAGTAAATAATTTTTAATTAAAAAAATCAGTCTGTAAAACTAAAGTGGAGTTCGAGAGTCGTTTGTGTATGGGGAAGGTGTGATAGCACCCCTCAACACCAATTTAAAAAACGACGACCAAATTTTAAATCTTGAATTAAAAATATTTTTTAAAAATAAAAATAATGTCTTATTTTAACCTTCATTGTTCCCATGTTTGAAGTCGTGATCCCATGAAAAAAGTAGACAAAATTCCATCAATTGGGTCCGTTTAAAATTTAAGAAAAATTCTTCATCTTATGAAAGTTGGGAAATATTACAAATTTCTCACATCTGGGATAGGATATACATTTAATAAATGAAGATATTTTAAAAAATATATATTAACTAAGTTCATTTTTTTGGATCAAATCTCAAATTCTCAAAAATTATGATCTTTCACTTCAAGAATTCTAGAAAATTGGATTCCTAAATTGTCTAGATTTCGTCATATGATTTTTTTTTAAGGGAAAACAACCTTAGAAACCATATCAGTAGGAAAAATAATTAGACGACTTATTGAAATAATACATTAATTTTTAAATATTCAAAAACAAAAACAGTTTAATTTAAAGAAATTCTTAAATGACTTAATTTTTTAAAAAAGGATTAATAAACTCAGAGAAATGTTAATTAAAAATCAAAGTCAATTTCATGTCAACGTTATATAAGGAAGAATAGATAATTTAAGAAACATAAAAAAAAAAAAAAAATCGACTCAACATCAAAAAGATTCTAGAAAATCGAACTCCAAGATTTTCTAAATTTCATCATCGAGTATTTATTCTAAAATATCATAATAAACTTTATAACATAATATGGACATATTAAAATAATAGCACAGTAAAATGCATGAAAAATTAAAATAATTAAATGTAATACAAAGAATAAGGTTAAAAACCATTTTTGGTTCCTAAATATTCATTAAAATAACAATTTAGATCTTGAACTTTGTTTGTATCGATTCAGTCTTTGTACTTTCAATTTTTTAACAATTTTATCCCATACATGTTTAAGTTTCATAAAATAATCTTGGATCTTAATTTATTGGATTGATTTAAGAAACATAAGAAAAAAAAAACCGACTCAACATCTAAAAGATTCTAGAAAATCGAACTTTCAGATTTTCTAAATTCCATCATCGAGTATTTATTCTAAAATATCATAATAAACTTTATAACATAATATAGATATATTAAAATAATAGCACAGTAAAATGCGTGAAAAATTAAAATAATTAAATGTAATACAAAGAATAAGGTTAAAAACCATTTTTGATTCCTAAACATTCATTAAAGTAACAATTTAGACCTTGAACTTTGTTTGTATCGATTCAATCCTTGTTTTTTCAATTTTTTAACAATTTTGTCCCTGAACTTTAGTATGTACAATTTAGTCTTTGTACTTCTAAATTCATAACAATTTAATCCCTAATGTAAATAATTTTATCAAAATTAGATGTCAAATTTTATTATTTTATGATGTAAACTTTGTATTTTATATATTTAGTATCTAATTAGTTTATCGATTTATTTATGCAAGAAATCTTGTTAAATCTTAACTCTAATTTCTACAATAGGGACTAAATTGTTATAAATTTGAAAGTATAAGGATTAAATTATTACATAGTAAGGTTTAGGAATAAAATTGTTGCAAAATTAATAGTTTTGGTATTAAATCGTTACAACCCAAAGTTCAGGAACTAAATTGTTACTTTTATGAAAGTTTAGGGATTAAAAGTCATTTTTAATTAAAAAAAATTAAGTAAATAAGTAAAAAAATGTCAAATAGAGATTATGAGATGAAAAGCCAAAAATCAAAGGGGTGTTTCAAATTTAGAAAATTGGGTAAATTATTTACAAATATAGCAAAATATCACTATCAAATTTAGAAAATTGTGATAGACCACAACAGAAATCTATCAGTTTGATAAATCTCTATCACGGTCTATGATCCAGTGATAGATGTCTATCGCAATCTATTCCTGATAGACATTGACATTTTGTTATATTTGAAAATAGTATTTAAAACGTTTATCCAAAATCAAAATAACTAAATAATAATAAATAAATAAATAAACCTAAACATAGGCATAAAAAAGGAGCATGGGGCATTTTCAAATTTAGAAAATTGAGCTAACTCGACAAAAAGTGTACAAAGGAATTAGAAACTAAAGCCAGGGAATGTAAAATGACAAAAATAAATAAATAAATAATTTTTTATTTTTTATTATTTTTTTTAAAAAAAAAACCCCACGAAAAGGCAATTACGCAAATGGCTCATGATGCGACCCATCAGACAAGAGCCTCGATTAATCGGTGCGGCCCAATTAATCATCAACCCTTGCGAATGAAAGAAATAAAAGATAGCACCGAACGATCGTTCCTCTTCCCCAACCAACGTTTTTCTTCTCCTTTTCATCTATTGTAAAACACCTTCAAAGCTTCTAGCTTGGATTTATGGATTCCATTTTCTCAGCAACTTCTGTCTCTTCCATTCTGGTGAAAGGAAATGGAGGAATTGGCTGCCAGGCTACGATGGCTCATTTCAAGACCAACTCTAGAAGACGCCTACCCAAAAACCTCCTCTGTCCACGACGGGCCAAGCTTCCTCCTGACCCCGCTGTCAACCAATTCTTGAAGAACAAAACCTCTGCCCCTTCCCCATCCTTAACTGATTTGATTTCCTCTGAGATTTTCCAACTCCCTAAAGGTGAAGACGATGAGCATGAAGAAATCCACGCTTATGACTATAAGGATACTGATGTTGTTTGGGATTCAGATGAAATTGAAGCCATTTCATCACTCTTCCAAGGGAGAATTCCTCAGAAACCCGGTAAATTGAACCGAGATAGACCTCTTCCTCTCCCACTTCCTCACAAGCTACGACCATCAGGGCTTCCTGACCCTAAAATCCGCCCAAGAATAATGGTTTCTTCGCGTGCTTTGCTGTCTAAGCAAGTCTACAAGCGTCCTGACTTTCTTATTGGCCTTGCCAGGGCGATTAGAGATTTGTCCCCGGAGGAAAATGTGTCCAAGGTTCTCAACCGTTGGGGTCCTTTTTTGCAGAAGGGCTCTTTGTCATTGACGATTAAGGAACTGGGTCATATGGGTCTTCCTGATAGAGCTCTAAAGACGTTTTCTTGGGCGCAGGAACAACCTCGACTCTTTCCGGATGATCGTGTTTTGGCCTCAACCGTTGAGGTCCTTGCAAGGAACCATGAACTGAAGGTACCTCTAGACTTGGAAGAGTTCACTAAACTTGCTAGTCGTGGTGTGCTCGAGGCAATGGTGAGAGGGTTTATTAAAGGTGGGAGCTTAAATCTTGCTTGGAAGCTTCTTGTAGCTGCAAAGAAGCGTAAGAGACTGTTGGATCCTAGCGTTTATGTGAAGTTGATATTGGAGCTTGGGAAAAACCCTGATAAAAACGTGTTGGTTCTTACCTTACTGGATGAGCTAGGACAAAGAGAAGCCTTGACGTTAAACCAGCAAGATACTACAACTATAATTAAGGTCTGCACAAGGCTTGGTAAATTTGAAATTGCTGAGAAACTTTATAGCTGGTATGTTGAATCTGGACACGAACCTAGTGTGGTTATGTATACTGCCTTAGTTCATAGCCGCTACTCAGACAGGAAATACAGGGAGGCATTATCTTTAGTGTGGGAAATGGAGGCTGCAAATTGTCCTTTTGATCTTCCTGCTTATAGTGTAATGATAAAGCTTTTTGTTACTCTTGGTGATCTTTCAAGGGCTGTTAGATATTTTGCAAAGCTTAAGGAAGCTGGTTTTGCCCCTACATATGATGTATATAGGAAAATGATCACCATTTATTTAGTTTCAGGGAGGTTAGCCAAGTGTAAAGAAATTTACAAGGAAGCAGAGAATGCCGGATTTATCATGGATAAACAAATTACTTCAATGCTGTTGCAATCAAAAAGATGATTCAGCTGTGCAATCCAATTGAACATGTGTACCTTTTTTAAAAAATATATTAATTGTTATTCTTTTCTGGCATAGTTCGATGAATTGGTTGCAGCATTGCCTCTACCTGATGGATGTGAAGAAGAGCAGTTGAAAAGGATTGCAGAACTATAGGTATGAATCTTCTCATATTCTGATGTTGATATAAGAGCAAGAATTCTTGTGTTGTTTACTTCTCAATACCTTGTCACTAGTATCCATTCTAGGCTGAGAACGATGATGTAGGTCAAGAATTTCAAAAGCAGCCACAAGCAGCATGTGTTATCTCGTCTTCTTGTTAATCTTTATATTTTCAACATCTCTAGATGCAAATTGTTGGTCCACCATGATTTCCAAAGCATACCAAAAAAAAGGTTCATATTTTAGATTGTTACATCCGTATGGTTTCATTTCATAAGTTGACTCGATCGTTGTTTGGCTCTTGTTTCTTCTTCTCATTTGTTCATTTCGTTTCTTTCTCTTGTTTATTGTACACAGTAACGACAGTTAATTTTAAAACTATTTTCATGTGTTGTACACTTGCATCATCAAAATTTAAATTGAAATGTCACAAACAATTTGCTTCATTGAACTATTCACAGTTTGTACAAAGTATATAACAAAAAACATGTATGATATACATAACAAAATACAACTACGATATAGTATAGACTAGTAAAAGAATCTATTAGCTCATAGTTCACAACCATATTGAAGCCCGAACTCTGCAATCCTCTCCTGAACCCAATACCCCTTTTGTTGGGGACTCTATCAATAAGATATAATGGACTAGCGGGTTGTTGAAGGCAATGTCCATATCCACCAATCTTCCAAACATGATCCTCCTGAATAACTCAAGTTGCCTCTCTGCAAGCTCTTCTTTGACTATCTTATTTGCAATCCCAATGTGAGGTGATATACTCGTAACTTGGCCAGGAAAATGGTCTCCAACAGAAATCTTTAGATTAGCTATCTATTGCTGCATCTAAAAAAAAACATAGAGATAAAATAGAAAAAAATACAGTATAGGCACTTCTAACAAAATCTCATTTCTTTCTCTCTATTCCTCCTCTTGTTTCTTTCTCATTTTTCTCTCTTGTTCCTTTCTCTCGATTCTCTTGAATTTCTTCCACTCAATTCTCTCGTTTCTTCCTCTCAATTCTTCCTCATGTTTCGATGTCCCCCTATGGTTGATTCTCTTCCTCTCGATTATTCTCTTACAAATATCAAATGAAAACCCTAACATGCACTTGAAACGAAAACCAAAAAAGAAAACATCCGTATCAATGAAGAGGAATTTGAGTGTTTAGAAAGTCAACTATTTCGAAATAGAGGAAGAAACGAGAAATCCATTGAATGTGTATTGTTAGGTAGCATTAAAGATGAAGAATTTCGAAGTAGAAGAAGAAACAAGAAAAAATGAGAGAGTGGAAGAAGAAACGAGAGGGAGAAATTCAAGAGAGAGAGAGTAGTAGAAGAAACGAAAGAGAGAAATCCGTGCAAGAGGAAGAAGTGTTTATTTTTTTTCCTGATGTTTAAAATTCATTTAAAACAGTCAAGTTGTGTCTGACAATAACACGAGGAAGAAGTCCAAGGCAAGAGGAAGGAATGAGAGTTCGTGGGATCACAAGCCCTCACACTTGTTCCAAGGACAAAGTAGTACTTGCACACAAGGTTGCTACACAAGGCTGACGTAAGCAAAAGGCCATTTTTTGAGCAAATTTGAACCTTGGGCCATTTTTCATTTGGACTCCCAAAAGAAGTCATCCGCAAAAATATTCAAGTGGTAAAATCACGCGTGGATGACATCAGCAGGAGGCCACTTTCCATTACTTTTCTACAGGTGGATATTTTTCATTTGGGCCTCCCAAATGAGGTCATCCGTACAAAAAATCCTTTCTATATAAACTCCATTAGTTTGTGTATTAGGGCAATAAGAGATTAATAAAAAATTTCACCACTTCTACTAAAGTTTTACTTGGTACCAAAGATTGTCAAGCGATACCCACGATTTTTTCTCTCATTCTGAAGATCAAGAATCATGACTATTTCAAATATAGAAGATGGATTTGAAATTACAAATCAAGGTTTTCAAATCATAAACCCAGGTAACCAAATTTGCATTGTAAAGCTAAGTTGCACATTTTCTCCTATGGAGACTACGAGTAGTTGCTACCCCAGAAGGAAATGGTCTTGAAGATCATTTGTATGCTGAAAACTCCGCTCCGGATAAAATTCTGAAAATCGTACAAGGAACAACAAAAGTATAGAAAGAAAATTCAGCCTATCAACAGTGGAAGAGACAAGATCGATTAATCTTTTCATGGATTCTTGGTTCTATAAGCGAAGAAATCTTGGGAGATCTGCTTCACTGTACAACAAAAGAGATTTGGTCTAATCTTTCAAGAAATGTTTGCTATGAAGAGCATGGCGAAAATAATGCATATACAAATTGAACTGTAGAATCTTTGAAAAGATCAGCCCTTGAAATATTATCTACGGAAGTTGAAAACCTTTGTTGATATGCTTAATGCTTCAGGTATAACTATAACCACTGAAGATCATCCATTGCACATTTTATCTGGATTAGGAACAAACTATGATTCTGTAGTATCTATTATAACATCTCAAAAGAAATCCATGGATATTCAAGAAGTTACGTCTCTACTTTCTCAAGAAAGTCTATTGAAAAACGAAAGATCTCTTCAAAATAGTCCTCATCTTCCCTCTGTAAATCTTGCTTGTAGCAAAAATTTTGGAAAGTCGTTAAATGATGCAAACAGAACTTTCAACCAAAATAATCAACAGTATTCTGACAATAGAAATAAGGGAGGAAATTCTGGAAAAGGAGGAAATAAAAACTGGGGAAATCAAATAAAGTCCAATGTCAAATATGCAATAAATTTGGACACAACATCGAAATGTTATTTTCATGTTCCAATGCAGTACTCTGGTCCGACTAATGTCTCAAACTCAACAGCTTTCTGGACTTCATCAAATGATATCAATAAGGATACATATTCGTATCCTGATTCAGGAACTACAAACCATATTACTCATGATCTAAATAATTTGACAATGAGCACAGAAGCTACTGGAGGACAAGTTCAAGTTGCTAATGGTTCACGTGTGTCCATTTCCCATTTTGTTTATACTTCACTTACCAAATCAAATCATATTTTTCGTAAACTTACTTCACATTCCCTTTGTCACTAAAAATCTTATAGGCTTTGACCAATTCAATAAAGACAATAATGTCTATTTTGAATTTCATCCATTTTATTGTCTTGTGAAGAAATCGAGCAACTGGAACAATTCTTCTTCAAGGAACAATTCATCACGGTTTATACTCTTTTCAAGTGGAAAAGCCTCTCTCATATTCTAAGATGAAGACTCAAACCAATACACAAATTCCTGTCCTAAAATCCAGTCTTTTGCATTTTCTTGTGAACCTATTAACAATTGTACTTCTTCATCTTCTTTTGATATACCACATAGAAGATTTGGACATCCTTCATTACCTATTGTAAAACGAACAGCAAAGCAGAGTACAATAAAACTTTTTACTTCTGTCAAGCTTGTGCAATTGGCAAGTCATTATCTTCCTTTTTCCTCCTCTAACACGCTACACTGCACCACTACAATTTATTGCTGATCTTTGGGGACCATCTCATTAAACTTCTAAGAATAGTTTTAAATATTACATCAGCTTTATAGATGTCTATTCTCGTTTTACCTGGATCTACTTTCTTAAAAACAAATCTGAAGGCATTTTTACTTTTCAGATTTTTCAAAGTATACATTGGAAAACTTATTGGCTTATCCATTTTGCATTTCCAATCTAATGGGGGAGTCGAATTCAAAACTTTTATTCCTTTTCTTAACTCTTAGGGAATTGAACATAAGTTCCCGTTCACATATACTTCTCAACAGAACGACATTGCCAAAAATAAACACTGCCATATTATTGTAGATATTGGTATCACCCTTCTTTCTCAATCGAGTATTCCCTTAAAATATTTGGATGAGACATTTTCCATGGCTGTTTACCTTGTTAATCGGCTTTCTACTTCAACCCTTCATGACTTGTCTCCTCTTCAAATCCTACTCAATAAAAAGCCTGACTATTCTTCCTTGAAAATCTTTGATTGTCTTTGTTTTCCTTGTCTTAGACCCTACTACGATCATAAATTAAATTTTCGGTCATTACCCTGTACTTTTCTTGATACAGTAATATACTCGAAGGATATGAGTGATGGGAGATTATACATATCAAGAAATGTCAAATTTGATGAAAATACTTTTCCTTTTTCCCAAAAACAAACCAAAAGTACCATTTTGCACAGATCTTACTGAAAATAATAAATTCACATTACTTCCAGCCCCACCCATATTTTCTTCAATTCCATCATGATCTTCACCTACACCTATTAACCCTAACACTATCTCCTCTTCTTCTGATCAAAATGGTATACCAACTGACCTATTAGCACCGAATTGTGTTGATCCTTCACCTTCAGAAGAAGATACACCTGCTGGATGTGATAATACTATTTGCAGTAATTATATCTGTGGAATACCTGCTGTTTGTGCCAATGATATACAGGATTGTACTAGTACTACTACTGATAACACTGAAGATGAATTGCCTTCATCTAGTTCTGACTCTCAAAGAAATAATATCAATACTCATGGGCCTAGGTCCTCACATCCGATGGTCACATGATCAAAGAATGGTATATTTGAGCCAAAAGTTTTTCCAACTGATTATTCAGAAAATGAACCACCTACAGCTAAAGAAGCTCTCAAACATCCTTAGTGGCGAAAGGCAATCGAGGAAGAGTATAATGCTTTACTAACAACACATGGGAGTTGGTACCTCAGTCTAAAGAACAAAAGATAATTGATTGCAAATGGGTCTTCAAAATCAAGCAAGATACTGATGGTTCAATCTCTCGATACAAGGTAGGCCTAGTGGCAAGGAAGCTGATATCAATTATAGTGAAACTTTTAGTCCAGTAGTAAAATTTGTTACAATCAGAGCACTCTTTACTTTTGCCATATCAAAAGGCTGGACTGTTAGACAAATTGATATCAACAATGCTTTTCTACACGACTTGTTATCAATAGATGTTTTTATGGAGCAACCAACTGGTTTTATCTCTTCTACCAATACCTCTCATGAGTATAAACTCAAAAAGGCATTATATGGCCTCAAGCAAGCTCTTAGAGCATGGTATGATCGACTAACCTCTTTCTTGTGTTCATTAGGTTTTATATGCTCAAGGGCTGATCCGTCTTTGCTGTTCAGATTCACTAAACAGATGCTTCATACTGATATATGTAAATGATATAGTAATAGCAGGAAACTCGAATTCCATGATTGAAGAACTCATTTCTTTACTTTTGTCAATTTTTCTCTGAAGGATATTGGAAAATTGACATTTTTTGGGCATAGAAGTATCCTATCCATCATCTGGAGGTCTTTTTCTGTCTCAACAAAAATATATTTACGATCATCGAGCACAAATGAT
This sequence comes from Benincasa hispida, assembly GCF_027475165.1. Lineage (NCBI taxonomy): Eukaryota > Viridiplantae > Streptophyta > Magnoliopsida > Cucurbitales > Cucurbitaceae > Benincasa > Benincasa hispida. The sequence continues at coordinate 5,054,161 of NC_143485.1, read as the reverse complement.
GGAAGCAAATCCAATTGCAACACCTATGATCAGTAACTACTTTGTGTCTGCAAAGCAATCCTTTGCTTTATAGGAGTATTGTTGGGGTGGGCAGTCCAGTATGTTACACTCATTAGACCTGAAATATCTTTTTGTGTAAACAAAGCTTGCCACTTTATGCAGACTCCAACCTTAATCCATTGGCAACTTGTGAAAAGAATATTGAGATACCTTAAAGGAACTTGTGATTTTGGATTCTTGCTAAATAAATCAACTCATCTTAATATTACTGGTTTTTCCGGTGCTGACTGGGCATCGATCCCAGAAGATCATAAATCAACCTCTGGATTCTGTATATTTGTTGGTGAAAATCCAGTTTGGGGTCTAGGAAACAGTCTATTATTTATCGTTTGAGCACTGAAGCAGAATATTGCTCAATGACTATTGCAACTACTGAGATTCTATGGCTAAATTCTTTGTTTACCGAGCTGAAAATTCCTATTGATCAAACAACTTGAGCGCTGTAGATCTTAGAGCTAATCCTGTTTTGCATTCAAGAACCAAACATGTGGAGTTAGACATACTTCATCAGAGATCTTGTCTTGGCAAAGAAATTGGCGTTAGACATCCACCAGCTTTTGCTCAAGTTGCAGATATTCTTACAAAAGCTCTTTCAGCTGCAAATTTTAAAAGATTACGTTTCAAGCTTAATGTTTTGTCTGCACAGACCATTGGCTTGAGGGGGGATGTTAAGGAAGCTCATTGAAGATCAAGCCCAGCTAGTTGAAAATTTTTGTTATATGTTAGAGCTTAAACATGTATTTGGCTCTCTGTATAAACTCCATTAGTTTGTGTATTTGGGCAATGAGAGACTAATAAAAAGTTCCATCACTTCTACTGAAGTTTCAATCAACAAAAGTTACACATAAAAACAAGTAGAAAAAAAAAGCCATAGACTAATACAATTATCTAAATTTTAAACACTAAGGAACGTTTGAGACACTTCGTTGGTTATTATAATTCATGGATATTATAGTCTATGCACTATAATAAGGTGTGTTAAAAATGCAAACAATTTTAGTTTAGATAATATAATAAACATTGTACCAAAGAGAGAGAGAATGATTAGCATCAACATTATTATATTTAGAGTCCCAAACATAGAGTGTGCTAACTTCAAGTTGAGAGTCTAAACAGCCCCTAGAAGAAGTAAATCTATAAATAAAAAGTAACATATGTGTTTTCAATTTGCTCAGAAATATATCCCGTACAACAGAATTATGATTTTGGAAAATAATTAAAACTTTTTTATGAATATTTAAATATTTTAGGTAACTTCTCTTTTATCCTCATATATCACCAATATACTATTTCTTTGGTATATCATTGAATAAAATCCAAAGTAATAACAACGCAAGACAAAAAAAAAAAACAAAAAAGGAAAAAGAAAAAAAAATAGAATAACTTTTTTCCTTTTTAAAATAAGATATCGATAGAGTCATAGAACTATTTTTCTTGCCTAAACTGTAGAGCTGCATGTACTTCTACATGTATTAAATATAAAAACAAAGAGCCATATGGCGGAAAATGAATGAGGGAGATATGGAAAATATTCATACATTGGTATTGTTAGTGTAGGAAAATTCCCTAACTCTTTCAATCTGCTTTCTTCAAGTTCAAGCAATTATCTGCCACTTGGCTGAACAGCTCCTGAACTTGTATTAATTCTCTCTCTACAACAGACAGTTTAAGTAAGATTGTTAGTTAGGCATAGTATCAGTATATTCAATAGAATGGAGTGAACATGATAAATTTAGGACTTAAATTATTAAATAAAACTATTTGAATCATTGTAAGTCACAAGCCAAACAATGATTCAGTCGACTTATGAAATAGAATCATATGACAGTAACAATCCAAAATAGAAACTTCTTGTTTTTTTGCTATGCTTTTGAAATTATGGTGGACCCATAATTTCCATCTAGGGATGTTGAAAATATAAAGATTAACAAACACCTGCTGCTTGTAGCTGCTTTTGAAGTTCTTGACCTACGGCATCGTTCTCAGCCTGGAATGGATAACAAGTTTCAACATACTGAGAAGTAAACAACACGAGAATTCTTGGTCGTATATCAACATCAGAATATGAGAAGATTCATACTTGTAGTTCTGCGATTCTTTTCAACTGCTCTTCTTCACCTCCATCAGATAGAGGCAATGCTGCAACCAATGCATCAAACTGTGCCAGAAAATAATAACAATAAATTTTTTGTCAAAAAGGTACACATATTCAATTGGATTGCATATAAATGAAGCAAGATCCCAACCCTTTCTTTAGTTCAAAATGCTAATAAATTTTATTTTTGGATGAAAAACTAGACTTTTGTTGAAAAAAGATGAAAGAATACACGGACATACAAGAATGTTACGCCCACAAAAAGGTGAACTAACTATAAGAAGGGTCTTCAATTCAGTGAAACGTGACTAAGCAAGAAATTCCAAAAAAACTAACACCAAGATCCCAAGATTCTATTATTTCTCCCCTTGAAGATCCCTATTATTTATCTGGCCCACAAACCCCACAAAATAGCACACACTCCAACGAAAACAATGTTTTTGACAGAAAAAAAAGAGGTGGATGGAGGAGAAATCCTTAGTCGACTCCCTGCAACTCCTCAGAGAAAGCTAATAAATAATATATCCAGAATTGAAAAACTTTTACACATTTCTATTACCTACAACTATCACACTAGGATTCCCAAACGTAAATTCTATATTCCTTAAAGAAATTGTTCGAAAGAACAAACCTTAATTCATTGCTACATTCAACTCCGTCGTTGGAAACTTATGAAAATCAAATCTCTCAGCAACATTGTCTCAAATACAGAGTTTGAATAGTAGATTCCAAAATATCGACATGCATGAGAGCTCCTTAAAGTGGGGCTAAATATACATAAGGTAGTTAAAAGCAAGGAATAACTAAAAAAAATTCTCAGCACTTCGTTTTATTGGCGATCTGAAACGCCATAGCTATCTAAGTAGTATCTGACGTTGGATGGCAAAAATAGATTGAAGTTTCCAATACCAAATTTGCTCCCTTTGATGGATTGTATCATATATCATAGCATTAGAATTTGTACGCATCTCAAGTAGCGGGAAATCTGCTCCCTTGATATTTTACTCTCTTCCAACCTCAACACAAGGGTGATTCAAGCAGATAGTAGATTCTCGGTTACTTATCCAATAGACCGAATGTATATAAAGTTAATCTAGGATACTGACATTTGAAAACAAAAATAGCAACATAAATTTTCACCAAAAGGAAAAAGCAAATACTTTTCTTAATGTTTCAACTTTCAACCCGTGAAGAAGTTATTAACCAGAGGCGCGGCCATCACCCATTCATATTCCCACCCCGAAGTATTAAGAATCGAGCAAACACTTCAATCCCACAGAATAAATAATTCATACCTGCTTAGCAGCTTTCACCAGAGCAGCGCTCATGAGCTTGGGCTGCTCTGCGATATTTGCACTGTCCTCTGTAGGTTCGTGAGATGGCGGTTCGGGGTAATTAGGAGATAAACGAACTGGAGGAGCGTCTCTTTGTAATGTCCCAAATGTGTTGAAAGCTAAAGCAGCAATTGCGTTAACTTGTTCCTGCAGTTGAGAAATTATGTCCATCTTTCACCTTATCCCTAAGAAGAATTATACAAAGGATGATTCAGCAAACAATACACATAATCACTCCAATTAAATCAGCAAACCACTTCCAAGGGGTTGACAAAGCTTTTCAGATTTTTTTTCTCGCTATCATAGAATTTGACGTTTTAAAAATGTCAAAGAATTTTGATAATGTACTTGCCACATTTTCAATGTCAAGAGTAATTTAGTTGAATTAAGAGACTGCTATTAAAAGAACACAATTCGCTAAGGTGGGAGTTTGAATTTCGCTTTAGTGCTTTTTTATTTTGGCTTTGTCAAATCCTTCTCATCTCTCTCACTTCGCTCTTAAATTTAAAATTTAACAATTTTATAAATTTAAGACATTTGAATACCAACACGAAGATCACATTAAAGGAAAAGTAAAGACAATGGAGACCTCTTTAACTAATAGGACTGGACGATAATGTAAAGTGGACTTAAAAATGGTAGTGAAAGACAAGATCGAACCGAAATGGAGGGGAGAATAGAGATGGCAGGTGCGTTTGAGCTTCGTATGGCTGGCCGTGGCGAGGCGCGGACTGGCGATTGAGCTTCGAAATGGAGAAGGAGATGGCAGCCAGCAGGGGAGAAATGAAGAGGCTTCGATTGAGAAATGGTAGAAATGGCGACTGGCGATTGAGCTTCGGTTGAGTTTCGGATGGCTGGGGCTGGCGCTGGCGTTTCAGTTTTGGGATTCCTTTCCTTTATTTTTTTTAATATGTTCTCTGATTCCTTATTTTCCTCCGGATTCCTGATTTTCCTCCATTTTCAAATTTGAGTTTATCTTCCATTTCTCTCATATTTCATATCTTTTTTAATTTATCTTATGTTTTTTTTATATATCTTAAGTACTAAGTAATTTTAAATTAGTTATCCTTCCTACATATTTACGAATATTTATATTTAAAAAAATTCAAGCACTCTCATCTTACATATTTATAAATATTTATATTTTAAAAATCTAAGCACTCTCCTCCCTACATATTTATAAATATTTATCTTAAAGAAACCCCTAATTTTAGTTTATATCCCACCCTTTTCTTTCTCGCTTTCCCATTTGTCGTAGGTTGGAGCCATAGCATCTCCACAAAATATATTTTTTTATAAAAAAATCCTAATTCTACTTTACCTACCTCCCGTTTCATGTCATCATTTTCTTTCTCTTTTCTCTTTTCCATTTGTAGCATGGAGTGTAAAAAACATAAGCGAAAGAGTTGTTGCATGTTGGAGAACCCACCACCCTCGAACCCGGACAACAGTGGTGCGTGCATGTGGTGAAAGGGTTATACTTCCACCACCACCACACCTTGGAGTTACCTCTAGCATGCGTGGGTATTTATACCTTTAAGGCAATGCTTAATTCTCCAATGTGGTATTATTTTTACTTTTGTTAAGGGTCTAAGCCCAAGAGTCATTCCAATAATCCCCACAAATGACTATTATGACAAAATTAAAAATAAAACAAATTATTTGAAGAAAATATTCTAAGCAAAGATAGGAGAACAAACTTAAACATCAATGTCTAACGATTAAAATTGATGCATAGTGAAGTGGGGCAACAACTTCATTAGAGAAAGTGAGTTACCTCTTAAACTTTCAATAACATTAGTTGAGACCCCCCACAACATGTTTTACTCTAAGTATTTTTTCTTGATTCCACGATATAGAGTGTGCTAATAAGGCCATGCACGTAAATCTCGAGTCACCTGAAAGCTATAGAAAATGACTCTTAAACTCTTTTATATAAGGCGGTCACACCTTCACTATTACGTCAAATACTTCATCAAGTCTATTATAAACAAACCACTCAAAACTGAGCTATGAAAACTTCGTCATCTAGTTTGTACCAGAGCCAACTTCATCAAGTCTGTCAGAGACAAACCACTCATATACTAAGTTATGAAGATTTCAACATGAAGGAATGATATATCATTCAACGGAAGAATACAGAATCAATAAGCACTTAAACTACATTTAATTTGAGTTTTAAGCATGATGTTCATGTGATATTCATAAGAGGGTTTGAAACACATATTATCTTTGAAGATTTCACCACGAATTCAGATGAAAAACACCAAGATAGAGCTTGAATCACCAAGAAGAAAACCACCAAGATCTTCTCTATTATACTCAAGCTAGAACGTGAGGTGGAAACACTTGAACAAGTTGAATTGATGATGAACCAGAGTAGGGTTTTTAGGTTATCAATTCAGAAAAATATATTTAAGTAATCTCTCTAATCTTCATACATGGAGCTTCAATATATAGGTAAAAAAACATGCAAAATGTATATGGTTGCATGTTGGGCAGCTTAAAGATCATCAAAACTTGAAATGGAATTTGGTGATTCTACATTAAATATGTTAGCAGATTTTTCCCAAAAATGGAAAAACCTATTAACCTCAAATGATTTCAAAAAATCATTTTATTTAAATTAATTTTATAAAATTAATTCAAATTAATTAATTTAAATAAAACTAATTTTAATTGATTTTTTAATAATATTAATTTAATATCTAAATATTAAATTAATAAAATATTAATTTCACTAATGAATCAATTTTATATTTAAATCATAATTTAAATATTAATTAATTTTCCAATTTCATTTAATTTCAATTAAATTAAACGTTTATAATTATATCATATACAATCAATCGAAAATCCTAAAAATTGAATTTGAACATTTCAAATTCATAACCCTAATTTCATACATCAATACTCAATTTTTTCTTCCAATTTAAGGATCTAGTAGAGGGACCTAATGAACCTACAGATCATGAGCTCCAACGATTTGTAATTAATTCGTTAAAACTCTTTAATCGAATTAATTACTATTCGTTAACTATCAAGACGCACCACTATAACTCGATAATTGTACTCTCCTCACTGTAGATATATTTTTGTCCATATAAACCATAATCAGTAAGTCGATCCTTCACAGGTCGTTCGTATTTATAGCTGGATCAAAATTATCGTTTTACCCATGTAAATACATCTTGTTCCTTAAGTTCCCACTGACCCTATAATGAACAATTCGATTCATAATACTACTTATGAATCATATCCTTTCTCTATCATGAGAAGGAAGGGTCCCAATTGTTCAAGACCTTGAATCAGTACTTAAGAGAACAACCTATCTGCTAACCCTAAAATGGGTAGGAGTGAATTCCATCTTGCAAGGCTATGTCCCCAGCTATTCATCCAGTCTTATCCCAAAATGGAAGGCTTATTGAGTAGTGTTGTTGGACTATTCTCACCCATGCAGATCAAAGGATAAGCCCAAATAAACAGGAGTTCATAGCTAGCTCAGGATTAAGATCGAGTTATCCTAGGTTACTTAAGTATGAAATAGTCAATTTTAACAGTAAACGGTCGTTATAAAGAAAAGTGACTATTTCGTGGTTCAGTCTATATGCAAACTCATTGTATAGGATGTCCCACTCACATGTCTCTACAAGAATGATTTGTGGATCACATCATTTGTATTACCTATATAAAATGGGCCGCATCCAATAGTGTTACCAGGATGAGATACCCAATTTCATCCATATACTTATAGACCATTTAGTCTATATACTTTTAACTTGATCCTGTTTATGTCACCACATAAAGTTAAAGTATTCATACTATAGCCATGGATAGGTTTATTGGATTTTCATAATAGAATGCAAAATCAACAACTTAATTGAATAAAATACTCAATAATATTCTATTGATAAATAGAATGTTTAACATAAAATTTACAAACGGCGAGTTCTAGGACATTCCCAATAATCTCCCACTTGGACTAAAACACTAGTGAAAACAAATATATGCAATACAATGTTGAGAAACATAAAGGAAAAATACAATAAACTAGGGCATTCTTTAATACCATAGATATTCTCCCACTTGCCTTAGATTATGTTGCTCGGAGTCCTAGTCCAACCAGGTGGCCCTCGAACACTTTAGCCGAGAGGGCTTTCATAAATGGATCAACAAGGTTGTCTTCAAAGGCTATCGATGGTACTTTCTTTCTATATGTTTTCCACGTTTGTGACTCATTGGTTCTTTCGAGTTGGCAACAACACCACTATTGTCACAATACAGTATGATAGGTAGGTGCATATCTGGAACTACTTCCAAGTCAGCCAAGAATTTATATAGCCATACTACTTCTTTAGTGGCTTCACATGCGACTACGTATTCTGCTTCCATTGTGGGGTCAGCGATACAACTTTGCTTAATACTTCTCCAAACTATAGCTCCTCCATTGAGAGTGAAAACTAATCCTGAAGTAGATTTTCTTGAATCCACGTCAGTCTGAAAATCAGAATCAGTGTATTCGGTAAGGATCAAATCCTTAAGTCCATACACAAACATATAGTCCCTCATTTCTCTTAGATACTTGAGGATGTTTTTTATAGCAGTTCAATGACTGTGTCCCATATTGGATTGGAACTTGCTAACGATTCCAACTTTAAAGCATATGTCAAGGCGTGTACACAACATTGCGTACATCAAACTCCCAACTGTAGATGCATATGGAATTCTTGTCATTTCCTCAACATCTTAAGGTGTCTTAGGGCACTATTCCTTTGACAAATGAATTCCATGTCTAAAAGGTAACATACGTCTTTTGGAATTTTGCATATTATATCTTGACAACATCTTGTCAATATAAGATGCCTGAGATAGTGTTAGGGTTTTATTCTTTCGATTTCGAAAGATCTATTCCTAGAACATATTGAACATCACACAAATCTTTCATTTGGAATTGTGTTGCTAACCATCTCTTTACGTCAGCAAGGAAGCTTGTCTCATTCCCAATGAGCACGATATCATCAACATAAAGAACTAAGAATGCTATAGTTTTGTTGAGTATCTTCTTGTATACACAAGGTTCGTCAACATTTTGTTCAAAGCCATAAGATTTGATCGTAGTATCAAACCTTATATTCCAGGATCTTGAAGCTTGTTTTAACCCATAAATGGAGCGTTTAAGCTTACAGACTTCCTGTTCTTGTCCTTGTTCGATGAGCCCTTCTGGTTGAGACATAAAAATACTTTTATTAAGATGGCCATTCAGAAAAGCTGTCTTGACATCCATTTGCCATATTTCATAGTCATAATATGTGAAAATGGATAGAAGTATTCTAATTGATTTTATCATGGCAACAGGAGAAAAAATTTCTCCATAATCAACCCTTTCTCTTTGGGTAAGTCCTTTTGCCACGAGTCTGGCTTTATAGGTTTGCACCTTGCTAGTTTGTTTTCGTTTTCTCTTGTAGATCCATTTGCAACCTATTGGTTTAACCCCATGTGGTTGATCTACAAGTTCCCAGATAGAGTTGAAGTACATAAACTCAATTTCAACATCCATGACTTTTATCACTATTCCTTGTCAACATCTTCCATTGCCTTTTTAAAGGTTAATGGATCCTCTAATCTATCATCATGTATGATGTTTTGAGTTTCTATTAAACCCATATAGCGTTCAGGTTGTTGAATAACCCTCCCACTACGTTGAGGCATACTCAACTCTTGAGATGGACGTGACAGGAAAACAACTGTTGTTGATGGACCAGTTTGATCAACAACTCTTATTGATGTTTCTATAGCATCTTTGGTCAGTTCTTGCAATATTAGTTTACTGCGAGGTAGATGATTTTTTATATGATCTTCTTCCAAAAATGTAGTGTTTGTCGATACAAATACTTTGTCTTCTTGGGGATTTTAGAATAATCCTCCTTTTGTTTCTTGTGGTATCCTACAAAAGGCATAATTTCGAACGTGTTTCCAGTTTTTTAGGATTTTGTACCAATACATATGTTGGATAACCCCAGATACAGAAATGGTGTAAACTTGTTTTGCATCCTTTCTATAATTCATATGGTGTTTCTGAAACACTTCTTAAAGGAACGACGTTTAGAATATATATAGCAGTTTGTACTACAAACCCCCAAAAGGATTGAGGTAACTGAGCATAACTCATCATTGATCAGACCATGTCTAACAAGGTTCGATTTCTCCTTTCTGCAGCACCGTTTTGTTGTGGTGTTCCAAGTGCTGTGAGCTGGGATTGAATTCCATGATCTACTAGATAGTTTTGGAATTGTAAATCCATATACTCACCACCTCGATCAGGTCAAAGTGTTTTAATTCTTTTATTTAACAAATTTTCCGCCTCGGTCTTAAATTATTTGAACTTTTCAAGAGTTTCAGACTTATGACTCATTAAGTAAATGTATCCATATCTTGAGTAATCATCAACAAAACTAACGAAATACAGATAGCCTCCTCGTGCTTTTACATTCATCAGGCCACATAGGTCTGAATGTATTAGTTCGAGAGGCTCTTTGGCACGAAGACCTTTGTTAGAAAAAGATCTTTTTGTCATTTTTTCCTCAAGACATGATTCACATGGAGGTAAAGAACTATCTTCTAACTGATTTAGATGATTGATTTTTACTAATCTCTCAATCCTATTGAGATTAATGTGACCAAGTATGAGGTGCCAAAGATAGGCGTTAGGAGAAATTTTTCGTTTTTTATTTTGAGTCTCAGCCGTTTTAAACATCTCTATATCTAGAATGGCTTTTGCTTAAGTTGGTTTTAATATGTACAAGTTATTTTCAAGTCTTACAGAATAAATATGTACACCTCTTGAAAAAACAAATACTTCATTAGATTCAAAAGATATTCTGTACATATTTTCTAGCAGACAGGAAATGGAGACTAAGTTTCTTTTCATCTTAGGTACATAATACACATTCCTAAGTAAGATTAAAGACTCACCAAAAAATAGCTTGACATCTCCCACTGCATGAGCTAAAATGACTTCACAGTTCCCACCTTGAAAGTCATTTCCTGTTCAAAAAGTTCTCTCCAAAAACTAGTTTCCTGTAGAAAAGTGCAAACATGATTAGCGGCGCTTGAATCTAATATCCATGTTAGGTGAGTATTCTCCACTAGACATGTTTCAATTACTAGTAAATCTGATTTACCTTGTTTTTCCTTTTCCACTTTCTTTTCAGCAAAATACTTTGGTCAATTACACTTCCAGTGCCCATCCTCTCTGCAGTGGAAACACTTTCCTTTGGGAGTCTTGTTTTTTGTTTTCTTAGTAGTGGTTTTCTTATTTTCTTTACCCTTCTTCTTCATTTGTACAGATTTGTCTTTAGGAGAAGAGAGAATAGACATTTTATTATTAATGGGTCTTGTTCTAGACGTTGACCCCTTAAAAAAAATTTTAGGTTTAGAAATAACATTTACTTCTTTATTCTTAAATTTCATCATAGACTAATATGTTTGTAACTCGTTCAACAACGTGGTCAAATTATAAGTAATTTTGTTCATAACAACATTGGTTCTGAATGACAGATAACTCTCCGGGAGAGATTTCAATATCATACTTACTTGACTTGTCTCATCTATCATTGCCTCATGAGCCTCAGCAACATTAAAATGGACCATCATATCAAGAACATGTTCTCTAACGTTGGTTCTGTCTTTCATGCGAGTAATGTAGACATATTTAATGGCTTCATGTCGAACAGAGGATGATGGTTGTCCGAACATCTTCTGAAGCGACGCCATTATCTCACGGGCGATGGGAATTACCTCATGTTTATTATTAAGTACATCAGATATACTTTCTAAGATGTAGGCTCGAGCTTTCTCATTAGCCTTACCCACCGATCATAGATGTCCCGAATATTTCGGTTCGATGTTGTACTGGGAACCAGAGGACATTCCTCCATCAACACAAACCTCAAATCATCCACAACTAATATTGGATTAATGTTGGATTTCCAGTTTGAATATCCTTCACCGTTAAACTTATCAGAAGCTAGTAGTTATATGATTGAATTTGACATTGCTGAAATAATTTAAACAAATTCTATTAAACTGTCTGCATCTAAATCCAATTTTAGCAAAATAAAAAGTACCCAATAAATCTTTATTTATTTGCAACAATACTTTAGTGATTTAGAATAGTTGCTACCGAGGGGTAGTCAACAATTCCTTCACTAAAGCAAGACAAATTCTTGACCAAATACTATATCAGAATAACTCTTTACTCATATAGTTCTTTTGGTTATCGTTTTCGGTCAAGATATTTACTAATAATTAGTAATTCTTGTAAATGTGATTGTTGGGATAATTTAGGGACGCGTTTTGTTTTGTTTTATTTTTTTTATCATTTAAGGACGGATGGGTTTGAACATGAAATCATGTGTTAGACATAACTGATGTGTTTGCTCCCATGCGTCTGAGATCATACGTCGGAATGATGATGCGTTAATCTTAGCATGCAATGATCACGCATTCCTATCACAAGTTTTCTTACGCTTGCGCCAAGTATAACACAAACACAAGTTTCTCGGGTAATCTGAGGTCGAACACGGAGACTTGTCACTCAATAATATTTGTGAGGTGATGCGTTTGAGGCGATGAATAAGAATAAAAATAAACCGAAGAAGTTTTAAATTTTTTACACACTACTCCTATTCCTAACTAAACAGATTGGGCAATAAAAGACTTGCAATGAGAATAAGTAGAGATACAATAACTAATAACGCATACGCCCCAGTGATCCCAGCTCGTTGCACTAACGAATCACACCTTTAGGTGGTCAGCCGCATGACTATATCTCTATAGTGCATGGTTGCGTCGAGCATAAGATTGTGCCTATCTCTAGGAATAATAGGAACCTTGCTTAGTGCGTTCCATCCCTTACCTTCTCAGGCAGTTAGATGCGGCTATTTAACTTATAGACAAGCAATGCAACATCCCATAGTCAAACGTTGCCACAGTCTTTCACCAAGAAAAGAGGATTAACTCACTTATACTTGCACAACGCACACCTCTCGGTGGGTTGCTACATGGGCCCTATCTCTAGGCTACACGATTAAGCATGCGATTGACTTTGATAAATAAATGCTGAAGAAAAATTATGATAGAGATGAAGATGATGAAGAAGACGGTAATGAAGGAATTAAGATTTGCATTGATCACAAAATATCTTAATATCTCAACCTAAAATGTAATATAATATAGAGATTAGAAGGGAGATGAAGGACTCTGCGTCAAGGCTGCCGATGGTGCCATGGTTGAATGGTGGAGATGTCTCTCTTGAGCTCTATCTCCGGCGAATGCTCCGATCGTCACTCGGTCTGGGTTGTGGAGATGAAGAAATCTCACTGGAAATCTCTTTCAAGCTCTCATCTGTGATCACAAACTTCTGCCTTGAGGCAGAAGCTCGGATGTCTCAAAATGAAGGTCTCAAGGGCTATTTATAGAATTTGGACGCCGATAGCTGTAATGATGAAGGTATGGCTCACTGCTGCTTTTGTCGCGGTATAGGCATTGGCTCACTGCTGCTTTTGTCGCGGTATGGGCATTGTCACATCGCCTTATCTTGTTGATACTCCCAAGGTATGCGTCCGACCTGAATTTAGCTAAAGTTATCAACGCGTTCTACCCATCTTGTGATCTTCTATTATGGCTGTCAATCCGTGGCCGCAATCTTTATTTGTTCACCGCATTCTCCATGCGTTGGACGCATGCGATTACTGCAACTTCCATGCGTTGGACGCATGGGGTTGCCATCTGCGTTCGTCTTTTGCGGCCGCCTGGCTTCAGCACATGTGTTTGTCTGTGATTGCTTATTACAAACACATGCGTTTGATTCCTGTGATAGCTACAAAAATAGACACTTTGGCATAGAATAACGCATAATATTGGGTCAGTGAGGTTTTAGGTGCTTATCGACGCAAAACTAAATTTTTCACAAATTCTAAGTATTATCACTGCATTTTCTACTTGTTAGCCCTCATAATTCTAAATAAAAGGCTTATAATAACTAGCATTTCTACCAGTTATCAGTGACCCGCCATTTTCAGATTTTATAGAACATTATGAATATGCCCCCGAAATGGAAGACAATACTCAAGACGGAACTATAAGACCCTATTCATTTACTGAAGCCTGGGTTGTTCCGAATCTTATGTTACAACCTTCCGTGGGGATCGATGTGGTTAACGACTAGCTAGTGCTGCCTAAAATAATAGCAGAAGCAACATAGGAATCTCACGGTTCAAACTAATGGAGGAGACCATAGGACAATGATGACACGTTTCCTTCACCCACTTACTATGAACTACTTCCCCCATTCACCTTGTTGTTGACCCATGCAAACACTTTTCTGAATGGAGTAGTCGCGAAAAAAGTGACACGAAGCAGAGCATGAATCTCACGGTGTGAACTCTTAAGGACGTGAAAGCTAATAACTATATATCGAATATATTGTTAATCTCCTACTGCAGTGTTCTAAATATTTGGGTATCTATTTACTTAGGTTGAACTTTTAATACAATCTAAGTCTATGTCATTTTTATATCCAAGTATAACATTTATATTTGGATATAACCCTACGATGTCTAAGTGTTTAAACCAGTTTTAAACCTCACACCGCTTACGCAAGCTCATAAAATCAGTTAATAATGCTCAATCTTTTGGTCATAATCTTCAGGTAGGAGGTGTTACGTAAACCGTTAACTTAAGTGCCCCAAACTTAGACAGGTTTTTGAACCGATTTGAGTTTATAACCAAATTTTATAAGGTAACAATCTAAACCTAAGTGAGCATGCTATGTCTCTTTGTTATGGATTTTAAAGTCTAATTCAATTTTATAACAACTTACAAAAAATTAGACATGTTAAACATCCACAACATTCATCAAAGGCATTTTATACAACATTTATATTAAGAGAAAACCCTATACATGCATATTATAACAATTTATAACATACTTTCAATGTATGTAATATGCTTCCTACGGTGGGATTTAAATCTACATGATATACTGTATGCATATACAAAATTTATTTAATTATAACATACATCACATGCATAAATAATTAAATACATACTGATATGGTTTTTAGTTTTGGCATTTTTTAAGTAAACAAAAGCCTATGTATTACAAAAAACAGTTGACAGCTCCAAACCGCTTCTTGACCGCTTCGAACAGCTCCAAATCAGACCCAAAATTGATTGAACCAGATATGAACCACTTGAACCGGGCCAATCAAAACAATTTTGAAAATGAATCGGACCAAGTTTGAAGAAAACTGGTCAAACCAATCAATCTTCTTAAACCGGTTCAAGAATCTCACTTGGATTGAAATTTGGCTCAAACTTGATCTCTTGCTGCTAGTTGAGATCTCGTTCAAAAACTTGATCTCTCGCTAGTTCACTAAAATCTCACTCAAACCATCAGAATCTCGCTCCTGGCTTGAAATCTCGTTTGAACTTGAAATTTCGCTAGGACTTCCATCATAATCTCACTCGAACTTGAAATCTAACTTGATTCAAAATCTCGTTTGAACTTGAAATCTCGCTAAGACTTCCATCATAATCTCACTCGAACTTGAAATCTAACTTGATTCAAAATCTCGTTTGAACTTGAAATCTTGCTCGAAATTCCAATAAAATCTCGCTCGATCTAGAAATTTAGCTCAAACTTGATTCAAAATCCCGCTCGAACTGGGTCCAATCTCGCTGGGAATTCAAACAGTAGCTGAAGAACTGGGAATCTGCAGCTCGACCTTCTTCACTTCTTTCTTCAATTACATCTTAATTTCAGCTTTTAATGACTCTATATGAATTAAAATGCCAAAATACTGGAAAAAAAACATATCAGCATACTTTTTCATGTAGTTCATGAATAAACACCCACCAAACTCAAATTAACCATAATTAAGCGCTTAAATCATGCTATGATACCAATTGAAGGAATGATATATCATGCAACGAAAGAATACAAAATCAATAAGTACTTAAACTACATTTAATTTGAGTTTTAAGCATGTTGTTCATGTGATATTCATAAGAGGGTTTGAGACACATATTACCTTTGAAGATTTCACCACGAATTCAGTTGAAAAACCCCAAGATAGAGCTTGAATCACCGAGAGGACTACCACCGAGATCTTCTCTACTATACTCAAGTTGGAACATGTGGTGGAAACACTTGAACAAGTTGAATTGATGATGAACCAGAGTAGGGTTTTTAGGTTATCAATTCAGAAAAATATATTTAAGTAATCTCTCTGAACTTCATGCATGGAGCTTCAATATACAGGTAAAAAAATATGCAAATGTATATGGTTGCATGTTGGGCAGCTTCAGCTTGAAGATCATCAAAACCCATTAACCTAAAATGATTTCAAAAAATAATTTTATTTAAATTAATTTTATAAAATTAATTCAAATTAATTAATTTAAATAAAACTAATTTTAATTGATTTTTTAATAATATTAATTTAATATCTAAATATTAAATTAATAAAATATTAATTTCAACAATGAATCAGTTATATATTTAAATCATAATTTAAATATTAATTGATATTTCATTTAATTTCAATTAAATTAAATGATTATATTTGTATCATATACAATCAATCGAAAACTCTAAAAATTAAATTTGAACATTTTAAATTCATAACCCTAATTTCATACATCAATACTCAATTTGTTATTCCAATTTAATGAGCTAGTAAAGGGACCTAATGAACCTACAGATCATGAACTCTAATGATTTGTAATTAATTCGTTAAAACTATTTAATCGAATTAATTACTATTCGTTAACTATCAAGACACACCATTATAGCTCGGTAGTTGCACTCTTATCACTAGATATTTCTATCCATATAAACCATAATCAATAAGTTGATCCTTCATAGGTCGTTCGTATTTACAGCTGGGTCAAAATTACTGTTTTACTCTTGTAAATACATCTGGTTCCTTAAGTTCCCACTGACACTCTAATGAACAATTCGATTCATAATACTACTTATGAATCATTTCCTTTCTCTATCATGAGAAGGTGGGGCCCCGATTGTTCAAGACTTGAAATCAGTACTTAAGAGAACAACCTATCTACTAACCCTAAAATGTGTAGGAGTGAATTTCATCTTACAAGGCTATGTCCCCAGCTATTCATCCAGTCTTATCCCTAAAATGGAAGGTTTATTGAGCAGTGCTATTGGACTACTCTCACCCATATAGATCAAAGGATAATCTCGAATAAACAGGAGTTTATAGCTAGCTCAGGATTAAGATCGAGTTATCCTAGGTTACTTAAGTATGAAATAGTCAATTTTAACAGTAAACGGTCGTTATAAAGAAAAGTGACTATTTCGTGGTCCAGTCTATATGCAAACTCATTGCATAGGATGTCCCACTCACATGTCTCTACAAGAATGATCTGTGGATCACATCATTTGTATTACCTATAGAAAATGGGCCGCATCCAATAGTGTTACCAGGATGAGATACCCAATTTCATCCATATACTTATAGACCATTTAGTCTATATACTCTTAACTTGATCCTGTTTATGTCACCACATAAAGTTAAAGTATTCATACTATAGCCATGGATAGGTTTATTGGATTTTCATAATAGAATGAAAAATCAACAACTTAATCGAATAAAATACTCAATAATATTCTATTGATAAATAGAATGTTTAACATAAAATTTACAAACGGCGAGTTCTAGGACATTCCCAACACAACATTATTCATTAAGTCCATATCATGGCCACCTTAAGAAAGAGTTATGAATCATTTAAAGGTTTTAGTTTTATTCATCACGTCTGTACTAGAACCAACCAAATAAAGGGCTATGGATCATCAATGGATAAATTATATAGTTGACCGTGATAGTATAGTGGTTCTATCCTCCCCCCTTCTTTTCCTCCCATTTGGAAAGAAAAAAAGCTAATATTAATAGTAATTAATTAATTAATAGTTACCAAGATCAAACCTCAATTTTTTAGACACAAAAATTTTGCGGAGACAGGATTTGAACCCGTGACTTCAAGGTTATGAGCCTTGCGAGCTACCAAGCTGCTCTACCCCGCGATAAAGAGAAGAATTGTGAACTAATAGACAAACAAAGATTGAATGCAGTTGGATCTACATTGGATCTCACCTGAATCGCCCCATCTATCCTCCTGAGGAGAAGTTTGGTTTCAAACCCCGGTTCAAACAGGAGAAGTACGCCATGCTAATGTGCCTTGGATGATCCACATCTCAGGGTCAGGCGCTGATGAGCACATTGAACTATCCATGTGGCTGAGAGCCCTCACAGCCCAGGTACAACGACGCAATTATCAGGGGCGCGCTCTACCACTGAGCTAATAGCCCGTCGTGTGGGCCTCCCGCTGGGGGCCCGCTATGCCAAAAGTGAGAGAAACCCCATCCCCCTCTTTCCTTTTTTCGCCCCCATGTCGCCACACGGGAGGGACACGGGGACGTAAAAAAGGGGATCCTATCAACTTGTTTCGACCTAGGATAATAAGCTCATGAGCTTAGTCTTACTTCACCGTCGAGAAACGAAAGAAGACTTCCATCTCCAAGTTTAACTCAGACGTAGCTCGCTTCCTTTTTAATCTCTTCTTTGATTTTTTCTTTTCGCATTCTCTTTAAATTCAAAGGAATTGATTTTGATTCTTGGGCGATTCGTTCTATTAATCCCTTAATAGTTAAGGGATCCTTCAGTTTGATTAATATTCCGATCAAAAACTTTATTTCTTAAAAGGATTTAATCCTTTACCTCTCGATGAAAAATTTGAGGTTTTGATTCCAACTAATTAGATTTTCTGTAGTGGGTTCATTCCCATAAAATCTTGAATAAAAAGAAAAAAGTATCGCACGATCAGATCGCTCGAAACTAGGTTCTCCATTTATTCTTTCCATATTAAAGCCATTCTTCTAATTAGGTGAGGAACGATCCTTTGAGTCTAATATAACAACAATAATCCATGCATTACGTATATTTATTATTATTCTATTCATTGAATATTTCCTTGGGAGGTATCGGGAAGGAATTGGAATGTAATAATATCGATTCATACAGATACAGAAGAAAAGGTTCTCTATTGATTCAAACACTGTACCCGTGGGATAGGGATAGAGAAAGAGGAAAAAAAATGAAGATTTCACATAGTACTTTTGATGGAAAAATCAATATGATTTATTTCGTACCTTTCGCTCAATGAAAAAATGGGTCAGATTCTACAGGATCAAACCTATGGGACTTAAGAAATGATTGAAGGGAATAAAAAAAGAAAAAAAAAGAGGGAAAAATAAGTAAATAAAAATGACGTAGAAGAGCCTAGATTCCAAATGAATGAAAACGTGACTGAATTGGTCCCAAAAAGAAAAAGACTATATACCATCAAGTTTATCACAATAGACCACTCAGATAGAGGGCTATGGATCAATATAAGGGTTTAAGCCCCATGTTCACTGAGGATTCTAAAATTATTTTCCTTATTAATCTTTTAGCAAGAGGGTTAGTCAGATTTTTCTCAGACCTCACAAATTCCAAGGAAATTACTCTTCTTTTTAACAACTGTTTCACAACTCCATGTCTAAGATGGATATACATTCTTTTACCATTATATACACTATTCTTGGCAATTCTTATGGTAGCTTGTGAATCGGTATTAATGCCCCCCACAATGGTACATCTCTTGGTAGACTTCTAAGCCATTAAACCTCTTTTCCTACTAACTCTAGAGAAATAAATTCAGATTCCATGGTGGATCTAGTTATGCACGTCTGATAACGGGCAGAAATGTACGTTATTACAACGCAAAGTTATAAAACAATGCAGGATTGCGATAGTAAAAATATACTGTAAACCTCAAACTTAGGTTCCTTAGATAAGCATGTTTTGGCCAAAAGGGGTGCTATATTACTTTTTTTTTTTTAAAGTAGAAAAATATGTTGTTTATAGGGATTTTGAAGAAAGGGAAGAAAATATCTTAAATGAAGGTACTCAATCATTATCTGGCTAGAGGCACTAAGAGAGGATGACATGGCAATTTATTCCTTGAATTCAGGAAGCGGCAGAGAGATTAAAAGGGAAGATAAACTTCAAAGGCATGGTTTCGAAAATTGACAAGAGGAAATCTAGTAAATTCAGTGCCATTTGAAAGATGGGAGAATCTAGTTTTCGAGGTGGTCCTGTTGGAGAACGATTGCAAGAGGAGAAGAACAAAGGAGGAGAATTTGCAAAAGAGGCAGAACCACAGATTAATCCGAACCTATGGTGAAACTTGGAAGTTCCAAGCCAAACTACAAGGAAGTTTGGGCTGAAATTTTAAGATAAGAAAGCTAACTCCAATCTAAACATGTTTGTAAAAGGAAGTTTCTTGAAAAGAGCTCTGGATTTTGAGTTATGAATTTTTTAAGTTGACTAGGGAATTGGGCATAAGCAGACAGCTGCTTATGAAGAACAAGCAAGCGGTTCAACGTGGAGAATTACAGTGAGTCTTTGTAAGGAGGGTATCGCTCTCGGGGAAAATATCGCTCGGAATTGAGGTGAGTATCACTAAGAATTTCACAAGAAAAGCTTGGTATCGCTCTAAAGGGTATCACCGGTGTCGCTCTAGAGGGTATCGCTGGTGTGCTGGTATCGCTCAAGAGGGTATCGCTGGTGTCGCTCCAGAGGGTATCGCTAATATCGCTCTAGAGGATTTCACCAGTGTCACTTGTGGAGATCTTGCTAGTGTCGCTTGTGGGGATCTCGCTAGTGTCGCTTGTGGAGATCTCGCCAGCATCGCTTAGGGGGATCTCGCCAATGAAGCTGTCTGTGTTGATGGAAGTACTTTTAATAAATAAATTATTTGAGATAAGGTAGGAATTCTGAGTAGTTTTAATCATGAGTTATATATTTTAAGGCCAAGAGAAGCTAGGGGAAGCATATAAACATGTAGGAGCCTGACAAACTGTGAGTGACTAAGTAAACTCTAAGTTTTTAATATTCACGCATATCTGATCAAGTAAAGCATAGTGACATTAATGATGTATTTACACTTCCTCAAGCAACAAATTGTGGAAGAATTACTTAATGCATGTCTCCCAGTTTGTATGTGTGTAGCATAGGCCAAGGTATGTTGTGTAACCTTTACAAAAGGTATGTTTTGATATATGCTTTCTAAAAGAAGGTTACGGGAGAATGAATTCTTGTGTTATACTAGGCTAAGGAACTTAGTTTGTGTTACAGAATACACATTTGATACCGAAGGACTTTTGAGAAGGTATCCAACCAATTAGGTACCGAAGGACACTTGAGAAGGTACTGGCCAATTTGATACTGAAGGACTTTTGAGAAGGTATCCGGCCAATTTGATACCGAAGGACATATGAGAAGGTATCATAGAAGCTCGATACTGAAGGAAAAATTTGAGAAGGTATCTGAGTGAAAGTATCTAAAATATGATTGTATTTAGAGTGGCCACGTGCACGTAGGCAGTTATGAATGAGGGACCGAAGGGGTCTCTTGGCTGGTTGTAAACATTGGGAGCTAGAGCGTTTAGGCTCGTTCTCAATTAGGGAATAATAACGTTTAATGACGTTCCGAGAATGGCTTAAAGCTATATTTAGGGACAATTGTTGAGTTTACTCATTTGTGTGTTTACATGTTCATAGTATTGCTATGCTTGTTGCGTTATGATTCTATAGTCACTCACTGGGCTGTTAGCTCACCAAATTTTTGTATTCTCTTTTCTCAGGTAGCGGTCAGTTTCCTCAAGGTTGATCCGTCTGCTTCTTGCCACCAAAATTCTCGGCTTATTAAGAAGATTTAGGTTGATAATTTGTTTATGTACACATGTTTTGTAAAAGGAACTAGGGCTTCTTTAGGAATGATTGGGCCTTCTGGGATGTTTCCTTTTTATTTCCTGTAAAAGTAATGTTGTGGCTGTATGCGTATGTTTATAAAGTTTTGTAGAATCCCTTTATGAGGTTTGCTGTATGTGTAGATTATTAGTGTTTGTAACAGGTTGGTATTAGATTAAAAGACTTGGTGGTGGTTGCGGGCAGTAGGGGCTAGTAACTACCATGGTCATGTCCTTTTCCTGAATAAAAGAGTAATCTGGGAGGGGGTGTGACAAGTTGGTATCAGAGCGTAAAATTTTGGGAATGAGAGGGGAAGTTCATTATGAATCTAAGTCTGTAAGTGTGAGTCCCTAACATGTGTACATTGTATTAGGTGAAATACCGAGGCAACGGGGCAGACCAAGAAAGCAGACAAGTGGTAGGAATACTGACTCTACCAATAGGGGCCCGGAGGTGACTGGGGGAGAGTCTAGTATTCCCCAAGAAAGGGCAGATTCTCATCTAGAAGATGTAGTTTTTGACAAGATAGTGCAGAGATTAGCAACCAGTGTGGGCTCTGCACGAGCTGACCCAGAAAAGAAATATGGTATTGAGAGGTTTAAAGCCCTAGAAGCTGTGACATTTGAAGGTACAACCGATCCAGCCGAAGCTGAGTCGTGGCTGGATGTAATTGAAAAATGTTTTAATGTTATGAATTTTCCTAAGGACAGAAAAGTGGGATTAGCCACCTTTCTGCTATAGAAAAGAGCAGAGAAATGGTTGAAAGTGATGTCCGTCAGACGAGCCAGTACAGATGTAATATTATGGCCTGAGTTTAGGAAGGCCTTTGAAGAAAAGTATTACCCCAGTTTGTTTCAGGATACAAAAAGGGATGAGTTCCTTAGATTAACATAGGGAACGATGTCGGTGGCAGAATATGAGTAGAAGTTTACAGAGTTATCACAGTATGCCCTGCCAATTATTGTTGAGGAAAGAGATAGATGCAGGAAATTTGAACAAAGTCTGAGAAGGAAGTCAGAACTCCGGTGACGTTTACGGCTAATTGGCTAGATTTTAACCAGTTAGTAGAAACAACAATACGAGTCGAGCGGAGTCTGGCAGATGTTGAGCAGTTGCCAAGAGGCAGTGAGGCTGTGGTAGGGCCTAGAGACAGGGGATTTCGATCTCCAGTGGAAACACAAACAAGTGGAAGCCATTTTAGGGGAACCAGTTGGCAGGGATCTAAGAAAAGGAAAACGAGACCCTTGGCCGGTGCAGTTAGCCGATCAAAGGTGCCACGAGCGGGTGAGTTGGTGGCCAACATAGATAAGAGACTGACATGCCCTAATTGTGGCAAGAGACATTTTGGGGTATGCTATAGTGACAGAGGTGCATGTTTTCGATGCGGACAAATAGGACATTTCAAGAGGGACTGTCCCCAGGTGAACAGGGACATCCCAATAGTACAGCACCCGACCTCCCAGACGGTTAACCAACCAAAGAATGCTGGAAATCGAGGCGAAGGGTCGAGTGGTGCCAAATAGAAGAGTGTCGTGGGTCGACCCCAGCAGCAGGGGCGAGTGTATGCCGTGACACACCAGGAGGCAGCGGAGTCTCCAGATGTTGTGACTGGTAATGTTATATTATGTGGACAACCTTCTTATGTTTTACTTGATCCTGGTGCCACATATTCATTTATATCTAGCATGTATACAACTAGTATAGATAGGTTGGTTGAACCTATGTCTGAAGAGTTATTTGTCTCTACCCCTTTGGGAGATGTGATAGTAGTAGATAGATGCTATAATCGTTTTGAGGTACTGATCAATGGTCAGAATTTCTATGTTGATTTACTTCCCTTAGAACTGTTGGAGTTTGATGTCATCCTGGGGATGGATTTTCTAAGCAAGTATCATGCCTCAGTAGACTGTTACAAAAAGGAGGTGGTGCTTAGAAAATCGAATGGCCAGGATGTAATGCTGGAAGGAAGCAAGCGATTAGTCAAAGGGAATTTGATATCGGTAGTGAAAGCTCGAAAGCTGTTGAGCAAGGGATGTAAAGCATACGTAGCTCATGTGATGGTTACTCAAAGGAAGAAACTGAACTCAGAAGATGTCCCAGTGGTAAATGAATTTCGGGATGTATTTCTTGAAGAACTATCGGGATTACCACCCGACAGAGAGGTGGAGTTTACTATTGACCTGGTTCCAGGAACAACTCCTATGTCGCAGGCACCATATAGAATGGCGCCAACTGAGTTGAAGGAATTAAAGGTTCAGTTGCAAGAGTTAATTGACAAGGGATATATTCAACTTAGTGTATCGCTCTGGGGAGCTCCGGTATTATTTGTGAGGAAGAAAGACGGTACACTTAGATTGTTTATCGACTATAGGCAGTTGAATAAGTTGACGATTAAGAATAAATACCCGTTACTATGCATTGATGATTTATTTGATCAGTTAAGAAGAGCCACGGTGTTTTCAAAGATAGACCTGAGATCGGGTTATCCTCAACTGAAAGTGACAGAAGCTGATATTCCAAAAACCACATTTAGAACGAGATATGGACATTACGAATTCCTGGTAATGCCATTTGGATTGACAAATCTGCTACGGTATTTATGGATCTCATGAACAGGATATTTCATCCCTACTTGGATCAGTTTGTGATAGTATTCATTGATGATATACTGGTGTATTCTAGTAGTAGGGAGGAGCATATTACCCACCTGAGGATAGTACTGCAGACGTGTCGAGATAGGCAGTTGTATGCTAAATTTAGTAAATGCAACTTTTGGTTAAATCGGGTAGTATTTCTTGGTCATATTGTTTCAGCAGAGGGTATTAGTGTAGATACCCAGAAGACGGAAGCAATAGTTAATTGGGAACGACCCACAACTGTTTTAGAGATACGCAGTTTTCTGGGTTTGGCAGGTTATTATCGGAGGTTTGTGGAGGGTTTCTCTAAGATAGCCCTTTCGTTGACGAACCTAACCAAGAAAGGCGTGAAGTTTGAATGGTCGTTGGAGTGTGAACATAGTTTCGAAGAGCTGAAACGGAGACTAGTATCAGCACCAATGCTTACCTTGCCTATTCCAAGTAAGGAATTTGAGATTTATTGTGATGCATCCCGACAAGGATTGGGATGTGTGTTGATGCAAGATGGAAAGGTGATTAAATATACCTCTCGTCAACTTAAGAAACACGAGGGCATTTATCCCACACATGATCTGGAGTTGGCGCATTAAGAGATTGCGACCACAAGTCTATGCGATCGTTTGCGCTCGCGAATGTCTGCTCAAGAAGGTGGCCACATAGAGCCGGCGCATTAAGGTGGGTGCATCTGGGTGAAAAGTTTAATAAATCACGATGGGATAGAAAGCTGATGATGGTCGATTCTGAATTAAGTTGACAAGCCGTTAACGACCTATTGTAGCAAGTACACTCAACTTTTCAGTGACAAATATTTGGTGCATCAGACAGAAAATTAATGCGATCCCATCAGTGTAATCATAAGAGAGAAGAAGCCTTTCACCCTGAAGCTCTATAAATACCGAAGGCCACCTTCAGTGAAGAAGTTCACCCAGTTTTACAGAATTCTCCATATAGATAGAAGTTAGACTTGTTCATAGTTTTTCTTTTACTTAGAAGGTGGAAGCGAGTAAAGGGAGATTACACCGAGAGATCGTCCCGGTGAACTCAGAAGACTGTCGGGAGCATAAAATCCAAGAGAGGGCCAACTCCTGCGGAAGCCAGAACATCTTTTGGGCAGAATAGAGATAACGCAGTGTAAAAGCCTTGGGAAGCAAGGAATTGCTACCAGGCTCTCTACCCTTATTTTCCACTGTTATTTTGTACTCTGAACTTATTTATAAAAAAATGGAAATTGCATCTTTATATCTGTCCACTCTCTGTACATTATGCATGAGTAGCAAAATCTGTTGAATAGGTTGAGAAGCACTTAGCTAGCATAACTTGGGATCTTCATTCTATGCGATCATCTTGTATTATGTATGCATCATTTGTCCATTAGAGATACTTCGGAGGGTAGTCTAAGGATAGAATCTAGGCTTGGAAAAGTCAGGTTACAATCTAGGCTTGGGAGAGTCAGATTAGAAACGCATAATCAAAAGGTAGAAACTTAGGAATAAGTTCTGTTTGCTATTAATGCATCAGATGCACCCTAGAGATAGGATATGATTGTATGCGGTCACCTAGTCTTTGTGTGCATCTTTCATCATCGCATGGGCAAGAAGTAGAGACTTAGGAATAAGCTCTATAGACACTATCGCATTCATCGCATGCATCCTAGAACTAGGAGCTATCGCATTTGCATTGGAAAATGATTTGTTGTCGCATGAGTATAGTATGATAGCATAGCTTGAATGAATTCCCGAGAAGTTAGCTAAGACCTTCTCAACCCGTTCCTCCGCATACTCAGTGTATCTGTCGCATAATTACTCTTTTCTCAAATCTGCCGCATACTTGTTATACCTCAAACAACAAACCAACCAAACCTTGATTTATTTGTTATTGCAAAGTGATCTTAAATTATCATCGCATACTATTTTCCTTAGTCCTTGTGTTTGACCCTTGGCTTACCAGGCAACTCAGTAGGATTTATACTTGGGTCTTGCTGAGAAAACTTGTTTGCACAACGCATATTCCACCATCGCATTCTACTCCATTATTCCATCGCATAATATAACACATCAAGTTTTAGGCACCATTACCGGGGACTTAAGCAATACATTGTACTAACGGTAATTTTCTGATTTTCTTTGCAGCGTTCAATCTCTGGCGAATTACGACCCATAGATTGAAAGAACATTCCGATGAAGATTGAGAGACAACTGCCAACAACAACAACAAGAGAAAGATAACATGGCGGAACAACCAGGAAATGGAGCACCAAATGAAAATAATGTCATGGCGAATCCATCCTATTGGCGAACGACCGCAATAGGCCCATTCCAGACTATGCATCGCCCAATCTCTACGATTTCTCCCCAGGAATCATGAGGCCCGCTCTTGACGGATCGAGATTCGAAATGAAGCCGGTGATGCTGCAGATGATCCAAACTGCTGGACAGTTTGGTGGAAGGTGTGGCGAGGATCCGCACGCCCACCTCCGGAGTTTCATAGAGATCTGCAACACTTTTATGTTCCCTAACATCTCCACTGAGGAGGTTCGACTAACTTTGTTTCCATTTTCATTGTGTGACCAGGCACGAAAATGAGCTTATTCTCTCGTGCCAAGGGAGATTACCTCATGGGAGCAAGTAGTAGAGAAGTTTATGAAGAAGTACTTCCCTCCGACAGAGAACGCCAGAAGAAGGAAGTTGATCACCAATTTTGAACAAGATATTGACGAATTGCTCAGTGACGCTTGGGCGAGGTTTAAGAGGCTGGTAAGAGATTGCCCGCATAACGGCTTTCCAGATTGCTTACAGATGGAGATTTTTTATCATAGATTAAACCCGGCATCGCAGACAGCTGCCAATGCGGCAGTAGCTGGAGGTTTGCTAGATAAAACTTATGATGAGGCCGAGAATATCCTTGATCGCATTTCTAAAAACCATGAAAACTGTAGAGAAAGCAATCAAAGATTAAGAATCAAGGACAGTGACGCAAATAATGGGGCCATCGCATCCTTTCAGAGTCAAATGACTGCAATGATGAACTTGATACAGGGAATCGCAATCAATACCCCAGCAACGCATAGTGGGCAAGTGAACGCAATCAACCAGACAACCGCAAGTTGTGCTACTTACGGTGAAGGACATCAAATGAAGGAATGCCCGAGAAACCCACAGTCAGTCTATTTTGTGAAGAATAATCCGTTTTCTAACACGTACAACCCTAGGTGGAGAACTACCCCAACTTCGCGTAGAAAAATCAACAGCAAAATTTTCAATCAGTGGCACAAAAAGAAGGGCCACCCGGATTTTTCCCGCGAACCAACAGTCAAATGAATAATCAAGCCAGTAGCTCACAAGCGCCGCAATCTTCCTCTTTGGAGAGTTTGTTGAAGCAATATATTGAAAAGAACGAAACAGTGCTTCAAAATCAAGCAACATTAATCTGCAACCTAGAAATTCAGATAGACCAGATTGCGGGCGAACTCAAGAATAGACTACAAGGGGCCCTTCCGAGTTCAACGAAACTCCCACGCAACCTAGGGGTACGGGGAAAGAGCAATGTCAAGTGGTGATGTTGCAGAGCAGAAAGACTGTGGCTGGGGAGAAGAAGGAGCTTAGTCGGACTGCTCCAATTGAGCTAGAACTAGAGATTGCATTGACTCGAGGAGAAACAGAAGAAAAGAAAGCGAAGCTAGAAATTCTCCGAGATGTCGAAGTGGAAAGACTCTCCCGCGGCAAGGTTTTACACATAGGGCCAGCAGAGTAGGGGAACCGTTCCTTCCGTTCAGTAAGAGGGAGTAAGGATCAGATGTCACGTCAAAAGTAGTTTCTTGTAGTATAAAAGCTTTCCGTTGCAGCGCCAATTAAGGTGAGAGGAAGCAGGGAAGAAAAGGTTATTCCCTATTGGCTCACCCGGAACCAGATATTGCGTCCACCTCGGAGCCGAAAGAATAAGGGACTGTGAGAATACAACTGCCACCATTCCCTCAGAGACTCAAAAAGAAGAAAAATGATGAGGTATAGTATCAACGCTTCATGAATATGTTAAAAAAGTTGCATATTAATATTTCGTTCACTGAAGCAATTGAGGAGATGCCTGTATATGCGAAGTTTCTAAAGGATATGGTGACAAAGAAGAGAGGCACTAGTAAGTTCGCAACGGTGGCTTTGACACAGAGTTCCAAATCTATAATTCCACTGAAAATGCGCGACTCTGGGAGTTTCACTATACCTTGTTCCATTGGAGGATTATACATCGGTCAAATGCTATGCGATCTTGGGGCCAGCATTAACTTGATGCCCTTGTCAATTTTTAAGCAGCTGAATGTGGGGCAACTTGCGCCCACAATGGTGACTCTCCCATTAGCAGATAGATATCTTGTGCATCCAGAGGGGAAGGTGAAGGATGTTCTAGTTACAATCGACAAATTTATATTACCAGCAGACTTTATCATCCTGGACTACGAAGCAAACAAGGATATACCCATCATCCTAGGGCAACCATTTTTATCTACCAGTCGCGCCCAAATTAATGTGTACAAAGGAGAGATCACACTGAGTGTGAATAGACAGAAGCTCAGGTTTGACATTATCCGAGCCATGAAATATCCTGATGACGAAGACCTCAATGAACCCGACGATGAACCAAGTTTGAATGATGAAGAAAAGCCTAAAGATGAAAACGAAGATGAGGATGCGATCTCATCCATTGTAGCATGCAACGTGATCACAGAAAAAACAAACAAGGAAGATGAGATGATCGCATCCAAAGAAGACAATCTGACAGTGAATGAAGAAAGAAAAACAACAAAACCATCCTTAGAACAACCACCAACAATAGAGCTGAAGACCCTTCCTAACCACCTGAAGTATGCGTTTCTGGGGCAAAATGAAAAACTACTTGTAATCATTTACTCTTCACTTAATGAAGACCAAGAAAATGCGTTGATGAGCATTCTAAGAAAGTATGTAAAAGCAATTGGCTGGACGCTCGCAGACATTAGAGGAATCAACCCCGCATACTGTATGCATAGAATTCGTCTCTAAGAGAATAATAAAGGATCGATCGAACATCAGCGCAGACTCAACTCTGCGATGAAGGAGGTCGTAAAGAAGGAGATAATCAAGTGGTTAGACACGAGCATCATCTATTCAATAGCCGATAGCACGTGGGTCAGCCTCGTGCAATGCATGTCGATGAAAGGAGGGATGACAGTAGTCCCTAATGCAAATAACGAACTAATACTGCAAAGGATCGTCACGGGATGGTGGATTTGCATAGACTACCGCAAATTAAGTGCGGCAACAAAGAAGGATCATTTCCGTTTGCCTTTTATCGACCAAATGCTAGATCGCCTAGCTGGAAATGACTTCTACTACTTCTTGGATGGGTATGCCGACTATAACCAGATCATGATTACTCCTGAAGATCAATAAAAAACCACATTCACCTGCCCGTATGGAACATTTGCATTTCGACGCATGTCGTTCGGCCTTTGCAATGCGTCGAGCACTTTCCAAAGGTGTATGATGGCCATCTTTTCTGAATATCTCGAAGACTCTGTAGAAATTTTCATGGACAACTTCTCTATGTATGGGCAAACATACGAAATTTGTCTCAATAACCTAGAGAAGATATTGAAAAGATGTGAAGAGACAAACCTCTTGCTTAATTGGGAGAAATTCCATTTCATGGTGAAGGAAGGCATTGTGCTTGGGCATAAGGTCTCCAAGGATGGGTTCGAGGTGGACAAGGCAAAAATTGAGGCGATTGAAAAGTTCCCACCTTCAACGAGTGTAAAGGCTGTCAGAAGCTTCTTGGGATATGCTGGATTTTATAGACGTTTTGTCAAAGACTTTTCAAAGATTGCACGACCACTGAGTGCATTGATGGAGGTAGATAGAAAGTTTGACTTCGATGACCAATGCCTCAATGCATTCATGATTTTGAAGAACGCATTAACGACCACACCAGACTGGACACAACCCTTTGAATTAATGTGCGATGCAAGCGGTTATGCGATGGGAGTAGTGCTAGCACAGAAGAGAAAAACAATACTACATCCCATCGCATATGCGAGTAAAACCTTGAATCCTGCTCAAACAAACTACACGACCACAGAAAAAGAATTGCTTGCGGTGATATTTGCGTTGGAGAAATTCAGAGCATATTTGTTGGGAACGAAAGTACTCATCCACACTGACCACTTGGCGATAAAATATTTAATGACAAAGAAAGATGCGAAGCTGAGGTTGATTAGATGGGTTCTCCTCCTCCAGGAATTCAATATGGAAATCATTGATTGCAAGGGGATGGAGAACTAAGTTGCGGATCATTTATCCAGATTAGAAAATCCAGAAGTTGACCGCAATCAATCAGAGGTGAGCGCAACATTTCCAGACGAGCAGCTATTTAAGATTGAAGAATTACCATGGTACACAGACATGGTAAATTTTCTGGTTTGCGAGCAATTTCCCAAAGATTATACCAACCACCAAAAGAGGCGGCTCAGGAATGAATGCAGATCATATTATTGGAATGAGCCAAATCTGTATAAGAGGGTGGTCAGACCAGATTCTGCGACTGTGTGTACCGGATGCTGCTCACCAATGCATATTATCACAATGTCATGACTCGCCATATGGAGGGCACTTTGGAGGCCAGCGCACAGCAGCGAAAATATTACAAAGTGGGTATTATTGGCCAACACTATTCAAGGATGCAAGAGACTACGGGATGAAGTGTGACCGGTGCCAATGCACGGGTAATATTTCATGGAAGCAGGCGATGCCCATGACCATCATTTTAAAACTGGAATTTTCGACGTCTGGGGTATTGACTTCATGGGACCATTTCCACCATCGAATGGTCACAAATATATTCTGTTAGCCATCGACTACGTTTCCAAGTGGGTAGAAGCGGTAGCATGCGCCGCAAGCTATGCAGTGGTAGTCTCCAAATTCCTGAAGAAAAATATTTTCACTTGTTTTGGCACTCCACGTGCCATAATAAGTGACGAAGGCTCCCACTTTATCAATTACATCGTAAAAAATTTGCTGCTTAAATACAATATCCTCCATAAAGTGGCCACCCCATACCATCCACAGATGAATGGTCAAGCTGAGGTGTCCAACCGGGAAATCAAGCAGATACTAGAGAAGGTGGTAAAACCTTGACGAAAAGATTAGGCAACAAAGTTGGACGACACATTGTGGGCATAGAAGACTGCCTATAAGACACCTATAGGCATGTCTCTGTATGCGTTGGTGTTTGGTAAAGCATGTCATTTACCACTTGAACTGGAGCACAAAGCGCTGTGGACGGTGAAAAAGCTTAACTTCGATTTAAAGGCAGCAGTAAGGAAGCTCCAATTGGTCGAGCTGGATTAATGGAGAACGCAAGCTTATAAGAATGCCAAAATTTACAAAGAACGAGCAAAACATTGGCATGACAAACAGCTATGCGGGAATAATCTCTACATCGGACAAAAGGTCTTACTCTTCAATTTGTGGCTACGACTCTTTCCCGACAAATTAAAGTCACGCTGGTCCGGACCTTTTATAATCAAAGAAATATTCCCGCATGGTGCGGTTGAACTAATTAATGAGGAAGGGACTCACACATTCAAGGTTAACGGGCAAATAGTTAAGACATATTGCGGGGGTGATTTTCATCGGGAAAAAACCTCTGTAGACCTGATAAATCCGGAATGAAGAAAAATCAAGTGGCCCCTGCATTGGCATGCGACAGAAAATTATCAGGGGTGCAAGTCTTTTGGAATATCCTTTTCTTACCAATAATTAATGAACTCTCATTACTCTTCTTTCTTTTAACTGTTTTCGTATATTCTTTTAAAAAAAAAAAGAGAAAAATTCTGTTAACTTTATTTTTTTATTTGACCCGCTCAATGTTTTCTTTACAAACGATCGAGGTGAACGATTGCGGAGGCGCTACACGACAGACGCAACTACTTTATTCTGTCACCACAATCGAAGAGAGCAGTTCGCCGCAAAGAAGGATGCGTTCACAAATAATATGGGCGACAGAGCAAATTTAGGGGTTGTATCTTTTCTTGACTTTATTTATGCCAAATTTTGCACTATCGCATCACATTTTAACTTTGATCATTTTAGCATCGCATCCTCTTTAGTCGGCATAATCATTTAACATTGATTAATTTAGTAAGTCACTGCATTATTTCTCTTTGCTAATTATGATTTTAATGATGAAACGGATGCTTCTATTTTTCGTATATACTAGAGTCAACTTAATTTTAGGACAGTCAACTCATGAAATATTTCTAGAAGTTAATGGTCTGCTATCTTTCTTTCAAATTGACTTTTTACGAAACTTCTTAAGAGCATCGTATGACTTCTTTCAATCTTTCAGCAATGGGGACATTGCTGCGTTTTAAATTTGGGGGTGCAGTATTCATTTTCAAACCTTGCTATTTTTAGGTTATAAAAAAAATCATAACATTGCGTTCGGATCCTACTCATAGTTGGATGTTCGCATGACACTCGTAGGTGCAAGCCAAAACGAAGGTAGGAATCGTGATCAACGTATAAATAAAATGATCGCAACTCCACTACCAAATGGGTATGAGTTTAGACTGAGAAAGAGTGTCTTGCTTGTAGTTGGATGTTGTCCACATGACATACGTGGGGACAAGCCAAAACCACTAGACACTTAAATCAGCGCAAGGTCATAGAAAAAAATATATGTCTAAAGTACGCAAGGATAAAAATCATTTGAAAACACCCTAGTTGGAAAAGTTTTTTTTTTTATGAAATAAATCATGCGATGCCCTGGAATTTAGTAAAGTCTTTTTGAAGGTTAAACTTGCAGTCCCTAAATTTTACAAATATTTTAAGAGGCCTGGATAAAAATCAAGGAGATTTTTGTACATAGAATTTGAATAAGGCATCCTTGAGAAATCTAGGAAAGAGAAGGCGGTCGACTTTCTAAAGAAAGTCTTTAGTTTATGCTTGAGGACAAGCATTGTTTAAATTTGGGGGTGTGATAACGGGCAAAAATGCACGTTATTACAGTGTTGATGCATTGTTTTATGTGGTGAATTTATGAAAGAAATTGCGATGATGAGAAATGCGTTGTGCAACATGTTTTCTCAGTGGAATCCAAGTATAAATTCTACTGAGTTTCCTGGTAAGTCCAGGGTCGTACTCAGGGACTAAAGAAAATGGTATGCGGTAGTAATTCTTAAGATAACCTTGCGGTAACAAATAAATTAATGATTGGTTAGTTTGTTGTTTGCGGTATAAAATGTATGCGGCAAAGTTAAGAAAATAGTTAATACTATAGAAGATGCGATGAATATGTAGGGGGAACGGGTTGAGAAGGGGTTCAGCTAACACTTCCTAGGATTGCGTTCATGTTATGCGATCATGCTACACACATACAATAGCAAATCGTCTCTTAATGCAAATGAAACGGCTTATAGTTCTAGAACGCATGCGATAAATCTATAAGACCTACACATAAGCCTCTATTCTTGTTTATGCGATGACAATTGACATTCACACATACAAGGAGACCACATAATATCATAACCTAACTCTAGGGTGCATACGATGCATGTTGACAAATAAAGCTTATCTCTAAGTCTCTATCTCTTGCTTATGTAAGTCTAATCTTGCTCTCTCGAGTCTAGATTCTAACCTAGCTCTCTCAAATCTTAGTTTCTTTCTTTAGACTCTCTCTCGAGTAGCTCTAAAGGGGTGTTGGGTGCAACATAAGACAAGATGATCGCATGCAATGAGAATCCTAGGTCATGTTAGCTAAGTTCTTCTCAAACCATTCGATAGATTTAGCTACTCATGCGGGCTTTTAAGAGAGTGAACAGATGTAGATAAGCAAGTTCCATTTTATAGATATAGAATTGAAATACAGAATAACAATGCGGAATAAGAATAAAGAGCCTAGTAGCAATCTCTTGCTTCCCAAGGCTTTTACACTGTTCTTCTTTACTCTGCTCAAAAGATAATCTCACTCTCGCGAGAGTCGACCCTCTCTGCTTTTCCACACCTTCTGGGTTCTCTCTCGAGCTGACCAGAGCGATCTTCTGACATCTCTTCCCTTCTCTAACTCTTCCTTCTAAGTAAAAAACTATGAACAAGGCTACTTCTATCTAAGGGAAAATTATCTAACTGTCGAACTCCTTCACTAAAGGTGGCCTCTGGTATTTATAGAACTTCGGGGTGAAAGGCTTTTTCTCTCTTATGATTGTACTGATGGGATGGCATTAATTCTCTTTCTGATGCGCCGAATATTTGTCACCAAAAAGTTGAGTGTACTTGCTACAGTAGTTCGTTAACGGCTTGCCAAGTTAATTCGGAATCGACCGTCATCAACTTTCTGTCCCATCGTGATTTATTACGCTTTCACCCGGATGCGCCCACCAAGTTGCGCCGGCTCTATGTGGCAACCTTCTTGAGCAGATATTTACGAGCACAAATGATCGCATAGCCTTGCGGCGCAAATGACAGCATAGCCTTGAGTTAACGCAATCTTTTGATGCGCTCGGCCGTTGATTTCTTTAGATCGCATTTTTCACCTTGTGTCAACGCATATTCTGCACAAAAATACATAAGTTAACTATTTTGATGCAATGGACGCATGCGACCGCAATATTGTGAACTTAATGCTTTTGGACGCAATCTTGTATATTTTTATCAACGTAAACCTACATTGTTTAATAACTTAGCGCTGTAATAACGTGCATTTCTACCCATTATCACATCCCAAATTTAAACAATGCTTGTCTTCAAGCATAAGTTAAAGATTTCCTTTAGAAAGTCGACTGCAATCTCTTTTCCTAGATTTCTCAAGGATGCCTTATTCAAATCATATACACCAAAATTTCCTTAATTCTCATCCAAGTCTCTTTTTAAAATATTTCTAAAATCTAGGGACCGCAAGTTTAACCTTCAAAAAGACTTCACTAGATTCCAGGACATCGCATGATTTATTTAAGAAAAAAAATTCACTGGGGTGTTGAATGATTTTTTTATCCTTGCGTATTTTAGACCTTATTTTTTTTCTCTGACCTTGCGCTGATTCAAGTGCCTCGCCTTCGTTTTGGCTTGCCCCCACATGTGTCATGCGGACATCCAACTACGAGCAAGGCGCTCTTTCTCAGACTAAACTCTTGCCCATTTGGCAGTGAAGTTGCAGTCATTTCTTTATGCGTTGATCACGATTCCTACCTTCATTTTGGCTTGCCCCACGTGTGTCATGCGAACATCCAACTACGAGTAGGATCCGATCACAACGTTATGATTTTTTTTATAAGGCTAAAATAGCAAGGTCGAAAAAATGAATACCGCACCCCCATTGAAAGAAGTCATGCAATGTTTTTAGGAAGTTTCGTAAAGGGTCAGTTTGAAAGAAAGCTAGTAGACCACTAACTTCTAGAAATATTTCATGAGATGACTGTCCTAAAATTAAGTTGACTCTAGTGTATACGAAAAAATAGAAGCATGCGTTTCATCATTGAAATCATAATTGGCAAAGAGAGATCATGTGGTGACTTACTAAATTAATCAATGTTAAATGATTGCGGTAACCAAAGAGGATGCGGTGATAAAATTTTCAATGCTATAGTGCAAAATTTAGACTAAAGTCAAGGAAAGATACAACCCCCAAATTTACGCTGTCGCCCACATTATTTGTTGACGCATCCTGCTTTGCGGTGATCTACTTTCTTTGGATTGCGGTGACGAAATAAAGTAGTTGCGTCTTCGTGTAGTGCCTCCGCAATCGTTTACCTCGATCGTTTGTAAAGAAAAACATTGAGAGGGTAAAATGATAATAGAAAACAAAGTTAACAGATTTTTTTTTATTATCTTTTTTTTTCTATTTTTATTTTTTTATAAGCAATCAGATAGCGAAATGATAAAACTAAAAGGAAATAGAGTTAAGTTTATGAATTCGGGATTTCAATGGATACTTCAAAAAACTTGCGTCCTGCATCCCTGATGAATTTGAATCACATTATATCGCAGGGACCACCCACTTCTTTCTCATTCAGAGTTTCTCAGGTCCACGGAGGCGACGTTGCGATGCCAGTCTTCTTCATGATATACTTTCACTCGTTGCCCATTAGCTTTGAATATGTTAGTCCCGTCGTCATTGGATAACTCGACCATGCCATGTGGGAATACCTCTCTAACTATGAAGGGTCCGGACCAACGTGACTTTAATTTCCCAGGGAAGAGTCATAGCCGTGAATTAAATAGTAAGACC
This sequence comes from Benincasa hispida, assembly GCF_027475165.1. Lineage (NCBI taxonomy): Eukaryota > Viridiplantae > Streptophyta > Magnoliopsida > Cucurbitales > Cucurbitaceae > Benincasa > Benincasa hispida. Next base: position 5,017,903 of record NC_143485.1, on the reverse strand, counting down.
TTTTTCCCGACTTGGAGGTTCTTGTCGCATAACTGTTTGTCGTGCCAGTGCTTTGCGCGCTCTTTGTAGATCTTTGCGTTCTCGTATGCGTTAATTCTCCATTCCTCTAGCTCAACCAATTGAAGTTTTCTTGCTTCTCCTGCCACTTTTAAGTTGAAATTAAGCATTTTCACCGCCCACAACGCTTTGTGCTCCAACTCCAGTGGTAAATGACATGCTTTACCAAACACCAATGCATACGGAGACATGCCTAGAGGTGTCTTATAGGCTGTCCTATATGCCCACAGTGCATCATCCAGCTTTGTTGCCCAATCTTTTCACGAAGGCCTTACTACCTTCTCCAGTATTAGCTTGATCTCTCGGTTGGACACTTTGGCCTGACCATTCATCTGCGATGGTATACGGCAACCACTTTATGGAGGATATTATATTTGCGCAGCAATTCTTTGACAGTGTGATTGACAAAGTGGGTGCCTTCATCACTTATTATGGCACGTGGGGTGCCAAAATGAGTGAAAATATTCTTCTTCGGGAATTTGAAGACTACTGCCGCATCGCTTGCGGCACATGCTACTACTTCTACCCACTTGGACACGTAGTCGACGGCTAACAAAATATACTTGTGACCATTCGAAGGTGGGAATGGTCCCATGAAATCAATGCCCCAGACGTTGAACAACTCCAGTTTTAAAATGATGTTCATGGGCATCGCATGTTTCCATGAAATATTACCTGTGCGTTGGCACCGGTTACACTTCATTGCGTAGTCTCTTGCATTCTTAAATAGTGTTTGCCAATAGTACCCACTTTGTAATACTTTGCGGTGCGCTGACCTCCAAAGTGTCCGATATATGGTGAATCATGACATTGTGATAATATAAATTGATGAGCATCGTCCGGTACACACAGTCGCATAATCTGGTCTGACCCCCTCTTATACAGATTTGGCTCATTCCAAAAATATGATCTGCATTCATGTTTGAGCTGACTCTTTTGGTGGTCGGAATAATCTTTGGGAAATTGCTCGCAAACCAGATAATTTACCACGTCTGCGTACCATGGCAATTCTTCAATATGGAATAGCTGCTCGTCTGGGAACACTGCACTCACCTCTGACTGATTGCGGTCAACCTCTGGATTTTCCAATTTGGATAAATGATCCACAACTTGCTTCTCTGTCCCCTTGCGATCAATTATTTCCATATCGAATTCCTAGAGGAGGAGAACGCATGTAATCAACCTCGGCTTCGCGTCCTTCTTTGTATTAAATATTTTATCACCGAGTGGTCAGTATGGATGAGTACTTTTGTTCCAAGAAAATATGCTCTGAATTTTTCCAATGCAAATATTACCGCAAGCAACTCTTTTTCTGTGGTGGTGTAGTTAGTTTGAGCAGGATTCAAAGTCTTACTCGCATATGTGATGGGATGAAGCATTGTTTTTCTCTTCTGCGCCAGTACTGCTCCCATTGCATACCTGCTCGCATTGCACATTAATTCAAAGGGAAGTGTCCAATCTGGTGCGATCAACACGGGCGGGGTTGTCAGTGCATTCTTCAAAATCATGAATGCGTTGTGGCAATTATCATCAAAGACAAATTTTCTATCAGCCTTCATCAACGCACTCAGTGGTCTTGCTATTTTTGAAAAGTCCTTGACAAAACGTCTGTTAAATCCGACATGTCCCAAGAAGCTCCTAACAGCCTTTACACTCGTTGGAGGTGAGAGTTTTTCAATCGCTTTAATTTTTGCCTTGTCCACCTCCAACCCGTCCCTAGAGAACTTGTGCCCTAGCACAATGCCCTCTTTCACCATAAAATGACATTTCTCCCAATTAAGCACGAGGTTCGTCTCCTCACATCTTTTCAATATCTTCTCCAAGGTGTCGAGACAGACTTCGTATGTGTGCCCATATACAGAGAAGTCGTCCATGAATATTTCTACAGAGTCTTTGAGATATTCTGAAAAGATGGCCATCATGCACCTTTGGAAAGTGCTTGGTGCATTGCAGAGGCCAAACGACATGCGGTGAAAAGAAAAAGTTCCAATGGGCAGGAGAATATGGTCTTGATCTTCGGAAGCAATCATGATCTGATTATAACCGACATACCCATCCAAGAAGCAGTAGAAGGTAAAGGGAAATGTGGTCATTTCCAGCCAGACGATCAAACATTTGGTCAATAAAAGGTAAAGGGAAATGATTTTTCTTTGTTACCGCATTGAGTTTGCGGTAGTCCATACAAATCTGCCACCTGGTGACGGTTCTTTGTGGTATCAGCTCGTTATTTGTGTTAGGGACTACCGTCTTCCCTCCTTTCTTCGGCATGCACTGCACAGGGCTGACCCAGGTGCTGTCTGCTATCAGATATATGATGCCCACGTCTAACCACTTGATTATCTCATTCTTTACGACCTCTTTCATCGCAGGGTTGAGTTTACGCTTCGATCCTTTGTGGTTCTCTTCGAGACAAATTCTATGCATACAGTGTGTGGGGCTAATTCCTCGAATGTCCGTGAGCATCCAGCCAATTTCTCTCACATATTTTCTCGAAATGCTCAGTAGCGCATTTTCTTGGTCTTCATTAAGTGCAGAGGAAATGATTACTGGTAGCTTTTTATTCTGCCCCAGAAACACATACTTTAGGTGGTTAGGCAGGGTCTTCAGCTCTATTATCGGTGGTTGTTTTAAGGACGGTTGCATTGTTTTTCTTTCTTCATTCACTATCGGCTCATCTTCTTGGGTTGCGATCATCTTATCTTCCTTGTTTTTTTTTTCTATGATCGCATTGCATGCAACAATAGATGCGATCGCATCCTCATCTTTGTTTTCATCTTCAGGCTTCTCTTCTTCATTCAAACTCTGTTCGTCTTCGGATTCATTAAGGTCTTCTTCATTAGGATATTTCATGGCACAGATAATGTAAAACGTGAGCTTCTGTCCATTCACGCTCAACGTGATCTCTCCTTTGTGCACATCAATCTGGGCACGATCGGTTGATAAAAATGGCCGTCCTAGGATGATGGGTACATCTTTATCTGTTTCGTAGTCCATGATGATGAAGTTTGCCAGCAATATAAATTTGTCGATTGTACCCAGCACGTCCTTCACCTTCCCCTCTGGATGCACCAGAGATCTATCTGCTAATTGGAGAGTCACGATCGTGGGCGCAAGTTGCCTCACATTCAGCTGTTTGAAAATTGACAGAGGCATTAAGTTGATGCTAGCTCCAAGATCGCATAGCGCGTGCCCGATGTACAATCCTCCAATGGACCAGGGTATAGTAAAACTCCTAGGATCGCGTATCTTTGGTGGGATTATAGATTTTGAGCTCTGTGTCAAAGCCACCGTGGCGAACTTACCAGTGCCTCTCTTCTTTGTTACCTCCTTTAGAAACTTCGCATATGCGGGCATCTCCTCAATTGCTTCAGTAAACGGAATATTAATGTGCAATTGTTTTAACATATTCATGAAGCGTTGGTACTGTACCTCATCATTTTTCTTCCTTCTGAGACTCTGTGGGAAAGGTAGCAACTGTACTCTCACGGTCCCCTGTTCTTTTGGCTCTGAGGTCGACGCACTCTCTGGTTCTATCGCTTCTTTTATTCCTTCTTCTTCTCAAGTCACTGCAATCTCTGGTTCCAACGCAATTGGAGCAGTCTTGCTCAGCTCCTTCTTCTCTCCTACCACAGTCTTGCCACTTCGCAATATCACGACTTGACATTGCTCTTTACCCGTACCCTCTAGATTGTGTGGGAGTTTCGTTGAACTCGACAGGGCCCCTTGCGGTCTGTTCTTGAGTTCGCTCGCAATCTGGCTCATCTGTAGTTCTAGGTTGCGGATAGACGTCGCTTGGTTTTGAAGCACAGTTTCGTTTTTTTTCAATATATTACTTCAACAAACTTTCCAAAGAGGAAGATTGCGGCGCCTTCGAACTACTGGCTTGATTACTTGTCTGACCATTATTTCGCTCGAAAAATTTGGGTGGCCCTTCTTTTTGCGCCACTGATTGGAAATTTTGCTGCTGATTTTTCCACGCAAAGTTAGGGTGGTTTCTCCACCCTGGGTTGTACGTGTTAGAAAATGGGTTATTCTTCACAAAGTAGATGGACTGTGGGTTTTGCGGGCATTCCTCCATTATGTGTCCTTCACCGCAAGTAGCACACCTTGCGGCAATCTGGTTGATTGCGTTCACTTGCCCTCTATGCATTGTTGGGCTGTTGATTGTGATTCCCTGTATCAAGTTCATCATCGCAATCCTCTGACTCTGAAGTGATGCGATAGCACCATTGTTTGCGTCACTATCCTTTATTCTCAATCTTTGATTGCTCTCTCTCCAGTCCTCGTAATTTTTAGAGATGCGATTAAGGTTGTTTTTGGCCTCATCATACGTTTTGTCTAGCAGACCTCCAGAGTCTGCCGCATTGGCAGAGGTCTGCAAAGCAGGGTTTAATCCGTGATAAAAAATCTCCATTTGCAAGCAGTCTGGTAATCTGTTGTGTGGGCAATCTCTTACTAGCCTCTTAAACCTCGCCCAAGCATCGCTGAGCGATTCGTCCATGTCCTGTTCAAAATTGGTTATTAACTTCCTTCTCCTGGCATTTTCCGTTGGTGGGAAATATTTCTTCATAAACTTCTCTATTACTTGTTCCCAAGAAGTAATCTCCCCTGGTTCGAGAGAATACGCCCATTTTTGTGCCTGGTCACACAACGAAAATGGAAAAAAAGTGAGTCGAACTTCTTCAGTAGAAATATTTGGAAACACAAAAGTGTTGCAAATTTCTATGAATCTCCGGAGATGGGCGTGCGGGTCCTCGCCACACCTTCCTCCAAACTGTCCAGTAGTCTGGATCATCAGCAGCATCACCGATTTTATTTCGAATCGAGATCCATCAAGAGCAGGCCTTATGATTCTTGGGGAGAAATTGTAGAGGTTGGGCGATGCATAGTCCCGAATGGGCCTATTGCGATCGTTTTCTAGTAGGATTGGATTCGCCATGACATTGTTTTCATTTGGTTCTCCATTTCCAGGTTGCTTCGCCATATTATATTTCTGTTGTGGTTGTTGTTGGCGGCTATCTCTCAGTTTTCATTGGAACGTCTTTTCAATCTCTGGGTCGTAATTCGCCAGAGATTGAAGGCTGTAAAGAAATCAGAAAAATTACCATTAGTACACTGAATTGCCGAAGTCCCCGACAACGGCACCAAAAACTTGATGCATTGTTTTATGCGGTAAATTTATGAAAGGAATTGCAGTGATGGGAAATATGTTGTGCAACAAATTTTCTCAGCAGAATCCAAGTATAAATCCTATTGAGTTTCCTGGTAAGTCTAGGGTCGAACTCAGGGACTAAGGAAAACGGTATGCGGTAGTAATTCTTAAGATAACCTTGCGGTAACAAATAAATTAATGATTGGTTGGTTTGTTGTTTATGGTATAAAATGTATGCGGCAGAGTTAAGAAAAGAGTTAATACTACGGAAGATGCGATGAATATGTAGGGGAACGGGTTGAGAAGGGGTTCAGCTAACACTTTCTAGGATTGCGTTCATGTTATGCGATCATGCTACACACATACAATAGCAAATCATCTCTCAATGCAAATACTACGGCTTCTAGTTCTAGAATGCATGCGATATATGCGATAAGTCTATAGGACCTACACATAAGCCTCTACTCTTGTTTATGCGATGACAATTGACATTCACACATACAAGGTGACCACATAATATCATAACCTATCTCTAGGGTACATACGATGCATGTTGACAAATAAAGCTTATCTCTAAGTCTCTATCTCTTGCTTATGCAGGTCTAATCTTGCTCTCTCGAGTCTAGATTTTAACCTAGCTCTCTTAAGTCTTAGGTTCTTTCTTTAGACTCTCTCTCCAGTAGCTCTATAGTGGTGTTGGGCGCAGCATAAGACAAGATAATTGCATGCGATGAAGATCCTAGGTCATGTTAGCTTAGTTCTTCTCAACCCATTCGATAAAGTTAGCTACTCATGCGTGCTTTTAAGAGAGTGAACAGATGTAGATAAGCAAGTTTCATTTTATAGATATAGAATTGAAATACAAAATAACAATCGGAATAAGAATAAAGAGTCTGGTAGCAATCTCTTGCTTTCCAAGGCTTTTACACTGTTCTTCTCTACTCTGCTCAAAAGATAATCTCGCTCTCGCGAGAGTCGACCCTCTCTCTGCTTTTCCACACCTTCTGGGTTCTCTCTTGAGCTGACTAGAGCGATCTTCTGGCATCTCTCCCTTCTCTAACTTCGCCTTCCAAGTAAAAACTATGAACAAGGCTACTTCTATCTAAGGAAAAATTATCTAACTATCGAACTCCTTCACTGAAGGTAGCCTCTGGTATTTATAGAGCTTCAGAGTGAAAGGCTTCTTCTCTCTTATGATTACATTGATGGGATGCCATTAATTCTCTGTCTGATGCGCTGAATATTTTTCACCGAAAAGTTGAGTGTACTTGCTACAGTAGTTCGTTAATGGCTTGTCAACTTAATTCGGAATTGACCATCATCAACTTTCTATCCCATCGTGATTTATTACGCTTTTCACCTGGATGCACCCACCAAGTTGCACCAACTCTATGCGGCAACCTTCTTGAGCAAATATTTGTGAGCACAAATGACCGCATAGCCTTGCGGCACAAATGACCGCATGGCCTTCCGTTAACACAATCTTTTAATGTGCTCGATCGTTGATTTCTTTGGATTGCATTTTCCACCTTGCGTCAAGGCATATTCTGCACAAAAATACATAAGTTAACTATTTTGATGCGATGGACGCATGCAATCGCAATATTATGAACTTAATGCTTTTGGACGCAATCTTGTATATTTTTATCAACGCAAACCTGCATTGTTTAATAACTCAACACTGTAATAATGTGCATTTCTGCCCTAGGACCACCCAAATAAAGGGTTATAAATCATCAAATCTATCGTAATAGACCTCCCAAAAATAAAAAGATTATATACCATCAAGTTTATCGTAATAGACCACCCAGATAGAGGGCTATGGATCAATATAAGGGTTTAAGCCCCATGTTCACTGAGGATTCTAAAGTTATTTTCCTTGTTAATCTTTTAGTAAGAGGGTCAGTCAGATTTTTCTCAGACCTCACAAATTCTAAGGAAATTACTCCTCTTTTTAACAATTGTTTCACATCTCCATGTCTAAGATGGATATACCATCTTTTTCCATTATATACACTATTCTTGGCAATTCTTATGGCAGCTTGTGAATCACAATGTATTGAAATCGGTATTAATGCCCCCACAATGGTACATCTCTTGGTAGACTTCTAAGCCATTCAGCCTCTTATCCTACTAACTCTAGAGCAATAAATTCAGATTTCATGGTGGATCTAGCTATGCACGTCTGATAATGGGCAGAAATGCACGTTATTACAGCGTAAAGTTATAAAACAATGCAAGAATGCGATGGTAAAAATATACAATATTGCTTCCAAAAGCATGAAGTTCACAACATTGAGATTGCATGCGTACATCGCATTAAAACAGCTAACTTATGTATTTTTGTGCAGAAAATGCGTTGACGCAAGGCGGAAATGCAATCCAAAGAAATTAAAGTCCAAGCGCATTAAGAGATTGCGACCGCAAGGCTATGTGATCATTTGCACTCGCGAATGTCTACTCAAGAAGGTGGCCGCATAGAGCCGGCGCATCAAGGTGGGCTCATTTGGGTGAAAAGCTTAAAAATCACGATGGGACGAAAAGCTGATGACGGTCGATTCCAAATTAAATTGACAAGTCGTTAACGACCTACTGTAGCAAGTACACTCAACTTTTCGGTGACAAATATTCGGTGCATCAGACAGAGAATTAATGCCATCCCATTAATGCAATCATAAGAGAGAAGAAGTCTTTCACCCCGAAGCTCTATAAATACCGAAAGCCACCTTCAGTGAAGAAGTTCGCCCAGTTTTACCGAATTCTCCATATAGATAGAAGTTAGCCTTGTTCATAGTTTTTCTTTTACTTAGAAGGCAGAAGCGAGTAAAGGGAGATTACACTGAGAGATCGTCCTGGTGAAATCGAAAGAGTGCCGGGAGCTTCAAAATTCGAGAGAGGGCCAACTCTTGTAGAAGCAAGAACATCTTTTGGGCAGAATAGAGATAACGCAGTGTAGAAGCCTTAGGAAGCAAAGAATTGCTACCAGGCTCTTTACCCTTATTTTTCACTGTTATTTTGTACTCTGAACTTATTTATAAAAAAATGGAAATTGCATCTTTATATCTGTCCACTCTCTGTACATTACGCATGAGTAGCTAAATCTGTTGAATAGTTGAGAAGCACTTAGCTAGCACAACTTGGGATCTTCATTCTATGCTATCATCTTGTATTATGTATGCATCATTCATCCATTAGAGATACTCAGGAAGGTAGTCAAGGGATAGAATCTAGGCTTGGAAAAGTCAGATTAGAATCTAGGCTTGGGAGAGTCAAATTAGAAACACATAATCAAGAGGTAGAAGCTTAGGAATAAGTTCAGTATGCTATTAACGCACCGCATGCACCTTAGAGATAGGATATGATTGTATGCGGTCACCTAGTCCTTGTGTGCATCTTTCATCATCGCATGGGCAAGAAGTAGAGACTTAGGAATAAGCTCTATAGACACTATTGCATTCATCGCATGCGTCCTAGAACTAGGAGCTATCGCATTTGCATTGGAAAATGATTTGTTGTCGCATGAGTGTAGCATGATCGCATAGCTTGAACACAATCCCGGGAAACGCTAGCTAAAGACCTTCTTAACCCATTCCTCTGCATACTCAGTGTATCTGTCGCATAATTACTCTTTTCTCAAATCCGTCGCATACTTGTTATACCTCAAACAACAAACCAACCAAACCTTGATTTATTTGTTACTGTAAAATGATCTTAAATTATCATCACATACTGTTTTCCTTAGTCCCTGTGTTCGACCCTTGGCTTACTAGGCAACTCAGTAGGATTTATACTTGGGTCTTGCTGAGAAAACTTGTTTGCACAATGCATATTCCACCATCGCATTCTACTCCATTATTCCATTGCATAAAATAACGCATCAACATCTGTTTTGCATATTTCCACGATATGGTTTCTCCGCCAAGTAAGAATACATATCCACTAGTAGAATTGACCTTAGTTACCCCATTTGCATCACAATAACCTTCTAATATAGTAGAGAATTTATTGAAATGCAAACAATAGTTTATTGTATCCTTAGGATATCTCAACAAACAACGAAGAGCATATCAATGATCTTTATCAAGATTATGTTTATATCTACTTAATCTACTCAAAGCGTATGCAATATCATGTTTGATATAGTTCATTAGAAACATAATACTACCTATGATCTTTGCATATTCAAATTGAGACACATTAACTCCTTTATTTTTCTTAAGACTTATACTAGCATCATAATGAAAGAGTATGTGAATACCCATTGTGGAAGGATCGATGTCCGCATTTTATTTTATAGAACATTTAATTCATATAGAGGATAGAAACAAGATTCACATGACTAATTAAGCATGCATATCTCAGAAAATGAAGAGAAAACCTTGAAGACCGAATTCTTCATGAAATCCTCTCCAGTAACGAATAGTTTGTACAATCTTCTTCTCCTATTGATTTCACAATCATAGTAATAAAAAAAATCAGACACTACCACACGAAGTCCTCTGTATACTCGAAGGGTAAAGAATCACTGAGAGTTATGTGGGCTTCAACAATAATTTGGAAGGAAGAGGGAAAGGTTTTGTTTGAAAGTAAAAATGTAGAGAGAGTTGTGTGAGATTGAGTGTTCTATCTATCTTTAAACAACAACCGCATATCAAATAAAAGGATCTCTCTCATCCTTCTTCCACTCACATATGTTCAACGAGAGAATAATTGGAGGGGGGAGGGGTTATCAAATAACTCCCTCCCTAATAATTAATTAATTAAAAACTAATTTTTAATTAATTTAATAAATATAATATGTATATGATAACCAATTTAATATATATATATATATATATACCTATAGTATTGAATACGAATCATATTCTTATTAAATTTAACCTATAGTTTTTATATGAATCACATTCATATAGTTAATATTTGAATCATATTCAAATATTTATCCTCTCTCAAATAGAACTTTATATTATAATGTATCATATACATGATATTAATTATATCTCATTTGATTAATTTGATTAATTATATCTTATATAATTATTTTTCTTTATTAATTTGAACAATTCAAATCAATCCAAAATTAATTCAATTCTCATTTAATCTCAATTGAGCTAACAAGGTGACTTTATAGACCTATAAATTAAAGCTCAAATAGTACTTGATTAATTAACTAAACTCTTTAATTAAATTAACCAACTTCCATTAACTGTCGGTCACTCCATTAAAGGCCGATAGTTGCAGTCTTCATACTATATATTTATGTGTCCATTGGATATAATCAATCAACAACGCGTTGACCCTTCACAAATTGCTCGTAAGTATAGTTGGGCCAAAATTACCGCCTTGCCCTTGTAGTTACATCTAACTTCTTAAATACAACCGATCCCTCTAATAAACAATAAGTTATAGTCTAACTATAACTAAACCTCTCTCGAGCCAAGAGAGAGTGCGACATCACATTGTTCAAGCTCCAGAATCAGCCTTTAAGGAGTAATTTCTCTACTTACCCTAACAATAGAGAATGAGTGAATTCCTTCTTGTGAAGCTGTATTCTCAGCTCCTCAATCACACAAATCCTCAAAATGGTAGGTATATTAAGTCGATAAAGCTGGTCACTCTAATCCATATAGATCAAAGGACCGCCTTCAGGCAGGAGTTCACAACTCACTCAGAGATTCAGGTTAAGTCACTTATGGTTATCCTGATAAAATTTAAGTCTCTTCTAGAAATGGTGTTATATAGAGAGACTACTCATTTTGTAGTCCGATCTTATACAAACTCTTTGTATAGAATACCCTCGCTCACATGTCTCCACATGAATGACCAGGATCAAATCATTTGTAGCACTTTACAATAATTGTAACAACTATAAAGCGGACTATATTCATTGTGTAATAAGGATAAAGTACCCAACCTTATCCATCTATTACAGACCGTTTTGATCCATTTGTATGTCTCCACATACATGTTTAAGTTACAGAATATAACCTTGGATTTTAGTTTATTGGTTTTCATGGGTTTAAAATACCTCTTAGTTTATTAGATAAATAAAATGTTTTTATAATGAAATTATAAACTACAAGACCACGAGATTTAGGGCATCAACCCCCCCCCATAAGGTGTTTTTATAGGAGGATCATCAAAGCAGCCAAATCTCTTTAATGCAGTGTAATTAACAAAAAGAAAAACCATTTTCTGTTTTCCTTATTTTAACACCAAGTATTACATCAGCTTCCCCTAGGTCTTTCATTTCAAAATGCGACGATAATAACAACTTGGTATTATTTATTACCTCTATGTTTGTTCCAAAGATGAACATATCATCAACATACAAGCATACAATCACAAATTTTGATTTAAACAATTTTGAACAAACAAATGTATATGAGGAATTCACTTTAAACCATTTTTTTTATGAAAGTATTGTTGAATTTTTCATACCATTGTTTAGGAGCTTGCTTACATAAGAGATTTTCTAAGTTTACATACTTTATTTTCCTTATCGGAAACTATAAAGCCTTTAGGCTGTATCATATAGATTTCTTTTTTTAGATCACCATTAAGAAAAATAGTTTTGACATCTATACAATAATCAAAAGTCCATGGATGCCAGCTAGTGCAATCAAGGTTCTAATTGTAGCTATTTTTGTTATAGGGGAATATGTGTTAAAGTAGTCAATACCTTGTTTTTGTGTATACCCTACTACTACTAACCTAGCCTTATACCTTTCAATTGAACCATCTAGTCTTATTTTCTTCTCAAAAATTTATTTGCACTTAATAGGCTTATTTCCTTTAGAAAGATCTATTAAGTCCCAAGTTTGGTTCATGGTTAGAGAATCTAGTTCACTCTTAATGACTTCCTTTCATAAGCTAGAGTCTACAGAATTTAAGGTTTCTTTGTAAGTTTTAGGATCTTCATCTATTAGATATATACAAGTAAACTGCCAGTCAATATCATCTGGCCTTTCAACTAAAAAAGTAGTCAAGAAACCAGGACCAAATTTTTCTTAGTTCTCTGTCTTTTACTTCTTCTAGGTTCAATTTCATGCATTATATCAGAGGTTCTAACATCTTCAGTTTCAAGCATACTACTAGTAACTTTATCATTTTCAGTTTCATGCATACTATTAAATGAAGAATGCATTGAATTAGATACATTATCATAACTAGATGTTCTATCTAATTAATATTTTGCCTTTTTCATTGAAAATATATGTTCAAAGAGTTCGACATCCCTATATTCCAAATGGATCTATCGTTCAAGCATATAAATCTATATGCATCACTATTTTGAGCATAACCAATAAACAAAGAATCGAATGTTTAGATCCTACCGTAAGCCTTTTAAAACCAAGATATGCTACTTTAGCCAAACATCCTCACACCCTCAGGTAATTGAGATTATGTGTATAACCTCTCCAAAGTTCGTAAGGTGTCTTATCCGATTTTTTTGTGAGGTACCTTGTTAAGAATAAAACAGGTAGAAAGCACAGCTTCCCCCTACAAATTATCAAACAGTCCAAAACTTAACAACATACCATTCATCATTTCCTTTAGAGTTCTATTTTACGTTATGCTATACTATTTTGTTGTGGTGAATAAGGTGTAATAAATTCATGAATGATGCTATTTGATTCACAAAATTCTTTAAGAGGAAAACCTCTGTATTCATCACCTTTATCTGTCCTTAACCTCTTAATCTTTTTATCTAATTGATTACCTACTTCTATTTTATATTTCAAAAATATACTACCAATTTCATATTTGGTTTTTAAAAGATAGATTTTAGTATATCTAAAAAAATCATCAACAAAAGATACGTAGTAGTTTTCCCGTTTCTACTTATGGTGTTTTTGAAATAAGCTAAACCAAAATGAGTCAATTCAAGAAATTTTGTACTTCTACAGGTAACAAGTTTAAAAGGTTTCTTGTTAAACTTTGCTTCCACATAAACAATATATTTACTAATTTCACGTGTTTTAGATGCATTGATTTGTTTTAATTCTTTAAGTTTCTTAATCGATACAATATTCACATGGCCTAATCTACCATGCCACATATCAAGAGACTCAACCATGTAAGCAGATTAGAAACACTTGTATTAATCATATTCGCTACAAGAACAATATTCAAGACAAAAAGACCATCAGCTAGATACCCCTTACAACAAAGTCTCCATTCTTGGTGAGAATAACCTTGTTAGCTTTTAGTACAATTTTAAGCCCAACCTAATTCAATAGACTTCTAGACACCAAGTTCCCCGTAAGGAAGATACATACAACACATTACTTAAAGATAAAGTTTTTTTAGAGTTTAGTTTCAAAAGAATTTTCCTTTTTCCAAATACTCCTACAGTGGCAGAGTTACCCATGATTACACATTCCCCATCAATAGAGTCCTGGTAGTCTTGGATGAGCTCCCAATTTGAGCAAAAGTGTCTTGAAGCTTCGATATCAAGAATCCAGTCAATTTTGTTTTCCACCAGATTAGTTTCCACAACAGCAGCTATCATGTCATCTTGTTAAGTAAGATTGGCTTGTGGGGTGGATCGCTAATCTAGCCTTCCTTTCCTTTGATTGCATTAGTAGGATTTGTGTCTAGGCTTCCCACAGACATAAAAATTCATTTTTTTCAATCTCCCCACCAACAGCTTTTTGATGTCCCTTCTTTTGAGAGGAATTATTCTTGTCACGCTGCTTGTTGTGATTTTTGAACCTGTCTTTGTTAATAGCAAAAGATTCAACCAAGTTAGCACTAATTGAATTCTGATTTTTAGAAATTAACTTATCTTTTAGCCTATTGGCTTTTTCCATGCCGATGTGAATGATAAGCTCTTGGAGTATTGTTTCAGATGATTTCGATATTTACTCCTTCTCAAGTAGCATATTTTCTTGGAGTATTTCGAACATCTTCATACCTTCAAACAGAATGTTTGCTACCAAGTTTTCATACTCATGGATTTCCTCAACAACAGGTTTCTCGTCGGCCATTTAGAATTGTAGCCACTTTCCAACGACACATTTTTTCTGTTCAACATCATCTCCTTCATACCGAGACTCCATTGTGCTCCAAATTTCTTTGGCTGATTTTTGGACCAGAACATATCAAACATGGGGCCTGTCATCTGGTTGAGCAGATACGGATTGTTTTGTCGTCTTTCTTGTATTTATCAAGATCGATCTCAGAGGCCTGCCTCGGTTGGTCAAAAATAGTGATGGGTTCCCTAGAAGATTTTAGATCAGTGACAATAGACACCTTCTTGATAGCAGCAGGTGCTTCTGTGGTAGGGATATAATCAACCTCTAGTTGCTTGAAGAATATCAACAATTTTTGGGAATAGTGGCAGTAATTCGCTCCATCGAGATAGTTCGAGCTTGGACAGATCGGGGAGGACCTTACCGGTCTTGATCGACATCTATTGAAAATCTAATTGCTTTCAGAATATAAAAAACAGATGCAAAAGAGTTGTTGCACCGTGGAGAAACCACTACTCTAAAAGCAATTACGACGCGACATCGGTGTCATTGTTGTGTCGGTTGCTTCCCAAGGTTAACACAACATCCAAATTAAAGTGTGCACTTGTCAAAAGATGGATTAGAATAAATGGGAAAACGATGCTCATAGCAGAATGGAACAGAAAATAGGTAGATGAGATTGTAGAAAAGAATATTGGAAAAACCTAATTTTTCAGATCAGTGTTATTGGGTTTTTTTAAAAAGAAGCTGATCAAAACGATTAGGGTTGAACAGTAAAAACAGGAAGAAACAGTCACAAACGGGAAGAAAAATAGTCACAAACAATAAATCATAAATAGGAAGAAACAACCCCAAATGTGAAAAAAACCTCTAATATTTAGGTTAGAAAAAAACAAATGAATAAGTAATAAATATTATAAATATCATAAACATAGATGCTCAATGCTTAATGTCCTAAAAGCCATGTGTCATTTTTCATATTTCCATGTGCCTTGTAATAATTCATACTTGGTGTCCATGTAAGTCCACATCCTACTTGTCACTTTGCCTATAAATAGTGGCATTTGGTGGATCTCAAAAATTATGCACATTGGTGAGAATAAAAAGAAATTTTATTCCTATTTCCATAAAATCATATTTTCTACTTCTATTATTCCTATTTCCATAAAATTATAATTTTAGTTATTTATAAGTTTAGTTCTATTTTATTATTATTATTATTATTATTATTATTATTATTATATATATATATATATATATTTATTATATTTTCTTCATATCCATTGTACTCAATTGTGCTCCTCAATTTCACAACACATTATTAGTACAAGCTCCTGTTACTTCCATCGCTGAAAGTAGGTTGGTTTTTTTTCCTCTTTATTATAATTAATAAATTAAATTTTTATTTTTTATATTTAGCACGAGCTCCTATTTCTAACACGTTATTAGCACGAGCTTCTGTTGCTTCCATCGCTGAAGGTAGGTCGATTTTTTTCCTCTTTATTATAATTAATAAATTAAAATTTTATTTTGCATATTTAGTACATATTAAAGTTCTAATATAAATACAATATTTTGTGATAGTGTTGCCATGACAAACCTTACAAAACTAGAATTTGTAGCTTTTGATATTAATGACAATAATTATTTGTCATGGGTGCTTGATGTTGAAATTCACCTAGATGCTATGAACTTGGGAGAAACAATTAAAGAAGGAAATATAACATCTAGCCAAGACAAAGCAAAAGCTATGATTTTCCTTCGCCATCATATTCACGAGGGATTAAAAATGAAGTATCTTACATAAAAGATCTTTGTATCTTGCGAAAATTTTTGAAAGAAATGTATGATCATCAAAATACAGTTATTCTTCCTAAGGATTGTTATGAGTGGATGCATATGAGGCTACAATATTTTAAATCAGTAAGTGATTACAATTACGCATTATTTAAAATCAGTTCAAAATTGTTGTTATGCGGAGAAAAAATTATTGATGCTGATATGTTAGAGAAAACTTTGTCTACATTTCATGTCTCAGAAATGTTTCTACAGCAGCAATATCAAGAGAAAGGTTTAAACAGTATTATGAATTAATTTCATGTCTTTTCCTGGCCGAACAAAATAATGAGTTGTTGATGAAAAATCATGAATCTCGAACAACCAGAACGACACTAATCCTTGAAGTGAATGCTGTGAATTTTAATAATAATTATGGTCGAGGTCGTGGTCGCGGTCGAGGTTGTGACCACAACAAAAGAAGAAATAATTATTATTTTTGTGATGATTATTTTATTCATTGAAATTTCAAAAGAACCACACAAAATGTTGATCACAAAAGAAAAGCTCCACAATTTAAGAGTTCAAAAAGTGTTGAAAATAAATGCTTCTGATATGGAATGACTGGGCATTAGTCACGTACCTGTCGTACGTCAAAATACTTAGTTGATCTCTATCAAGCATCTCTGAAGAAAAAATGGAAAAATGTGGAAGCAAATTTTGCATACCAAGATAATGATATATTTGACCTATCCCATATGAAAAATTTGGATGTGGTGGACTTCTTTGTATCTCCTAAAGAGAAGATTGACGTAATTGATGGAACGTCAAGTGTTTCTTTTGATTTTGAGTATATCTAGACTTAATGTTGTTGTTTACTTTTATCAATCTTCATGTTTTTTTTAGTAACTTTTGTATATTTGAAGTGTTATTTTTCTTATTATAATCATTTTCTTTTAATGAAGAAACATTGATCATTTTCATATGTTGGGTATTTAAAAAATGAGCAAAGAAGATCTATGTTTAGCAGACAGTGCAACTATACACAATACTTACAAATAAAAATTACTTTTCCAAATTGAAAATGCTGAAAGCAAAAGTAAATACAATATCAAGTTCTGCAAACTTGATCAAAGGTTTTGGAAAAATAAATATTATTTTGCCTAGAGGATCAAAATTTACAATTGACAATGCATTGTTCTCTAGTCAATCAAAGAGAAATCTTCTAAGTTTTAAAGATATACATTGCAATGGTTATCATATTGAGACTGATAGTAAGAATAATGTGGAATATCTATTTATTATCTCTATTGTCTCAAATGGAAATTATATATTGGAAAAATTATCTATTTTATCTTCTGGATTGTATTATATTTATATACGAGTAATTGAAACATATGCAACAATGAACCTGAAGTTCATGAATCCAGACATATTTACAATTTGGCATGACCGATTAAGTCATCCAGGATATATAATGATGAAGAGAATTATTGAGAATGCAAATGAACACCCATTGAAGAACTATAAGATTCTTTTATCTAATGAATTATTATGTGATTCTTGCTTTCAAGGAAAATTAATAATTAGACCATCACTAGCTAAAGTAGGGACTGAATCATCTACATTTTGAGAACGAATTCATGGTGATATATGTGGACCTATTAACTCAACAAATGGACCATTTAGATATTTTATGGTATTAATAGATGCATCTAGTAGATGGTCACACATGTGCTTATTATCAAGTCGAAATCTTGCATTTGCAAGATTACTTGCTCAAATAATTAAGATAAGAGTATAATTTCCTGATTATACAATTAAGATCATTCGTCTTGATAATGTTGGTGAATTTAACATCCCAGACTTTTGATAATTATTATATGTCAATTCAATAAGTGTTGAACATCCTATAGTTCATGTTCATACACAAAATGGTTTAGCAGAATTATTTGTAAAAAGTTTGCAATTAATTGCAAGACCATTACTTATAAGACTAAGCTTTCTTCATCTGTACAGGAACATGCTATTTTGCATGTAGTGTCACTTATATGCATTAGGCCGGTAGCTTATCATAAGCACTCGCAATTAAATTAGCTTATGTTCATGAGTCAAATATTTCCCATTTGAAAGATTTTTGGGTGTGCAGTATATGTTCCAATTGCTCCACCATAACGCACTAAGATAAGTCTTCAAAGAGGTTTTGAATATATGTTGGAATGATTCCCCATCAATTATTAAATATCTTGAATCCCTAATAGGTGATGTATTTACTGCACGATTTACCGATTGTCATCTTAATTAGACAAATTTTCCAACATTAAGAGGAGTAATTAAGAAATTGAAAAAATAAATTACATGGAATGCATCGTTATTGTCTCATTTAGATCCCCGTACAGATCAATGTGAACTTGAAGTTCAGAAAATAATTCATTTGTAAAATATAACAAATCAATTACTAGATGCATTTATAGATGCAAAGAAAGTAACTAAGTCACATATACCAGTTGCAAATGTTCCATAAAAAATTGATATCCCAATATAAAAAGTTATCACTAATGAGTCTGGAACATGCCAAAAACATGGTAGACCAATGAATTCCAAAGATAAAAATCCTTAAAAACAAAAAATAATTAATAGTGAAAAAAGACTTGGTTGAGGATGTAAATACTCATGAAGAAATCCTTGATATGACTAGTGAGGAAGGTGAAATACTTAAAGATAATAATGAGATTTCAATAAACTATGTCACAACAGGAAAAAGATGAAATCAAACTAATGAAATTATTGACAACATTTTTACGTATAATGTTGCTCTTGATATTATATTTGAAAATAGGGATCCTGAACCAAAATTGGTTGAAGAATGTTGACATAAAAAGATTAGCTTCAGTGGAAAGAAGTAATCAAGGTAGAATTAAACTCATTTTCAAAATGGCAAGTTTTTAAACCAGTAGTCCAAACACCAGAAGGTGTCAAACTTGTGGGATACAAATGGGTATTTGTGAGAAAAAGAAATGAAAATAATGAGGTCACAAGATACAAAGCAGACTAGTTACATAAGGTTTTTCACAAAGACTTGGTATTGATTATGAGGAGACATATTCTCTAGTGGTGGATGTAATTACACTAATATATTTAATTAACTTGACTGTGTATGGAAGTCTAGATATGCATCTTATGGATGTAGTCACAACATACTTATATGGATTTCTTGATAATGATATTTATATAAGAATCCCAGAAAGATTTAAGGTTCCTCAAACATATACATCAAATTCCCGGGAATGGTATTCAATAAAGTTACAGAGATCACTATATGGATTGAAACAATTAGGACGGATGTGGTACAATCGGCTGAGTAGATATTTATTGAAAGAAGGATATCAAAATAATCCAATATGTACGTGGATTTTTATAAAGAAATCACAATCATGATTTGTCATTATAATTGTACATGTTGATGACTTGAATATAATTGGAACTCTTGAAGAGCTTTCAAAGACAATAAAATATCTTAAGAAAGAATTTAAGATAAAAGATCTTGGAAAAACAAAATTTTGCCTTGGTTTTCAAATTGAGCATGGAATATTTATTCATTAGTCAATTTATACAAAAAAAAATTGAAAATATTTTGTTGGGTTTTATGTCCTAAAACTCGTGGTTTGTAAACAATAAAACTATTCTGAAAGTTCAATAAGTTGTCATTGAATATATGAATTACTTATTTCGTTTTAGAAATCCAATAAAATAAAAGACCCATGACTATTATATGAGTACTTGAACTTTATGTGGAGACATAAAAGTAGGATCAGGTTCGAGTAAATAGTCAAAATGATATATAGTATATGAATGAGGATGAGTGTCTTATTCTGGTAACATTATTGGATGTGGCCCACTCCGTAGTTGTTACAAGAAGTTTTAAAATGCTACAGATGATGTGATCCTAATTCGTACATGTTATGATATGAGGAGTGGGGGTGTCCTTTGCAATGAGTTTGTACAAGATCGGACCATGAAATTAGTCACTCTTACTTTATAATGTTGTTTACTGTTTAAGATTGATTATTTCAAAGCGATGACCTAGGTAACTTGACCTTAATCCTGAGCTAACTATGAACTCCTGTTTATTCAGGATTATCCTTAGATTTGCATAGGTGAGGGTTGACTCAATAGTGCCGGTTCAATAAACCTCCATTTCAGGGGTAAGACCAGGTAGATAGCTGGGGACAAAGGGTGCAAGATGAAATTCACTCATACCCGCTTTTAGGGATAATAAAGAGGTTGTTCCCTTAAGTGTTAACTCCGTATCTTGAACAAGGGGCTCCACCCTCTCATTGGCTCGAGAGGGACCCAGTTTGTTGATTGGATCACAAATCAATTGTTAATTAGAAGATTAGAGGGACTTAACGAACAAAAGGTAATCTTGGGGGTAAAATAGACATTTGACCCAACCGTTATTATGAACAACCTATGAAAGATTAACTTGCTAATCATGGTTACATCGAGTGGACATAATATATCTATCAGGAGTGCAACTATGGGCTATAGTGGAGTGACTCATTAGTTAACAAATGGAGGTTAATTCGATGTAAAGAGTTTAGCTAATTAATCTCAGATCGTTAGAGCCCCATGATCTGTAAGTCCACAAGGTCCCCCTACTAGCTCGTAAATGGATTAGCTTTAGAGTAGCGTGATAAGTTAATTTGAAAGGGAATTAGTAATTATATGAGATATAATTACATGTTTAATTTTGGAATTAAACGGAATTAGAGAATTAATTAATATTTAAATATGATTTAAATATTAAATTCATGAAGGTGGAATTTGTATAAAATTAATTTAATATTTGATATTAAATTAATTAGAATTAATTAAATTGTTTAATTAATTAATTATTATTAATTTTATTGGAAAATTAATTTATGAAATTAATTTTGTAAAATTAATAAAGTTTTAATTTTGAAAACTAAATTGATTTTTGAAATCAATTTATAAAATAAAATTGAAATCAAAATTGGACAAAATAAAAAATGGAAATATGGATTTTTCCATTAACACCTTCAACTAGCTCACACTAAATCCACTTAAATTTTGCTTCAATTCTCCAAGCATGAGCTACATCTTAGGTAGGCTTCTCCATTATATGATAGTCCTGCAATAAATAGAGAAGATTGAAGTGGAAAAAGACATGCACCAGTTGAATGTTTACAGAAAAATTTGAGTTGAAGAAGGTGTTCTTCAAGTAGGTGCAACACTGTGTTCTTTTCTAAATTCTCTTCATTCAAACTTATTTTGAGTCCCACAACTCAATCTAAAGCTCCAAGAGAATAGTAGGAAAGATCTTGAGGCAGTTCACAAGAAGTATTGGAGAAGATTTGCAGCTGAATTCAAGATTAAAGAAGTTCTATAAAAGTATTACTTGAAACTATCTTATTATTGTATGAGCATGCTTCTTTAGCCAAAATTGATAAACTAGAATGCTTATTTATCCTTGTTGTTTCCGCTGCATGCTGATATATTCTTACAGATTTTATATGGACAAACACATCCATTAAGTATTCCAATGGAAGTCCATTCATTAGATATAAAGAAAGATATATTTTGACCTCGAGAAGATAATGAAAAACTTCTTGGTTATGACGTACCATATCTTAGTGCAATTGATGCACTTATGTATCTTGCTAATAATACAAGACTAGATATTGAATTTTTAGTAAATTTATTAACTAGATATAGTTCTTCTCCTATAAAAAGACATTGGAACGAAATTAAGCATATACTTCGTTATCTCCGAGGAACAATTGATATGAGTTTGTTTTATTCAAATAAATCAAATTTTGATCTAGTTAGTATGCAAATTCTTGATATTTATCTGATCCACATAAAGTTAGATCTCAAGTAGGTTATCTTTTCACATATGAAGTAACTGTTATATTGCGATTGGTGAAACAGACCATAATGGTCACTTCCTCAAATCATGCTGAAATCCTCTCAATTCACGAGATCAGTCGAGAATGTGTACGACTAAGGTCAATGACTTAACACATTCGTGAAACGTGTGGCCTGTCTTCTAATAAAAATCTTCCAACAATATTATACGAAGATAACACAGCTTGAATAGCCCAAATCAAAGGAGATAGTACAAAACATATTTCACCGAGGCTTTTCTACACGCATGATCTTGAAGAAAATGACAACATCACTGTACAATAAATTTGTTCAAAGGATAACCTGGAAAACTTATTTACAAAGACATTACCAACCGCAACTTTTGAAAAATTTGGTGCACAACATTAGAATGCGGCGACTCAGAGATCTTAATTGATGTTTTTGTGAGGGAGAGTAAATATATTGTATTCTCTTAGGAGTATGTATTATATGAAATATGTACTTTTTTCCTTCACTAGGGGTTTTTTTCCATTGGATTTTTCTTAGTAAGGTTTTAACTCGGCATATTTCATATATATATATGGACATCTAAAAGGAAGTATTATAAATATCATAAAAATAGATGCCCAATGCTTAGCGTCCTAAAAGCCACGTGTCATTTTTCATGTTGTCCATGCGCTTTGTAATAATTCATACTTGGTGTCCATATAAGTCCACATCCTACTTGTTTAGATCTACTTTCCATTTTCCATGTATGGAGTGCTAGACTTTTTAATTTTGTGGGTATCAAATATCGATTCAAATTTTATTTTTTTCAATCAGTTTGATCATTGATTTTTTCCTTATATTTAATTTAGTTTTGACAAATTTTTTCTTCAAAATTTTATTTTTCTCTCATTCCAACCTTCCAATATATATAGTTTTATGAAAAAAAAAAAAGAAAAAAAGACAATTGAAAGAAAAAAAAATACAAACAAGAAATTAGGGCTCTACTACCACACACAAATAAATAAAAATATGAAACACGAAACTATGAATTTTATGGAATAACAACACTAGCAACCTTATTATGAAAAAACACTTTCATCATATTTTAATTCGGTCTCTACAAATGACTGAATTGAATAACAAATTAAAAAAATAAAAAAAGAGGAGAGAGAAATTTAAAAAATTGAAATGAGGTTGACCCAGTGGAATTTTAGTTTTAAAAAAACTGAAATATATTAGTTTCAGTCTACTTAAAAATTAAATGAATGTCAACAAGAGCATAGTTCAACTAGTCTACTTAAAAACTAAAATGAATGTCAACAAGAGCGTAGTTCAACTGGTATAATGTTCATAATATCAACCTTGTGGTATGAAGCTTGATTCCCCCACCCCACACTTTAACTTCAATATCTTTACAAAAAAAAAGAAAAAAAAAACTGCCTACTACTTTTACAAAATAGTTTCTAGTACATCTGTCGCCATGTCACCAATTTAAGAAGTTGGTGAGCCAAATGACTCCTTAATATCTTATTGGGAAGACATTTAATTTATATTTATATTTTATAACGTAAATTTTATGTCTATATTTGAGTGATTGAAATGCCTTAAATTTATAAAATTGTTAAATTTTAAATTTGTAAAAAATAAATATATTTATTGTTTAACATAATTTACAATTAGTTTAACATCTTATTGTTAATTTAAATCTTAAAAAGGTTTCAATGCCCTAAATAGTAAAAAGTAGAAAAAAAATTATTGAATTCTAAAGAAAAATAGACTAAAAAGGGAAAAAGAAAAGAAGCTTCAAAATAAGTAAACAAAATGAGGGAGATAAAAGACAAGGGACCTTTTTAAAAATAAAAAATATTTAAAAATATTTATACTTTATAGCAAAAAAATTTCAAAAATACAAAATATTTTTAT
Organism: Benincasa hispida; assembly: GCF_027475165.1. Classification (NCBI taxonomy): domain Eukaryota; kingdom Viridiplantae; phylum Streptophyta; class Magnoliopsida; order Cucurbitales; family Cucurbitaceae; genus Benincasa; species Benincasa hispida. The sequence goes on along the minus strand of NC_143485.1, from coordinate 4,994,137 downwards.
AACTTTTGTTATAAAGTATACATATTTTTAGGATTTTTCTATTGATAAGAATTTCTCTACAAGGAAAACGTTTTTGATAGATATATTAAAATAAAAGCATAATGGATTGCAAAATGCAACTCAAAGAAACAAATATAAATGTAAAAAAAAAATTAAAAAAAAAAGAAAGCGTTTCCATCTCAAGAGATGGAATTCAAAAAGAGATTAAAAAATAAAAATTTAAAAATATTTAGATTTTCATTCCTTGCATATAGGGATGACAAAATTTTCCACGAGCTTAGGTCCTGGGACGCGATCCGATCGGGGTGGAGAATTTCCAGTAACCAGAAAATGAGGTCAAATTGGGGATTTAAATCGAGTTTCCAGTCGGAGACGGGAGGGGATCCCCACTCCGTCCCCACCCCGATTTTTTTTAATTGTTAATAATAATATAATAATAGTAATAATAATAATAATAATAATAATAATAATAATAATAATAATAAAACAGTATGTTTTAGTTTTTTTTTTCTTTTTAAAATTTAAAAATCTTATATAATAAATTTAATTTTTATTAATTTATAATAAAAAAACATGTAGGGTTTAATTTAAACAATTATATGTAACAATAATAATAATTTCCTATATAAAATTTACAATTTTAATATAAATTCTTCGACTCTCCAACTCTCCAAAATGGGGAATGAGATGGGAACGAGGATTAAAAATCCCAAAAGGGACGGGGATGGGGAGTGCATCACCGCCCCGCCCAGGCTCTATTATCATTCCTACTTGCATAGACTGAATAAAAAAACAATCCTCTTTGTTTAAAAAATATAATTTTAATAATATCCTAAACTTTTTTTTTTTTTTTTAAAAAAAAGCCCTCCTAATTAAGTACATGAATAAAAACAGGATACTTTTATTCAAAATATGCTTCAACTTTAAAAAGTTGCTTAATACTCTTAACCTTTTTTTTTAAAAAAAGAAGTCTAATAGGGAGAGTGATTTGAAGTTAACTTTAGTGGAAAGAAATCAATTTTAAAATAAATTATAAATATTTTTTTTCATATAGATAGTTTCTTTTATTCCCATTTATTCCATTCTTACACCGATTTTTTAGCTACCAAATATAAATTGAAACTTCAAATAAAGTACAAGAATCCCACAAAATCTAAAAATAAAAACCTCCACTCAAAATTCACGATAATGAACCAAATAAAAAAGTAATGTATTTGGGTATTAAATGCACACTCAACTATTAGCTTACAGTCTGATTAAAATATTTAAGTCTTAAGATTCTTTGGTGATTTCATTATTTTCTCTTTTCTTATTATAGTCTATATATCTTAACTGAGGCAAACAATTTTTTTTCTTAGAGATAAACGAAGGTCAAATAGTTAATAAAAAAAGAAGTAAGAAGGTATTGAAAAAGGAAAGGGAGAAAAAAAAATAGGAAAACAAGGGAAAATAGAGAAGTGTTAAATCTCAAGTAGGGAAGATAGAGGAAATGAATGGGGATAAATGGTAAGGATTTTTTAATTTTTTTTCTTTTTATTTAGAAAGTAAGAGTACTAATATAACTTTTGAAAATTAGGTATTTTACAATGGGGTATTAATGGTTTATGTTTATATACTAACAGTAAGGATGTTTTTATAATTTTTTTTTTAAGTTTAAAGATATTTTTTAACTCTTTTTTAAAATTTTGAAAGCTTAGTGGTAATTTGAACTAAAAGGTCATGATTATGTGATCAGTTGTTAAATGCAAACAATAGAAGGTAATTGGATTGTTTTAAGATGAAAAGAACTACATTCATAATGTTTTGTGAATATTTAAAAGTTAAGATAAACTAAAAGCATCTAGGTATCTTACCGTTAAAAGAAAAAGTTGTATTTTTATTAATCATATACATAAAGAAAGCAATTATATAGCAGTAGAAATGTTTCAACATTCAGGTCAAATATTTCTTGAGCTTTTAACCTTGTTTTGAGGAAGGCTTGTAAGCTTAGAGTAGAAATTATTTGCCCATCTAAAATAGACCCTATACGACTAGAGATGATATCAAAATCAAAATATTACTCTTTTTTTAAGGTAATACTTTTGAGTTCATGTCTTGATTTGTTTTTATTCTTTTTTTAAGGTAATACTTTTGAGTTAATGTCTCGATTTGTTTTTCAAAACATAATATTCTGAAAATATATTTATGTTTGATTTTTAGATTTTACGGTATTTGAATATGATTGATGGCACTTTATTGCTCATGCATTCCCCAAAACATGAAGAAAGACTAATTTGTGGTAGAAAAACTAACACAATACGAAATATAATGTATGTTAGTCCATTGGATATGTTTTTTTTTTTACGTATGTCACATCTGGTTGGGAAGTATCAGCCATGATTCTCGCATACTCCTTGAATATATCAGAGCATCCTAAGAATAAATTTCCTACGCCTAAAAGAGATATATGTAATCATGTGTTTTTAGTATTTTAATTCAACAATTGACTTCATGATAAGTTTTTATCTATCGTATATTAATTCAACAATTGTCTTTATCATAAGCTTTACATTTAACGTGAAATCTCTCTCTCACTCTCAAGTTCTCTTAATTTCTCAAATTCACATAGAAACAGAAATCTCCTGCGATTCCCTTCCCCTTTCAATAACGTTTCCAACAACTGGTCCTTGCTAGAGAATAGTAGGGACGATCTTTCGAATGCGTTTGTTGGATTTTATATCCTAAAACTCGTAGTTTGTAAATTAATAAACATATTCTGTTTTGTTTTTCGATAAAGTTGTTATTGAAATTGTAAATCTTGAATCCAATAAACTAAGGTCCTGAGGCTATTTAATGTAGTTTGAACTTTATGTAGTGACACAAATGTGGATCAAGGTCAAATATATAGCCAAAATGGTCTATAGTATATGAATAAGGTTGGACACCTTATTCTGGGGACACTATGGATGCGGCCCACTTTGTAGTTAGTACAAACGATGTGATCCTGAATCGTTCATATAGAGATATGTGAGTAGGGGCATCCTATGCAATGAGTTTACATAAGACTGAACCATGAAATCACTTTTTACGTTCTAAATGTCGTTTTATGTATAAAACTGACTATTTCGTTAATTGATGACCTAGGTAACTTAATCTTAATCCTGAGCTAACTATGAACTCCTGTTCACTCGGAATTATCCTTAGATCTATATAGGTGAGGGCAGCTCATCATCGCTAACCCAACAAGCCTCCCATTTTAGGGAAAAGATCGGGTGGATAGTTGGGAACACAGGGTGTAAGATGGAATTCACTCTACTCGTTATAGGGATAGTAGATAGGTTGTTCCTTTTAGTACTGAATCCAGTCTTGAACAAGGGGCCCTACCCTCTCCTTGGCCCAAGAGGGATTCGGTTTATAGGTTGGACCTTAAACTAATTGTTCATTAGAGGATCAGTGAAACTTAAGGAACAAGATGTAGTCTTGGGGATAAAATGATTTTTATGACCTAGCCGAGATTACGAACAACCTGTGAAGGATTAGCTTACTAATCATGGTTATATCAAATGAACACAAATATATCTATAGTGAGAGGAGTGCAACTACGAGACTATAGTGGAATGATCCGTTAGTTAACGAATGTTGATTAGCTTTGTCTAAAAAGTTTAGCTAGCTAATGTCGGATCGTTGGAGCCCATGATCTATAGGTCCATTAGGTTCTCCTACTAGCTCATAGGGAATAAACTTAGAATAGTATGATAGAATAATTCAAATTGTTCGAATTAGGTGAAGAGAGAGAAACCGACAAGTATATGTGATATAGTGGTCGGGTTTTTCAGTTTAGAGATACAACTTTAATATTTAAATGTGATTTAAATATCAAGAATATGAATACGTTCATATTCAGAAGCTCGAAAATAATGGTAATGGTCAAAGATGTAAAAAGTCAAAGAGTTGACTTTTGACTTTGAAAAATCAAACTTTGACCAACCTTATTTTCAAATGTGATTTGAATTTTGAGAAAATGAATGCGGATTCATGCTCGGGAGGTCAAAATTAGTCAACGCGGGAAAAATCATAAAAAGTCAAAATGTTGACTTTTGGTCAAAGTTTGACTTTGACCAAATGACTATTTTGCCTTTTGACTATAGTTAGTGGGAAAATCCAAACTTTTGTTGGATAATTCCACTAACAAAATAGTGGGCTAGGTGTTGGCTGGCTTATAGTGGAGACATTAAGCCCACTAAGATAATGGATTATAGGTGTTAGGTTTTTCTGGATTTGGTTCATGGAATTGTTGCATGGCTTTCTTCTATAAATTGGGCTTTTCAATTTAGTTGAAAGAGTTTTTGACAATTTGCCAATTTTTATTTTGCAAAATTGGGCCGAAAAACAAACCCAAACCCTACCCAAATTCTCCTTCATTTTCTATCTCCTTTCTCTCTCTCGATTTTCTTCATCCACCAGGTCCCACAATCTGGTTCTGAGTCCAGAGGATAGTAGGTCAACTCTAGTGGTGGTCCGGAAGAGTTCGGGTCGAGATTCGGCGAAGAAAAGCGTTGTTCGGGAGCTACAAAGGTTGTATCTCATCCTTTTTTTAATTACTGTTTTTCCTTCAATTGCATGCATAATTTCCTTTTAATTAAAAGCAATTAGAGTGTAATTAGATCATAATTCCACTGTGTATATCTCGAGTTCCATCATGTGGTATCAGAGCATGCTAGAATTACGCTCAATTGCTTTTGGTGGATGTTTTCTTCTTATCTATTTAAGTGTTGAATGAAATGTGGACTAAAGTGGATTTATTATGATTTTGGCATTGTTTTTCTCTAAATTTCTCGTGGAAATTTGTAACTGTTCACATGTTTATGAGCATTAATGTGTGAAAAAGGGTCTGTAAATTTTTTGGAGTCATTAGAGTTGAAATTAGGCTGTAATTTCTTGTTTTCGGGAGAGAGAACAGCAGCAAAAATGGATAAAAAATGGCTCACAGAACCGAGATTGACCACAGACCCGAAAGAAGAGCTCCTAGACCCGACTCGCAGCCCAGATCCGACCTAGTTCGGAGAAGACTCGTGCACGCCAGTTGTCGAGTAAATCTTGCGTGCGCCGTTCGCTCGCGACCCGTGGATCCGAACCGCCGACCCAGCTCGCGAGCCGCTGCCTGCGCGCCTCTCGCCTGCTCTGTGACCCGCGCGTTCCTTCGACCTGACCCAACCCGCGCCTCTGTTGACTGCGCCACTGGCCGTTGACCAGCTGGTCCAGATGGTCTGGATCGGTCTGTTTGATCTGGTTGAGCCAGTTTGACCGGTTCAACTTGGTTTTTGCTATTTTTGGGCCGGTTCGGAAGTTTTTGGGCTGGTTCGAGAGTTTTTTGGCCAGTTCCAGATGGTTCAAAGTGTTTGAAGCCGATTCCGGGAAGTTGGTTGCTGAATTTTGTAATAAATTAGTTATTTGTTTATTTTTAATGCCAAAATCGGTCCACTTTAGTGTTGTTTACCTATTATGCATGTGATGTATAATGTTGTTTGATTATGTGTGCATATAGTTTTAAAACTCCACCATAGGAAAAGTGTCACACCCCGCCCTAGATCACCCTCTTAGCCTAGAGAAGGGCGTGATTACAGCAGTTATCAACCCTTAGGCTAACACTTACTGCCTAAAAACTCTTGTGGAATAACTCTAATACCAAATACAAATTATATGCAACGGGAAGGCTGTAGGCCCACAATTTATTAACTTAGAAACTTAATATGTTTAGAGTATTTACAACATTAGATTTACAAGTCCCAAAACCCACAAACCCTAGTCCCTATATGAACAATAGCAACATTGTACAATATTAACCGTAACCACCTAGCAAACGGTTACAAGTCTTTTAGTCCTTTAGTGGCAGAGCAGATACTGAGCTGTCTTCAGAGGATTTGACCGCTACCTGAGAGGGGAAAACAAAAACATTTGAAAACGGGGTGAGCTTACGCATAGTGAGTGACCGAGAAAACATAGTAAATTCTCATGCATAATTTCAGAAAATAGTTTTATCTAAAATATAAATTTTGCAGCATAAATAATTTCCAAGCGTAATGTATATAAAATTGTTTTAAACATAAAACAGTAAAATCATTTCTCAAATCAAAGTACTGTATATCTGGTAAAATAATCTCAACACCAACTACTAGTCCAGAGAGAACCCTTTTGCTCAATCTCTGACTTTATTCACCTGTGGCCACATTAGGTACTACTGCTCAGATACCTTCTCCTTGTACTTCAGTATCGAGCTAGGATACCTTCTCCAACATACTTCAGTATCCCGTTGGCTTGGTACCTTCTCAAACGTACTTCAGTACCAATAGATACCTTCTCCTTGTACTTCAGTATCTAGTTGGGTGGATGCCTTCTCTTTGTACTTCGGCATCGCATTTTACCAAAACTATTTATAAACAACTTTTCTCTTTAAAGCATGTACAGTATAACACATATACAACATGGCTTTAAAGATGGTAATGCATGCTGGATAAAATCAACACATATACATATGTAAATAGTTTTTCAACAATATGCTTGCATTCAAATTGGCTTGGAAACCACTTATAAAACTAGTAGGTATGAGAATATTTTCGCAAATATGCTTTCTGTAAAATGTTTGTAATCAAACCAGTTTAAAATGTTTTAGTTCAAAAAAATTTTAGCCACTCACCTTGAATTCTTAGGAACTTTTCACTCTAGTAGCTCCTCGGCTCCCTTTTTCACCCCTAGAATCCAGATTCAACTTACAACTTAGATTACTCATAGTTCTGAACCTTATTTGGAAATACTTTCTTCTACAAACGTATTCTAAAATGTCTTGGGAATCTTAACCTTTTCAGCTCAGAATTCCTCGTAGTTTGGCCGGAATCTCAAAATCTTCAAGACTGGCCCAGATTGATCCGACAGTCTGATCCTTCTACCTTTTTCTCAACCTCCAGCCCAGTTCCTTCGAGCCTTTTCCTCCGAAAGCCCTACTCTGAAAAATAGACTTTCAGAACTTTCAGATGGATTTTGAATCACTCCAAACGCACAAGTAGATTTGAAGATCTCCTTGTCCAAAGTTGACACATTTCTCTGAACCCTCACTGTCCTCTACTTTCTCTACGAAATTTATGATTTTTGTGTGATTTGAAAATGAAATCTCAACTCCCTATTTATAGGCATTCAAATTGCTCGTGGGATTGACAGCACCTACTTGTCTGCATGGCCAAATGTTTAATCCTCCCTTTATCAATGTAAGCTAACTTCACCTTAGTTCAATATGTTCTTCCGAAACGCATCTAACACAATTTCTTAGGGTTTAAGAATTTCTCTTAATCAGACACCTAGATTTTAATTGACATTTGCCCTTACGTCTTCAAGCTTTATTTGTATTCAAATTAGGGTTTTTAAATGCATAATCCACCCCAACGCGTCCAAAAACATCGCCTAGAAGCTTGCTCGACCGTTCAATGCATAGGCGAGGCGTGGGCGTGACGTTCAAATCGGACAAAGCAAGGCTAACACATAGGCGCTCTCGCTCTTTTTTCTCTCAGCAGTGTCGCTCTCTCCCACTTTCTCGCTGGTCTCGCTCTCTCCACTCTCACTCTCTCCCCCTTTCTCGCTCAAAATCTCGCTCTCTTCACTCTCGCTCTCTCAAACTTTCTAGCTCAAAATCTCACTCTCTCTACTCTCACTCTCTCCCACTTTCTCGCTGGTCTTGCTCTCTCCCATCTTCTATCCAATCTCGCTCTCTCCCATTTTCTCTCCAATCTCGCTAGTCTCGATCTCAATGATCTCGCTCTTAAAGATCTCGCTGATCTCGCTCTCAACGATCTCGCTGATCTCACTCTCAACGATCTCACTCTTAGCTACTGTGAACATTGTTTGTCTTCGTGCAATTTCTACACGTTTTTTTTCCAGATTTTCCCCAAAATAATTTCCCATATTTTTCTCAGTTCTTCAATCCTTTCTTCAGCCATAACGCATTTCACATAACTTCTCTATACTTAGCCGAAATTCCCCAAACTCAATTTCCATATTTTTCTTTTCAAATCCCCATTCCTTCTTCACTATTCCACACTAACTTTCTCATCAACCTACTTATTATACAAATTTCATCACAATTTTACCAATTAAAGCTCAACTTAATTTATTCAAGGAAAATCTACTTAACACTTAGAAATTTCCTTCCTCTTAACTTAGGATTTAACTTTCACTTAGTTAATTCCTTTATCACTTGCTTAAGTAAGGAAAATAGAAATCCAGGTTTCACAAAAAGCATGTGACATGCATTTGTTATATCTTATAAGTGTTATAAAATCTATACTATGCATGCTTAGTTTTAATATAACTGTTATATTAAAGCATGTTTGATTGAAGGAAACATGTTATAGATAAATGCTCTAGGATTATAATTGTTATAATTTATTTTATAATTGTTATAAAATAACCTAGACTTCTAAAATCGATAACAAAGATAAGATGCATGCTCATTTAGGGTTAACCATCGAGCAATCCCAATTTTCATAGAAAATAGGTCGATATCTTGTAAAACCGAAGTTACAAGAAAACTCACCCTGCAAGATCTTGGCAAAAAGTCAGATAAGATGACTAAGGTTGAAGGTTTTTAAGTTGATGGTTCACGGAACACCTACTACCTGGAAATCGAGCCGGCATCTGAGTTAGGTTAAACCGATTTTATGAACATGCGTGAGCGGTGTGAGGTAATAAAATTTATTTATCACCTAGACATCGTAGGTTAAAAATCCAGTATAAAAGTTATACTCGGATGAATCACCTAGACTTAGGATATATTTAGTTAGCCGAAATATATCATTTTCATTTTTCTTGTAGTTTTGCTTCTTGCTCTAAAAATGCAATAAAGATTTTTTGGAATCGCTGGTGGTTTTTTCCACCAAGAAAGGCATAGGAGTCTTTGGGCATTGCGAAGGATAAAAGAAGACTGAAATGGCCTATTGATTTTCGGCTTTCGCAGGCAAGCAGCTTTCTAGTCCATCTTTATATGTTCATTTTGATGAAACTCATGCTAAACTAAAAAAGAAATAAGAGAAAGAACTTGGAGTTGGCGCCTACATAACAGGTTGCTTGCTTACCAAGCCATCCTTCTTCGCTCCTCCAGTTCGATTATGATAAAAGTGGCTGGTCTCACTGGAGAGGAGAGTTTTGACAGCGAGGGAGGCAGGGGTGCGTGCGTCTGCTGGTATCGTATACCCTAACTGTCTAGAACACTTCAGCTGGAAAGAAGTAATGTACTTTTAGCTCTAGCATCCCTGAGAGTTCACACCGTGAGATTCATGCTTGGCTTTGGGCCGCCCTGGGAGCAGACTCCATTTGGAGAGTATTTGCATGAGTCAATACCAAGGTGAATAGGGAAAGTTGTTCATAGTAAATGGGAGAAGAAAGTGTGTCAACACATCCTACGGTCTCTTCCATTAGGTCACACCGTGAGATTCCTATAATGCACCTGCATGTCAGCCCTAGAGCGACCTTACCAATCGGAGGGCTGTATTATAGGATTCGAAACTCTGCGAACTCTAGAAATAGATAGGGTCTCTCAAGTCTGTTTTCATTCTTGTCTTTCCAACTTTGGGAGCATAATGATTCCGATTTTTGAGGTCTGAAAATAGAGGGTCACACTTACGAGAATTTCTAAGTGTTAGTAAATTCTTGACCAAAGTAGTGATAACTGAGTTACTATAGGAATAAGAGTTATTCTGGTGATAGTATCTAATCAAGATAGTCTTGGTTCAATGGAGGAATAGTCGATCACCCCTTGGTGGAGGTTATTCTAAACCATTGAAATATCGTTGCAAAATATAATAATGAAGGGTACATTATTAGTTTTTTTTGCTAAACTTGATTGGATTTACAAGATTAATGTTTTTTTACTAAAAAAGATATGTTTTTTCCTTTTTCTTTTTTAGTATGACTAGCTCTTTAGATCAACTCTTAGCTTCCGAGAAACTAAAAGGTGATAATTATTCAACATGGAAAAACAATCTGAATTCAACACTAGTAATACATGACTTGAGATTTGTCTTAACTGAGGAATGTCCTCGGGCCCTTGCCTCGAAAGAAGTACAAGGTAAATATGATTTACTAGTTGTTGAGACATGTTTAGTGGAGGATGATACCTCAACCTGGATATTGGATTCAGGAGCCACTAATCATCTTTGCTTCTCTTTTCAGGAAACTAGTTCCTGGAAAAAGCTTGAAGAAGGCGAGATCACCCTCAAAGTTGGAACAGGAGAGGTTGTCTCAGCTGAAGCAGTGGGAGACTTGAAGTTTTTTTTCGACAATAGATATATCATACTTAAAGATGTTTTGTATGCACCTCTTATGAAGAGGAATTTAATATCTATCGGTTGTATTATGGAACAAATGTATAAAATATCTTTTGAAGTTAATGAAACGTTCATTTTCAGAAAAGGTATTCAAGTTTGTTCTACTATTGTTGAAAACAACTTATATAAGTTAAGACCAACTAAAGCAAAATTTATCTTAAATACTAAGATGTTTAGAATAGTCGAAACTAAGAATAAAAGACAAAAAGTTTCTTCTAATGCCTATCTATGGCACTTAAGATTTGGTCACATAAATCTCAATAGGATTGAGAGATTGGTTAAGAATGGACTCCTAAATCAGTTAGAAGACAATTCTTTACCTCCATGTGAGTCTTGTCTTGAGGGAAAAATGACTAAGAGATCTTTTACTGGAAAAGGTCTTAGAGCCACAATACCCTTAGAGCTCGTACATTCAGACCTCTGTGGACCGATGAATGTTAAAGCTCGAGGTGGGTATGAATATTTCGTCAGTTTGATGATTATTCAAGGTATGGTCATATTTACATAATGCATCACAAGTCTGATTCTTTTGAAAAGTTCAAAGAATATAAGACTGAGGTTGAGAACCAGTTAGGTAAAACAATTAAGACACTACGATCAGATCGAGGTGGGGAGTACATGGACTTAAGATTCCAGGACTATATGATAGAACACGAAATCAAGTCACAACTCTCTGCACCTAATATGCCTCAACAGAACGGTGTATCTGAAAGAAGAAACAGAACCTTGTTGGACATGGTTCGCTCAATGTTGAGCTTTGCTGAGTTACCTGATTCCTTTTGGGGACATGCATTAGAGACTACTGTCTATATTTTGAATAACGTTCCCTCTAAAAGTGTTTCGAAACACCTTATGAGCTATGGAAAGGGCGTAAAGGCAGTTTACGTCACTTTAGGATTTGGGGATGCCTGGCACACGCGTTGGTGCAAAATCCTAAAAAATTGGGACGTCGTTCAAAACTATGCCTATTTGTAGGTTATCCAAAAGAAACAAAATGTGGTCTATTTTACAATCCTCAAGAGAATAAGGTATTTGTATCGAAAAATGTCACATTCTTAGAGGAAGACCACATAAGAAGTCATTAACCTCACAGTAGACTAGTATTGAATGAAACTTCCAAAAATGCTACAGATAGAGCTAGTTCATCTACTAAAGTAGTAGATAAAACTAGTACATCTAGTCAGTCACATCCTTCTAAAGAGTTGAGAATGCCTCGACGTAGTGGGAGGGTTGTTCATCAGCCTGACTGTTACTTGGGTTTAACAGAAACACAAGTTGTCATACCTGATGACGGTATAGAGGATCCATCGACCTATAAATAGGCGATAAAAGATGTGTACTGTGATTAGTGTGTCAAAGCCATAGACCTCGAAATGGAGTCTATGTACTTCAATTCTATCTGGGAACTTATAGATCAACCAAATGATGTAAAAACAATTGGTTGTAAGTGGATCTTGTTCGTTGCTATCGTGATTTGCTCTAGGAGTGTATTGTGTAAAATAAATTGGAGAAATAAGTTCCAAGTATAAGTGATGCGTTTATGCTTTGATGCGTTTAAGTAAATGTAACGTGTTGAGGCGTCAGATATTTGCAGCAGAATGCACACAATTCCTTCTAATGACGTTGAAATTTTCCTAAACTAGACCCAAGTATAAATCTAATTTAGGTTCCTCGTAAGTCTAGGGTCAAACTCAGGGATTCAGTTAACTAAATGCAGACCTTGCGTTGTATCTACTGTAGGGGTTTTCCTAAATAAATGTGAGAAATGTGTTATTAACACTAAATTGTTGTGCCTGTGCAAGAGATGCAAAAGAGTTGAGTGGTGAATGATGGATCATGCGAAAATGAAATTTAAGGTAAGTGGACGCGTCGGTCTAAGATGAGTACACAACTACGATGTGATATGGATGAAATGGAGTGATTTGCTTATCTTTTGTTTATGCGTCAGACTTCATTCAACATTTCTCAATGCGAATGACATACAAAGCCTGTCTTGAGGATGCATGCGTCTAACACAAAATGCAATAGACACCAGTAAGTCTATCTCTAGCTGTACTAGGCGTCCTACTTAATGCAACTTAGTTATTCTTTCGAACAATCTAAGTTAAAAGATGCTGTTACCAATTTGTCAAGTTGGCTTGATCTTTAGAATGAAGTTGTGCATAAAGTATTAATGCATTCAACATAAACAAAAAATAAACAATGGCAAGTATGATGGATCAAACATATGAAATTTATAAAGAAACAGAGAGTCTTTACAAAGGCAATATTTAATCAAATGGAATGAAAGTGATAAATGAGAAGAAGGAAACTGAGTCAAGCCAAAGAATACAATCTCTTGTATTTCTTTGGCTCAATCTCGTTGTGTACAATCACTTGTTTAGGAATTGGATGGAGTATCTTTCTCAATAGTAGCTTCCTCCACTCCCTCACCGACGGTGGTGGTGGTTCTCAACCCTTCTGATCGTCTAGCACCATAACACAACCTCTACAGAATTAAAACTATGACTACAATATACAAAGAGTAAGGATCTTGATAATTTTTGAACTCCTTCAATCTGGAGGGACTTTATCTATTTATAGGCGTTGGTCACGTCCACTTGGTGAATGGGTAGCATTAAAGTCCATATCTTGGTCAGCATTAAAGTCCATGCCCTGATTAGCCGCCTGACTCTCAGAAGCTTTTCAGACGTTGCCTGCTGCGTGGAAGCTTTTCAAACGCCACTTGCTGCAGGTGCCCATACATGCAAGTGGTGATGTGACACAATCAGCCTGGAGCAATGAATCTTCTATGCGTTGAACTCCCTCCGACACATGGCCCATGCATTAGAGCTTTTCCTGTGGCACTTGTCTAATGCGTTAGCGTTAATCCTTGCATTGAAATCTTGCAATACAATGCGTTGTGCCGCGATGTTTGGTGATAAAACTTCTTTTGCATGAGTTTGCTAATGTTTGAATAAATCCATGCGTTTCTTCTAAAAATGAGGAGAATCTATCATTAAAAACCTTAGTTGTTCCAACTTAAGAGCAAAAATAACTTGTATTTCTACAAGTTATCACCACTCCCAAATTTGAACAATGCTTGTCCTCAAACATTCCAAAATAATTCTTTGTCATCTCTTTTGTCTTAAGTGTGCGGAGTTCGCCTCTCATTATATTCAGTCATAAGCTTGAGATAAGAGTTTGGAAAATATAACTCAGCTTGACTCTTTTCTAAAAGGACTAACATTTAGTTTCAGGTGCAGCAGGCCTTTTATCACAACTCCTTTCATTTCTCAAAACATTCTCCTTTCTTCTAAACCAGCAATGCGTTAGATGCACTTTTTAAGATAAATGTCGGATAAAAAGAAAAAAACAATTATGAATTTTTATTTTACCCATGCGTTGTTTCAGGTATCCCACTTTCGTTTTGGCTTGCCCCCATGGGTGTCATGCGAGCATCCAACTACGGGTGAGAACCCTTCACAACTAAACTCATATCTAATATTCATGCATTTCAAGATATAATTTCCAGACTAGATAGAGGAGTTATATGGGACGCGTTGGTCTAGGAGACTTAACTTCGTTTTGGCTTGCCCCCATGGGTGTCATGCGAGCATCCAACTACAGCTAAATGCCTATTCCAACTAAACACATGCCATTTTATGGTTTTTCTTTTGAAGTAATGACAGAGGAGCCGCGTTTAATTTATTTTTATTTTTTTATTTTTATTTTGTCCCCCTTTCCTTATGATGTATTCGTTTGACGCGTCTTAACTCGGATTTCCCTCATCCCCAAATTTGGAGATGAGCTACTCATCCAAAATTTGGAGACGAGCTAAATCCTCATTACTAAAAGAGAAACAAAATTTCAAAAAAGCTTTGAGAGTCTGAAAGGAGTTTAAGACTTAAAGCTTGCACGCGTTAGAAGGTAAACATAACCTTTTTAGAGAAGTTCAGGCTTCGTTGATTTTCCTAACGCCTACTCTATACTTATAGATTTCATATAGTTTATATCATTGAGGTCAGGCAGAGCACAAGACTTAGAAAATATCTAAAGAATAAAAATCAAGTATGCCAAGGTCAAACGCAAGGAACAAAATGATAAGAATTTCTCATTCATTTTCATAAATCCACATGAAGTAAACAAACAAGTCAAGCAGATACAAAAGAACAAACAAGTCAAAATACAAAAATAACCGAACACCCCAAAACTCTATTGTACTGGCGCATCATCTCTGCGTTCTTCTTCAGGGTCTTCATTCATAAAACGTAGGGGGTTTCTAAGATGGGTAAGTAGTGGAGGCAGAGCAAACATTCCAACCAAGACCTGATTGATGTATTGCGTTGTGTAAACAAATTGTTCTTGCATCCATCTTGTTTGCTGCCTTAGATAATCCCTTAGAACCCGATTCTGTTGCTGAAGACCTTCGATAAACATGGCCAGTGGTCTGAACTGATCATTGATAAAAGTTTTCAAGTCTTCTAAGTCTGCACTGTGTTGAGGTGGTTTGATTCTTCATTTCTTCCAACTGGGTCTTCAAAATTTGCTGCGTTGCTTGACCCTAGCCCAGTTGGCTTAAAAATTATTGGAGGAGGCACAAAGTTGGGAATTGGACTTGGTTGGGGCGAAGGAAGGGAATAAGGGATGTTCTGATCTATATGAGTTGGTTCTTGGTGTGTTTGATCAGGATTCCCTTCTGGCGGGGCCAATGGTGAGTCATGGAAAGTAAGATTGAGGGGTGGTTGCACTTCTTCAGCCAGAAGTTCAAACTCAGCTTCATATTCTTCGTGTTCTGAAGCTTCATCGCTGTGTTCAACAATCTAGACGCGTTTTCTTTTTGGGGCACGTTTGGATGATCGAGGCTTGGTTGCCACTTCCTTGGCAGGTAAGGCAGGTTGATGCGACAAACTGCGAAGTAGACGCCTTACTAACTTTATGTCTATCAAGCCATCGATATCTTCATGACATCCCCTAGAGGGATGCCCCCGCGTTCGCATAGTGCACAGATCAGCCATGGAAAGTAGAGTTTCCCTCGTGGCTTAGTCTTGATGGCTTTGATCTGATCCCTTATAATTCTTCCAACGTCCAAAGGGATGCACTACATGACGCAATAGGTAGCCAGGACGCGTTCCTTTGATAATGTCTCATCATGCGTTGTAGGCATAATGCTCCATTTGATCAAGTAATACCACAAATTCACGTCTGGAGTTAAATTCCTGGAAGCTAACATTTTTTCCCCGTTTCTCGATGTTTGCCATATGCTTCCAGGTTTGGCTACCGTCCTTAACGCATATTCTAATTGGCTTGGCGTTGGCTGCTCTAAGATGCAATTTCCTTCTGTGTTCGGATTACTGTTAATGTTGAACACTTCATTTATTTTGTCTGCTGAGAAGCGCACTAACACCCCATCAACAAAAGCTGTGTTCTTCTCCATAACAAACTCACTATTGTAGAACATGCGGACGAGGTTGGTAGTGGGTGGCGTTCGGGAAAGAAGCCTTTTTCTATGAGTGTGTCACTAAATTGACGCTTTCTTCCCGAGGTCTTCTTAGGTAGCGTGTTGGTTACCTTGCGTTTTCTTGTCACATGCTCTTTTGCTTCCCTTGCCAGTTCTCTTAGTTCATTCTTCAATTCCCTTTGGAGACCCGTCTTCCTTCGCCCTTGCCTTCCAAGCTGGTAGTTTTCCAATTCCTGCTCTAGTGCATCATGCCTTAAGCTATTTTCATGCATTGCACCCTCAGGTTCGGATGCAAATTGCTCATCTTCTTCTTCCTCCAATATCAATCTTATTTTTCTTGTTACTCTTTTTGATTTTAAAGGCCCTTCATTCGAGTCGGATGGGCGTGGTTGAGACGCGTCAGGGCCAATTCTCCCTTTTCTATTTTCTTCTTCCCTTTCTTCTTCTTCTTCCTTTTCTTCTTCTTTTAATTCCTCTTCAAGCATCATGGCATATCGCTCCGCTTCGTCTAACTCAAGTGATGCGTTAGGTGGGTTTAAATGCATCACTTGCTCTTCCTCTTGGCTTTGATTGAGGGATGCCAAGATCGCATCGAAAATCTCTTGCTCGTCCAGTCAAGCCAATTCTGCCAACTCTTCAAGATTGCGCTCTGACATAGGACTATCAGAGGGTGGTATGGGTGGAGTAAATGGAGGGGTGCCCACTGAGGTATGAGGTATCCCAGGGGAAGATATGAGGATGAGCGAATGAGGTGGTTGGCTCGACGCGTCTGATTCCACTGGATAAATGGTTGGCAAGGGCTCGATAGAAAGTAGGGTTGGTGGACGCACAACTGGTGACGGTGCATTGTGGAAGTAGGCTGGGAGTGGATTATGCATTGCACCCACCATAGTGATGTTAGGGATGACTGGTGGTGGGGGCATGCTTGGTGTAGGTTTTGGAGGCGGCCATAGATGATGGACGCGTCCTTGGTTTTGCAGGTGTCTTGGCCCTTGGCTTGGGGGTAGTTTTGGGTTTTGGCTGAGGGGTTTTAGGTTTAGGTTGAGGGATCTTGGCCAGAGGGGTGACGATGGCCTTGGAGGATTTGGAAGGGAGTTTCGTGGAGGCTGAGGAAGGTTACGAAACAGGCGGCCGGTGGGAAGAAGTGGCTCTGCTGTGTGTGGGTTTGGTTTGGGTGAGGGTTTTTTTGGTTTTTCTAGGGCTCGGGGGAGGTGAAATTGAAACAGAGGACGATGAAAAAGAGCTTACCGGTGAGTCGTTCCTAAAGCTCACGGTCTGGTTCTGGCTATCTGAGGCGAACGACATCGTGGCCGAAGAATCTCGAGCAGATCGGAAGCGAGGGAGACAGAGAGGTTTTTTTCTTTTTTCTTTCTTTAGTTTCAGAGAGCTCGAGAGTGAAAATGAAGAAGAAGAAGGCTTTGAATCGTTGGGTTATTTTATAGGCTGAGAGAGAGGGTTAGTGGCTGACGTCAGACGGCGCCTGATGTCTGTAATAAATGTAAAGCTGAAGGGACGTCTCGGTTATCTAAATACTCGAGTGTTTTTGTGTTCTCGAGACGCGTCCCTTCAACTAGGCCATACATTAGACTTGCGTCTAACGCGTTCGTTATTCCTAACTTGTTTATACACAACTTTTTAAAGAAAAACAAACAAGTTTCCAATTTTTATAAAAGCAAAAATAAAGAACAATCTTAAAACAACCAAACAAATAAATCAACAAACACAAACGCATCGTAAAATACAGAATGCAAAAAGATAAGGATAGAGGAAGCATCCCTGGAATATATGGGTATGCAAAGACAGGGATACTTCGACGCGGGCTTCAATTGGCTTCACATAGTGCGAGAGATGACTTTTGGCGTTTCAGTCCATCTTCAAAGTAAGGCTTCACTCTCTGGCCGTTTACTTTGAATGCATTGATGCCATCTTCTCGCATTATTTCACAGTTCCATATGGAAAGACTGTCTTAATGATAAAAGGTTCTGACCACCTGGATTTTAGTTTTCCTGGAAACAAACGCAGACGTGAATTGAACAATAGAACCTTTTGGCCAACAACAAGTTCTTTCTTACTGATGCGTTGGTCATGCCAACGCTTTGTCTTTTCCTTGTACATCTTATTGTTCTCATACGCGTTCAATCGCCACCCCTCGAGCTCGTTGAGCTGAAGTTTGCGTTGAGCGCCCGCGGTGTCCAAGTTCATGTTTAACGTCTTAACTGCCCAAAATGCCTTGTGCTCCAACTCTAAATTAAATGACAGGCTTTTCAAAATACAAGAGAGTATGGAGACATACCTATAGGAGTTTTGTAAGCAGTCCTGTAGGCCCAGAGCACTTCATCCAGCCTCTGTGCCCAATCCTTCCGCGTTGCATTGACGACTTTCTCTAAGATAGACTTGATTTTTCGATTTGATACTTCCGCTTGACCGTTTGTTTGTGGGTGGTAAGTAGTGGCGATCTTGAGCCTGACATTATATTTTGCAAGTAATTTGGAAATGATGCGATTAATGAAGTGCGTACCTTCATCGCTTATCAGGGCTCTTGGCATTCCATAGCGTGTAAAGATGTTCCTGGTATGAAACTTAGATACAGTGGACACATCATTCCTAGCACAGGCTACTGCTTCTACCCACTTAGATATATAATCTACTGCAAGCAGGATGTACTGTTGGCCACAGGATAGGGGAAAAAGTCCCATAAAATCTATGCCCTAAACATCAAATAGTTCAACTTCGAGAATATTGTTCAAGGGCATTGCGTCCCTTGAAGAAATATTCCCGATGCGTTGACAGGGGTCACATTTTCAAACAAACTCCCTCACGTCTTTAAAGAGGGTGGGCCAAAAGTATCTGCTTTGAAGGACCTTCGCTGCGGTTCTTTGCCCACCGAAATGCCCTCCATACGGAGAGTCATGACACTCAGCTAATATGCATTGTGTTTCCTCCTCCGAAACGCATCGACGCATTATGGAGTCAAGGCCTTGTTTATATAGAAATGGTTTATCCCAAAAATAAAACTTGCTGTCATGAATTAATCGCTTCTTTTGCTGAGAGTTGAAGTTCCCAGGGAATTGTTTGGTGGTTAAATAATTGACATAGTCTGCATACCAAGGTTCCCTGCCTTCAACTCTAAACAGGCTTTCATCAAGAAATGGGTCCTTAATTTCACCTTCTTGGGCTTACATTTCTTGATTCTCTAGTTTGGACAGGTGGCCAGCCACCTGATTTTCTATTCCCTTTCTGTTCTAGATATCAATATTAAACTCCTGTAGTAGCAGCACCCATCTTGTCAACCTTAGCTTTGCGTCTTTTTTGCTCATCAGGAATTTTATGGCTGAGTGGTCGGTGTATATGGTGGCTGACGCACCAACTAAGTAAGATCTAAACTTTTCAATACCAAACACTACAGCCATCATTTCTTTTTCAGTAGTGGTGTAGTGTTCCTGAGAGTCATTTAGTGTTTTGGACTCGTAGGAGAAGGGGTGTATCAAATTACCCATCTTTTGCCCCAACATTATTCTTACTGCCACATCACTCGTGTCGCACACGAGAATAAAGCGCTGTGTCCAGTCCGGTGCTATCAGTACTGGGGCTGTCGTCAACGCATACTTCAAGGTTTCAAATGCGTCAGTGCAGTCTTCATTAAAGTCATAGGGTCAGTTCACCTCTAGTAATGCGCTCAGAGGTCGCGCAATCTGAGAGAATCCTCTAACAAATTGTCTATAGAAGCCGACATGCCCTAGAAAACTTCGTAAAGTTTTAACATTTGATGGTGGTGGAAGTTTTGCTATGACATCTATTTTGGCTTCATCTACTTCTAAGCCAGCCTTAGATACTTTGTGACCAAAGACAATTTCTTCAGTCACCATGAAGTGACATTTCTCCCAATTCAGCACCAAGTTTGTTTCCTTGCATCGCGCTAGGACGGCCTCCAAATTATCTAGGCATAACTGGAACAAGTCTCCAAATACTGAAAAGTCATCCATGAAGACTTCAACGGTCTTTTCTAGGATGCCAGAGAAGATAGCCATCATACATCTTTGAAATGTCCTAGGTGCGTTACACAGCCCAAAGGGCATGCGTCTGAATGCAAATGTTCCAAAGGGACAAGTAAACGTAGTCTTCTCCTGTTCTTCCGGATCTATCAAAATCTGGTTGTAACCAGAGTATCCATCGAGAAAGCAATAAAATTCTTTGCTCGCAAGTCTGTCAAGCATTTGATCGATGAAAGGAAGGGAGAAGTGGTCTTTCTTAGTTACTGCATTGAGTTTCCTGTAATCCATACAGATGCGCCAGCCCGTGACAGTCCTCGAGAGTATGAGTTCATTATTGCTATTGACTATCATGGTCGTTCTCCCTTTCTTTGGAACGCATTGGACTGGACTTACCCAAGCTACTATCGGATATAGGATAAATAACTCCTGCATCCAACCATTTTAGAATTTCTTTCTTAATAACTTCTTTCATTATGGGGTTCAACCTTCTTTAAGGCTCGATTGACCCCGACTTCCCTTCTTCCAACCTAATCTTATGCATGCAATAAGATGGACTAATGCAACGGATATTCGCAAGCGTCTAGCCTATTGCATGTTTGTGCTTTTTCAGCATCTGCAAGAGAGATTACTCATTAGGCTCTGTAAGATTTGCGAAGTGATCACAGGTAAAGTGTTGTTGGTTCCAAGGAACGCATATTTCAAGTGTCCAGGTAACTGTTTCAACTCGAGTTCTGGTGGTTCTTCAAGTGATGGACGCGTTAGTTTTGTCCGCCGCTCACTCAGACTTGGCGGCTCTGATTCTTTCAGGTTCTCCTCCAACGCGAGGACCTCACATACATAAGTATCTTCTTCAGGCAACTCAATACTGTTTAGTTGACAATCTTCACTATTTGGGAACTTTAATGTGTTGAGCACATTAAACTTCACCTCCTTATTGTCCACGCGCATAGTTAATTCGCCTTTATGCACGTCAATTAAAACTTTCCTAGTAGTTAAGAAGGGGCATCCAAAGATAATTGGTACCTCCCTATCTGCTCCATAGTCCAAGATAATAAAGTCTGCTAGGAATATGAGATTGTCAACCTTCACCAGAACATCTTCAATCTTCCCTTCTGGGTACTTAATTGTTCTGTCAGCGATCTGAAGAGTGACAAAAGTGGGTTGTGCTTCGCCAATCCCCAATTTCTTAAAAATTGAAAGTGGCAAGAGATTTATGCTGGCTTCTAGATCGCACAACGCATGACCCACATCCAATCCTCCTATCGAACAAGGAACTGGGAAGCTCCCAAGGTCCTTCTGCTTCTTTGGTAGACTGTTACTTACTAACGCGTTACATTCCTGCGTTAGCGCTATTACTTCCTTCTTGCTGACTCTTCTCTTCTTTGTCAAAATGTCTTTAAAAAATTTGACATATGTTGGCATCTGCTCCAAAGCCTCTATCAGTGGAATGTTAATATGCAGCTGCTTTAGAAGCTCAAGAAAGCGCTTGAATTTTTGTTCATCATTCTTCTTCATCAGACGCCTAGGAAATGGTGTGTTCAAAGTAACTTCAGAGTTTCCTGCATTAGACGTACTGGGTTCTGAATGGCTCGTAGTCTCGAGCGTTCTTTCTTCCTGATCCATTGAACGTGTGATGCGTTCTTTCAAAGGACTGCTATTTCTTGGATTCATTCTTCTCTTTTCAAGAGCTCTTCCACTCCGCAACGTCACCGCGTGACATTGCTTCTTCCCATCATTGTTCCCAGGTGTTTCAGTATTGCTAGGTAGAACACCAGGCTGCCTGTTTTTCAACTCGCTCGCTATCTGCCCTACCTGGATTTCCAAGTTTCTGATAGATGATGCCTGACTTTTCAACAACGCGTCGTTCTAGGCTATGTACTCCTTCAGTAGGTTCTTAAGCGGAGATCCTGAGCTCAACGCCTGTCCTCCTTTATTAAAGGGCTGTTGATGTTGCTGATGCATTTGTTGAAATGCAGGCGGCGGTCCATTCCTTTGCTGATGGTTTGCCCCTGGGTGGTGCTCCTGATGATTTCCTTTTGTCCAAGAAAAATTCGGATGGTTTCTCCATCCAGGGTTATATATATTAGAGAATGGGTTGTTTTTTATGAAACATACTGACTGAGGGTTTTGTGGACATTCAACATAGGAGTGAGGATCTCCACAGCCCACACAGCTAACCATGGGCTGCCCAAACGCCTCTATCTGATTCACCTTCTGCTGATTTGATATGTTTCCTAGAGTTATGTTCTACAGAAGGCTGGTCATCGTAGCCACTTGAGCAGAAAGTGTGGCTATTACGCTGGCATCAATAGAATTAACGTTATGAGATCTCTTCTTCCTGCCAGCTTTTCCATCATTCGTATCATCCACCCATTCCATATTGTGTTTAGCAATACGGTCTAGTATCTCTTTAGCCTCAGTGTAAGATTTGTCCATAAGTCTACCAGCTGCTGCTGCATTTGCTGCCATATGCGATGCTCTATTCAGTCCTCCATAAAACATCTCCATTTGGATAGTTAGAGGTAGTCCATGGTTCAGGCAATCTTGACCAAGCCTTTAAAATGCTCCCATGCGGCGCTTAAAGTCTCAACATCCTCTTGTTCAAAGTTCATAATCTCTCGACGCCTCCTCGCGTTGATGGTAGGTGGGAAGTATTTTTGAATTTTTCCACCAACTTCTCCCAGGTGGTGATTTCACCAGGCTCCAGTGAGCTCATCCATTGTTTTGCGTCATCACGCAAAGAGTAGGGAAACAAGGACAGCCTGATCGCCTCTGGGGTGATTCCAGGAATCACAAATGAATTACACGTTTCCAGGAAATGCTTCATACGGGCGTGAGGATCTTCACCACGACCACCCCCAAATTGTCCAGTAGACTGGAGCATTTGAAGCATAATAGATTTCATCTCGAACTTGGTTCCATCCGGCGTTGGGTATATGATTCCTGGAGAGAAATCATACAGTACAGGGGACGCGTACTCCATCATGGGACGCGTGCTGCTATTCGCCATCAGGATTGGATTCTGTGCAGCATGAGCTAGTTGTTGATTTGCCTGTTCTTCCGCCATTGCTTGTTGCCTGTTCTGTTGTCTAAGAAATTGCTACCTCAAACTTCAACGATGGTTAGATCGGTTCCTACGCCAGAAGGTCCTTTCAATCTCGGGGTCGTATCTGAATTCAGAAGTGCTCTCCTTGCTCATAACCGTTCACAAGCTTAGGCATAACTTGTAATACTCCCTTGACCGAAGTGTTCTTACAACAGATACAAACGAAATTTCTGGTTAGTTTTGTTTCTGAATCCCTGGCAACGGCGCCAAAAACTTGTTCGTTGCTATTGTGATTTGTTCTAGGAGTGTATTGTGTAAAATAAATTGGAGAAATAAGTTCCAAGTATAAGTGATGCGTTTAAGTAAATGTAACGCGTTGAGGCGTCAGATATTTGCAGCAGAACACACACAACTCCTTCTAATGACCTTCAAGTTTTCTTAAACTAGACCCAAGTATAAATTTAATTTAGGTTCCTCGTAAGTCTAGGGTCGAACTTAGGGATTCAGTTAACCAAACGCAGACCTTGCGTTGTATCTACTGTAGGGGTTTTCCTAAATAAATGTGAGAAATGTGTTATTTACACTAAATTGCTATGCTTGTGCAAGAGATGCAAAAGAGTTAAGTGGTGAATGATGGATCGTGCGAAAATGGAATTTAAGGTAAGTGGACGCGTCAGTCTAAGATGAGTACACAACTACGATGTGATATGGATGAAATGGAGTGATTTGCTTATCTTTTGTTTATGCGTCAGACTTCATTCAACATTTCTCAATGCGAATGACATACAAAGCCTATCTCGAGGATGCATGCGTCTAACACAAAATGCAATAGACACCAGTAAGTCTATCTCTAGCCGTACTAGGCGTCCTACATAATGTAGCTTAGTTATTCTTTCTAACAATCTAAGTTAAAAGATGTTGTTACCAATTTGTCAAGTTGGCTTGAGCTTTAGAATGAAGTTGTGCATAAAGTATTAATGCATTCAACATAAATAAGAAATAAACAATTGCAAGTATGATGGATTAAACATATGAATTTTCTAAAGAAACAGAGAGTTTTTACAAAAGCAATATTTAATCAAATGGAATGAAAGTGATAAATGAGAAGAAGGAAACTGAGTCAAGCCAAAGAATACAATCTCTTGTATTTCTTTGGCTTAATCTCGTTGTGTACAATCACTTTTTTAGGAATTGGATGGAGTATCTTTCTCAAGAGTAGCTTCCTCCGCTCCCTGACTAGCAGTGGTTTTGGTTCTCAATCCTTCTGATCGTCTAGCACCATAACACAGCCTCTACAGAATTAAAACTATGACTACAATATACAAAGAGTAAGGATCTTGATAATTTTCGAACTCCTTCAATCTGGAGGGACTTCATCTATTTATAGGTGTTGGTCACGTCCACTTGGTGAATGGGTAGCATTAAAGTCCATATCCTGGTCAGCATTAAAGTCTATGCCCTGATTAGTCGCCTGACTCTCGAAAGCTTTTCAAACACCTGCTGCGTGGAAACTTTTCAGACGCTGCCTATTACAGGTGCCCATACTTGCAAGTGGTGATCTGACACAATCAGCCTGGAGCAATGAATCTTCTCTGCGTTGAACTCCCTCCGACGCATGACCCATGCATTAGAGCTTTTCCTGTGGCACTTGTCTAATGCGTTAGAGTTAATCCTTGCGTTGAAATCTTGCAATACAATGTGTTAGTGCCACGATATTTGGTGATAAAACTTCTTTTGCATGAGTTTGCTAATGTTTGAATAAATCCATGCGTTTCTTCTAAAAATGAGGAGAATATATCATTAAAAACCTTAGTTGTTCCAACTTAAGAACAAAAATAACTTGTATGTCTACAAGTTATCAGATCTACAAGAGAAAACGAGACCAAGCCGGTAAAGTACAGACTTTTAAGGGTGAACTTGTGGCAAAGGATTATACCCAGAGAGAGGGAGTAGTCTATGAAGAAACTTTCTCTCCCATTGCCATGCTCAAGTCGATTAGAATACTCTTATCCATTGCCACCTTTTATGACTATGAAATTTGGCAGATGGATGTCAAGACAACCTTTCTAAACAGCGATCTTGAAGAGAGTATCTATATGGCTCAACCAGAGGGGTTTATTGCACAAGGTTAAGAACAAAAGGTTTCTAAGCTTCTAGATCTTGGAATATAAGATTTGATATTGCAATCAAATCTTATGGCTTTGAACAGAATGTTGACGAGCCTTGTGTTTACAAGAAGATCATCAATTCTACTATAGCGTTCTTAGTTTTATATGTTGACGATATTCTACTCATTGGGAATGAAGTAGGTTACCTAATTGACATCAAGAAATGGCTAGTAATGCAGTTCTAAATGAAAGGTTACCTAATTGTCAATTCTCTGGATTCAGATTACTCGGAACCGCAAGAACAGAACACTAGCCATGTCTCAAGCAACTTATCTAGACAAAATGTTGTCTAGATATAAGATGCAGAATTCTAAAAGAGGTTTGTTACCTTACAGATATGGAATTCATTTGTCAAAGGATCAATGTCCTAAGACACTTCAAGAGGTTGAGGATATGAGACGCATTCCCTATGCTTCCGCAGTAGGGAGCCTAATATATGCAATGTTATGTACTAGACCTACATATGCTACGCGGTAGGGATAGTCAGTAGGTATCAGTCCAATCCTGAATATGATCATTGGACTGCCGTTAAAAATATCCTCAAGCATCTTAGAAGAATGAGGAACTACATGCTCGTGTATGGTACAAAGGATTTGATCCTTACTAGATACACTGACACTGATTTTCAAACCGATAAAGATGCTAGAAAGTCTACATCGGGATCAGTGTTCATTGTGAATGGAGGAGCAGTAATGTGGAGAAGTGTGAAGCAAAACTGTATTGCAGACTCCACAATGGAAGCTGGATACGTAGCTGCTTGTGAAGCAGCAAAGGAAGCAGTATGGTTGAGGAAATTCTTGAAAGATTTGGAAGTCATTCCAAATATGCATCTACCTATCACCCTATATTGTGATAATAGTGGTGCAGCTGCAAATTCAAGAGAACCAAGAAGCCACAAGCGCGACAAGCATATTGAGCGCAAATACCATCTGATCCGGGAGATTGTACATCATGGAGACGTTGTAGTAACCCAGATATCTTCTGAACAAAACATTGCTGATCCTTTTATAAAGGCCCTCACGGCTAAAGTGTTTGAAGGTCACCTACAGAGTCTAGGTCTACGAAGTTTGTAAACTAGGACAAGTAGGAGAACTTTTGGGTATATGCCCTAGTTTATTGTATTCATATGTTTATTGTACTCATATATTTCTCACTTAAATTCAACATTGTGATATTCCACTAGGAGTTTTAATACAAGTGGGAGTTTGTTGGATTTTATGTCCTAAGACTCGTAGTTTGTAAATTAATAAACATATTCTATTTTGTTTTTCGATAAAGTTGTTATTGAAATTGTAAATCTTGAATCCAATAAACTAAGGTCCTGAGGCTATTTAATATAGTTTGAACTTTATGTAGTGACATAAATATGGATCAAGTTCAAATATATAGCCAAAATAGTCTATAGTATATGAATAAGGTTGGGCACCTTATTCTGGGGACACTATGGATGCGGCCCACTTTGTAGTTAGTACAAACGATGTGATCTTGAATCGTTCATATAGAGATATGTGAGTGGGGGCATCCTATGCAATGAGTTTGCATAAGACTGAACCATGAAATAGTCACTTTTTACGTTCTAAATGCCGTTTTATGTATAAAACTGACTATTTCGTTAATTGATGACCTAGGTAACTTAATCTTAATCCTGAGCTAACTATGAACTCCTATTCACTCGGAATTATCCTTAGATCTATATAGGTGAGGGCAGCTCATCATCGCTGCCCAATAAGCCTCCCATTTCAGGGGTAAGATCGGGTGGATAGCTGGGAACATAGGATGCAAGACGGAATTCACTCCTACCCGTTATAGGGATAGTAGATAGGTTGTTCCCTTTAGTACTGAATCCAGGTCTTGAACAAAGGGCCCCACCCTCTCCTTGGCCTGAGAGGGATTTAGTTTATAGGTTGGACCTTAAACCAATTGTTCATTAGAGGATCAGTGGAACTTAAGGAACAAGATGTAGTCTTGGGGGTAAAACGATTTTTATGACCCAGCCGAGATTACAAATAACCTATGAAGGATTAGCTTACTAATCATGGTTATATTAAATGGACACAAATATATCTATAGTGAGGGGAGTGCAACTATGGGACTATAGTGGAATGACCCGTTAGTTAACGAATGTTGATTAGCTCCGTCTAAAGAGTTTAGCTAGCTAATCTCGGATTGTTGGAGCCCATGATCTATAGGTCCATTAGGTTCCCCTACTAGCTCATATGGAATAGACTTAGAACAGTATGATAAAATAATTCGAATTGTTCGAATTAAGTGAAGAGAGAGAAACCGACAAGTATATGTAATATAGTGGTCGAGTTTTTCAGTTTAGAGATACAACTTTAATATTTAAATGTGATTTAAATATCAAGAATATGAATACGTTCATATTCGGAAGCTAGGAAATAATTGAAATGGTCAAAGATGTAAAAAGTCAAAGAGTTGACTTTTGACTTTGAAGAGTCAAACTTTGACCGACCTTATATTCAAATGTGATTTGAATTTTGAGAAAATGAATGCGGATTTATGCTCGGGAGGTCAAAATTAGTCAACATGGGAAAAATTATAAAAAGTAAAAAATGTTGACTTTTTTATCAAAGTTTGACTTTGACCAAATGACTATTTTGCCCTTTGACTATAGTTAATGGGAAAATCCAAACTTTTGTTGGATAATTCCACTAACAAAATAGTGGGCTAGGTGTTGGCTTATAGTGGAGACATTAAACTCACTAAGATAGTGGATTATAGGTGTTGGGTTTATGGATTTGTTGCATGGCTTTCTTCTATAAATTGGGCTTTTCAATTTAGTTGAAAGAGTTTTTGACAATTTGCCAATTTTTGTTTTTCAAAATTGGGTTGAAAAACAAACCCAAACCCTACCTCATTTTCCATCTCTTTTCTCTCTCTTGGTTTTCTTCATCCACCGGGTCCCACAACCCGATTCTGAGTCTAGAGGATAGTAGGTCAACTCTAGTAGTGGTTCAGAAGTGTTCGGGTTGAGATTCGACGAGGAAAGGCATTGTTCGGGAGCTACAAAAGTTGTATCTCATCCTTTTTTAATTACTGTTTTTCCTTCAATTGCATGCATAATTTCCTTTTAATTAAAAGCAATTAGAGTATAACTAGATCTTAATTCCGCTGCGTATGTCTCAAGTTCCATCAGTCCCTATACGTGAAAGGCATTCAAGAAGAGGAATCTACAAAACGGGAGGAGCCTTGTAAAAGATCTATTTTCTACTTTAATTTAAATCGAAATCAAAGCAAAAGCGATCTCTTCCGCTGCACGATTCAATCCCTTCAATTGATATCAATGCCTTAAAAAGTTTGTCCTCGGCCGAGAGAGTCTTCAGCATATTGGTCACAATCATCAAAGACCTAAACCGGAGGTGCTTGAGGTGTAGTAGAAGGAGTTGATTTATTGATGGTCCGATTCAAGCTTTCCTTTTAGGCCGTTGCTTTGTTTTGTTTTTAATTCACATAAAACAGTATGGTGGGAAGTTTTTTGTACATGTGATGTATGGATGATTTTCAAAATAGTTATTTACCAATATTGCCACTTAGATTTACAACTTTTTACTTTGATTTGATCAATATAAGGGCCCAATGTTTTGGATACTTATTCTGTAAATCAAATTTGTAAGTCTGGGTTGTTCGTGACGAAGTGTTTGCTGTGAAAAAAGGCCATAAATAGAGGTGGAAAATGAAATTTGAAGTGTAGACTTGAAGGGTTTCTGTCTAGGAAGTTATCGTTCGTCATCCTTTCATTAAAGCTTTTGACTGTCGTCCTCATTGTTTGTATGTCATGGAAAGGTGAAAAACGCTCAGTGCCATCCCAAGCATTGGGCTATGCTTCGATAAGAAGAGATCAGTGCCACGACGCTCCAAGGTTTGGAGGCACGCACACACATGGAAACTGCCATTCATGGGAAGTTATTTTTTAAAAATTAATGTAATTTTTTTTATTAAATTA
The DNA here is from genome assembly GCF_027475165.1 of Benincasa hispida. Lineage (NCBI taxonomy): Eukaryota > Viridiplantae > Streptophyta > Magnoliopsida > Cucurbitales > Cucurbitaceae > Benincasa > Benincasa hispida. The sequence goes on along the minus strand of NC_143485.1, from coordinate 4,965,178 downwards.
ATATAATATTGATTATATTAATTTAATTTCATTAGGGTGCCAATATTTGATCTGCTATTGCTATAATATGTTTTAATTTGTATGAGATGTATGTTTAATTATATTAATTATATGTTACATAAAGTATGTCATATAGTTTAAAATCCCACCACAAGTTAAGCATAATCATGCATCATGTTTAAATATAAATGCTATATTTAAAGTTCAGAGTTAATTTATAAAGTATGTACTTACATGATTTTACTATATAGTTTGCATGTTTATAATAAAAGAGTTAGATTATATTTTCTAATGTATGATTAAAAGCATGCTTATAATATAGTTTTCATTAATATAATATAAGGGTTATATTAGGAATGTTAATGAAACTAATATGCATGGAATATGATATTTAGTTAATAATAATATCATAAAATGCATATAATAAGTTTTAATTCATTAATATAGATATAAATATTGTATTTTATGTTTAATGAATGTAAATTTAGGATAAAATTGCATGCTAGCTTAATTAGATTAGGATAAGGTTGATTAATTTATTTTTAAAAAGTTTTAATTTTTTTTTAATTAACCTTTACTTTTATTTATAATGAGATTAAATTTAAAATACATATTTCATTTTGTTTTAATAGAATTAAATGAGAAAATAAAATATTAATAATAAAATATTTCTATAAAGGAACCCTGTCTAGGAAGGTTTTGTATATGATATGTCATTTTCTCTTATGATGTTCATACCGCGAGAATCATACTTAGCCTTGTGGCACCCTGTGTTTCCTTCCTTCGGGAGGTGTTTGCATGAGTCAATATCAAGGTGAATGGAGAAAGTATTTATAGTAAGTGGGAGAAGAACATGTGTCAACATATCATACAGTCTCCTTCATTAGTGGACAACGTGAGACTTCATGTTTGGTCTCGTGTCACCCTGGACACGTCCTCCCTTTGGAATGTTATTGCATGGAGTCAATATCAGTATAAACTCTAAAAATGGATAAGGTCACTGTACTTTTTGTACCATTATTGTCCTTCCCTTTGACAAGCTTATTAGAGTAGAACTGTAGGATCTAAAACGAAGGTTCACACTTACAAGAAATCATTAAGCAAGTTAATAGTTTTTTGACCAAATAAATGGTAACTAATTGTTATAGGAATAAAAATTATTCTGGTGCAATGATTTGTTGAGAATGTTTCAATCTAGTAAAAAAATAACTGGTCACCCTCTGATGGCGCTTGTTCTAAATTACTGGAGTATCATAACAATAAAAATTTTAAATTAATATAAATGAGATTATATTAAATCTATAGGATTATTCTTTTTAATTTCCATGCTACTGTTGAATAGACAATTGATTGCATATTGTTAAATAATATATTTTATATATTTCAAAGTTATGTCTATTTCACTCACAGTTTTAAATTTTGATTGTCGATTTAAGTCAAATAAATAGATAAAAATGCTACTTGGAAAAATATCATTGATACTAATTGGTAGTATAATTTTAAATTTGTCTTTGAATTGAAAAATGTTCTCAAAATACTATTGTCAATTCATTAATTGTGCATTAATTATGAGATTAATGAATAATAATTGAAGAAATAGCTCACATTTATCATCTAATTGACATATTATATATCTAGATTAGAAGATAAAGAACATGACAACGAAATATAGTATGCTGGACTCTATGGAAGCTAAATGATTTCAAAAGTTAAGTATTATGTTAGTCCAAAAAAAATTGAAGGAATTGAATTCCTCGCAGAAGTGCGTGAATGCACGTGCCATTGACAGTCAATTTTGAAAAACTCAAAACACAAATAAAATACATAACATATGGGATAAAAATTTATTATAAAGCATGCTTTTAAGGAGAGGAAGAGGAAAAGATGTGAAGAATTTACCCTTGAAGACTCTTCTTCTTGTAATTTCTCTATTACCGTCAATCTCTCAAACAATCACGAGCACACGAACTGTAAGATCCTCCCTCGAACCTAAACAAACACGAACAAGATCGAGGAACATGGCACCACCAACTGGTTGCCTTACTATTCTCTGGAATAAAAACCAAGGAAGTGTGGACTCCTTGTTTTGGTAAGGGAAGAGGGTTTTTTATGAGAGGATTTATTCATAGAGAACTTTCTTGTAGAGTAAGTTTCTTGGTTATCCAATCTCATTGACAACTAGAGATGTTCAATTTCCCCACGAGAACGAGACGGGGATTCCTCGATTAGGCGGGGAATGAGAGAGGGAGTGAAGAAAAAATCCCCGTGAGCTAAACGGGGACGGGGATGAGAATGCATTCTCTATCCCCGCCCCCACCCCGTTCCCCATCCCCGCCCCGATTAGCTTCTACATATTTATTTAGTATAGTTATCCAATGTTATGTTATTATTATTATTATTATTATATAAATATTACATTTAAATTTCAAATGTGATTATTTATTGGAAAAGATAATGAATATGTTTAAATTGAATATTTAAATTTAGATTATATATGTGAATAATTTGATTTATATTTATTTCTTTCTACTAAAAAAAGTAATTAGGTTTTTTAGGCCAAATTTGAGTAATTTATCTTTAAATTCAAATTGTCATGTAAAACTAACCATAATAGACGATTTGGTGATAAAGTTAACTATTTAATTAAAATTTGCTCACATTAGTAATTAGCTTTTTTAGGCCAAAATTTGAGTAATTTATCTTTAAATTGAAATTGTCATGTAAAACTAATCATAATAAATGATTTAGTGATAAAGTTAACAATTTAATTAAAATTTTCTCACATTAATAATTTGAATTAATTGGCTTTTTACAAAAAAAAAAAAAAAAAAAAAAAGGTAACGGAAAAAAATTCCCCGTGTGCTGATCCCGCAAATTCCCTTGAAGAATTCCCATCCCGATCCCCATGGGGAATTTCACGGGCATGGGGAATAAAATGGGGAGCGGAGATGGGGATGAGGAATGACATCTTTGCTCCCATCCCGCTCCGTGGACATCTCTATTGACAACCTTTCTGAACTTTTTTTTAACGAGAGGATAAGTAGGGGGTAGGGAAGGGGGAGTTATAACTCCCTCCACTACAACATAAAATAACACCCTTGAAAATTATTTTGATTTTATATTAATTTAAATTATATATTAAAACCAAATTAACATATAATCAAATTAATAAAATTAATTAATTAACAATTAAATATCACATATTTAATATCCTTTGAATAATATCCAAAACTCACCCTTTCATATAACTTATAGTTTTAATATAAATCTCATTCATATTGATTTTAACCTATAGTTTTACATGAATCTCATTCACATAAATAATATTTGAATCTTATTCAAATATTTATCTCTCTCATATTATTAAGTACAATTTTGAATCTCATTCAAAATTAAGTTTATATTATGATGTATCGATATAAATTATATTAATTGTATCTTATACAATTAATTTTCTGTTTTAATTTGAACCATTCAAATTAATCCAAAACTAATTAGTTCTTATTTTTACCCTTAGTGAGCTAGTAAGAGAACCTTATGAACCTATTTATTAGAAGTTCCAATGATGCGAGATTAATTAGTTAAACTCTTTAATTAAATGAATCAACATTTATTAACTGCATGTAACTCCACTAAAGACCCATAGTTGCACTCTTCGCATTGTAGATGTATTTCTGCATCCATGGATATAACTAATCAACAATATGTTGGCCCTTCACGAACCACCCATAACTACATCTGGGTCAAATTATCGTTCTATCCCTGTAGTTACATTTAATTCCTTAAGTACCACCGATCCTCTAATGAACAATAATTTATAGTCCAACTATAAACTAATCATCTTGGGCCAGTGAGAGGATGAGGCCTCAATGTTCAAGAACTGAAATCAGCTATTAAGGGACCAATTCATCTACTTACCCTAAAGAGGGGAAGGAGTGAAATCCATCTTGTGTAGCTGTGTTCTCAACTCTTTACTCGGACAAGTCCTCAAAATGGTAGGCTTATTGAGTCGGTCAATCTGGTCACTCTCTCATATAGTGTAGGAAATTGAATTCGATAGGAGCGTGTGATCGTATTCTTTGATTTTTTTGAAAAAAATAAAAATAAAAAATCTTGAAGAAGGTTAAGCAGTATACCTTTGTCAATCCAAAATTGTAGAAAAATTTCTTCCTCGAACTAGTAGTCTTCTTCTTGTCATCTTCCATTTCCACGAGATATTCCTTGTTATGGCTCTGACAAGGATTCGGCTTGTGGGAATCACTTTTGAAATATGAGAGGGAATAAAGAGGAAGAATTTTTAGAGAACTGTTATTTAAAAACTGGGAGAATTTTATTGGGGGAGAATTCTCTATAAAATGACTATAGAGAGTAGAGAGTGTGGAAGTCGTACTATGAGGGCTCCTTAGGACCCTAATTATATATCTCAATAGCTCCCAATCCTATTAGGAGAATTCTTCTACAGATATTTTAAATTAAATATTCAATAGTATCTAAAAATATATCTTCCCATCTAATATCTCATATTAAAAGGGTTTAAAATATTTAAATTGAAGGGGCCGAATCCTGTAGCGGAAGCGTTTTGTTAGAATGCCTTGCATCCCACAATCCGACTTTTACATAAACATGATAATTGAATTAAAACAAAGTATAAACATGTAAATTAGCATACTTTAGGGAAAATATTAGAACGATTCTTACCTTCGTAGATTCCTAAGTACCACGAATAATCCTCTCCTAGTTCTAACGAATGAATCTCCAATGATCTTGATCACGAACAATTTCTTGAACAATCTCGAATACTACTACGAGAGTAACCTCGTTATTCTCTGGGATTCGAATAGAGAGATAGATAATATCCAACTATTGGGAAGGGGAGAGGAGAAAAGGGTTTTGGAGAATAAAGAGGATTTTCTTTATGACTTAGGAAAACAATCCTACACAATAACACTATGGTATTGTGTATTGTGTTATGTATATTTCCAAAGGGCCATAGCGAAGTCTTTATATAGAGAAAGGGTAAACCCTTTTCCTAATATTTTTCTTTTCTATAATTAATTAAATAACACTTATTTAGTTAATTAGTCTATTTAATTAATTAGCATAATTAAATAACACTTATTCAATTTTAATTTGCATAATAATTAAATAACTATTTATACATTAAATCTACTTTAATGTATATATTTAATTATCATAAACATTGTATGTATATGTGCAAAACCTCTCTATAAATTAATTCTTTTTTAATCTAATTCACTTGAATTAATTAATTTGAATCTTATTCAAATATTACTTTCCAATTTAATTATAGATCATATCTATAATTAATTATATATTAATCACATTAATATATGATTTCCTCAAATTAATTACAATTCAAATTATCCCTCTTAAGTATCCTCTAGTGAGCTAACGAGGGGACCTGATGGACCCGTAGATCAAAAGCTCCAACGATATGAGATTAATTAACTAAACTCATTAACCAAATTAATCAATATTCATTAACTGTGGGTACACTCCACTAAAAACCCACAACTACACTATTCTCACTACAGATATATTTCTATGTCCACGGATATAGACCAATACTAGCAAGTTAGTCCTTCACGAGTGTTTGTAACTCCCATTGGGTCAAATTATCATTTTACCCTTGAGTTACCTTTGTTTCCTTAAGGACCAGTGTTTCTGTAATGAACAACTTGTTTATGATCTAACCAATAAACAGAAACCCCTCTGAGGTCAACCAGAGGATATGACCCTTTGTATAAGTCCCAGAGACACCACTTAAGGGAACACTCATCTACTTGCTTTTAAGATAGGAATGAGTGAATTCCCTCTTGTATTATTATGTTTCTAGCTCCCTATTCGGTCTTGTCCCCAAAATGGTAGGCATATTGGGTCGGCGAACTGCCACCCTCACCCATGCAAATCAAAAGACAATCCCTCATGAACAGGAGTTCATAATATACTTAGGATTAAGACTAAGTTACTTAGGTCATCCTATTGAAATAGAAACTTGACTAGTCAACGGTGTTACATTTAGTGGTTACTATTTTGCGGTCCAGTCTTATGCAAACTCATTGCATAAGATACCCTCACTCACGTGTCACCTACACGAATGCGTTAGATCATTAAGTTTGTGTTAAATACAAAGTAGGGCGTATCCATTGAGGATAAGGTACCCAACCTTATCCCTATACTATAGACCCTTTAGGTTGTATCTTGAACATTGATTCCTGTATATCTCCACATACAGTTCAAGACTCATAAGATAACATTGGATGTTAGTTTATTGGATTTAGGGTTATTAAGACAAAATAGACAACAATACATACAAGAACATTTATTTCTTTGACGTCTATAACTCTTTATTGATAACGGTCAATTAATAATATTTACTATCTATGAGTTTTAGGGCATAAAACCTAACATAAATCATATTTAATATTTATCTTCTACTGATTCTCTTTGATTTGAATCTCATTCAAATTAATCAATTAATTATTTGAATCATATTCAAATAAATTAATTCTCCCATTATATTATTTATTTTGAATCTTATTTAAATTAAATAATTTATTTATTCATATAGATCTCATCCAAATAAATAATTAATTATTTAAATCATATCAAAATAAATTAATTCTCCATATTATAAAGTTATAACTTGAATCTCATTCAAACAAACTTTATAATAAATCATGTAATTAATTGTATCTAATACAATTATTATTTTTCCTCATAACTGTGAACATTTTAAATTTTCTTTCAACATATTTGATCTTTGTTGGTGCATGGTGAGCTAGCAAGGGATCTTATGGACTAGGTTATAAGCTCCAACGATCCAAAATTAGTTAATTAAAACTCTTTCATTAAAGTAACTTTCATTTTTAACTACAGGGCAAACAACTATAGATCCTAGTTGAACAGTTATGCATTGTAGGATAAGTTATGTCCATGGATATAATTAATATAAGCAAGTCAATCCTTCACGAGTTGTTCATAATTACAGTTGTGCCAAATCTCTGTTTTACCCCTGTAATTACCTATTTTCCTTAAGTACCATTGATTCCTATAATGAACAATTTGTTTATGGTCAAACCATAAACTAAGTCCCTATCGAGCCAGCGAGAGGGTAAAATCTCTTATTCAAGACAAAAAATCAGCACTTAAGGGAACTACATGTCTACCTATCCTATGTAGGGAGGAGTGAATTCCATCTTGTGAAGTTATGCTCCTAGCTCCCTATTTAGCCACTCTCATCCATAGAATTGACCTCACAGACTAAAGTTCATAAATCACTCAGGATTAATATCGAGTTGCAGATGATCATCCTATGAAATATTAATCTAATCAATTAACGGATTTAAAAATGAGATTAAATATATCACAATCTAGTCTTATACAAACTCTTTGTATAGAATACCCCCAATCAGATGTCTCCACATGAACGATCTAGATCAAGCCATTTGTAACTATTACAATGTGGGCTGTATCCATAGTGTCATCAGGATAAGACACCCAACCTTATTCATATACTATAGACTTTTAGGTTATTTCTTGAACATAACCCACTCGTATGTCAACTGCATACATGTTTAAGACTTCATGCAATAACCTTGGATTTTTTCGATTAATGGAATTTAATATTACATAATTAATAATTAAATTAATCAACTAATAAACTACAAGACTTTAGGGCATAAAACTCAACATACAGATCAAATGATTGTTCTCATAGATAGGAGTTCACAACTCACTCAGATTAAGGTCAAGTCACCTATGGTCATTCTATTGAAATGTTAACCTCTTTAAGTAATGACGTTATAAAGAGAGACTAATCATTTTGCAGGCCGATCTTATACAAACTCTTTATATAGGATACTCCCACTCACATGTCTCCACTTGAACGATTGGGATCAAATAGTTTGTAACGCTTTACAACTATTGTAACAATTATAAAGTGGGTTGTATCCATAGTGTCACCAAGATAATGTATTTGATCTTATCCATATACTACAGACCATTTAGCTTATTACTTAAACATGATCCAGTAATATGTCAACCACATACATATTTAAGTTACATAAAATAACCTTGGATCTTAGTTTATTGGATTAACGTAATGCAAACTAAATGTCAAATAAAATAACTTCTTATTTCATTAAATAAATAATTTGTGTACAAAAATTTCCAAATTATGAAATCCACAAGATTTAAGACATCAACCCAAACAATCTTCCACTTGTCCTAAAGCTAGTGAGGTGTACAATACAAAGTATATAACAAGTAAGATACACAATACAATAAACTATGGCATACACTATACACAATGACATCTGCCACTTACCCTAGACAAGATGCTACATGTCCCGTAGACCTAAACTCTCCAAATGACCCTAAAAAACTTTAACTTTGAGAGCCTTTGTAAATGGATAAGCAAAATTGTGCTTTGAAGCGATTTCGTGACAATCACGCCTTCTCGATGCACAATCTCTCATATAAGATGATATTTGTGGTCTATGTGTTTTCCTCTCTTGTGGCTCCTGGGTTCCCTAGAATTTGCGACAGTACCACTATTATCACAATAAAGGGTGATGGACTTTGACATGTTAGTAACAACTTCCAGGTCTGTCAAAAGCTTCCTGAGCCAAACAACTTCCTTAATAGCTTCATAAGTAGCTACATACTTCGCCTCTATGCTAGATCAGCTATGTAGCCCTACTTTGTGCTATGCCAGACTATAGCCCCTCTGTTAAGAGTGATCACTGATCCTAATGTGGATTTCCTAGAATCCCTATCAGTCTAAAAATTAAAGTTAGTATATCTTGTAAGGATCAAATCCTTAGCCCCATACACAATCATATAGTCCTTTATTCTTCGAAGATACTTAAGAATGGTCTTAACTGCAGTCTAGTGATCAAATCATGGATTGGACTGAGATCTACTAACAATTCCTACCGCATAGCAAATATCAGGCCTTGTACACAACATGGCATACATAAGGCTACTCAAAGCCAATGCATAGGGAATTCGTCTCATTTCCTCAACCTCTTGAGGAGTCTTAGGACACTGATCCTTAAACAATACAATTTTAGGCCTGAAAGGTAATAAACCCTCTTAGAATTGTGCATCGAATATCTGACAAGCATCTTGTTAATATACGATGCTTGAGATAAGGCTGATGTTTTGTTCTTATGATCCCTAATGATCTGGGTCCCTAAAATAAACCGTGCCTCACTCAAAGTTTTCATTTGGAATTGGACGACTAGCCATTTCTTTACATCTGTCAGTAGACCTACATCTTTCTCAATAATTAGGATACCATTTACATACAACACTAAGAAAACTATTGAACTTGTTGATTATTTTCTTGTAGACACAAGGTTCATCAACATTATGGTCAAAGCCATAAGACTTGATCGCAGTATCAAATCTTATATTCCAAGATCAAGATGCTTGTTTCAATCCATAAATGAACCGATTAAGCTTGCAAACTATTTACTCTTGATATTGTTTAATGAATCCCTTTGATTGCTGCATGTAAATGGTCTCTTTAAGATTACCTTTCCTAAAATAGTCTTGACATCCATTTTTCATATCTCATAGTCATAATATATTGTAATGGAAAAGAGAATCTAGATAAACTTAAGCATGGTAACAGTGAGAAAGTTTCTTCATAGTCCACTCCCTCAACCTGGGTCTAACCCTTTGCCACTAGTCTAGCCTTAAAGGTTTGCATGTTATCATCTACACCCATTTTTCTCTTGTAGTTCGATTTGCAACTATATATTTTACCCCATCAGGGTGATATACAAGATCCGAAACATAATTGAAGTACATAAACTCCATTTCTAGATCCATAAACTCCATTTCTAGATCCATAGCTTTAACTCATTCATCTTTGTCCACATCATTCACTGTTTGGTTATAGGTCAATGGATCCTTAACATCATCATTTGATATGATGGCTAGGGTTTCTGTTAAACCCATATGATGAGTAGGTTAGTTCATAACCCTCCCACTACGTCGAGGCATCCTCAATCCTTGAGGTGGATGTGCTTGACTAGATGAAACAACATCAACAACCTTGTTGATGTACTAGCCTCTTCAACAACTCTTGTTAAAGTTTCAGTAGTTTCATTGGAAAGCTCATTTAATATGACTTTACTACTTGGCTTATGCTCCCTGATGTGACTTTCTTCCAAAAATATAGCATTTTTCGATACAAATACTTTATTTTCTTTAGGATCAAAGAAGCAACCACCTCTCACTTCCTTGAGATATCCTACAAATAGGCATAATTTTGAACGTGGTTCCAATTTCTTTGGATTTGCCTTAAGCACATGTATTGGACAACCCACTTCTTATAATGTCGTAAACTACCTTTATGACCTTTCCATAGTTTTAAAGGAGTTTCAAAAATACTTTTGGATGGAACATTGTGCAAAATATAAACTGCAGTTATTACTGCATAACCCCAAAATGGGTTAGGTAACTAAGCATAACTCATCATAGACCGAACTATATCTAACAAGGTTCTATTTCTTCTTTTTAATACGTTTTGCTGAGGTTTATCAGGTGCTGAAAGTTGGGATGTGATTCCATGTTCTATCATATAGTTTTTGAATCTTAAATCCATATACTCTCTACCTCATCTCATCGAAGTGTTTTAATGGTTTTACCTAATGAATTCTCAACCTCAGCTTTATACTCTTTGAACTTTTCACGAGCTTCAAACTTGTGTTGCATTAGGTAAAGATACCATATCTTGAACAATCATCTATGAAAGAGATGATGTACTCATACCATCCTCTTGCCTTTGAAGGAACTCTTATACAAGATTACCTATTAGCGGAAGCGAATCTTTCCAAATCATTGTTATAGAATTTCCACACATATATTCTAACATACAAATATGTATTGAAAACACTATTTACTGGCATGCTTTCAAAGATAAAAACAACGGACTGAGAGAATGTACCAGTTGAAGACTTTCTTCACAAGAACTCGGTCTCATCGTGAATGAACTCCTCACGCTCTTTCTCGTCCAACAAGCAATCTCCTAGTAAAACCATGGTCGTCTACACGAACAGCAGCGCACGAACATAAGGCAACGGGGACGACACCACCACTCGAAGCCCTCAGTATTCGGAGTGAGAATCCAAAGGGTGGACTTTGATGGAATTGGTAGAAGGGAGGAGGAAAGGTGATCGTGTACTATGAACAAGCAAGTGGGAGAAAGGGAAGACTATCTTAGAGTCGGGTGCTTGGTCGTTTAGGTCGGGGTACATGATCGTGTAGTAATTGCTAAGCGATCGTCTATCAAAAGGTAAGCGATCGTTTAGATACGCTTAGGCGCTAAGTGATCGTCTAGTCAAGGTAAGCGATCGTTTAAGAAATCGCGGGCGATCGTTTAGGAAATGAGGGTGTGCGATTGTTTAATAGGCGGGCGCTATCGTATAGGCTCTCAACACTAAGCGATACAAGACTTTCACACCGTGAGCGATTTAGCATGTCTTCTGCAAAATGAAATTAATTTTCATTTTATTCTTTAGTTACTAGAACTGAATTCAACTTCCCACTTTCGCACACATTCGGAGAAAACTTTGGCCAATTATCTCATAACTGCCCAATTAATAAAATAATGAATATAATCATATTATATTCTTAACCTATAGTTTGATATCGTATATCAACTATAGTGTTTTTTTTCTCTACTATATAAATCATATTTATATCTAATTTCCTCTAAAATAATGTATCTCATACATTTAGTCAATCATATCATATATAATTAACCAGTTCAATTATATCATATATAATCGAACTCCCTCTTGTTAATTTGAACATTTCAAACTTACCAAAAAATTGATTCTCAACTTGTATCCAAGCTACCAAGGGGACCTTATGGACCTATGGCTCGAAGCTCCAATGATACGTGAATAGTTGACTAAACTCATTAGCCATGAGATCCACCATCCATTAACTACCAAGCATTCCACTAAAGACGGATAACTGAACTCTTCTTACCACAGATATATTTCTATGTCCATCTGATATAAACAATCATGAGTACAATAACCCTTAATAGATGCTCGTAAGTACAACTGAGCCAATTTATCATTTTTCCCCTGTAGTTACATCTCACTCCTTAAGTACCAATGATCCCTCTAATGAACAATATAACATAGTCCTAACTATGTGTGAACACCTCTCGGGCCATGCTAAGATGTGTGGTACCACATCGTTCAAGCTCTGAAATCAGCCCTTAAGGGAGCTATCTATGTACTTGCCCCTACTTCGGGGAAGGAGTGAATTCCATCTTGTGTAGCTGAGCTCCCAGCTCCCAAATCAGACGAATCCTTAAAGTGGTAGGTTTGAGTAGGTGGCCTGGTCACTCACACTCATGCAAATCGAAGGACCGCCCTCAATGGCAGGAGTTCCCAACTCACTCAAGATTGAGGTCATGTTTCCTATGGTCATCCTAGTGAAGTGAAATCTCTGTCATGAATGGTGTTATATAATGAGACATTAACACTTCGTGGTCAGGTCTTATACAAACTCTTTGTATAGGACGCCCCCGCTCGCATGTCCCCTACACGAATGATCAAAATCAGACCATCTGTGACAAGTCACAACACTTGTAATTATTCCATAAAAAAGGTCGCATCCGTAGAATTACCAGGATAAGGTTTCCCTCCTATATCCATATACTACAGACCATTTTGGTTATCACTTAAGACATGATCCACTTGTATGTCACTACATACATGCTTAAGTTATATAAAGACAACCAGGGAGTTTAGTTTATTGGTTTGTGGTAAAGCAAATAAAACATTCAGATGAGCAAAACCAAGAAGTGAAGTAAATATCATATGTTATACATCACAAGCGTTCGTACAAACTGTTTATAAACTATAGGACACGAGACTTTAGGGTATCAATCCCAATAGCCTTAACATTCATCGGACCACAAAGTTCGGAATGTACAAGTTCTAAGGGCTTTTTTGCTCTATAATCTTTTCCAGTAAAAGGTCTTTCTATCATTTTGCCTTCAAGGCATGACTCACATACAGTTAAGGAGTTTTCATCTAATTCGCTTAGAAGTCCACTCTTAACCAACCTCTCAATCCTATTGAGACTTATGTGACCTAATCTTAAATGTCAAGATGGGCATTCTCTAGAAGAAATCTTTTGTCTTTTATTTTGAGTTATAATAGTTCTAAATGTTTCAGTATTTAGAAGCCTTTTAGATGCTAACTACCTTAACATATATAAATTATTCTCTAAATTTGTAGAATAGATATCAACATCATTTTTATAAATAAATACTTTATTTACATCGAAGTTGATAGAATAATTTTGTTCCAACAAACATTTAACAGAAATCAAGTTCCTCTTCAAACTAGGAACTACATATACATCTTTTAACAAAAGAAATGATTTCTGAAAGAGTAATTTGACGCCTTCTATTGTAGCTACTAAGACGACATTCTTAGTTCCAACATGCATGGTCATCTCGCTAATTGTCCCAACCTGTTGCTAGGAACTAATTCTCTGAAAAGAAGAATAAACGTGATTAATGACCTCTAAATCAACTATCCAAGCCAAATCATCATTCTCCACTAAATAAATTTCTGAAACCAGTAAATCATTTTTACCTTGCTTGGCCTTCCTTTTCTTCGCCAAATACTTGGAGAAATTCCATTTCCAGTGCCCCTCCTGGTTGAAATGGAAACAAATTCCTTTTGCGACCTTGACTTTCTTGCCAAATTGTAATAGGGTTAGCTTTATTTCCCTTACCTCCCTTCTTCTTCTTCCACTTCTTGATGAAAGAGGAAGAAGGAATAAACTTTATCCTAGAGGACAAACTTCTGTGGAAACTTTTATAAGAAGTGGCAACATTATCCTCTCCCTTCTGTCCCTTGACTTTCATCAGCGACTTGTAAGTTTATAATTCGTTAAGAAGAGTGGTAAGGTTGTAGTTCATTTGTTCACTAGGAAATTATTTGTAAAAGATTCCAGAATAAAGCTAACTTGACTGACCTCATCAATATTGGCCCTGTTCATCTCCATGATGTTGAAGTGAACCATCATATTGAGAACATGTTTTTGAACCGAAGTCCCCTCGTTTATACGAGTATTAAAAATGAACTTTAGAGCATCGTGTTTGATCTGTGTGGATGGCTATCCAAACATCTCTCACAACGAGTCTATAATCTCGCGTGCGATGACCATGTTCTCATGTTTCTTTGCCAAGACTTCAGTTAAGTAGGCAAGAATGTATGCATTGATCTTATCGTTTTCCTTCTTTCACCTCTCATATGCATCCCAAACATTTCGAGCTACAACAGGAGCGGGGACTTAGGGACATTCCTCCATTAAGAAAAATATAAGGTCGTCAATGATAAGTACAAAGTTTATCATGTTTTTCCATGTTGTATTGTTATCAGTAGTTAGCTTGTAACACTAGTCGTATTGAAGCTTAAAGAAACAAAACAAATTATTTATATTAGATACATGTATAACCTTTTAAAACCAATAAAATTTAGCAAAATTTTAATGTATCTTATGTAACATCTAATTTTGCAATGATGCTTCAGTGATTTAGGATAAAAGCCATCGAAGAGTGGTCAGTCACACCATTGAATTGAGACACTCAACTAATTATTACACCAAAATAACTCTTATTCTATAATAATTAGTCACCATTGATTCAGTCAAGAAATTTTTTAACTTGCTTAACAATTTCTTGTAAGTGTGACCCTTTATTTTAGACCCTAAAGTTCTGTCCCAATAAGCCAACTGAAGAAAAAAACCAATTGGGGCAAAAACTAAAGTGATCCTATCCATTATTGGAGTTTGAAATCAATTCTACACAAACACCTTCCGAAGGAGGACAAAAGCAAATGGTGCCACGAGGGCGTTCATGAAATCTCACTACAAACCAATGAAGGAGAACGTGGGATGTGTTGACACACATCCCTCTCCCACTTACTATATACACTTTCTCCATTCACCTTGATCTTGACCTATGCAAACACCTTCCAAAGGGGGACACAAGCAAAACAGTGCCATGAGGCCGAGCATAGATCTCACGATGTGAACTTTTAGGGAGAACGTGAAAGAAAAATAACATATCATATATATCTTTTCTTCCCACTAAGTGTTTTAAACCTAGGGTTTATTACTTAGGTAAATCTGGCTAATAATTTATCTAAATCTATTGTTAAATTTGTCCAATATAACTTTTATATTGGATAGTTGAATAATATAGGATTACTAAATACTTTAATAAATTTAATCATGTACTGCATGCTTATAAAATATTTGACTAATTCACCTTCCAGGTCAGTTCTTAGGTACGGATGTTTCGTTTCCGTCAGCTTATATACCTCATTCCTTAGACAAATGTCCCTTATAAGCAAATATTTTATAAATTTAATCTTTTATTGCATTCTTTTTAATCCTATTAAAACAAATATAAAAGATTAACCTATTTCTTATCATACTAGAAATATTTTAACATAAGTCTAGGTGAATTAATTTTAAACCATTTAAAACTAATTATGACCTTGTGTTTGCTTGCAACTCTTGATTATCGATTTTAATATATTTCATTAAATTTATAACTCTTATAAATTAATGAAATGTTAAAACTTATAACATGCATTCTAATGACATTAACCAAATATAACAATTATGTTTACTAAGTAATGTCATGCTCCATGCATCTCCATTTTCATCATATAATTATTGGGGATGATGTCCTAAACTCTCGTGTCCTGTAGTTTGTAAATACAGTTTTGAACAAATGTTTGTGATGTATAATATATATGATATTTTTTTCACTTATTGTCTATGAACATTGGATGTTTTATTTTCTTTACCACAAACCAATAAACTAAAATACTTGGTTGTCATTTTGTAACTTAAGCACGTATGTGGAGACATACAGGTAGATCATGTCTTAAGTGATAACCAAAATGGTCTGTAGTATATAGATATAGGAGGGAAACCTTATCCTGATAACGCTATGGATGCGGCCCGTTTTGTAGAATAGTTACAAGTGTTGTGACTTGTTACAGATGGTCTAATCCTGATCATTAATGTGGGGACATGCGAGCGAAGGCGTCCTATACAAAGATTTTGTATAAGACCGAACCACGAAGTGTTAACATCTCGTTATATAACACCATTCATGACAGAGACTTCACTTCACCAGGATGACCATAGGTAACTTGACCTCAATCCTGAGTGAGTTGGGAGCTCCTACCTTTGAGGGCGGTCATTTGATTTGTATGGGTGTGAGTGGCCAGATCGCCGACTCAAACCTACCACTTTGAGGATTCGTTTGATTTGGGAGCTGAGAACTTAGCTACCCAAGATGGAATTCACTCCTTCACGGAAGCAGGGGTAAGTAGATAGATTTCTCCCTTAAGGACTGATTCTGGGGCTTGAACGATGTGACGCCACATACCTTCTCATGGCCCGAGAGATATCCATACATAATAGGACTATATTGTATTGTTCATTAGAGAGATCCGTGGTACTTAAGGAGTTAGATGTAACTACAGGGGCAAAATGATAAATTGGGCCAACTGTACTTATAAGCATCTGTGAAGGGTTATCGTACTGTTGATTGGTTATATCTGATGGACACAGAAATATATCTGTGGTGAGATGAGTGCAACTGTTGGTCTTTAGTAGAATGCTTGGCAGTTAACAAATGGTGGATCTCGTGGTTAAAGAGTTTAGTCAGCTATTTACGTACCGTTGGAGCTTTGATCCATAAGTCCATAAGGTCCCCTTGGTAGCCCAATGGATTCAAGTTGAAATCAGTTTTTGGGTCTGTTTGAAGTGTTCAAATTGATAAGAGGGAGTTCGATTATACATGATATGATTGAATTGGTTAATTATATATGATATGATTGACATTATGTATGAGATACATTATTTGGAGGAAAATGATATAAATATGATTTATATCTAGTGGAGAGAAAAGAATATGGTTAATGTATCACATATGATGTGATATTAAACCATAGGTTAATGAATATAATATGATTATATTTATTATTTTGTAATTGGACAATTATAGGATAATTGTGCCGATTTTTCTCCATAACTGTGATAGTGGGAGGTTTCATTCAGTTTTTGTAACAGAAGAATAACATAAAAATCGTTTTCATTTTGCAAGAGATCGGTCATTCGCTCACGTATAGTGTATACAACCTATCACATAGCAAACCGAGTGACTACATGATAGCTCAACGTTTCTACACGATCGTATACATGCACACTTCTTTCTAAACGATCACATAGGATTTGCTAAACGATCGTCTAGCTTTTTCCTAAACGATCGCGCGTCCAAGTGTTTACTAAACGATTATCTATATGATCGCAGCTTATTTACTAAACGATCATGTACTTTCTTCTAAATGATCAAGCATCGTCTATACGATAGATATCAGCCTTCTCCCACTTGCTTGGTCATGGTATACGATCTTCTCCTCCTCATTCCCTCTACCAAATCTAATAGAGCCCACACCTCTTGGATTCTCACATCGAGAATATCGAGGGTTCTAAGTGGTAGTGTCCTCCCTGTTGCTGTGTTCGTGTGGTGTCCGTTCGTGGATAGACGACCGTGATTTGTGAACGAATGGAGTGGACTTTCCCAGCGAAAGCGAGAGGAGCATTCCTTGGAGGAGAACAAGTTTGTTGGTGAAGAAGAGTTCTATAACTGGTACGTATTTCATTCTCTTGTTATTTAGTTCTCAAAGCATGCCAGTGATTTGTTGTATATTGCATATCTTGTCTGTTAGATTGTGAATGCGTTAATTCTATCACAATGAGTTTGGAACGATCTCGCTTCCGCTCAGAGGCACTCTTTGATAAGAGTTCCTTCAGTAATATGACAATTATATTAATCACTAATGAAAAACATACAAATCCATCATATAATATAACATTTATATTAAAACATGATGCATGAATATGCTTTAAGAAACATGCAACCATATAATAACATTTATATTAAATATGATGTATGTGCATGCTTATAATATCATAAAATCATATAATATAACATTTATATTAAATATGATGCATAAATATGTTTATCCTAAGATGGGATTTTGAAACTATATGGCATATATTATGCATCATATATTATTTAACTATACATCACATGCATAAATTAAATAAACAACAAAATAGACTGAATTTTGGCACCCATAAGAAAAGTTAATCAAATTAATATAATCATAATCATATTAATTTAATCAATATAAAATATAATTACATAAAGGAAATAACTACAACAACTACCCACTAGTAGGCTCAAACCCACAAACTGGAACTAACCTTGTGCGCACGCCTTTGGTTCGGAGCGTAGCGATGCTCTAGAGAGCGTAGCTACAATAGCTTTTTGTTACTGTAGCATAATGTTGTGCCACCTCACAATGTTGTTATGCTAGGAATCAGTGTTGCTATGCAAGGAATCAGTGTTGCAATGCTGTCGCCTAGTGTTACAATGTTGAACCTTTTGTGCCGCAGTGTAAAAGCACAACGTAATTACGTTGTACTTTACGTTCAAGCACAGAATTCTTTTCTGTGCTTCGTTCTTTGTCCAATTTGCTTCGTCTTTTTATCCCCTTCCTTGGAAACTCTTGCCAAACACAAGGACATGGACTTACAGACTCGATAGCAGAAATAAAATGCCCAAAAATACCGGTTCTTAGATTTTGATATCATCATATAGTAAACTATGGTGCCAAATTTTGAAAACATCTATTTCGAAATCCCAACATTCATAATGTAGAAATTCACCCACTTTTTCTCTGATTTTCGTTTCAAAATTGAAAAAAAAAGCACAAGATAGCTCTGATACCAACTAAAGGAATTTGATTCATCACGAAAACAGTCAATTTTGAAAACTCAAAACATAGAGAAAATACAGAACATATAAGATAAATGCTTATTCCAAAACATGCTTTTAAGGAGAGGAAGAGGAAGAGATGTGAAGAATTTACCCTTGAAGATTCTTCTTCTCATAATTCCTCTCCTTGCGTCGAACTCTTAAACAATCACGAGCACACAAACTGTAAGATCCTCCCTCGAAACCAAACAAATACCAATAGGAGAAATAGGACATCGCCAATTGGTTACCTTGCTATTCTTTGAAATAAAACCAAGGAAGTGTGAACTCCTTTTTTTTTTGGTAAGGGAATAGGGTTTTTTATGAGAGGATTTCTTCAGAGAAAACTTTCTTGCAGAATAAATTTCTTGGTTATCCAATCTCATTAATAACCTCTTTGAACTTTTTTTTTTCAACGAGAGGATGAATGGAGGGGAGTTAACTCCTTCCACTACAACACAAGTAATCTAAGAGTTATTTTGATTTTATATTAATTTAAATTATATATTAAAACCAAATTAACATATAATCAAAATAATAAAATTATTTAATTAAAATTTAATGAATTAACAATTAAATATCACATAGTTAATATCCTTTGAATCATATTCAAATTTGATCCTTTCATATAACCTATAGTTTTAATATGAATATCATTCATATTAATTTGAACCTATAGTTTTACATGAATATCGTTCACATAAGTAATATTTGAATATTATTCAAATATTTATCTCTCTCATATTATAAAGTAAAATTTTCAATCTCATTCAAAATTAAGTTTATATTATAATGTATCAATATACATTATATTAATTGTATCTTATACAATTAATTTTTTTATTTAATTTGAACAATTCAAATTGATAAAAAAACTAATTAATTCTTATTTTTACCCTTAATGAACCAGTAAGGGGACCTTATGGACCTGTAGATTAGAAGCTTTAATGTTATGAGATTAATTAATTAAATTCTTTAATGAAATTAATCAACATTCATTAACTGTAGGTCACTCCACTAAAGACCCACGGTTTCACTCTTCGTACTGCAGATATATTTATGTGTCCATGGATATAATCATTCAATAACAAGTTGACCCTTCACGAATCGCCCATAACTATAGTTGGGTCAAATACCATTTTACCTCTGTAGTTACATCTAACTCCTTAAGTACCACTGATCCCTCTAATAAACAAACAACTTATAGTCCAACTATAAACTAATCTCTATCGAGTCAGTGAGGGGGTGAGGCCCCAATGTTCAAGACTTGAAATCAGCTACTAAAGGAACAATTCATGTACTTACCCTAAAGATGGGAAGGATTGTAATCCAGGTTGAGTTGTGTTCCCAGCTCCCTACTCGGAAAAATCCCCAAAATGGTAGGCTTATTGAGTCGATGAATCTGGCCACTCAGATCAAATGATTTCCCTCATAGATAAAAGTTCACAACTCCCTCAAAATTAAGGTCGAGTCATCTATTGTCATTCTATTGAAATGTTAATCTCTTCAAGTAACGACGTTATAAAGAAAGAGTTCATTTTGTGGTCTGGTCTTATACAAACTCTTTGTATAGGATACTCTCACTCACTTATTTCCACGTGAATGATTAGGATCAAATCGTTTGTAATACTTTACAACTATTGGTACAATTACAAAATGGGTCGTATCCGTAGTGTAACCAGAATAAGGTACTTAACTTTATCCATATACTACAAACCATTTAGGTTATTACTTAAACATGATCCACATGTATGTCAACCACATGCATGTCTAAGTTACATAAAATAACATTGAATCTTAGTTTATTAGGTTGAGTTAATGTAAACTAACTTCTTACTTTATTAAATAAATAATTTATGTACAACAAATTTACAAACTACGAAACTCACAAGATTTAAGACATCGACCTCAACAAATATAACTTCAGTGATTAGAGCCAATCAAGAAATTGTTTCCAAATTACTTCAGAAAGTCGTACTACGAGAAATTTTAGAAATACCTCAAAAAGGAAGAAAAATAAGAATAAAGGTAAATTTCATTCACTGGGTTCTTGGTGGAGAAAAAATATTCATGCCTATATATGTGGATATGGATTCACTATCAAAATTCTTCTTCAGTACAATTGAATTGTATTTCTTGGAGAATACTTAATTATGTAGAATAACTTCTATAAATTAGCACCAAGAAGCTCATCTCAGTTAAAATAGTGAGAGATATTAAGATGTCATCGTTTATTTTGTTGAAAATGGTGGTTTTACCACCATATAAAAAATTCAATTTCTCCAAACTTTATTACTACATAATTCATAGAGTATGAATGGTTTTAGTAATAAAGTATATTTTCAAAAGTTGTTTGAAAATAAGTTTAGTCTTAAGTACATACAATTTTTCATGTGTTGAAAGTTAACACATCTAATACTATATTGAGTAATTCAGGATTAAAGTATCCATAAAGAAAGATAAATTCTTTTCTCCTAAAAAGATATCTGTCTTTGGTAATTAAAGTTGATTATAATGAATTTTAATGATTGTTATAGGTAATTCTCTAAAGGTTAGAGTTAAATTATTTTATCTATCTAAAGATCTTTCCTTTCATGCAAGATAGTCATTAGACCTTATTAGATAAGGATACATGGCCAAAGAACACGTTAAACTTACACATTTTGATCCAAGTGGTCTTGTGATTGTAAGTGTAAGTCTAACATAATAAACATCATCAATAAGATTGATGAATATTTAGTGAACAAGTATCTTCATCTAATGCAATTTATGTCAACATTTTATTTGAATTGTTCAAAAGAAATTAGACTAAAATTTAAATCAATTGATTAGATCATAATGGTTGGTACACAAAATCTTTTGTATTTTGCCTAATTGATAGAGATGAGAATATATCCCGACTTTGAGCATTAGATACAATTTAGGTGAAAATTGTGTACAATAGGAGAAATTTGACCTCGTTAGACTTGGTTATATTAATGATGAGTACTTTGTTAGTCATAGTCACATCATCTAAAAGTTACATTCTGTTGTCAAGTTTTACTAAGGACATGCAATAGAGATTACATTTTGAACATTATTTCCTCCAAAATTGTTTGAGAAACAATTTTGGATTATGATAGTGTTGTAAAACTGGTTTACAATATTTCAGTATTTGGGTATGATAAGTTACTCGTGTCAAAAAAGCCCTTACAAATACTCGTATCGAAATAAATGTTCAAAGATACACCAAAATGTAGGTTTTCCTTGAGGAGTTATAAAATGGTCTTTTGTATAGTCCCAAATAAAATAATGTATTTGTATGACAAATACTTTTTTTTATTAGGAATGACAAAAAAAAAAAAAGGCTACAAACCTATAAAAATGTTAAATAATATTGATGAACGGATTCCAAGTAAAACCACTTAAATGTTAACAAATGTAATTAACCATTTAATTATAATTGAAAGTCAAATGAATTATAATTGTCAACTAGATAAATTTTCATCTAAGTGGGAGAGTTATGAGATGACTCAACTTTTACAAAGACTTACTTGAAGTCAACATTGTCATGTTAAATGACAAGATGAAGACTTATGAACCTCAAAAGTAGCGCGAGAATTATGAGATAACCCAACTCTTAAAATGACTTAATGGAAGTCAGAGTTATCATATTAAATGATAAGAATTGAAGGGTGTTGATAAGAAGGTAATATGTCAAAGTCATGAATCATGAGACAAAGTCTGTGTACTTCATCTCAATTTGAATTTGTGGATTTTCTTATTGGGGTATAACCCATCAAGTATAAAGTCTGTGAAAACCATCGCCGCAAATGGTGAGAGAAATTTTTCCACTTGTTATTATTTGAGAAATGACTTACACAATTAGGATCTTTGAATGTAAGGATTTGATATAGTATTATAACCCATGACTTTGAATAAATAATAATATTCTTGTATAAACAAGAAAATTAATGCTACATGGGTATATTATCTATTTTATATTGATCTCTTATTCCTCATTATGATTGAAGTAAAATTTCAGTATAAGAGTTTGATCATCTAACCAATTTCAAATGGTTGATTAGAAATGATTTTGTATATTAGATGTCTAAATAGAGTTTTTAGGAACATAACGTTAAACTTGTCTCAAGCATCATACATTTACAAAATTGTTGTCAAATGTTTGATGCAATAACTTCACTTAGAATAATAGTGTATCGTTCTAAAGTGAAGTTAATGAAGTCTAAGGAAAAGTCTCCTAAGACACCTCAAGTATTGAGGACATATGATTAATTATCTTCTTCAAGTACGAGACCATTAATACATGAGACTTAATTAACATTTAATGTAAAATTGCTTAGTTATATTGGTTAAATCAATGGCAAGACCATTAAGTATAAAAACTAAAATTTTCTCAATATATCTATGGATGATGAGCAATTAGCGTGTACGAAATTTAACAAGATACACTAAATCTTATAGAGATTTAAAGAAATCCATATTTATCTCGGTTGGTGTAACATGGATTACAAGGAAATTGTTTTGCTCCTGGAGCAATAATTTTGCGTAGCCATAATATATCCTTAAAATCTAAAATTTATTTTAGAGATGAATTAGTCCATCACACTTTATGAGATAATAGTGGTGTAAAGATTGAAATTGAGGATATTAGAAAATACCAAAAACCTAGGGTAAAGGAAAATTGAGAGAAACCATCATGGTACTAACGAAGATGGTCTTTTATGACATACATTTTTATGTATATAAAAATACTCTCTAAGCTAGAGTGTGTGGGGGTCACCTGAATGTGTAGGATTACGAGACATGTCTCTATTTTGCTAGGGAAAATGGGAGAATATATTGGGTGTAGAGTATGTCCTAGGATACATGTCTCATCCACTTTAGTGAAAATGAGAGATTGTTAGGATTTATGCCCTAAAGCCTTGTAGTTAATTAGTTATTTGACATAATAGTTGATTATTTAAATATGCAATAATGAATTATCCATTACAGTAAAACGTCCAAGGCTATTTAATGAAACTTGAACAGTATGTAGTTGAAATACATGTGGATAATGTTTAAGTAATAACTTAAAGGGTCTATAGTATACGGATAAGGTTGGGTGCCTTATCTAAACAACACTATGGATATGACCCATTTTGTAAGAGTTACAAATGATGTGATCCAAATCGATCGTGTGGAGACATATGAGTGGAGGTATCCTATACAATGAGTTTGTATAAGACCAGACTGAGAAATCATTAATCTCTCTTTGTAATGTCGTTGACTGAAGAGATTAATATTTCACAAATACATAATTCGATCTTAATCCTTAGTGAATTATGATTTTTGCCTCTGAGGACTTGTCCTCTGATTTGTATGGGTGAGCGTAGTCCGAGTCGCCGACTCAATAAGCCTACCATTTTGAGGATGAGACTAAGTGGGGAGTTGGGAATATAACTACACAAGATGAAATTCACGCATTCCCGCCTTTAAGGTAAGTAGATGAGTAGTTCTCTTAAGTGTTGATTTCGATCTTGAACGAAGGGTACCCACCCTCTCTTTGGCCTGAGAGGAACTTGGTTTATGGTAGGACCATAAACAAATTGTTCATTAAAAGAAATAATGGTATTTAAGGAGTAAGAAATAATTACAGGGGTAAATCGGTGTTTGATCCAACTATAATTACAAACAATCCGTGAATAATCGACTTGTAATGATTAAGTCCATGGATGCAACATGTTCTATAGTTCTAAGAGTGCAACTATGGGTCATTGGTAGAGTGATCCATAGTTAATGAATGATGGTTAATTTAATTAAAGAGTTTACTTAATTAATCTCAGATCATTGGAGCTTATAATCTGTAGATCCATTAGGTCCCCCTCCTAACTCACAATGGGTAAAACAAGGACCAAAAATTTTGAAAGAATTTGAATTGTTCTAATTGATTAAGGGAATATATGTTGTATATGATATAATTAATATAATGTATATGATACATTATAATATGAAGTAAATTTTGAATAAGATTCAAAATTAAACTACATAATATGAGAGATATATTTGAATAAAATTAAAACAATATGAATAAGATTCATTTAAAACTATTAGTTAAAATTAATGTGAATGAGATTAATATAAAAGCTATAAGTTAAAATTAACGTGAATGAGATTCATATTAAAATTATAGATTATGAGAGAAATATACATTTAAATATGATTCAAATGATTAATTAAATATAATATATTTAATTAATTAAATTAATTAATAACTCCCTGCATTGTAAGGAAGTGGGGGAGTGGAGAAGGAAGTTAGAACTTCCCTTCTCTCTCACTAAATGCGGAATGTCTGCATCATACAAATAGAAAAAAAATTGTAGATTTAACATGAAATATCTCACTCTCTTTCAAGTTCTCTCAATTTCTCAAATTTACAAATTTACAAAGAAAAAAAATTTGTCCTGAAAAACCAATTCCCTTACTCTTTCAAAAAGGTTCTCATGAACCCCTTCTTGCCAAAGAATAGTAGGGAAGATTTTTTGGATGCGTCCCCGTATGTGAAAGGCATTCAAGAAGAGGAATCTTGCAAAAGGGGAAAAGACTTGGAAAAGATTAAAGGAAATGTTCTTGAGATGTATTATTTCTTGTTCTCTAGAAAAATTCATGCTTAATCTATTGTTTTTCTGTATTTTAATTCAAATCAAAATCAAAACAAAAGCGGTCATTCGTTTACGTTGTGGGATTCAATCCCTTCACTTTTCTTGTGAGATAGAGAATCAGTGTTGGATATGTATCATATATTAATACTCCTAAGATACTTCCTAGATATGTATCTGATATGCATTTGGCATATCTGTTTTTTTTCTTTTTAAATATCGGATATCTGTGTCCCCTCTTCCAATATGTGAATGACAATGGGCTTCTATAAAAAAAATAAAAAATAAAAAAAATAAAAAACAAAATTTTAGAATTATCTAACCTTTATCTTCACACTTGAATCCTCACAAAGTTATGCAAAAAATAACCCACTTGAATATCCTAAACAATTCAACGAAGAAATTCTTCATTTATTTTCATACTTTTCCCACTAATCTTCTTCTTCTCTAGTTGATCTTACTCTGATGTGCCACCAGCTTTTTCTATTGTATTCTAATTTTTGTTAATCATAGTATTTCAATATCTTTGATGTTGCTTTTTGTATTATATTTCAGTATTTGTACTCTAATTTTCTCTATTGTAATTAATTTTACATTTTAAACTTTTTAGGGAATTACATTTAGAATCTTTATGTTAAATTTACATATATCCTATATTTTTTTCAAAAAAAAAAAAAAACATCCTTAACGTATATTCCTATCCAAGTTTTTTTTAGAAGTTGACGTATAACCATATCCTGTTGTATCCATATCCCATATCCATATTTGTGTATATGCTTCATAACCCATGCATCATCATATAGTTTAGACATTCAACAAAAACCAAGTGAATCTCTTCTTTCTTAGCCATTATCGACAATAAACTTAATTTAAACTAGATCAGTGTTGAGGATGATGCCCTAAACTCTCGTTGGATCCTGTAGTTTGTAAACACTGTATTGAACAAACTCTTGTGATGTAATAATATATGTTTTTTCTTCACTATTGTCTATGGAAAATTGGATGTTTTAATTACTTTACCACAAACCAATAACCTAAGATCCCTGGTTGTCATTGTAACTTAAGAATGTATGTGGAGACATACAAATAGATCATGCCTTAAGTAATAACCAAAATGTTCTGTAGTATATGGATATAGGAGGGAAACCTTATCTTGGTAACGCTACGGATGCGGCCTACTTTGTAGAATAGTTACAAGTGTTGTGTCTTGCTACAGATGGCCTGGTCCTGATCATTCATGTGGATGTTGGGATTGGTGTCCTAATTCTCCCGGAGTCTCGTTGTTTTGTAAAGATACACATTTTTTATGAATAAAATAAATGTTATTTAATTCTGGCATTTACTTATATCCAATAAACAAAGCTCCTTGGTTATCTTATGTGAACTTAAGTATGTATATGTGATATACAAGTGGATCATGCCTTAAGTGATAACCTAAATAGATCTGTAGTATAAGGATTAAGGTGGGATACCTGATCCTAGTGACACTAGGATACGACCAGCTTTGTAGAGGTTTGCAAGTGTTATAAACCACTACAGATGGTAGATCCTGACCATTCATGTGGAGATGTGCAAGCAGGGGTGTCGTATACAAAGAGTTTATATAAGACCCTGGACCACGAGATGACTAGACTCTGTATATAACGTCGTTGATATTAGAGACTTACATCTCACCTAAATGACCATATGTGTCACGACCTCAATCCTAAGTGTTTTGGGAACTCCTGCCTTTGAGGGCGATCCTTTGATTAGTATGGGTGAGAGTGGCCAGATTTCCAACTCAACATGCCTACCTTTTTAGGGACTTGTCTGATCTGAGAGCTGGGAACTCAATCTACAAGATGGAATTCACTCCTTTTCCGAAGTAGGGATAATTAGAGAGATTGCTTCCTTAAGGGCAAATTCTGGGGCTTGAACATAGTGGCCACAGCTTCTCTTTGGAAGAGAGGACTCAGTCATAGTAAGACTATGACTTATGTTCATTAGAGGGATCAATGGTACTTAAGAAGTTAGATGTAACTACGGGAGCATAACGGTTTTTGGCCCAGATGTACTTACGAGCGATCTATGAAAGGTTGTCGCATTGCTGATTGATTAAGATGGACACATAATATATCTGTTGTAAGGAGAGTTCAGCTGTCGGTCTTTAGTAGAGTGCCTGGCAGTTACGAATGGTGGATCCCGTGACTAAAGAGTTTAGTCAGTTATTCACGTACCGTTGGAGCTTCGAGCTACAGGTCCATAAGGTCCCCTTGGTAGCTCAATGGATTCAGTTGAGGATCAGTTCTTGGTGTTGATTTAAAAT
This sequence comes from Benincasa hispida, assembly GCF_027475165.1. Lineage (NCBI taxonomy): Eukaryota > Viridiplantae > Streptophyta > Magnoliopsida > Cucurbitales > Cucurbitaceae > Benincasa > Benincasa hispida. Next base: position 4,937,313 of record NC_143485.1, on the reverse strand, counting down.
GTTCAAATTGAGAAGAGGTATTTTGATTATATATGATATAATGGTTATGATGTATGAGATACATTTAGTGGAGGATTGATGTAAATGAGATGAATAAAAAAAGAACTATGGTTTATATGTATCATTAGATGAAATATTAAAACTATAGGTTATAAATATAGTATGATAAGTTGGTTATCATTTATATTTATAATAATATTAATTATTGGATAATTAAATATTTTTCTCTAATAACCAATTAAGTGGGAGGTTATTGGTGGTTCATGGTAACCGTGAGATAAAAGAAAAATTGTTTTCCTAATTTTAGTAAGTTTTTTTTTACTAAAATTTGAAAATTTGTTTTTTGAGTTTTTTTCTCTTGCAAAAAGAAACTCATGGGTGCTTGTCAAGTAAATACCGATTTACTAAGCGACAACGTGTTTTAGTAAATGATCGTGTAGTGTTTTGTAGGGGACAAACACTGAACTAAACGATCGCTTAGCTTTTGCTAGATGATCGCTTAGCTTTAGCTAAACGATTGGGCATCGACCTATGTGATAGATTTCTATCTTCTTCCACTTGCCCAATTGTGTACACAATTGTTCATTCCTTCTTCTTCTGCCTTAATCCAAGTCTAAACAAAGCCCACCCTCTGGATTCTCACACCAAGAATACCAAGGTAACCTTTTTGGTGGTGCCATACTCAACTCGACACTGTCGAGGTTCTATAGAGGCCGTTCGTGTTACTGAGGAGTTCGTGACCGAGGCGATCGCTAAGGACAAGTGCGAAGTGTTCGTGCAGTGTACTGGTAATGTTGTTCGAGTGTCCAAGGTTGCTGTGTTCGAGCGTTCGTGAGCAAGGAGCGTGGAGACGAGTCGACAAATGTTCATAGAGTTTTCTCCTTGTTCATTTGTAGTTGTTCATACTGTAATTTCTATATTGATTGTATAATCGCATGTTTCTGTACGACTGTAATTGGTAATGTTCATTCATGATTGTAATTTGGAATGATCTTATTTCCGTTGCTCATGGAAATCTAGAATTCGATTTCCTTCAATTGATATCAGAGCCAAATTATTCTGATATTCCAAATTACAACTCTGTTTTGAACTCATTTTATAGCCGCAATGGGTTTTTGCATTTGTGGTTAATCGTTTTCTGCATTTGTGGTTGAGTTGATCAATGTTTCAGGTTTAATTGCCTTTTGTTAAAGCTTTCTATCATTACGAAGTGTTAATTTGTAAGGGCCCCTGTATTTTTAGGCGTAATTAACTTTGCAATCAAGTCTATAATTCAAAGAGTTTGAGTTAGTCGAGTCGTTCATGATGAAGCTTCGAAGCATGGAGATGTAGTTCTCAACGAAGAAGAAGACCAAGCGTTGGTCGTATCGTGTAGCCTCAGGTAAACGAACGTTGGGATTTAACTAAGTGATCATTTAGATTTTTCTAGACGATCATGTAGTATTTTCTAAACGATCGTTTAGCTCATGCTAAGCGATGGGGTAAATCATTTACTCTATCGCGTAGAGTTGGTTACCCGATCGCGTAGGCTCTGGAGGTAGATGATCGTAGTGGGAGCATGTTATGCTCGTTTAGTAAAAGGCACGCACTAGACGATCGTACAATAAGCAAGCTTCATCACTTAGTTACTATCTTCACGATCGCGTGTATGCGATACAGAGGCGCTAGCTAAGTGATCGCTTAGGCGATGGTGCTTCGTAGCATCGTAATAATTTAGACGATCGCGGAAGGCGAGCGTTGTGTGGAGCGCACTAAGCGATCGTGTACCTCAGGCTTCATCGCTTTGTAAAATGTATGCAATCGTGTAGTAATAGCTAAACGATCATTTAACTCGGAGCGCTGGTAAGCGATAGAACGAAGCGTTTGTTTTATCGTGGAGACAATCACAAGGAGTTTAATACACGATGGTTAGAGACGCGATGCTTTGCCCGAGCGGTTCAAGTCTCGGTTCGCCTGTTTGAACCGGAGACTCCTTGTCTTTTTAATAGTTTGCTTTCCTTTTGTAATTTTAAGGAAATTTCACCCAGTTCATCAACATTGATTTAATTATACATGTGATGTATGGTTTTTATATGCCAAAGTGTTTGATATATAGTTCAAAACCCACTTTAGGTTGTGCATTTATTCATGCATTATGTATTATACATGTTATAATCAAGCATGAAGAAATTACTTGAAAGCACGCACATGCATCATGAAATATAAGAGTTATATTTTGCATGCAGTGAACATTATCATGCATCATCCTTTTATTATAAGTGTTATAGTCTAAGGGTGAATGGAAGCATGTTCTGCTTGTTTCTATGCTGTTTTGTATAAGTGTTATATAAAAGAAGTAGCAATGAATGAACAATGCATTGAGCATGACACTTAAGCGGTTTATAATCGTTATGAATGCCTTGCATGTGTTAGCTTCGCATTGTGGTGTTGATTTCCGTTTATAAGTGTTATAAAGGAAATTAGACCTAAAATCAATAATTCAGAGTTGCATGCGGACTTAGGGTGAACTCATGTTTTTTAAAAGGGTTTTAAAATTGGATTGAGATAGACCTAAGTTCAAATGGTTCTAAAGAGTTTAGCAACCTAGATTAATCTTTTAAAATCGGTTTAATAGGATTAAATTGGTTAAAATAAAAGATTAAATTTGTTGTAAACCTATCTATAAGGGACCTTTTGTCTAAGATGGGTTCTGGCTAGGCTGGGGTTCTTAAGTTGACGGAAACGTAACACCCCTACCAGGGAACCTACTTGGAAAGGTGAATTAGATAGATATTCAACAAGTATGCAACAATTTAGTCAAAGACTCCATTAAAGAATTTAATGGATGATGATCAAAAGTTGTTTCACTATCCAAGGTAAAAGTTACTCTTGGAAAAACCTAAAAGTCACTTAGTTAAAATCCTTAACCATGTTTTTCTAAGTAAGCTAAACCCTAGGTTATATAATACTCAGTGTGAAGAAGAGGCGTATCTGATATGTCTTTGATTCCACTCACGTTTCTCCCTATATGTTCACATCGTGAGATTCATGCTTGGCTTCGTGGTGCCCTAGAAGTATCCCCCTTCAGATGATGTTTGCATGAGTCAATATCAAGGTAGACGGAGAAAGTGTTTATAGTAAGTAGGTGAAGGGTGTGTGTTAACACGTCCTATGGTCTCTGTCATTGGTTAACACCGTGAGATCATTTTGTACTCCCTCGTGTCGCCTTTGTGTGTCCCCTTTTGGATGGGTTTTGTGCAGTTGGTCAAGATCAAGGTGAACTCCAGAAATGGATAGGGTTGCTTTAGGTTTTTCCCCAATCGGATTTTTTCTTTCGGATTGGCCTTTTGGGATGGACCTCTAGGGTCTAAAATGGCGGGTCACACTTACGGGAGATCATTAAGTAAGTTATTGATCTCTTGACCAAATCAATGATGGCTAGTCGTTATAGGAGTAAGAGTTATTCTGGTACTAATGACTGGTTGAGAACTTCTCAATTCAGAGGAGGGATAACTGACCTCCCTTCGGTGGCTTTTGTCCAAAACCTTTAAAGCATCATTGCAAAACTAGATGTCATATGGGGTTCATGTTAGTTTTGCTAAAATCTTATTGGATATTTTTTTGTTTTACAACGGGTATTTGCTTAAAACCTAACATAGGTCAATGTGTTTTTCTTTTCAACAAATCGTAAGTATTTCTGTCTAAAGCTTTTAAAATTATCGATTACTTATAGTGGAAAGAATCGTGTGAAACAAATTTCGTAGCAAACGGCCTCGATCCCACTACTCTCCAAAAGAGGAGACAAGACAGTAAATATGATTTATTGGTCTTGGAGACGTGTCTAGTAGAGAATGATGATTCTACCTAGATCCTTGATTCAAGTGCTACCAATCATGTCATTTCCTCTTGCCAAGGATTCAGTTCCTGGCAATCGGTACTGGTGAGGTTGTTTCAGCTGTTGCTGTAGGCAGGCTGAAGTTATTTGTTGATAAGAAACGTTATCTGTTACTAGATAATGTTTTTGTAGTTCATTATATTAAGAGGAACTTAATCTCGGTTTCTTATCTCATTGAACAAGGCTATACCGTCTCCTTTTCTGAGAATAAAGTGTTTATTTTCAAGAATGGAATGGAGATTGGTTATGGTTCAATGGAAAATAACTTATATGTACTAACGCCGTTAGTCATAAAAGCCTTGTTTAATACTGAAATGTTCAGTACGACAACAATAGCTAAAAGACCAAAGGTTTCTCCTAAGAAAAACGTCCATCTTTGGCATCTTAGGTTAGGTCACATCAACCACAATAGGATTGAGATGTTGGTGGGCATGAATATTTCATCTCTTTCATAGATGATTATTCAAGGTTTGGGTATCTCAACCTAATGCAACGTAAGTCTGAAGCTCTTGACAAGTTCAAAGAGTATAAGGCTGAAGTTGAAAACTTGTTGGTAAGATGATAAAAACACTACGATCGTATTGTGGTGGAGAGTATATGGATCTCCAATTCCATAACTATATGATAGAACATGGGATCGCATCCCAAATCTCGGCCCCAGGTACACCTCAGCAGAATGGTGTATCAGAAAGGAGAAACAGAACAAAGTGTTTATTTCTACAAATGCTATCTTTTTGGAAGAAGACCACATAAGGGATCATAAGCCATGGAGTAAGCTCGTTTTACGTGAGATCTCAAGTGAGACTGAGACTGCTGAGGGTTCAACAAGAGTTATTGAACAGCCTGACAGATCAACAAGAGTTGTTGAGGTCGGAATGTCTAGTTAACCAGCTCAAGAGTTGAGACTGCCTCATCATAGTGGGAGGGTTAGAAACCCACAAGATCGCTACATGGGTTTAACTGAAGTGCAAAACGTCATTACGAATGATGGGGTCGAGGATCCATTGTCTTTTAAGAAAGCAATTGATGATGTTGACAAAGATGAATGGGTTAAGGCCATGAACCAGGAAATGGAGTCTATGTACTTCAATAACGTTTGGGAGCTTGTTGATCCACCTGATGGGGTAAGACTTATTGGGTGTAAGTGGATCTATAAGTGAAAGAGAGGTGTAGATGAAAAGGTGCAAACCTTAAAATACTAGGTTGAGGGAGTTGACTATGAGGAAACTTTCTCACTTGTTGTCATGCTGAAGTCTATTAGGATTCTCCTGTCCATAGCTACATTTTATGATTATGAAATATGGCAAATGGACGTCAAGACTGCCTTTCTTAATGGTAATTTGAGGAGACCATCTATATGACTCAACCAGAGGGGTTCGTAGTTCCAGATCAAGAGCAAAGAGTTCGCAAGCTTAATTGGTCCATTTATGGGCTTAAACAAGCATCTAGATCTTGGAACATCAGATTTGACACTGTTGTCAAGTTGTTTGGCTTTGATCAGGACATTGATGAGCCTTTTGTTTATAAGAAGATCATCAACAACGCAGTAGCTTTCCTGGTACTGTATGTGGATGATATTCTACTAATTGGGAATGATGTAGGGTATCTGATTGACATTAAGAAATGACTAGCTGCCCAGTTTCAAATGAAAGATTTGGGTGAGGCACAGTATGTTCTCAGGATCTAGATCATTCGAGATCGTAAGAATAAATGATTAGCCCTGTCTCAGGCATCGTACATTGATCAAATGTTGATCAGGTACAGGATGCAGGATTCCAAAAGGGGTTTATTATCCTTCAGGCATGGAATCGTTCTGTCTAAGGATTAATGTCCTAAGACACCTCAAGAGGTTGAGGAAATGAGACGGATTCCCTATGTTTCTGCTGTAGGAAGCTTGATGTATGCAATGTTGTGTACCAGACCCAACATTTTCTATGTAATGGGGATTGTCAGTCAGTATCAGTCCAATCTAGGATTTAATCACTAGACGGCGGTCAAGACGATCCTCAAGTATCTTCGGAGAACGAGACTACATGGTTTTGTATGGAGATAAGGATCTAATCCTTACAGGATACACGGACTCTGACTTTCAGACCGATAGAGAATCTCGCAAATCGACATCGGGGTCAGTTTTTACTCTGAATGGAGGGGCTGTATTCTGGCGAAGCATCAAGCAAGGATGCATCGCGAACTCCACTATGGAAGCCCAATACGTAGTCGCTTGTGAAGCAGCTAAAGAGGCTGTTTGGCTGAGGAAGTCCCTTTCAGATTTGGAAGTTGTTCCAAGTATGGATTTGCCTATCATTCTTTATTGTGATGACAACGAGGCTGTGGAAAATTTGAAGGAGCCTCGGAGCCATCGTCGGCGTAAGCACATTGAACGGAAATATCATCTAATCAGGGAGATTGTGCATCGCGGTGATGTGATAGTCACGAAGATCGCATCGCAACACAACGTTGCTGATCCCTTTACAAAGGCCCTCACGGCTAAAGTGTTTGAGGGTCACCTAGAGAGTCTGGGTCTGCGGGACATGCGGCATCTTATCTAGGGTGAGTGGGAGAAGATACTGGGGTACGCCCTAGTTTATTGTATATTGTACATTTTTATATTGTATTGTACATTAGTCTCCTGAGTCATTAGGACAAGTGGGAGATTATTAGGATTGGTGTCCTAATTCTCCCGGAGTCTCGTTGTTTTGTAAAGATACACATTGTTAGATGAATAAAATAAATGTTATTTAATTCTGGCATTTACTCATATCCAATAAATAAAGCTCCTTGGTTATCTTATGTGAACTTAAGTATGTATATGTGATATACAAGTGGATCATGCCTTAAGTGATAACCTAAATAGGTCTGTAGTCTAAGGATTAAGGTGGGATACCTGATCCTAGTGATACTACGGATACGACCCACTTTGTAGAGGTTTGCAAGTGTTGTAAACTACTACAGATGGTAGATCCTGACCATTCATGTGGAGACGTGCGAGTGGAGGTGTCCTATACAAAGAGTTTGTATAAGACCCTAGACCATGAGATAACTAGACTCTGTATATAACGTCATTGATATTAGAGACTATTAAACGATCGTGTATACGATCAAGCCTGTTGTACTACACGATCGTCTACCTTTACCAAAACGATCAAGCATCCGTCTATATGATAGACTCTCGATATCTCCCACTTTCTTGGTCGTGGTAAACGATCATTCCTTACTCCTTCCCCCTACCAAATCAAATAGAACCCACACCTCTTGGATTCTCACTCCTAGAATACTGAGGGTTCCGAATGGCGGTGTCTTCCCTACTGCCTTGTTCGTGAGGAATCCATTCGTGGGTAGACGACAGCGAGAATTGGTGGACGATTGCCTTGACGGCCTCAGCGAGAGCGAGACTGGTTGGACGAGAGCGAGATTTCTGGAAGAAGAGTTCTTCAACTGGTATATATCTTATTCTCTTTGTTGTTTAAAGTTCTTCAAAGCATGCTGTAATTTGTTGTTAATGCATAATTTGTATGTTTGATTGTAAATGCGGTAATTCTGTCACATAAGTTTAGAAAAATCTTGCTTTCGCTCAGAGGTACTGTTTGATAAGAGTTCCTTCAATTGGTATCAAAGCCAGGTTCTGATATTCCAAATTCATTGATGCAAAGAATAACATTTACTTTCTCGATGAGTAAAGTATGTATGCACTCTGTTTAATTGTTAAATTGTTTTGTGGATGTGGATTGATGGAGTTTTCTGGGATGAAGCCTCTGGTTATTTAAATTCTTTTACATTCGAAGTTAATTGTAAGGGCCCCTGTGTTTTTTTAGGCATATTAACTTGCTATCGAGTCTGTAAATTCAAAGTGTTTGAGTCCTTGTGAGTCATTCGTGATGAGGCTTCAAGGCAAGAAGTTGTTGTTCTTCGAGGATGAAGACAACCAAGCATTGGTCGGGTCATGTAAATAATGAGGTAAACAATCGTAAAGTATCGGATACTCGGGAACATGTTGACGCGGGTGCACTAGATGATCATGTAGCTCAGTAAGCTTCATCACTTAGTTCCTGACTACACGATTGCGGAGTAAAAAGTTTACTTAGGTGCATGTTCTGTGATCGTTTAGACGATCGTGCTTCACAGCAACGTCGCCGTCTAAACAATCGTTTAGACTCGCGGGTTAATGTTTTGTGCGCTAAACGATTGGGTACCTCATGCTTCATCGCATTGTAAAGGGTACTCGATCGTAGCTAAACGATCGTGTATACCCAGCCATGTTTACTAACCAATGGGGAGCTTCACTTGGCGGTTCAAGTCCCAGTTTGCCTATGAACCGGATTGCTCGATGGGAATATGTAATAGATAGAATTTTTATTTTCGATTTTGAGGTGGTTCATCCCAGTCCATTAATCTTTGTTAATGTACATAGGATGTATGTTTATTTATATGTCATATGGTATGTCATATAGAAGAAATCCCACTTTAGGTTATGCATTGGTCATGCATCATCTCTTTATTGTAAGTGTTATAATTTAGAGAAGCGTGATTTAAATTACATAAGAGCATGCTCATGCATCATATAATATAAGAGTTATATTTATGCATGCATAAAGCATAGACATGCATCATCTTTATATTATAAGTGTTATAATATAAGGGTGTATGGAAGCATGTTTGCTTGGTTCATTACATGTATATAAAAGTTATGTATAGCAATGAATGGACATTGCATGAAGCATGACGCATAGGTTAAATTAATAAATGTTATAAATACCTAGTTATGTGGCAATGTTTATGGTTTTAGTTGTTTCTTTTATAAAGGTTATAAGAAAATTAGAACTAAAATCTATAAGAAAAACATGCATGCGAACTTAGGTTTGAATCATGGTTTTAAAAGTGTTTTAAAACTTGGTGGAGATAGACCTAAGATCATGATTCTAATAAGATTAACAACCTAGGTTTTAATATTTTAATCATTTTAATAAGATTAAATTGACTAATAAATGGTTAAAGTGCAGCAAATCTATCTATAAGGGACTTTTTATCTAAGGCGGGTTTTGTCTAGGCTGGGGTATTTCAGGTGAAAGAAACGGAACACCCCTACGTGGAAATTGATAACTTGTAGAAATACAAGTTATTTTTTATTTTAAGTTGGAACAACTAAGGTTTTTAATGATAAATTCAACTCATTTTTAGAAGAAACGCATGGAATTACTCAAATATTAGCAAACTCATGTAAAAGAAGTTCTATGACTAAATACTGCGACAATAACGCGTTATATTGCAGGATTTCAACAAGAAGCTAACGCATGAGTAAGAAGTGTGGCAGGAAAAAGTTCTAACGCATGGGCCATGCGTCGGAGGGAATTCAACGCAAAGAAGATTCATTGATGCAGGTTGTTTGTGTCAAATCACCACTTGCAAGTATGGGCACTTGCAGTAGGCGGCGTCTGAAAGCTTCTGAGTGTCAGGTGGCTGACCAGGGCATGGACTTTAATGTTGCCCATCAACAAGTGGAGATGACCAACGCCTATAAATAGATGAAGTCCCTCCAGAGAGACATATAAATAGATAGAAATTTATCAAGATTCTCACTCTTTGTAATAGTGTAGTCATAGTTATAGTTCTTTAGAAGCTGTGCTATGGTGCCAAGACGATCAGAAGGGTTGAGAATCACCACCACTGCCGACCAGAGAGCGGAGGAAGCCAAGCTTGAGAAAGACACTTCGTCCAACTCCTATACAAGTGATTGTACACAACACAATTGAGCCAAAGAGATACAAGAGATTGTACTCTGCGGCTTGACTTAGTTCCTTTCATCTCATCTATCGCTTTCATTTCATTTGATTGAATATTGCTTTTGTAAAGACAATTTGTTTCTTTATAAATTCATATATTTGATCCATCACACTTGCCATTGTTTATTTCTTGTTTACGTTGAATGCATTTATACTTTATGCAAAATCTCATTTCAAACGCTTCAGCTGACTTGATCAATTGGTGAAAGCATCCTTAACTTAGATTATTCGAAAGAATAGATAAGCTAGCATCAAGTAGGACGCCTAGTACATCTTGAGATAGACTTACTGGTGTCTATTGCATTCTGTGTTAGACGCATGCATCCTAGAATAGGTTTTGTATGTTATTCACATTGAGAAGTGTTGAATAAAGTCTAACGCATAAACAAAGATAAGCAAATCATCCCATCTTATCCACATCACACTCTGGCTTGTGCACATTCATCTTAGATTGACGTATACCACTTACATTAAAATCCATTTTCGCATGATTCATCACTCACTACTCAACTCTTTTGTATCTTCTTGCATAAGCACAACACTTTAGTGTAAATAACATATTTCTCTCATACATTTAGGAAACCCCTACAATAGCTACAACGCAAGGTTTGCGTTAGTTTAACTGAATCCCTAAGTTCGACCCTGGACTTACCAGAAATCTAAACTGGATTCATACTTGGGTCTGGATTAGGAAAACTTGAACGTCAATAGAAGAAGTGTCGTGCGTTCTGTTGCACATCCTTAACGCACCAACGTGTTACAACTACATAAACGCATCAAAGCATCAACGCATCATTTATACTTAGAACTTATTTTTCCAATTTATTTTATACAATACACTCCCAGCTCGAATCACGATAGCAACGAACAAGTTTTTGGCGCCGTTGCCGAGGATTCAGAAATAAGACTAACCAGAAATTTCATTTGTATCTTTTGTAGGAACACTTCAGTCGAGGGAGTATTACAAGTTAAGCCTAAGCTTGTGAACGTTTATGAGTAGGGAGAGCACTCCTGAACTCATATACGACCTCGAGATTGAAAAGACCTTCCGACATAGAAACCAATCTAATCGTCGTTAAAGGTTAAGGCAGCAATTTCTCAGACAACAGAACAGGCAACAAGCAATGGCGGACAATCAGGCAAATCAGAACTTAGATCAACAACTAGCTCATGTTGCACAAAATTTGATGCTAATGGCGAATAGTAGCACGCGTCCCACGAGGGAGTACACGTCCCCTGTACTATATGATTTCTCTCCAGGAATCATATACCCAACGCCAGATGGGACGAGGTTCGAGATGAAATCTGTAATGCTTCAAATGCTCTATACTGCTGGACAATTTGGGGGTGGTCGTGGTGAAGATCCTCACGCGCACATGAAGCGTTTCCTGGAAACGTGTAATTCATTTGTGATTCCTAGAATCACCCCAGAAGCGATCAGGCTGTCTTTGTTCCCCTATTCTTTGCGTGATGACGCAAAACAATGGTTAAGTTCACTAGAGCCTGGTGAAATCACCACCTGGGAGAAGTTGGTGGAGAAATTTATGCAAAAATACTTCCCACCTACCACCAACACGAGGAGGCATCGAGAGATTATGAACTTTGAACAAGAAGAAGCTGAGACCTTAAGCGTCGCATGGGAGCGTTTTAAGGGATTGGTCAAAAATTGCCCAAATCATGATGGAGACTTTTTATGGTGGATTGAATAGAGCATCACAGATGGTAGCCGACGCAGCGGAAGCTGGAGGAATTATGGATAAATCTTACACTGAGGCTAAAGAGATATTTGACCACATTTCTAAGCACAACATGGAATGGGTGGACGATATGTATGAGGGAAGAACTGACAACAAGAAGATATCTCAGAATGTTAATTCTATCGATTCCAATGCAATAGCCACACTTTCTGCACAAGTGGCTACGATGACCAGCCTTTTGCAGAACATATCGCGAGGAAACGTAACAAATCAGTAGAAGATGAATCAAGTAGAAGCGTTCAGGTAGCCCATGGTTAGCTGTGTGGACTGTGGAGATCCTCACTCCTATGCTGATTGCCCACACAATCCTCAGTCAGTATGCTTCATTAAAAAACAACCCATTTTCCAATACATATAATCCTAGATGGAGAAACCATCCAAATTTTTCTTGGACAAGAGGAAATCATCAGGAACACTACCCAAGGGCGAATCAACAGCAAAGGCAAGAACCGCCGCCTGAATTTCAACCAACGCATCAGCAACATCAATAGTCCTTTAATAGAGGAGGATAGGCGTCGAACTCAGGATCTCTACTTGAGAACCTATTAAAGGAGTACATAACCCAAAATGGCGCGTTGTTGAAAAGCCAGATGTCGTCTATCAGAAACCTAGAAATACAGGTAGTGAAAATGGCGAGCGAGTTGAAAAACAAGCAACCTGGAGTTCTACCTAGTAACACTGAAACATCTAGGAACAACAATGGAAAGAAGCAATGTCACACGGTGACGTTGCGAAGTGGAAAAGCTCTTGAAGAAAGAAGAATGAATCCAAAAAAACAGCAGTCCTTCAAAAGAACGCAACACACATTTAGTGGCAGTAGAAGATCAAGAAGAAAGAATGCCTGAGACCACAAGCCATTCAGAACTAAGTACGTCTAATGCGGGAAAATTTGCAGTGCCACTGAACGCACCATTCCCTAGACAGTTGATGAAGAAGAATGATGAACAACAATTCAAGCGCTTTATTGAGCTCCTGAAGCAATTGCATATGAACATTCTACTTATAGAGGCCTTGGAGCAAATGCCAACATATGTCAAATTTTTTAAGGACATTTTGACAACGAAAAGAAGAGTCAGCGAGACGGAAGTAATCGCGCTAACGCAGGATTGCAACACATTAGTAAGCAATAGTCTAACCAAGAAACAGAAGGACCTGGAAGCTTCACTGTTCCTTGCTCGATAGAAGGATTGGATGTGGGACATGCGTTGTGTGATTTGGGAGCCAACATTAATCTCATGCCACTCTCAATCTTTAAGAAACTGGGAATTGGTGAAGTACAACCCACTTCTGTTACTCTTCAACTCGCTGATAGAACGATTAAGTACCCTGAAGGAAAGATTAAAGACGTTCTGGTAAAGGTTGACAACTTCATATTCCCAGCAGACTTTATTATCTTGGACTATGAAGCGGACAAGGATGTACCAATTATCCTTGGACGCCCCTTCTTAGCTACTGGGAAAGTTTTAATCGACGTGCATAAAGGAGAATTAACTATGCGCGTAGACAATCAAGAGGTGAAGTTTAATGTGTTAAACGCATTAAAGTTCCCAGATCGTGAAGATTGTCAACTTAGCAGTATAGAGTTTCCTGAAGTAGAGACCCATGTATGCGAGGTCCTTGCGTTGGAGGAGAACATGAAAGAATTTGAGCCGCCAAGTCTGAGTGAGCGGCGGATGAAACCAACGCATCCATTACTAGAGGAACCACCAGAACTTGAGTTGAAACCGTTACCTAGTCACTTGAAATATGCCTTCCTCGAAACAAACAAAACTTTACCTGTGATCATTTTCGCGAATCTTACTGAGCCTACCGAGTACTCTCTCTTACAGATGCTGAAAAAGCACATGCGTGCAATAAGTTGGACACTAGCGGATATCCATGGCATCAACCCATCTTATTACATGAATAAGATCAGGCTGGAAGAAGGGAAGTCAGGATCGATTGAGCCTCAAAGAAGGTTGAACCCCATAATGAAGGAAGTGGTTAAGAAAGAAATCCTAAAATGGTTGGACGCGAAGGTGATCTATCCTATATCTGACAGTAGCTGGGTAAGGCCAGTCTAATGCATTCCCAAGAAAGAGGGAACAACTGTGATAGTCAATGGTAATAATGAGCTCATACCTTCGAGGACTGTCATAGGCTGGCGCATCTGTATGGTCTATAGGAAGCTCAACGTGACAACTAAGAAAGACCACTTCCCCCTTTCTTTCATTGACAAAATGCTTGACAGACTTGCTGGCAAAGAATTTTATTGCTTTCTTGATGGATACTCTGGTTATAACAAGATTTTGATTGACCCAGAAGATCAGGAGAAAACAACATTTACCTGTCCCTTTGGAACATTTGCGTTCAGGCGCATGCCCTTTGGGCTGTGTAACGCACCTGGAACATTCCAAAGGTGTATGATGGTTATTTTCTCTTACTTCTTGGAGAAGACCTTTGAAGTCTTCATGGACGATTTCTCAGTCTTTGGAGACTCATTCCAATCATGCTTAGATAATTTGGAGGCCATCCTCGCTCTATGCGAGGAAACAAACCTTGTGCTAAATTGGGAAAAATGTCACTTCATGGTGACTGAATGAATTTTCTTAGGCCACAAAGTATCTAATGGAAGTAGATGAAGCCAAGAAAGATGTCATAGCTAAACTTCCACCACCATCAAATATTAAAGCTCTACGAAGTTTTCTAGGGCATGCTGGCTTCTATCGAACGTTCGTTAAAGGATTTTCTCAAATTGCGCAACCTCTGAGCACATTACTAGAGGCGAACCGGCCCTATGATTTCGATGAAGACTGCTCTGACGCGTTTACAGCCCCGGTACTAATAGCACTGGATTGGACGCAGCGTTTTATTCTCATGTGCGACGCGAGCGATGTTGTAGTAGGAACAATGTTAGGGCAGAAGAAAGGAAATTTGATACATTCCATCTCTTACGTGTCCAAGACACTGAATGACTCTCAGGAACACTACACGACCACGAAAAAATAAATGTTGGCTGTAGTGTTTGGCATCGAGAAGTTCAAATCTTATCTAGTTGGTGCGTCAACCACCATCTAAACAGATCACTTAGCCATAAAGTTCCTGATGAGTAAGAAGGACGCGAAGCCAAGATTAATAAGATAGGTGCTACTATTACAGGAATTTGATATTGATATTCAGGACAGAAAGGGAATCGAGAATCAGGTGGCTGACCACCTGTCCAGGTAAGAAAATCAGGAAATGCAAGATCAAGAAAATGAAATCAAAGACGCATTTCCTGGTGAAAGCCTGTTTAGAGTTGAAGGTAGGGAACCTTGGTACGCGGACATAGTCAATTACTTAACTACCAAGCAATTCCCTAGGAACTTCAACTCTCAGCAAAAGAAACGGTTAGTATATGACAACAAATTTTATTTTTGGGATGAACCGTTTCTCAATAAACAAGGCCCTAACTCCATAATGCGTTGATGCGTTCCGGAGGAGGAGACATAACGCATCTTGGCCGAGTGTCATAACTCTTCTTACGGAGGGAATTTTGGTGGGCAAAGAACCGCTGCAAAGGTCCTTCAAAGCGGATACTTCTGGCCTACCCACTTCAAAGACGTGAGGGAGTTTGTTCATAATTATGACCCCTGCCAACACACTAGGAATATTTCTTCAAGGGACCCAATGCCCTTGAACAATATTCTCAAAGTTGAGCTTTTTGATGTTTGGGGTATTGATTTTATGGGACCTTTTCCCCTGTCCGGCGGCCAATAGTATATCTTGTTTTCAGTAGACTATATGTCAAAGTGGGTAGAAGCAATAGCTTGTGCTAGAAATGATGCGTCCACTGTCTCTAAGTTTCTTACCAGGAACATCTTCACATGCTTTGGAACACCAAGAGCCCTGATAAGTGACGAAGGTACGCTTCCTTAATCGAATCATTTCTAAATTACTTGCCAAATATAATGTTAGGCACAAGATCGCTACCGTTTACCACCCACAAACAAATGGTCAATCTAAAGTATCCAATCGAGAAATCAAATCTATCCTAGAGAAAGTTGTCAACGCATCGCGGAAGGACTGGGCACAGAGGCTGGATGAAGCGCTCTAGGCCTACAGGACTACCTACAAGACACCCATAGGTATGTCTCCATACTCTCTAGTATTTGGAAAGGCTTGTCACTTACCTTTAAAGTTGGAGCACAAGGCTTTTTAGGCAGTTAAGAAGATAAATTTGAACTTGGACGCCACGGACGATCAATGCAAACTTCAGCTCAATGAGCTTAAGGAGGGGCGATTGAACGCATACGAGAACAACAAGCTATACAAGGAGAAGAAAAAACGTTGACACGACCAACGCATCAGTAAGAAAGAGCTTGTTGTTGGCCAAAAAGTTCTATTGTTCAATTCACGTTTGCGTTTGTTCTCAGGGAAGTTAAAATCCAGGTGGTTAGGACCATTCATCATTAAGCCAGTCTTTCCATATGGAGTAGTGGAATTAACACAGGAAGATGGCACCAACGCGTTCAAAGTAAATGGCCAAAGAGAAAAGTCATACTTTGAAGATGGCATGGAACGTCAAAAGTCATCTCTCGCACTACGCGAAGCCAGTTGAGGCCCGCATCGAAGCATCCCTGCGTTCGCATCGATATACATTCTAGGGATGCTTCCTCTTTCCTTACTCTTTTTGCATTATGTATTTTACCAACGCGTTTGAGTTTGTTGGTTTGTTTGTTTGTTTGTCTATGTTTTAAGATTGATTGTTCTTTGTTATTGCCTTCATAGTTAAAAATTTTACTTGTTTTTTTTTTTAAAAAAAAAATTCTGTATAATCAGGATGAGAATAACGAACGCGTCAGATTTAAGTCTAAACCATGGTCCAGTTGAAGTAACACGTCTCGAAAATACAAAGCACTCGAGTGCTTAGAAACCCAAGAACATTCCTTCAATTTCGCATTACTACGGACGTCAGGCGCCACCTGACATCACCTCACTTTCTCTCCCCTGCCTATAAAAAGACCAAAATGCTTCGTTTTCTTCTTCTTCCTCATTTCCCACCCGAGCCTCTATGAAAAGAAAAAGAAAACCCTAGCGCCCTCTCGTTTTCCCTCACTGCCAATCTGCTCAAACGTTTCTCCAGCCATAATGTCGTCTTCATCTGATAGTTAGAACCAAACCATGAGCTTCGAAAATGACTCACCGATAAGTTCCTACTCCTCCTCGTCTGTTTCGACTTCACCTCCCCCAAGCCCTCGAAAAACCTCAAAACCCTCTATCCAAATTAAACCTATGCATGGTGGAGCAACCTCCACCTCCCAGTGACCGTCTCGGTCGAAGCCTACCACAACACCCACAAAACCTCCTTCTAAAACCACTAAAGCCATTACAACCCTTCTTGCCAAGACTCCTCAACCAAAACCCAAAGCTACCCCTAAGCCAAAGCCCAAAACTCCATCGAAACCGAGGCAGCGTCCATCATCTATGGCTGCCAATAAGCCATACACCAAGCCTGCCCCACCACTATTCATTCCTAACATAACTCCGGTGGGTGCAATGCATGACCCACTTCCAGCCTACCTTCACAATGCCCTATCACCAGCCGTGCGTCCACCGCCCCCACTTTCAATCCACCCCTTAGCCACCATCTACTCAGTCGAATCAGACACATCAAGCCAACCGCCGCAATCACCCATCGTCATATCATCACCTGGGTCGTCTCATACCCCAGCAGGCACCCCTTCTTTTACTCCATCTAGACCCCCCTCTGACAGTCTTGCGTTAGAGCGTAACCCTTGAAGAGTTGGCGGAATTGGCTCGACTGGACGAGCATGAAGTGTTTGGTGCCATTTTGGTAAGCCTCCAATCAAGGCCAAGAGGAAAAGCAAGTGATGCGTTCCGACCCACCTAACGCATCACTTGAATTGGACGAAGCGGAGCGGTACACTATGATGCTCGAAGCAGAATTAGAAGAAGAAGATGGAGAAGAAGGGAGAATTGGCCCAGACGCATCTCAATCACGCCAAACTGACGCAAATGAAGGGCCCTCAAAAGAAAAGAGAGTTACAAGGAAAAGAAAATTAATCTTGGAGGAAGAAGATGAGCAATCAGCATCTGATCCTGAGGATGCAACGCGTGGGACTTGCTCAAGGCACGACGCGTTAGAGAAGGACTTGGAAGACTATCAGCCTGCAAGACAAGGGCGAAGGAAGACAGCTCTCTAAAGAGAATTGGAGAATCAATTGAGAGAGCTAGCACGGGAAGCCAAGGAACATACGGCGGGCAAACACAAGGTAACCGACACGTTACCTAAGAAGACCTCGGGAAGAAAGTACCAATTCAGTGATATACTTGTAGAGAAAGCTTCTTTCTCGAGCACCACCCACTGTCAGTATACATAACGGAAACCATAAACGCAATGGGTTGGAGTCAGTTCTGCGTTGGGTACACACGTATTTGGCCCAACCTCGTCCGCATGTTCTACAATAGTAAGTTTGATATGGAGAAGAATATAGCCTTTGTTGATGGGGTATTAGTGCGCTGCTCAGCCGACAAGATTAATGAAGTGTTCAACATCGATAGTAATCCGGACGCAGAACGCAACTACATCTTGGAGCAACCAATGCCGAGCCAACTTGAAGATGCGTTAAAAGTGGTAACCAAGCTTGGAAGCAAGTGGCAAACATCTAGAAATGGAGCAAAGATGCTAGCTTCCAGGAACTTAAATCCAGACGCGAATCTATGGTACTATCTGATCAAGATGAGCATCATGCCTTCAATGCATGATGAAACACTGTCAAAGGAATGCGTCTTGGCTACCTATTGTATCATGCAGTGCATCCCTTTAGATGTTAGAAGAATAATAAGGGATCAGATCAAGGCCATCAAGACCAAACCACGAGGACAATTCTACTTCCCATGGCTGATCTGTGCACTATGTGAACGCAGGGGCATCCCTCTGAGGGATGATCATAAAGAGATCGACGGTCTAATGGATATCAAGTTAGTCAGGCCTTTACTTCACGGTTCGCCGCATCAGCCTGCTTTACCTTCCAAAGAAGTACTAACTAGACCTCGATCATCTAAACGCGCTCCCAAAAGAAGATGCGTCCAGATAGTTGAACACAGCGATGAAGCTTCAGTGCATGAAGATTATAAAGCAGAGGTTGAACTTATGGATGAAGAAACATGCCCAAGCCTCAACCTTACCCTCCATGACTCACCAATGGCCCCACCAAAAGGGAGTCTTGATCAAACGCATCAAGAACCTACTAACATAGATAAGGACATCCATTGTTCCCTTCCTTCGCCCTCACCAAGTCCAATTCCAAATTTTGTGCCTCCTCCAACTATCTTTGAACCAACTGGGTTAGGATCGAGCAACGCAGCAAATTTTGAAGACCCAGTTGGAAGAAGTGAAGAACCAACACCACCTCAACGTAGTACTGACCTTGAAGAGTTGAAAACTTTCATCAGTGATCAACTTAGACCATTGGTCGTGTCTATCAAAGGTCTTCAGCAACAAAATCGGGTTCTAAGAGACTACCTAAGGCAACAAACAAGACGGATGCAAGACCAATTCGTTTATACAACGCAGTACATCAATCAGGTCTTGGTTGGAATGTTTGCCCTACCTCCATTGCCTGCCCATCTTAGAAACCCTTTGCACTTTATGGATGAAGACCCTAGAGAAGAACGCAGGGATGACGTGCCTGCACAATGAAGTTTTGGGGTATTGGGTTATTTTTGTATTTTGATTTATTTGATCTTTTGTATTAGTTTGACTTGCTTGTTTATTCTATGTTATTCCATGAAAATGAATGAGAAATTTCTATCATTTTGTTCCTTGCGTTTGACCTTAGCATACTTTATTTTTGTTCTTTACATATTTTCTAAGTCTTATGCTTTGCCTGACCTCATTGATATCAACAATATGAAATCTAAAGTATAGAGTAGGCGTTAGGAAAACCAACAAGGCCTAAACTTCTGTAAAAAGACTACATGTTTTCTTTCTAACGCATGCAAGCTTTAATTCAAAACTCCTTTCGGACTCTCAAAGCCTTTTCGAAATTTTGTTTCTCTTTTAGCAATGAGGATTTAGCTCATCTCCAAATTTAGAGATGAGGGAAATCCGAGTTAAGACGCATCAAACGAGTACATAAAAAAGAAAGGGAACAAAATAAGAAAAATGTTAAATGCAACTCCTCTGTCATTACTTCAAAAGGAAAAACCCCAAAATGGCATGAGTTGAAAAGTTGGAATAGGCACTTAGCCATAGTTGGATGCTCACATGACACTCGTGGGGGCAAGCCAAAATGAAGTTAAGTCTCCTAGACCAATGCGTTCCATAGAACTCTTCTATCTAGTCTAAAGAAATTATATCTTAAAACGCATGAATATTAGATATGAGTTTAATTGTGAAGGGTTCTCACCCATAGTTGGATGCTCGCATGACACCCGTGGGGGCAAGCCAAAACGAAAGTGGGATACTTGGAACAACGCATGGGTAATTGAAAATTCATAATTTTTTCTTTTTATCCGGCATTTATCTTAAAAAGAGCATCTAACGCATTGTTGGTTTAGAAAAAAACGGGAATATATTGAGAAACGAAAGGAGTTGTTGATAAAAGGTCTACTGCATCTGAAACTAAACATTATTCCTTTTAGAAAAGAGTCAATTTAAGTTACATTTTCCAAACTCTTATCTCAAGCTTATGACTGAATATGATGAGAGGCGAACTCTGCACACTTAAAACAAGGGAGATAACAAAGAATTATTTTGGAATGCTTGAGGATAAGCATTGTTCAAATTTGGGGGTGGTGATAACTTGTAGAAATACAAGTTATTTTTGCTCTTAAGTTGAAACAACTAAGGTTTTTAATGATAAATTCTCCTCATTTTTAGAAGAAACACATGGAATTACTCAAAAATTAGCAAACTCATGCAAAAGAAGTTTTATTACTAAATACTGCGGCACTAACGCGTTATATTGTAGGATTTCAACAAGAAGCTAACGCATGAGTAAGAAGTGTCGCAGGAAAAAGTTCTAACGCATGGGCCATGCGTCGGAGGGAATTCAATGAAGAGAAGATTCATTGATGCAGGCTGTTTGTGTCAAATCACCACTTGCAAGTATGGGCACCTGCAGCAGGAGGCGTCTGAAAATCATCTGAGTGTCAGGCGGCTGACCAGGGCATGGACTTTAATGTTGCCCATCACCAAGTGGAGATGACCAACGCCTATAAATAGATGAAGTCCCTCCAGAGAGACATATACATAGATAGAAATTTATCAATATTCTCACTCTCTATAATAGTGTAGTCATAGTTGTAGTTCTTTAGAAGTTGTGCTATGGTGCCAAGATGATCAGAAGGGTTGAAAACCACCACCACCGTTGGTCAGGGAGCGGAGGAAGCCAAGCTTGAGAAAGACACTTCGTCTAACTCCTATACAAGTGATTGTACACAACAGAATTGAGCCAAAGAGATACAAGAGATTGTACTCTGTGGCTTGACTCAGTTCCTTTCATCTCATCTATCTCTTTCATTTCATTTGATTGAATATTGCTTTTGTAAAGACAATTTGCTTCTTTATAAATTCATATATTTGATCCATCACACTTGCCATTGTTTATTTCTTGTTTACGTTGAATGCATTTATACTTTATGCAAAATCTCATTTCAAACGCTTCAGCTGACTTGATCAATTGGTGAAAGCATCCTTAACTTAGATTATTCGAAAGAATAGATAAGCTAGCATCAAGTAGGACGCCTAGTACATCTTGAGATAGACTTACTGGTGTCTATTGCATTCTGTGTTAGACGCATGTATCCTAGAATAGGTTTTGTATGTTATTCGCATTGCGAAGTGTTGAATAAAGTCTAACGCATAAACAAAGATAAGCAAATCATCCCATCTCACCCACATCACACTCTGGTTTGTGCACATTCATCTTAGATCGACGCATACCACTTACATTAAAATCCATTTTCGCATGATTCATCACTCACTACTCAAGTCTTTTGTATTTTCTTGAACAAGCACAACACTTTAGTGTAAATAACATATTTCTCTCATACATTTAGGAAACCTCTACAATAGCTACAACGCAAGGTCTGCGTTAGTTTAACTGAATCCCTGGGTCAACCTAAACTGGATTTATACTTGGGTCTAGTTTAGGAAAACTTGAACATCAATAGAAGGAGTGTCGTGCACTCTGTTGCACATCCTTAACGCACCAACACATTACAACTACATAAACGCATCAAAGCATCAACGCATCATTTATACTTAGAACTTATTTTTCCAATTTATTTTATACAATACACTCCCAGCTCGAATCACGATAGCAACGAACAGAAATATACCTGAAAATGTGAATTAGATAGATTTGATGTATGCATGTAAATTTGAGGACAATCCATTAAAAAGTTTAATGTGACTACTTGAACTTGTTTAATTTCAAAGACAAGAGTTATTTTTTAGTAGATTAAACTGACTTAGATTAAAATCAGTAGCTGGATGGACTAAGTTAATGAACCCCTAGGTAGAACATTCAATGGGAGGTACTTGGGTATCTGATACTTCATTTAAACCTCTTTGCGTTTTTCCCTTTATTGTCCACACCGTGAGATCTATCCTCGACCTCGTGGCACCTTGGGAGTGTCCCTCTAAAGGATGGTGTTTGGGTAGGTCAATATCAAGGTGGACGGAGAGAATATTCATAGTAAGTGGGAGCGGGAGTGCGACAGCATATCCCAAGGTCTCTCTTGTTAGATTGGATAAGGTTTTTGTGCATCGCCTCAAGGCACCCTGGGAGTGTCCCCCTATAGGATGGCAGTTTTACACATTTCTTTATCTGATCTCCTGTATAGGATAAGGTCCTTTAATCTTTTGTCCTAATATGCTTTTTCCCTCGGTGGACGCATTAGAGCGGGACTCTAGAACCGAAAACGAGGAGTTAGACTTACGCGGAATTGTTAAGGGTTAATAGTTCTGGACCGAACGAATGGTGAATGTTAGGTGCAGTTACAAGAGTTGTTTCTACCTAATGGTTAAAAGTGTCTCATCCTAGTGAAAGGGCATCTGATCACCCCACCGGTGACGTTTGTCTTGCCTCACTGGGGCATTATTGCGAAATAGAAGTCTTTTTCACTTAGGATACTTAGAAACTATTTTGCTAAAACTAAAATTGGTGTTAGAATGTGGTTATGCATAGACTTATTAAGTTTGTTCTATTTTCAACAACGTTTTAATGGCCACTGCCACATTAGCTCTACTTAGTGCCGACAAATTGACTGGCGAGAATTACTCTAGTTGGAAACACACGATCACAATAATACTGATCATCGATGATCTCACATTCGTCCTTACGAAGGAGTATCCTTCTATTCCACCTCCTAACGCCACTCAAAATGTTCGGGAGTCCTATGAGCGTTGGACACGGGCGAATGAGAAGGCTTGAGCCTATATCTTGGCCAGTCTTAATGACGTTTTGGCCAAGAAGCATGAGCCCATGGTCTCATCGCGTGAGATCATGGAGTCCCTGTGGGGGATGTTTAGACAACCATCTGGACAGCTCAAGCACGAGGCTCTTAAATACATCTTCAACTCCAAAATAGAGGAAGGCACCTTTATTCGTGAACACGTGCTTAACATGATGATCCATTTCAATGTGGCAGAGACGAATGGGTCTAGGATCGATAAGGGTAGCCAGTTTAGCATAATCATGCATTCGTTGCCGAATAGCTTCCTGCATTTTGTCAACAATGCGATTCTGAACAAAGTGGACTATACCCCTTACAACTCTCCTCAACGAGTAGCAGATATTCCAATCCTTACTGAAAAGTAAGGAGAAGAGGGGAGGTGAGGAAAATGTTGCTTCATCTTCAAAGACGTTCCATCAAGGTTCAACCTCTGGAATGAAGTTGCACCTTCTACTTCTAACACTACCAAGTGGAAGAAGAAGAATGGTGGTAAGGGGAAGGGGAAGGCACCTACTAACCCACAGCCTGTCGTCCAACAAGGTAGGTGTCCAGCGCAGGTTGACAAGGCAAAGTGTTTCCACTGCAACTAGGACGGGCACTGGAAGAGGAATTTTCCTCACTGGTTGAAAGAGAAGATGGCAGCCAAGGCTAAGGCCAAGGCTAAAGCAAAACAAGGTAAATATGATTTACTAGTTTTGGAAACTTGTTTAGTGGAGAAGGATGATTCTGCCTGGGTTATTGATTTCAGCGCAACTAATCATGTTTGTCCTTCTTTTCAGGGGATTAGATCCCGACGGCAGCTGAAGGATGGGGAGATGACGATGCGAGTAGGCACGAGACACATCGTCTCAGTTGTGGCAGTGGGAGTAATCCAGTTGACTTTACAAAAGAAATTTCTTGTTTTATATGATGTTTATATAGTTCCTGAGTTGAAAAGGAATTTAATTTCTATAAAGTGCTTGTTACAGTGTAAATATACTCTTGAATTTCAATTGAATAAAGTGTTTATTCATAAAGATGGAGTTGAAATATGTACAGCATATCTGGAAAATAAATTGTATGTGCTAAGGCCGTTACCAATGAGTTCCCTCCATAACATAGAGATGTTTAAAACCGTCATAACATAAAAGAAACATCACAACGTGTTTCTCCAAATTAAAATGCCCAACTTTGGTACATTCGATTAAGGCACATCAATCTCAATAGGATTGAGAGGTTGGTGAAGAATGGACTTCTAAAGAAGTTAGAGGAAAATTCTTTACCAGTGTGCGAATCTTGCCTTGAGGGTAAGATGACTAAAAGACCTTTTACTGGAAAAGGTTATCGACCCGCCTCTAGAGTTAGTGCATTCTGACCTCTGTGGTCCGATGAATGTGCGAGCCAGGGGAGGCTATGAGTATTTCATCAACTTTACTGATGATTACTCCAAGGATGTGTATGTTTATTTGATGTAACGGAAGGCTGAATCCTTTGAAAAGTTCAGAGAGTTCAAGGCTGAAGTTGAAAATGCATTGGATAGACGGATTAAGATACTTCGATCAGATCGAGATGAAAAGTTTTTGGATTCGGGGTTCTAGGACTATTTGATAGAACATGGAATCATTTCCCAACTTTCAGCGTCGGGTACACCTCAGTAGAATGGTGTAGCGGAAAGGAGAAACAAAACCTTGTTGGACATGGTTTGGTCGATGATGAGTTCCGCTTCCTTACTGGACCCGTTTTAGGGTTTTGCAGTGGAGACTGCAATGTATATACTCAACTGTGTTCCTTTTAAGAGTGTTGTGAGATCACCTCTGGAGTTGTGGAACGGGCGTAGAGCTAGTTTACATCACTTCCACATATGAGGTTACCCAGCACATGTGTTTGAGGCTAATCCAAAGAAATTGGAACCACGGTCGAGGTTGTGCCTCTTTGTAGGCTACCCCAAAGGTACACGAGTGGGTTACTTTTATGATCTGATAGAAAACAAAGTGTTTATGTCTACAAATGCTACCTTTCTGGAGGCGGATCATATTAGGAAGCACAGTCCACGTAGTAAGATCGTGTTACATGAGCTTTCCAACGAAACTACTGAAACTTCAACAAGAGTCGTTGAAAGGCCTACTTCACCAACAAGAGTTGTTGATGATCGTTCATTTGGTAGGTTGATTCTACCTCAACAGTTGAGGGAACCTCGATACAGTGGGAGGATTGCAAACCCACCTATTCGCTAAATGGGCTTCACAGAAATCTTGGCCATGGTAGCCAATGGCGACGTTAGGATCCGTTGTCTTATCAGAAGGCAATAAAGGATGTTGACCGGGATGAATGGGTCAAAGTCATGGATCTCGAGATGGAGTCAATGTACATAAACTCAGTATGGGATCTTGTAGATCAGCCTGATGGGATAAGACCTATAGGTTGCAAATGGATCTATAAGAGGAAACAGGGTACCGATGGAAAGGTGCAAACCTTCAAGGCTCAACTTGTAGTAAAGGGTTATACCCAAGTGGAGGGAGTCGACTACGAGGAGACTTTCTCTCCTGTTACCATGCTGAAGTCGATCCGCATCCTCTCGTCCATTACCACTTATTATAATTATGAAATTCGGCAAATGGACGACAAGACTGCCTTTCTGAATGGCAAACTTGAGGAGACCATTTATATGGTACAGCCCGAGGGATTGATTGCCCAAGGTCAAGAGCAAAAAGTTTGCAAATTGAATCGGTCCATTTATGGGCTGAAACAGGCGACTCGATCTTGGAACATTCGATTTGATACTGCGATCAAATCGTATGACTTTGACCAAAATGTTTATGAGCCTTGTGTCTACAAGAAAATCATCAACAATTCACTAGTTTTTCTTGTGTTGTATGTAGACGATATCCTACTTATTGGGAATGATATAGGACTATTGACTGCAATTAAGAACTGGCTAACGACCCAATTCCAAATGAAAGATTTGGGAGAGGCTCAGTTTGTTCTTGGTATACAGATCTTTCGGGATCATAAGAACAAAGTGCTAACACTGTCTCAGGCATCGTACATTGACAAGATGTTACTCAAGTACACCATGCAGAATTCAAAATGGGCCTACTGCCTTTCAGGAATGGAGTTACTTTGTCTAAAGAAATGTCTCCTAAGACGCCTAAAGAGGTTGAGGAGATGAGTAGGTATCAGTCTAATCCAGGACAGGGCCACTGGACTGTAGTTAAGAACATCCTCAAGTATCTTTAGAGAACGAGGGACTACATGTTCGTGTATCGAACTAGGGATTTGATCCTTACTGGATACATGGATTCTGACTTTCAGACTGATAAGGACTCTAGGAAGTCCACTTCAGGGTTAGTTTTTACTTTTAATGGAGGAGCAATAGTGTGGTGAAGCACTAAGCAGGGGTTAATGAAGGCCGAGTATGTAGTGGCTTGTGAAGCTGCTAAGGATGCTGTTTGGCTTCGGAAGTTCCTGACAGATCTGGAAGTTGTTCCAGACATGTCTAGGCCCATCACTCTCTATTGTGACAATAATAGTGTTGTGGCGAACTCCAGGGAGCCTAGAAGTCACAAGTGTGACAAACATATAGAGTAGAGGTATCATCTCGTCCGCGAGATAGTGCATCGAGGGGACGTGATAGTCACGAAGATCGCTTCGGAGCATAACATTGCTGACCCATTTATGAAGACTCTCATGACTATAGTGTTTTAGGGTCACCTTCAAAACATGGGTCTAAGGATCGCCCGCAGCTAGCCTAGGGCAAGTGGGAGATATTTTGTACTGGGCCTTAGTGCCCTAGTTTATTGTTTTGTACTAGTTGTTTGTACACCCCACTCGCTTTAGGAAAAATGAAAGATTATTGGGGATGATGCCCTAAACTCTCGTTGGGTCTTATAGTTTGTAAACAATATATTGAACAAATGCTTGTGATGTAATAATATATGATATTTTCTTCACTATTCTCTATGAAACATTGGATGTTTTAATTGTTTTACCACAAACCAATAAACTAAGATCCCTGGTTGTCATTGTAACTTAAGCATGTATATGGAGATATACAAGTGGATCATGCTTTAAGTGATAACCAAAATGGTCTGTAGTATATGGATATAGGAGGGAAACCTTATCCTGATAATGCTACAGATGCGGCCCGCTTTGTAGAATAGTTACAAGTGTCGTGACTTGCTACAGATGGTCTGATCCTGATCATTCATGTAAAGCCATGCAAGTGGGGCGTCCTATACAAAGGAGTTTGTATAAGACCGGACCACGAAGTGTTATAGTCTTGTTATATAACGTCGTTCTTGAGAGAGACTTCACCTCACTAAAATGACTATAGGTAACATGACCCCAATCTTAAGTGAATTATGAACTCCTGCATTTGAGGGTGGTCCTTTGGTTTGCATGGGTACGAGTGGCCAAATCGCCAACTCAAACCTACCACTTTGAGGATTTGTCTGATTTGGGAGCTGGGAACTCAGCTACACAAGATGGAATTCACTTCTTCCTCGAAGCAGGGGTAAGTAGATAGATTGCTCCCTTAAAGGCTGATTCTGGAGCTTGAATGATGTGGCGCCACACACCTTTTCATGGCCTGGGAGGTTTCCACACATAGTAGGACTATATTGTATTGTTCATTAGAGGGATCAATAGTACTTAAGAAGTTAGATGTGACTACAAGGGAAAAACGGTAAATTGGCCCAGCTGTACTTACGAGCATTTATGAAGGGTTATCGTACTATTGATTGGTTATATCCGATGGACACAAAAATATATCTGTGGTGAGAAGAATGCAACTGTCGGTCTTTAGTGGAATGCCTGGCAGTTAACAGATGGTGGATCTCGTGGCTAAATTGTTTAATCAGCTATTCACGTACTATTGGAGCTTCGAGCCATAAGTCCATAAGGTTCTCTTGGTAGCTCAATGGATTCAAGTTAAGAATAAGTTTTTGGGTCAGTTTGAAGTGTTCAAATTGAGAAGAGGGAGTTCGATTATGATTGAACTAGTCAATTATATATGATATATTTGACATGATGTATGAGATACATTAACTGGAGGAAAATGATATAAATATGATTTATATCTAGTGGAGGAGAAAAAGACTGTGGTTCATATGTTGCATATGATGTGATATTAAACCATATGTTGTAAATATAATATGATTATATTTATTATTTAATTTAAACAATTATAAGATAATTGTGGCAGTTTTTTCTCAATAACCCAATCAGATAGTGGGAGGTTGCAATCAGTTTTCATAACTGAAGGATAAAATGAAAATGGTTTTCATTTTGCAAGTGATCAGATATTCACTCACCGATTGAGTACACTACCTATCACATAACAAACCGAGAGCATACACGACAACTCAAAGTTTACTAAACGATCGTGTACACGCGTGCATTTCCTAAACGATCTCATAGAATTACCTAAACGATCGTTTAGCATTTTTTGCGTGATCGCGCGCCCGAGCGTTTTACTAAATGATCATCTATATGATGAAGCCCCTTTTATTACACGATCATCTACCTTTACCTAAACGATCAAGCATCCATCTATAGATAGACTCACAATATCTCCCACTTGCTTGGTCGTGGTAAACGATTGTTCCTTCCTCCTTCCCTCTACTAAATCCAACAGAGCCCACACCTCCTGGATTCTCACTCAGAGAATATCGAGGGTTCCGAGTGGTGGTGTCTTCCCTAATGCCTTGTTCATGAGGAGTCCGTTCGTGGGTAGACGACAGCGAGATTTGGTGGGCGATTGCCTTGACGATCTCAGCGAGAGTGAGATTGGTTGGATTGACGAGAGCAAGATTTCTGTGAAGAAGATATCTTCAACTAGTATGTATCTTGTTCTCTTTGTTGTTTAAAGTTCAAAGCATGCTGTAATTTGTTGTTAATACATAACTTGTATGTTTGATTGTGAATGCGATAATTCTGTCACAATCACTTTGGAATGATCTTGCTTCCACTCATAGATACTCTTTGATAAGAGTTCCTTCAATTAGATCATTGAAATTACAAAGAATATATTTGGTTTAATTACAAAATATTAATTACAAAATATTTTTGCTTTTAACCTTCCATGAAAGTAACAGTTAAGTCATTGGAATCTAGTTTGTTACAATTTATTCATGTACCATCAATTAGGTAGTAATATAATTTAATTCCTATACCTTTTAGTGTAACAATTTTGTCTATGTGCACTTAAAAATGTGTAGCAATTTAATATAAAAAAATTTCATCAAAATCTAATGCCAATTTCTATTATATAATGATATAGACTTTGTAATTTATAAACATATTGGATCTCTATTTCGTTTATCAATCTACTTATGCATGACATCTTATTAAATCTTAATATTTATTTTTACTATATATAGGGATGAAATCGTTAATAATTTTAATATAAAAGATTTTAATTTTGTTTACATTCTAAAATTAAGAACTAAATTGTTACAAAATTGAAAGAAAACGAAATTAAATCGTTATTGATACTTCCGTAAAAGTTTAGAGACAAAAAGATTTTTAACCCTAAATTTACTTCTTGATGAGAAAGAGAAATAAAGTAAATAAATAATTGTTCACTACCATTGAGATAATACATGATCCTTTACAATAACTATGTTAATAAAAGATGGGAAATTTAAGACATTACAAGTATAATAAAGTACATGTATTTATATATATGAGCAGTTTATTGGTCTGCAAAATGTAAACTGTCATAGCACACAAACTAATATATATGTTGTAAATAATTATTTAAAGACGTATGTGAATATTCATATAAATAATTATTTAAAGACATACCGAACAACTCCTGGAATGTGAATATTCATAAAATAATCGTCCCAATTGATGATTTTTGGGTCGAAGTAAAACAAATCTGCCTCTATTGCATTGTCCTTGGCAGCTCTTCTCAACTTCTCTGTGTTAATGTCATCAAAGCTATACAAAACATAAATTTAAAGTTAGATTTATCCTTACTATATAGTTTCATTTTATTCATTATTTCTTTTCATATATAATTAGAGTAAATTTGATATGATAATCTACCTTTCGGTTTGATAACCTTTTTTTAGATTAATATATTTACTACAAAGTCAAGTACACTCTTATTTGATAATCATTTGATTTTTGTTTCTAGAACAGACACCCACGAGTGTTGAATAATCATTCTTCAACTCCCTCAAAGTCGTGTGCTTTTCCTCTATTTCTCTATAACTATTCGAAAAAAGCCCTAGAATATATCGTTGAATAACAAATAATAGATATACCAAACCTAAGTACTCTTTAATTTTATACTTAAGATAACCTGTAATTTTTAACAAATTAAATCTTCCTCATGAAGAACATCTTAATGCAAGAAGCTAATTCTCTAAATTTTCCTATCATCCAAACTCTATATTAAACTCTTTTTGCAAGTACTTGAATCTATGAGTTGTGACTACCTTGGTTAACATATTTGACTAGTTCTAATTAGTATGAACTTTGACTAATTGTTAACTTCATTATGAGCCACAATTTTTCCATATAAATTGGAATATGACATCAATATGTTTAGAATGCTCATCTTAGTGAGACGGATTCTTCGTTAGATGAATACTACTCTAGCTATCATAATGGATGATAAGAAAACGAATCTTATGATAATAACTCACCAACAATTTGCTTCGGCCACATTACTTTCTTCTATTTAACTAGCTGAAATATATTATTGATTCAGTGGTTAATAAAGCAACTATTGGTTGTACGGTAACCTTCCAACTATTGTTAGTTACTAGTCTTCGAGTCTCAATAGTCGTAGCGATTGCTAGTGATCGATTCTCAGCCTTGATTGTTGATTTCCTATCCTAATCTCCAATTGTTGCCCCTTGTCTTGGTCCAAATCGCAGACCATTGATGGTTAGTTCTGTCTCTAGTCACCATTCATTGGAGATTGGTGATCAGGATTGGGACCAAGACCGGTGACTGTCAGTTGGTGACTGGAGACTAGGGTCACCGACGGATCCATGAAGGGCCAGTGGGTCAAAATGGCCCCTTGGTGTGTGTGACATTAGTAGAAGCTTTTTCGACGTGGAGCAATCTAAACAAACTCAGAGTTTTGAATTATAAACCAATTTGATTTCTACTTTTCTCTTTTTAGTTGGTTAAAAAAGAGTAGTGGAGAGAGGACATACACTCCTTTGAAGAACAAGAAAGGCCCATAGAGGTCGACTAATCGCAGAACATATTTGACTTTACGATCCAGATTGAACAACATTCCATCGAAGTAATGACAAAGTGCACTATTTACCACTTCCAGTCCCTGTGAAATCAAGATTGAAAAAGATTAATAAATACAAAGATAGAATTTTAATCTTATTTTATAAATTAAAATTATATTATATAGTGCTTTGGTTATTATAATAACTTTTTTAGTTCAAATAACTCGTACTAAAATCTATCGAAGATTTTCAAAAATAGAAAAATAAGATTGATAGAAGCTAATCTCTATTAATGATTGAAATTCATAAAAATCAATCATTGATACTATGTGATAAACGCAGATAGAAATCCATCAATAGTTTTTTTGTTATTTCTGTAAATAGTTTGACAGACTGAGTATCATCTCAAAAGTCAATAGTTTGATTTAGTACCTTAAAACAGGTCTTTTCTCATGCAATCATATTATATATCCTTAATGAAAAGTGACGATGATAGAAGGCAAACCTTAAGAAATATCAAATACCGAATAGTCATGTATCGATGGAAGCTAGCCATGTCATTCAAAATGGTGACCTTCCCAACCCTAACAGGCTGCCCCTCCTTGTTGATCCATGGGTTTGCTCTAAAGTAGTGAAAGCCATACTCTTGAAGCTTCCCATACAACACTGGATTTCTCATAGAGGAACTCACATGATAAATAGTGTACGATGACGGTTGGCTCGCATGAGCTACCATCGCTACGAGTATCGCGTTTACGACCATATCGGCTGGGATCTATATATAATGTAATAATACATATACACACCAAAAGTAGTATCAAATTTTTGGTAGTGTTGTATCGGTTGTTTGGATGATAAAGAAAAGTGTGAAAAAAGAGAGTCAAAGAGGGATAAAGGCTTTTGAGTTATTACTTACCACATCTATCAATGCCTTAACATCTCCAAGGAAACATGTTATTTTCCCTTTACCATATGCAACAGCAAGGCTATCAATGGTTCTGTTTCATACAATGCAAAAACATTAATATTATTATAACTTTTGTTAATTATGGTTAAAAAATATTTATGATTTGTCGCTTTAACGCAAATTATAGGTTGAAGTGTAAGGTTTGGAAAGTCAATTGATGTGCTGCTTATTTATCATGTTCGTTGCGAGTGTAATGTGTCAATGAAGCAACCTTGCATCCTCTCTAGGTACTTAGTCAAGACTGTTCGATCTTAGATTTTTCTTTGTTGTTTATAATGGCTTGGGACTTCTATCGCGGAGACCCACGAGGGCTCTTCTTATTGAGACCCTTTTTCCTTGAGTTATATATGTATTTTATTTTTTTGTTTGTTAGTTTTTGTGTTTTGTTTGTGTGTTGACCTCTGATTGGTGAGGTACTATTCTCTTTTTAGTAATTCAATATCTTTGTAGAAAAAAATCATAAATAAATATTAAATTTGCTCTAGCCTATTAGTTTAAGCTCACTACATTGTTATTTTCGTTAGATTTGATTGATTGAATTAAGTTTTATCTTCTTTTCTAATTTGGGTTTATCTTATAAAGGTATAATAGTTTTTACTTATATTTTTGTTAGTACAAATAGGTTAAATTGATCATACTTTTCTAGCCGTCTAGCCGTGTTATTTGTTATATCTTTTATTTCATTCTCCAAATTATGATATCAAAGTCAAGTTATTGAAGTATCATTCGATAACGACTATTTGATTCTTGATTTTTGAAAATTAAATTATTCCTAACGAAAGTTTACCTAAACATGTTTGATCAAATTTCTTTATAAAATTATTCTCTTAAATTATTTGTTTAAGAGCAATGATTAAATACAGTTTATAGTGCATCTACATCATCCATTTCTTATCTAGGATAGAAAATAATAATAATATAAAATTTAAAAAAAAAAAACAGTATTATCGTATGGAAATTTTTCATTAGATAACTGGTTGGCTAGCCAATACCTCAGTTCTTTTCTTTACTTAAATTTTATTTTCATTGACAGTTGGGACACCTTTCATATTGATTTCTCTTTACAAAATTGTAAAAGAGTTTTGCAAGAAAAAGCAAAAAGTATACTTTAATAATTAAATTAAAAGACGGTTTTTAAATATACAAAAATGAACCAAAATATTTACAAAATATAGCAAAATTTTAGAATTATCAATGATAGATGCTGATAAACACTGATAAACTTCTATCAGTGTTTATCAATGGCATTGATAGACACTGATAGACTCAACGTCTATCATCGATAATTCTAAAATTTTGCTATATCTTGTAAATATTTTCAACAGTTTTATCATTGAAATAATTTCCCTAAATTAAAACGATATTGTATAAGGTAAAGTTTCACAAATGTATATATATACCTGACACCTTCAACCCAACCAGGAAATGGTTCTTTGTAGGTACTAGAAACAATGGTGGGACGTATAATAACCACAGGAATATTTTCTTTTAATTCCGCTATCAACATTTCTCCCATTGCTTTTGTAAATATGTATGTGTTTGTCCATCCATAATTTTGTGACCTGATAATTATATGATTCATATTAAGATCTAAATAACCTTAGGCCATAACAATTTTATAACTTATACCTTTGTTTACCTATACATATCATCCTTTATTTCTCATTTCAATAATAATCTTAATAAGTATCAACTTATTTACAAATATAGTAAAACGTCAATATTTATCAGTGATAAACCACAATAAATCGTGATAGACATCTATGAGACAGATGTCTATTGTAGTCTAATTGTAGTCTAATTGTAGTCTATCGCTCATTGATAGATGTTTATCACGATCTAACTGAATGGAAAGCAAAATTAATGTTCATTGAATCTATATTAAATAGTATATTTTGACATAGGTAGCCATTTTCACATAACAATTGTTTTTTCTAATTAACAAAAAAGTATTTTCAAGAT
Source organism: Benincasa hispida (assembly GCF_027475165.1). NCBI lineage: Eukaryota > Viridiplantae > Streptophyta > Magnoliopsida > Cucurbitales > Cucurbitaceae > Benincasa > Benincasa hispida. Next base: position 4,903,345 of record NC_143485.1, on the reverse strand, counting down.
ATTGAGATCCAAATTTCTATTAAACCATGGTAAACTAATTTTAAAAGAAGTTATTTGATATATATTAAGTAAATTCCTTTAATTTAATTTCATTATAAAGAATATACTAAAATGTTTAAGCTTGGTTTACAATTTCAAGTCTAATGATGAAAAAAAAAATGATAGGCCCAACATTTTTACTCAATGTTAATGTTTTTTTAATAGAAAAATATATATTTATCCCTAGAATTTGGATCTAATTTCTATTTGATTTTTAGGTTCCAAAACGTTACATCTTTAGATTTTTAGTTTGATTGTAATTTAATTCTAATTAAATTTTAAAATGTTACACTGTTAATTCTTAAGTCTGGAGTGTTTTTAAGTTTGGTCCCTACGTTTCAACATTTATACTTTTAATCATGATTTTTTTTAATTAAATACTAAAATTCGATTTTGGCATTAATATCGATTAATTAATTAAAAATTAATATGAACTTAAAATTTAAAATTAATTTTAAGAATGAATAGAAAAAAATTGACACTTAATTAATTATAATTCTTTTAATATTTGTAAATTAATCAATATAATAGATATTAACACTAAAGATTGAGAGTGAGTATTTAGTAAAAAAAAAAAATAGATGTTAAAACATATAAATCTTGAAACCTGAAGATCAAATTGAAATAAAATTCAAACCTTTGAGTAAAACTATAACATTTTAAAACCTATGAATTAAATTAAAATCAAACTCAAAACTTAAAAGACTGAAATCATAATATTTTGAAATCTAAGAGCTAAATAGAAACTAAACCCAAAATTTAGGGACGAGAAAGGTATTTCTCTTTATATGTATATAGGTAAGAAAATAATCTTTTATACCGACCTTTGTAAACCCAAATCTTTCATGATTGAAGTGATGGATCGTTGGGTAGCACCATGTGCTCGAAGGTCAGATATTGTGTGATCCACAAGCTTCAACTCGTCTTCAATTTGTAGGCCACATTTTCCATTAAGAGTGTCTCCCATCTTATATGGGGACTCAAGTATTAACCCTTCCTTCACGCCACAAACATAAGCTAAACAAACAAATAAACTTCCAAAAATTAATTAATTAAATCTTCAAACGGAAAAATGATGAGGATATTGTTGTGGGCAATTAATTCTGGACCAAAGAAGCATAATCGATATCAAAAAAAATTTAAAGACTACATCGAACTAGAAACCAGATTAAATTTGGGCCCGAGCTATACCCTAGAACCCAACTGGGCATGGGAGAGAGAAGGATTTGGGTGAGACTTGAAAGGTAGGTTTCATTCAACCTATAAAGTACAAATACAGATACGGTTACATGATATGGATATGATCGGATACGATGATTCATCCGTTTCTAAAAAATTAAGATACAGATACGTCTAAAGATATATAATTTTGTATATATATTTTTAAAAAACAAGGATACTGATACATTGAAGATACATTTTTTTTTTCAAAAAAAATCTAGGATATAGATAATTTAGCATACAAGTTAATAACAATAGCACAAAATAGAATACAAAAATTGAAATACAATACAAAAAAAGAAACATCTAAGATATTGAAGTACAATAGTTAATAAAATGTAATAGAAAAGTGACTTATATTACAAAGAAGCAGGAAAATATTAAAGGGAGAAGTATGAAGATAAACGAAGAACTTCTTCGACGAACTGTTGAAGATATCCAAATAGTTTATATTTTGGTGGACTTTGTGGAGACTCAAATATGAAGATGAAGATTAGATGATTCTAGGGTTTGGTCATTTATTTATTTTTTTCCTTTTAGTTTTGGATTCAAGTAACGAGCTTTTTAAATAGGTTGCCTAGTTTTAGATTGGGAAAGATTAGATGAGTTGCTTGTCTTTTTTCTTTAAAAAAATTATGCGTAGAAATAGATACGTCAAATCGCGTGTCAGATACGTATCTGGAAAGTATCTGAAAGTATCGATATCCGATACGTGTCTAATATGGATTCTTTACCTCACATGAAGTATATGTGCTTCATAGAATTCGACTCTCTAACACATAAACGAAAGAACAAACAGAGTCAGGAAGCTCGAAATAGAATAGGCCAAAACTACGAAGTCGAGAATGGCCAGAAATTTGAGTCGGATTTAGTCAAACCCTATAAGCTCATTTAGGCCTACGGAAAGACAAGTCTCTCATGCATGAATGAGACGACAGGGCTGACTCAAATGGATCTGATTCCAATCCTTTTTGTCAAAAGTAAAGGAAAAGATCAGGATATAAATATGTAATTAAAGCATAGAGAAAGTAAGTTCATTCTCCACCCTTAAACAAATTAAGTTTGAGTTTACTACATTATTCTACTCTTTAACTTAAGCATCAACATAGATCATGACACGAATAGATATCATTTTTAAGTTGATTTCAATAATACCCCTTTTATATGCACTTTTTAAATATGTGGGTGAGTAATCGACTCTCTTATCTTCGAATTGATAATTTAAGTTTTATGTCAACTTTGAACTAGCTCATTTTCATATCTTTACCCTCACTTTTCATTATATTGTTTTATTCGATAGAGTTTACAATGCTCGTTTATTTTAATCGGAAGAAGAAATGTAACTATAGTAGTCAAAATATTAATGATACCAACAAATAATATTTTTTTGGTGAGGCTCACTTTCATTTATTTTGGGTTTGGTGGTTCTCTCATGGTTCAATTTTTTATTTTATATCTTCAACTTTGCATTAAAAATATATATTTTTTATTTTGCCATTATCATTAGCTTTTATTAGTTTAATAGAAACCTATGACTTGCTAAAAAATAATAAAAACCTAATACCATGAACAAATATATTCCATTGTTTTTTTGTTCTGATTCAAATGGTATTAATCTAGACTAAAACACGTCAGACCTTTAAGGCAAATATGTAATACGACTTGATATTCAATTGACTACATACGAATTTAGTTCATCGTTATTATTTTTCATATAATAAATTGTTTATCTACTACATTTTATATATATACTTATATTTTGATCTCTAAACTTTTGGATGTTAGACTTTAGTCAACTGATGATTTTTTTAAAAAGAATTTTTTTAGTTTACATAGGTTGTGCAAAATATATTGTTGATCTATGAGATTTAGAGTTTGTATCTATTTGGTTCATTAGGCTTCAGAAATTATATTTCTTTATTCTTAAACTTTAAAAAAGATGGAAAATTATTTTAAATGGCAAAATTGCTGAAAATATTATAAAATATAGCAAAACTTCATTGATAGATTTTGAAATTTTGTTATATTTTATTAATATTTTGGTTCATTTTTCTATATTTGAAAACAACCCAAATAACATGATTTAATTTGACTTTTAATTATTAAACAAAATTTATATTTTTATGCTTAGTTTTTTTCTTTTACTTATTTAATCCTTTTTTTTTTTTTTGGGTTTTACTTATTTAATCTTTTTTTTTTTTTTTTCCTCCCCTCTTTTGCCTTCATCTTCACCTTTTCTCATTGGTTGTTATATCTCCAATCCGTCATGGTTTGTAAAGGTATTTTGGATAAGAAGGGGTGTTATGAAGTCGGAAGAGTTATGAATCCCTAGACCCACAATGTAAATAGTTAAGTAGACAAAAAAATGTTTTTTAAATAATTAATAAGACATAAAAATGTTTTTTAGTTGTGGGGCCACGAACTTCTAGTACCACCCATGACCCAACTTCTTGGACCAAACATGAACTCTCAGTGGTAGGCTACTCGGAGCAGCAATGATCTCATATCCACCATTAATTTTTTTGTAAGAAACAAATAGAAAAATCCAATTTCACAAAATTTAGAATAGATTTGAGAGTGATTTTCACTTGGTCAAAATTACGTTTAATTTGCTACTGCCAATATCACTTTTCTTTGATGTTTGATAAATGTTGAAATTGATTTAAGAAAAATAAAAAGCCATTATAATTGATTTTCAATCACCAGTTGAAATGTGCTTTCATTGTGGAAATTGACAGGGAATCAACCCTACAAAATTTGTCCCACTTACTTCTTTGGGAAATTATTTGTAAAACTGTTGAAAATATTTATAAGATATAGTAAAATTTTAGAACTATCAATGATAGACATTGAAAGGTACTCTATTAATGTCTATTAATGTCACTGATAGAAAGCATCCATTGAAAGATACTCTATTAGTGTCTATTAATGTCACTGATAGACACTGATAGAAAGCATCTATCATTGATAGTTCTAAAATTTTGCTATATTTTGTAAATATTTTAGTTCATTTTTCTATATTTAAAAACAACCCTTCTTCTTTTTCTTTTCTTAGAAAAATTTTGCCCCACTTATGTATAGATATTTTTTTTTAAAAAAAAACAATGTCCTTTTTAATCATTCTGTAATTCTAAAATCACTTTTAAAATCAACCATCATAATCTAAAATCACTTACAAATATATAAAAACAGCTTTTCAAAATTTAGGAACAAATATCAATATGATTGAAATTGATTTTACTTAAATCTCTTTCACTGAAATTATTACTTCAAACGTCACTTCCAAACATGTACTCAATGAATGTTTCGAAGTTACTTTTCTTTGGTTAAATTAAATTAAAAAAAAAAAAAAAAAAACAAAACCACTAACCTTGAAATCGGGAAACAATTTTTTGAAACCTAAAATATATATTAGAAAAAGCAACAAAAAGAAAAGAAAAGTTATTGGGATTAAAACAATTCGTAGAAAACCGTCCAAATAATAAGAAAAATAAAGAAACAAAAAAGTTCATAAGATGCATAATTTGATAAACATGTAGGAGAAGAGAAAAACATAGAAAAAAAAAGGAGAAAATTAAAACAAATTTAAACTAAAATTTTAAAATATTTTGACCTCTTCTAAAATTTACCACCTCAACATGTCACATTCTTTTCTTTTTCTTTTTTTTTTTCAGTCAAACAATAGTCAGGTTAAGTTGACCATTAAAATTATCATTCAAATTTTAGGTACGAAATAGACAATAACTTCCGAGTCAAATTTTCTAAAAACTTTATCACAACAACCTATTCAATATTTAGCCATGAATGCATTCATTGATATGTCAATAGCACACAAGGATATCTTTGAACTTTTTTTAAAATAAATATATTATGTTTTTGTCAAATAACTACCATAAAATATTATCCAACATCAATTTTTAAAATAAAACTTGTCCTAATATTAGACTCCAAATCATTATTATGAAATATTATGTCATAAAATTTATCCAAGAATAACTCGAATAATTAAAGTTATATAATATGACTGATCCAAACATAACTCAATTGATTAAAATATTTATGTGGATTAAAATAAGTAAATTCACAAGATGGTTCAAGAGGAAAAAAACCTGTAGATACGTGGATGAATGTCTTCAATTTCACACATTGTTTAGCAAAGTTTATAACATGCTTGGCTCCCAAAGTATTGACATGAAGAGCAACATCATATCTAACAAAAGAAAAAAAAATATCATTCTAAGGTCTATATGTTATAAAGTAATTTTTATTAGTGCGGTTTTAGTTTATGTATTTTAAATCAATCTTAAATTTAATCTTCACTACTAATTTATTATTGATTTTTTTTTTCCAAATCTTTCTATTATATCTATTAATATTTTTATTATAAAATTTGAAAATATATTTATTATTATATTTTTTTACATGAAAATTATTATTATTATTATTTAACCAATTTTGGTAGGATTAAACTTAAGATTTATTAAAAATAGAATGACTAAAATTAGAAAATTGATAACACATGTGTACTAAACTTGAACAAACTTAACATTTATTATAATTATTAATGTGATTTAAGTACCTCAAAAGGCAAAAAGAACATGAATATATACTAAATTAATTGTGTTTCATTTTATTTGTACCTCTCGTCAAAGTTGGTAGTTGCAGCCAAGTTGACTATGACATCAATTTGCCCATACAATTCTTCTCTCAATTTGGAGTACTCCTTGAGGACCAAAAATTCGTCGGAGATATCTCCGGCCACCGCCACGAGCTTCTCCGATATCATAGATCTAAAATTTTCCCCCCATTTTTCCTTCAATACCTTGAACAACTCCTTCTCGATCACCTCGGCGTTAAGGCGTTGCGTCGCAGATTTCTCGTCCGCCGCCCGTATGAGGAGATAAATCTTCTTCACGTTTGGTTGAACCCTTAAGATTTTCTCCACCATTACTGCATTTTCATGGACAACTTAACACAATTTCTTCATATATTTTTAACAATCTTTGTAAACATATTTTTTTTAGAAAAAGAATATCTTTGTGAACAAGAAAACTAGCATAATAAAAGTGCAACAATTCATGAGGAAGGAAATGGATATATACATGAAATTTTATTCTCATATCATATTAAACTACTTAATAATTTTTAAGTTGATGGGTTTCAGTAAATTTTACGTTTTATTCATATTTTGAAAGCGAGAAAGGAGAGATGGACAAACTTTTGCTGAAAATCCGATGACTCTCATATCATATTAAATTATTGATGAACTTAACAAATGTAAGTCGAAGAATTTTAGTAAATTTAACATTTTATTCGTATTTTGAAAGCGAGAAAGGGGAGATCACGGACAACCTTTTGCGAGAAATCCGGTGGCGCCGGTGACGAAGATGGACTTATTGTGAAGAAATTCAAGTAGACTTTGAAACTCCATGGAAATGGGAAGAGGAGGAGAAAAAATAGGAAGGATAATAATATGAGAAATGGTGGTGAATTGTTGGTTAGAACTTTGGGTGTTAATATAAAGAAAAGTAATGGGTGCATGTTTTGGGTTTACAGTATCTCAATGACAAAGGGCTTTTAACTGCATGGGAATAGACAGTTGAATTTTTTGTGTTCTGACACTTTTGGCCTTTGATAAAGGAACAACTCTCTTATCAAGTTTGAGATAAATATATTGTTGGAAAAAGTGTTATATGATCAGCAACAAGCAAGTTGAAGAAAGTGCTTTTATCAGCATTATATTTTTGGAAGAAGTGATACATGATCGTCAACAAGCAAGTTAAAGTAAGTGCTTCTTTTATCAACATTTTTTTTAAACATAAATTTCAACTTAATTAAAAGTCGTCATTTGTAATAATTTGACATGGATATAAGTGTTTTTGAGTGTAGAGCAAATCACACAATTGTGTGTTAGAACACTTTTGTGGAAATATCTAATTAAATCTATAAAGTACAAATACTTCATGTGAAACAAAAAATTCGTATCAGATATATACCAGATATCGATACTTTTAGATACTTTTCAGATACGTATTTGACACACAATTTGATGTATTTATTTTTATGCTTCTCTTTTCTAAAGAAAAAAGATAAGCAATTCATTTAATATTTTTCAATTTAAAATTATGTAACCTATTTAAAAAACTCACTACTCGAATCCAAAATTAAAAGGAAAAAAAAAAAAGATCAAACCTTCAAATCATCTAGTATTCATCTTCACATTTGAGTCTCCACAAAATCCACCAAAATATAACCCACTTGAATATCTTCAACAATTCAATGAAGTAGTTCTTCATTTATCTCCAACAATTCAATTCAGTAGGTTATATTTTGGTAGACTTTGTAGAGATTCAAATGTGAAGAAGAAGACTAGTTGATTATAGGGTTTGGTCTTTTATTTTTGTTTCTTTTAGTTTTGGACTCGAGTAGTGAGCGTTTTAAATAGACTGCATAGTTTTAGATTGGAAAATATTAGATGAGTTGCTTATCTTTTTTTTTTTCTTTAAAAAAAGGTAAGCGTAAAAATAGATATGTCAAATCACATGTCAAGTACGTATTTAGAAAGTATCTGGAAATATCGGAATCTGATACATATTTGATACGAATTCTTTGTCTCACATGAAGTATCTATGCTTCATAATATTTAACTATTTCAAATAGAACTAACATTTAATTGTTAATTTGATATATTAAGTCAATCGTTAGGATAAAACATTATTTTCAACTCTAGCCATTTTTTTTTCTTTTTTTAAATCAAACTATTGTTTAAATTCCTTTGTAAGTTAAAGTTTGAATTTAAATCCTTATTTACTTGTATTAAATCAATTGGTGTAGTCTAAATTCGTTTTCAGTTTCCAGTTTTTTATTATTTACATCTGAATAATTTCTATTTAAAATATATTCATCCGTTTTTAAATAAAAAAAATAACAAAAATATTTACAAAATATAGCAAAATTTGAGAACTATCAATGAAAGATGCTGATAGACATTGATCGACTTCTATTAGTGTCTATCCTATCATCTATCAGTGTCTATCAATATCTATCATTGATAGTTCTAAAATTTTGCTACATCTTATAAATATTTTCAACAGTTTTACTATTTAAAATAATTTCCTAATGTAGTTTTGTAAATATAGTAATTGAAAGAAAATTAAACTAACAAAATAGGAATAATTTTGCTGCGTATAAACATGTGGTATTTAAATATGTCAAAATATTACTTGCGTAATAATATTATAATAACTCGTCAATAATTTTTTTATTCTGTTAATTTACTTCAATAAAACCAAAATTTGTGTTTATTCTGCTATATGTTTCTAATTTATTTTAAAATATTTATTCCATAAAAATGATATTAATGTATGAAACTTGTATTTAATATATAGTTATCCACATTACAAATTAATCATTATCTATTTTATATTTATAAATCGCAATATAGGACCAAACCTTTTCTTTTCATTTTACCATTTTATTTTTTAATCTTTTATTATAATTTTATTAAGGGCACTTTAAAGTCTAAAGTCAAGGCACAATCAAAATACAAATACAACCTATGATATAAGGAACAAACAAGGATAAAAAAAAAAAAAAAAAGGAACCAAACATATAAAGGAAAAGACACCTACAACTCAAGGAAAAATATCTCAAGAAGATTTGTTCACTTGATCCTTACAATAGAAGCCTCAATCCACTTAGAACAACAAAGAAATGTCTGACTAAGCACGTAGAGAAGACATAAAGTAGCTCCATGAAAACGAAGACTACACTTGTACCAAATATGATAAATAACACACTAAGCGACTCTCCAGACTTTATGCCACAAATAATTACTTGCACTAAAGTGGAAAATCTAACTAAATTTTGTATCTCAACGAGATATCATATAGGAACATCCTCCTTACAAGAGCATGTCCACCCAAATAGTCTAGTTAAAAGTGCAATCAAAGAAAAAATGATTCTTAGATTCAACTCCACTAGTGCACTTAACACATACACTAGGGATATCAAAACACCATCTACTTAATATGATTTCATGTTTGTAATCGATTCCTAATTAAAAGACAAACAATCAAAGAATGTCTAGGAATATTACCTCCAAACCAAATGACGCTAGATCAAATCACCATAAGGTGCCTATATTGTAAGGATTCCCATGCATTAGCGCCTGAAAACATTTCAGAGCGATAAGGGAGTCAGATCACACAATCCTCCTTTCTTAACTTCAGTCATAATCATTTGAAGTTGCTTGTAGAGGTCAACCAGCTCTCTCGAGTTAAAAGGTCAATCCTAGGTCCCATCAAGTCAAAAGAAATCATCGACCTTAGCATGAAGGTAAACTATTTTCATGCAAAATAACCGCATTACTATACTGCTAGATTATAAGACCCATTTCTAACCAAGTGTCAAACTAAACTCAACTACGACGACCATTATCAATAAAGAATTGTACCAAAAGATGTAGATTGTCCCTAACAAGAAGGATAACCTACCAACACCAAGACGAAGAATTAGTGGAACCAACCACCATTATACTTTGACCGGACAAGTTGTAGATCTCCATCCAGGCAACCCATAATTATTCAAAACAGATTAGGATAAACCATAATAGCTTCATGATAGCAACGACATTCTAAGAAGGAATATGACAGATATCTAAATTGTTGGGTTTATTTCACCGTTTTTTGGTGAAAGCCCAAATTAAGGCCCAAGGCCCTGGGGTCAAATCAGTTTAACATATACAATAACAACCGATTTTGGCGATGCACGCAGATCGTGACTACATAAAACGACAGCGAAAATTGAAGAAAAGTTCATTCCAACCAGCAACGTTTTTTCAGCCATTTAGGGATTGATTCGTGGTCCGATCGAGTTGAAATTTTGACAACATATTTTTGACATGAGGGTCTTCAATTTAGACCGAGAAGATTTCTTTGGAGCTATCTACAGTCAGATATCGTGAAAAATTGGTTGCAACTTCAAGTGAGACGTTTCTAATTTTATTCTTCTCAATTTGTTGCCGTTTTGTTGCCAGGAAGGTTAATCTTGAGATATTTATTGTGTATGCCTCTAGATGTGATTAGGGAGAACTCGTTGTAACCCATTATTGATTATAGTGGAGATTTTGACTTCAGTCCTTGGTTTTTTACTCCTCACATTGAGGAGGTTTTCCGCATTAAAATTTCTTGTACCCTTACTTGATTATTATTGTTCTTTCTAGCTGACTAGTATTCTATTAGATTCACATAAGAGAGTTTATCCCAACATAAATCACCCTTACAACACATAGAAAACAAACATCTGACCAAGCAATCGTAGTCTCTCAACACTATCAAGCTTTCCTTTCCAAAGATAGGAGCAAAGTGAACGATCTAAGTCTTGAACAACTCTTGCCAACAAAACAAACATACTGTCCCAATACACCTGAAAGCATTGGAGATTAGATCGAGTAAGCTATGATCGACCAGCATAATTAAGATAAAGTCCTAGTTGACCAACTTCTTTCACATAGGCAATAACACTCTCCAGCAGAGGCAAACAATCTACATATGACAAAAATCCAATAGACGCTGAAAGATCTTTAGCCTTACAAGAGGTAAGTCATCACAAAAGAACGAGCTCTTTTCATCATTTATAATAGGGTCACATAACACTTGAAACTAACTAAAAATCGTCTGCATGAAGGCCAATGAATTGCAATTTGCATCATTAAATATCATCAAGTCATCAACAAAACATAGATGGGTGAGTATGTTACGAGAACAAAAATTAAAGAATATAAAAGAATGTAAAAGAATCGGCACACAGATACGCTAGTTCACTAATGGTGTATTAGCTACATCCACGGGGTGGAGGGAAAACAATATTATTAGAGAGAATGTTTTTTTTGAATGTTTTTTTAATATACAAACGGTGCCTCTAGGGTAAGAGAGTTTATATAGCGCCCTACTGATCTAAACCCTATGGTCATAATCATAAATAACTACAAATAAATAAATATGCCAAATACGAGTTTTGAATAGGTTTCGGGGGCGTTGCCCACGAACTCCTACCATGGCGCATCGCCCTTGGACCCCGTACTTGGTTGTTCGAAGCACCAACGAACAGATTCAAGAAATTTCAACAGAATGGAACATGATCACAACAGTAATGAAACCGAAAGGAAGGAGGAGGAGAATTCAACAAGCGAGACAAAACTTTCATGGCAATCACGAGGATATATGATGATAACGAGTCCCCTTGTGAACTTTGTTAATGACAATATATTTAAATATTCATTCCACGACATTTACTTAAGAAGACCGTGAAAACAAAAAATTCATCATATATATACACATACATACCTATAATTTGAATATCATTTCTATCTCTAAATTTACCTATTTATTTTATTTTAGTTTGTAGCTCTCAGGTTATCTATTTTGATCTTTAAAATCTGATAATATGACTTTGTTTTTAATTAGAAAATATGAATATTTTAATCCTCTTAAAACACTAAAATATCTATTTTAGTTTTAAAACTAAATCTAAAGAAATTATTTTGGTCTTTAACATATACAAGTCATATTATTCATCGAACAATCATATACATATCTATATTATGACGTAATTTACATTATTAAGATTATAATGTCCACCTATATAAACACTAACGAGCTTAAAAAAAAAACAAAAGAAAACAAAAACCACTAACAAAAAATTGAAAAAAAAATTGACAAAAAAAAAAAAAAAAACATGGTTATGTTTTTCTTTTTATGTTCAACACCAAGAACAATGGTAGATATTTAAAAAATTTAGAGTCAGATTTAAGAAGCTAACATAAATTCTAGATTTAAATACTATTTTGATTTATGTATTTTGGAATTCTTTTGGTTAAAAAATATTTGGAGAAGTATTCTATTTGCCTTTATATTTTAAATATCTAACTTTAATCGGAGAGCATTTGAGATAATAAGTTGGTTATTATAATCCGTGATTATTATAACTATATTATAATAGTTTGTGTTTAGAAGGTAGATTATTTTAGTTTTAGTTATAATAAATTTTAGTTTAAAGAAGAAATAGTAAATGTCGTAAGAAAATTTTTTTAAAAAAAATGATGAAGGTAAAATAGTAAAAATTGTAGTTAATAGTAAATACGGTAGCAAATGAAGTTTTAAAACAATATTTATTGTAGCTAATTAAAGATTACAAAATAATATGTACTTAGTGGTTTTAATAATTGGAGTGAGAAGAATAATGTTTTTTTTTTTTTAAAGGTATAGTAATTAAAGTATAGGGTGGGAAAATTGAATCTCAAATCTCGAAGTGGATAGTACAAGAATTATGTCAATTAAGGTATGTTCTTGTTGGCAAAGAATAATATTTTTAAAGAAACACTTTTTGCTATCATGAATAAAGTTATGTAGATGAATACTTTATCAAATGTTGGCCCATTCTTTCATTGATGGGACAATTGATATTATGATGAATAGTTGTATCATGCCCATTGAAACCTAACACTCTGACAAATATTAATTTTTGATTCGTTTGGAACATACCTCACACCCATTTGCATTTACATCCATGCACCACTTGTCATCTAAAAAAAAAAAAAAAAAAGGAAAAACGGGTGGTTTTGAAAATTTTTAGATAAATAGGGTTGTTTTTTTGCTTTATTACTCTTGTTTTTTTTTTTAAAAAAATTATATGTGTCACATGTATTTCTTTTTATTTTTAACTTTTATTTTTATTTTGTGTTATTCCTTTATTTCCCTTTATTTCTTCTCATTTCTCTCTCTCTCTCTTTTTTTAATTTTTATTTCTTTGTTTTCTTTTCCAACTAAATTTATTTCTATTAAAATATTAAAATTGGATATAGAAATATGCTATTTGATAAAACTTCGAAATCATTTTCTTTTTAGTTTTTATCGAGATGTATCAATATTTATTATTTTGTGTTTACTTTATACCTAACTTTATTTTGTACTTGATATGGATTGTAGTTGGATAAATTTAAGAGATCAAAGGTCTAGTCAATATTCTGACGGTATTGATAATTTTATCGAAGTCACAAAGAATATTGATAGTACTCATCTTATGTAAGTTAGAAAAGATATTTTTACCGGTATTTTTTTGACATAATGGTCCATTTAGCTATCCATTTGTCGTGGGAAGCAAAATTGTTGGCCCTGTTGGATATAGTTATATGTATCCAATTGAAAGGTATGTGAATTCTCTTATATTCTTGAAGTTTCACTTTTATGTTGTAGGCTTTTAAGACATGTGGTTTCAATGTTATGTATTAGGAGTTTGCAATATTTGAAACAATATGTTAGAAACAAAGTTCGACCAGAGGGTTCAATTGTTGATGCTTACATCATAAATGAATCTTTAAACTTTTGTTCTATGTATTTACATGGAATTGAAACAAGGTTTAATAGAAGTGATTGGAACAATGATAACATTGATGATGAGAAGAGCAATAGTTGATATCAGTTTTTTCTGGACATATACGATGACGGTGGTGGCAAATTTCAGCAATTAACTCACTACTACAGAATTTGAATTACTTGACATTTTTCCAATGCCAAGTAACGAGTATATTTGACACTTATAAAAGCGTCAACTATTCGAGTGTCAAGTATAGTATGATAACTTGACACCGTAAAAACGTCAAGAGAAATAATTATTGATATATTTTCCGTGTCAAGAAATATAATACACTTGACACTAATGACATTTCAAATGTATTAATTTTTTATACTTATTATTGTGATTACTCTTGACATTTTTTATTTGTCAAGTATATTTTTATCTTGACACAAAATAAGGGTTAAGTAATCTAATTCTTGACACATTTTCAATGTCATCTATGCTTTTTTTTTTTCCAAATTAAACATTCAGATTTAATTTTCATTTCTCATTTCATGCATTACATTTGTTCCAATAAGATAATTTCATCAATTAAACAGTTGCACATATATTTTAAGTCTACATATCAGCCTAATACATCCAACGTAACAATTGAGAATACTAAAATAAACAATTTCATTCTTCTATTACTCATGTCTACATGAACGGTTTCAAAATTTACAAGACGAATCATACAACAGTATGATAATTCCAAAAATTTACATTACTCTATCAACCCATCCCAATATATGATAATTCCACAATTGTCAGATCAATCTATATGTGCTATATATTCCAAAATTCATAAGACTAAAATTTTATCCTCTACCACACATTTCTTTGAAGTATATAACCTATAATGGCTTAACAAAACATTTACAAAAAAAAAAGTTTTGGGCATTCCCATGTAGCCACATACACAATTTATAGGATATAGTGACCTAAATATTCAGCCCATTCCACGTGTACTTCATCCAATTGAAGTTGCGAGTACGAGCTCCTCGTATCAATCTATAAAACATAGAAAGTGAGATATACATATTTATTTACTATTTACACTATATATAAATATAAATATTCAACCCATTCCGCGTATGTACATATCGCATCTGTTATAATATTCTTCTCTTTAATCACAATTTCTCGCATATATCTCATAATGTAATACCCACATTCGACAATTCTCACTTGTAACAGACACTACAATACAAAGCCAATAATTAATACACATATCATACAAATGTACTAAATAAACATCATTCTACTAATTTTTTCAATGCTCTTATACTTACCTTTACTATTTTCCAGAATGTGGTTTTTCGAGTCCTTTGCAAATTTTTTTGAGACTGTAAAATGGTCATTGCCCTACATTTGTCAACTAGTATAGTATAATATTCAGAATGAAATAAACTTTACATCGAAAAAAAAACTCAAGCAAAGTTAGCTTACATATTTGTTATGTATATGATATCTTTTCGTGAACTTGTTCTCAATGAGTCAAGATAGTACACCACATCATCATACGCATTAATAACAATTAACGACCAATGATCACTAAATAAAATACACAACTAATTAGTATGGAACATGAAGGTAGCTCATTACATTAAGGTAGAACACAGTACAAAAAGCTTTTAAGTACAATGATCCCAACACAATTCTGCATTAGAAAAAAACAGGAAAAGGTAGAACATGAGTATATAGGTCTGAACATGAGTATAACTAATTAAACTTACCTGGGATTATGAGGAGCAATAACTAATTGACCGTGTTCAGAAGCCATTAATCTACTACAAAGGTTCCGAGCTCTAACTTCTCGAGTATTTTGGCCCGCGAATATAAGAGATGGATCTACAAAAATATACTTCGACCCTTTATTTGAACAATAATGAATGAGAATAGGTACCTACAATAATAAATAGAACACATTAACTTACTACTAATTAATAAAATGACAATATATCATAAACAAATAACATTTACTTACGCGATATAAGCCACCATTGATAAAGTCTTCACTTTTTACATGCTACAAAACTCGATCACATCTTCTCGTAGAACATAACTCTTTCGACCAAAACCAAAGTGCTCAATAGGTAGTTGGAAGGAAATACTAGTCCCATCAACCATTACCTTTTCAGCGTACTTGAGAATAGACTTCAAGGATATTGATAAATTGGATGGTGCACTAGTAACTTCATTGTCTTTCGGTATCGTCTTTGAAGCTTTTTCCTAGTACAATGAAGATAGAACATGGGTAAAATATTCATTCCTAAATAAGATAGAAGAACATGGGACTTATACAATTCACCTTCAAGATCAGTGGTACACTAATAGCAATCACTTCCTCATCCTTTCCCACATTCTCTGAAACTTTCTCCTAAAACCACCAAGTTATAATTTTATAAGTAACTAATAGTAAATTTACCTCATACATTTACCTCATAATACAATTCACCTTCAAGATTGGTTGTACAGTAATAGCTTCCATCTCCTTCACCTTCTTCCCTTCCTTAATCTTTTGGATTTTATTCTTGGAGCAACTACCATGCTCAGATCTTGGGCTTTTTTTAATTTGATCTTCCAACTCTTTAATGCGCTTACGAAGTGCTACATTTTCCATCAACAATTTTTTTGTGTGTATCCTCTCTTTTCATTGTATGGAAGTAAACGGTATGTGTAATGAAACCACCCACCCCATGTACGCGTCCACCATATTCCGGAGTACTCAAGGCATGAGTCAAAGCATCATTCGGTAAATCATTTTTTTTAAAGTTGATCTTCATTCTTTATGATCTCATCCTAAATGTAAATTATATATATTCAATAACACATATAAAATATTATAATGATTTCATGCAAATGTAACATTGGTAATCTTATTATTCAGTTGGCGACTTGTTCGACATCCCCATTGTCATACTCTCCTTTTTTTTGTTTATCCGAGCTTTTTTCCACATATTAGCTCGTCCAAAATCACATTCGCTGGACAAAGGTAATTTTTTTTGCATAATAAAAATATTGTTAGATATAAGAATATTTGTAAAATGGTTAAACTTAAGAATATTCGTACCATTTCCTCAACAAGATTCGCATAACCTCTTTTGGAAATCTGATGATTATACTTGTTCTTCTATCTTCGTGCTTATTGTTGATTTCTCACTTTCTATATAAATTTAATAGTTCAAAATAAAAATGACAAGAATGTGACAAATAATATTGATTTTCTTAATGAAAAGTTGAATACCTCAAACTCCAGAGATAATCTCGATTTGACAAACTCTCTGACCATCGAATGATTTCTTTTGACGTCAAAAAGGATGATTTTGTGCTAGAAATTTTCGATGGCCAAGGTATGCCATTTTTTTCCCATGTTTTAGTCTTAATGAAGTTGTGTTATCTCCACAAATCGGACATGCCTTATAACCTTTGACACTATATCCACTATGGTTTCCATATGCTGGAAAATTATTGATCGTCCACAATAAAACTGTTCTTAAGTTGAATAGTTCCTCTTTATAAGCATCATAATATTGCACACCACTTTCCCACAGAAGTTTTACATCATCAATCAATGGCTCTAAGTATATCCCAATGTCATCCCCTGGTTGTTTTGGACCTGAAATCAATATTGATAACATCATAAACTTTCTTTTCATACACAACCATGGAGGAAGATCATAAATTACCATAACAACTGGCCAACAACTATACTTAGAGCTCATATCACTATGTGGATTTATTCCATTTGCTGACAATGCTAAACGAAGATTAGTAGGTTTAGAACTAAAGTTCGGCCACATGGTGTCAACTAACTTCCAAGCTACAGAGTCTACAGGGTGACGTAATTTATCATCCATTTGTCTCTCATTAGCATGCCAAGTCAGATTTTTAGTACATTCAACATTTCTAAACATCTGTTGAAAACGTGGTATAGGAGGAAAATACCACATTATTTTGGTAGGGATTTTCTTCTTCTTATTTGTGTCTTTACCATATTTCCACCTTGACTCACTGCATTCAGGACACACAATTGCATTGGCATATTC
Organism: Benincasa hispida; assembly: GCF_027475165.1. Lineage (NCBI taxonomy): Eukaryota > Viridiplantae > Streptophyta > Magnoliopsida > Cucurbitales > Cucurbitaceae > Benincasa > Benincasa hispida. Next base: position 4,885,640 of record NC_143485.1, on the reverse strand, counting down.
CTTTCGATACAAGCAACAATCATTAGGGCATGCATGAATCTTTTCATATTCCATTCCTAGTGCACCTAATGTTTTCTTTGCTTCATACATTGATGTAGGGAGGTCATTAGTAGAAGGTAAGATATTCTTTAATGCTTTTAGTAGTTCTGAGAAACTAATGTCACTCCATCCATGTCTAACTTTTAAGTTATACAACTTCACTAATGTAGACAACTTGGTGAACTTTTTGCATCCTTCATACAATAGCTTCTCAGCATCATTAAGTAACTTTTTGAATCCATTGGGATCTTTTGAATATTGCTCGTGAGCAATTTCAACCATTTTTTTTTTTATATTTTCAACATCATTCTCTTCATACCTACACTCAGAGGATTTTCCATGCAAGGATGAACTAGGAAGTTCCTCACCATGCCAAAACCAAATCTTATAACTTTCATCAATCTCATTAAAATATAAATGATCTCTAATATCATTGCCATATGACTTTGACAATTTCCACATTTCAAACAAGGACAACGTATAGTAGTATTATTTGTATTGGAAAATCCAAATTTGAAGAAGTTTTTCACACTAAACTTAAACTCTTTAGATATTCTACTCTTTGTCATCCATGATTTATCCATACTTATAATAAGCTAATCTTGGAACTACAAAAAAAATATTACAATAATTCAAATTAGATAACTTCTACAACTTATAAAATTTGTATGAAATTGATATTTATAGAGAACTTAAGAATCTTTATTCGCAGAAGATGATTGAAGACAAAAAACCAGCAGATCAGCAAAATTAACATCTAAAACATAAACAATCCACCAAAATTTGGTCCCAATAATCAAACATTATATTCCAACAGAATCACAAAAACCCATAAAACCAAACAGATCAGCAAAATATCACAAACTAATCACAAACTGCATCCGTAAGTGCATCCTCAAACTAAAAAAAAGAAACATCATCCGTAAGTGCATCCCCAAACTGTATCATCTAGTCTAATCACAAAGTGCTCCTCAAACTAAAAAAGAAACATATACATAACAAATATATACACATTTCAATTAAATATATATATATACACATAACAAAAGTGTTTGCATGAAATACTTATTCACAGCGAACGATCCCAACGGCACCACGGACCGACGACCTACCAGACGACACCAAAATGTTATACGATTGCCTACCCAATGCTATACGATCACATACCCAATGCTATACGATCGCTTACCAAATGCTACACGATCACTGAGCTCGGCTACATGATAGCAACTTTGTTGCATGATCGCTGAGTATCAAAATGTTATACGATCGCCTACCCAATGCTATACGATTGCCTACCAAATTCTACACGATCGCTGAGCTTAGCTACATGATCGCTTAGCTCTGCTACACGATCATTGAATAACAAAATGCTATATGATTGCCTACCCAATGCTATACGATCGCCTACCAAATGGTATATGATCGCTGAGCTCGGCTACATAATCGCTTAGCTCTGCTACACGATCGCTGAGTAACACTAGACGATCGCCCACGAAGACCCCGCGATCGCTTATCCGGAACTACCAAATGCTATATGATTTGCCTAATAAATTGGATATCCGAAATATTCCATCAATCTCCACTTTTTTAACCCTTTTACTTGACACGAAAAAAAATGTCAGGTAAGAGCTTCTTATACTTGACACGTGAAACGTGTCAAGTAAGACCTTATAGTACTTGACACGAAAATTATGTCAAGTAAAGGTTCGCGTGAAAATATCTGAAATATTCCATCAATCTTCAATTTTTTAACCCTTTTACTTGACATGAAAAAAATGTCAGGTAAAAGCTTCTTATACTTGACATGTGAAACGTGTCAAGTAAGAACTTATATTACTTAACACGAAAATCGTGTCAAGTAAAGGTTCGCGTGAAAATATCTGAAATATTCCATCAATCTCCGCTTTTTAACCCTTTTACTTGACCCTTTTTTGTCCAAAATCATATACTTGACGTTTTTTTCCACATAAACGTCAAGTAATTAAAAACTACAAGTGTCTAGTAATGTAGATTTAGTAGTATTGACTTCTGATGAGTTAGAGAAATTACATTGATATACTCTAAACAATTGTGATGAAGTGGACCTTATCTTGAGTACATATCTATTATAACACTCATTTTTATATTTTTAATATAAATGAAAAATTAGACTAACTTGCAAAGTATAGGAAGCATATGAGAGTACTTGAATCAAATAATGGACATGGTGATTTGCATAAGATGAAACAACTAGAATCCCTTGCATGGTTCAAAACAAAGGTATGCCCTTAAGCGTGATCATACCTCTAAGTTAGATAACTTTATTTTATCTAAACATTGTCTTTTATGATTAGGCCCAAAGGTTGCATTGTGATAAAATGATATTCGATGATTTGTATGCCCTTGCTTGTGGTCCAAATGATTGTGCTTGATCATATAGTGGGTGTATAGCAAATGGAGCTAGATTTCATACAAAAGATTGTGATAGTCATCGAACCATGCAAAATAGTGGAGTTCTGATGCCTGATGATGATGAAATTGGGCAAATTATTTTCTATGGTGCATTAATGAAATAATAAGACTATAATACATTTGTATAAAGACAGTGTATCTTTTTATTTGTGAATGGTATGGTACCAGTTCATGAAAATGTAGAATTAAGATATTTGATGGCTTTACATTGATAAATACTCGTTATCGATGATAAAAAGACAAACCATTCATCCTTATATGTCAAGCTATATAAGTATTCTACTTAGATGATTATAAACTTAGTCAAGACTGGAAATTTTTTCAACAAATTCAACAAAGACATGTGTGAGATATTTCAGAACTTGAAAGTACGAAATTGCAGATGTAACCATACCTACATGTTATCCTCGAGTCAAAGATAACCTAGATTTACAAACATTTAATAGAGAAGATGCTAAACCATTGACTATTTAAGATCAAGTAGATTTACTTGTACAATATAATGAAGAAGCATTAATTGATGAAGCATCGACTGATGAAGAAGATTTTGATTTTGATCATTCTAGTGATGAGTCAATGAGCACACATTCTAACACATCACTATGTGATGAAGATTGTGACAGTGACACATAAAACTATTTGTAAAGTTATACATAACTACTTAAACTTACATTATATGTATAGAATCTTATATTATTTTTTCTTTTATTGTTATGTTATAGGAAGTTGTCAAGAAGTCTTAGACGTGGAAATGATAGTAGGTCTACCTCAAACATCCCACAAGTAAATAACAACAATGAAGATTCTATTAGCGAGCAAGAAGTTGGTTTGATAAATTCAAATGTTGAGGGTAATGTGTTAATTTCTATGGATAAATATTCAAAATTCTTATAAACTTAAATGTACTAATATTTGATATTTTTTATGAAGGTTTTAGGACTCAAACAAAAGGTCGATGAGTGATTAGAAGGGTTACACTTGAGAAGTATGTCAAAGAAAATGATTGCATTTAAATCAAAATTAAACTTGAAGATAGAAAACCTATTTGTAAAGGCTTGTCAGTTGAATTCTACCGTTGGAAAATAGGTACATCGAATAGTACCTCTTCAGTGTGAGTAGTGGTCAGATGTCTCTAAACAGGTAAAGAAGGAGATAATAGAAAAACTTTCAGTAAGTTATTTAACTGTATTTTCTAAAGTACAAAATACTTCTTTTAGACAAAATGGAAACTAACAGGGTTTGTTCTTTAATATTAAAATTACTTTATTTTGGATTTGGATTATCTCATAGTACAAGATTATCTTGAACATGAGATGAGTGTACTACATAGAGAGTTTCGTTATTTTTTACACAAAACTTACAAATAGTATAACTCTCCAGATTAGAATCATTTATGTGATCGATGGGAAAGAGAAGACTTTAAGCGTATCTTTGAGGCAAATACTAAGGCTCGAGCTGCTCTTGCATTCACTCATAGAGGTGGCACTTTGACATTTTTATGCCACAAGAGAAGAAAGGTATGTATTTCATTTTTATATCCATAATCAATATTTTCTATTCTATAACTTTGATCATCACATGTAGAAATTAGAAGATGGTAAGAAGTTAAGTAATTTTGAATTATTTAAGCACACTCATTCTAATGCAAAGAATGGATGGATGAATGATGTGGCAAAAAAGAAATATATAAGTAAGCTTTTGTGTTTATATATTTTCTTTTTTTCTTTTATACCATAATAATATTATGACATCCTTATTTGATAGGATGCGATGATGGTATTAAAAAGAATTGCAAAAGAAGTAGGTGCACCTATTGAGGATAGAGAAATTTGTGAACGAGTGTTGGGTAAACGGTTAGGGCATGTGAAGGGCAAAGGTTAGGGAACAAATTTAAGAAATGCTAGGAATAATGCAAGTTACCAGCTCCACAGACATAGGTGGTTTATCACTGAACTGGTTTACCAACTCCTGTGTTCTTTTATCTTTATTATTGTTAGAATTCTGTTCTTATAATACTTGTTAATGTTTTCTATTTAACATCTAAAATTCGAGTGTCGAGTCATCCTAACACTTTTTCAATTGGTATTAGAGGGGGTCATCTTTATCTCAGGTGCTTCGATCATGGATGAGATCAAAGAAGGTGGCTCTACTACTCGTCCTCCAGTCCTAGATGAAACTAACTATTGTTATTTGAAAGCATGAATAACTGTGTTTCTCAAGTCAATCAATAGCAAAACATGGAAGGTAGTGATAGTTGAGTGGACCCATCCTACCATCAAAATTGATGATGGGAAAGAAATCTTAAAGCCTAAGTCACAATGGACCGGAGAAGAAGATGAAGCTTCGTTATGGAATTCTTAGGCCTTGAATGCCATATTTAATGGTGTGAATCGCAACATATTCAGACTTATTAACACTTGTGTCTCGACTAAGGAAACATAGTACATTTTATCCATTGTGCATGAGGAACTTCGAAAATCAAGATGTCAAGGCTGCAATTGCTGACATCAAAACTTAAGGACCTTAGAATGCATGATCATGAGTCTATTGCTAATTTTAGTGTCAGACTGTTAGATATTGCAAATGAGTCCTTCACTCTTGGAGAGAAAATATCATAAGAAAAACTCTTTTGAAAGGTACTTAGGTATCTACCTAAGAGATTTGATATGAAAGTTACTGCTATCGAGGAAGCTCAAGACATAACCAGGTTAAGAGTCAATGAACTGTTTGGTTCCTTGCTTACTTTTGAGATTTTTCTGAATGGAAACATCGAGAAGAATCTTCAATATAAACTGTTAGGGAAGAGCCTGTTGATTGTGATAGAGAGTCAAATGATTCTCTTGCTGAATCTATATCTTTACTTTTAAAACAGTTTAACCGTGTTCTCAAACAGTTTGGCAAGAGGTCTGTTACATACAACACCTACAAGTATGGTGATTCTTCCCTCTCCAATCAGATTAGACATCCGAACAGCAAGAAGAAAGTTGAAAAGTATGGTCCAGTTGGGTCTAAAAAAGAAAAAGCACATTAAGTGCAAAAAGTGCAGTGGCTACGGTCACATTTAGGTTAAATGCCTCAATTTCCTCAAGAAACAAAGTAAAGGGTACGTCCTAACTGTCTGATACTGAAACAAAAGGTAGTAGTGACTCAGAAGAAGATGTTAAAGATCTTGTTAGTAACATTTCTACAGACTCATCATCCTACGAGGTTTTTTAATATGACGTTTATGCAGAAAAGTCTTTTGATATTACAAGCCCAAAAGCATCAGATCCTTCGTATCATGCTTTGTTTCTTAAATGGCAAGAAGATCAAAGACTCTGATTGCCGACAATCATGAGCTAATGTCTACCACTGGAACTGAAGCGAGATCTCTCACAAGTTAAATCTGAAAAAGAAACTATAAGCAAGAATGTGAGAATGTTGAATACTGGTAGTGAGACTCTTGAAAAATCCTAACAAGAGGAAAAACAATAAATGATAACTTTGGACTCAGGTTTCCAGCAGGCAATAGCCAACCTAGGAAACAGTCTAAAGGGAAGCAAAAGATTGAGTTTGTTAGAATACAAGATTCAGAGTTGTATGGTGTTAAAGGACATTCTTTTCTCAATCCAATGGAGATAGGTGACCGTGTTTTTAGACGAAGATGGATTTCTCACTACTGTGGCAAAATAGGTCATAAACGCTGGTTATTGAAAGATCTCCATAGGTTCTCTTTTCACAAGAATATTGCTCGATTTCCCCAGAATTACAGACCTAGGCAAAGTACAATGAAATAGGTGTGGAGAGCAAAAATCACTTAGAACAGATGCATTATTGTCTTGACTTTTCTCAGATCGTTAGCCAAAGGTGATTGGTACTTTGATAGTGGTTGCTTGAATCATATGACCGGTGAAAAGAGCTATTTATCTAATCTTAAATTTGTTAACTCTGAAAAGATTACTTTTGGTGATGGTGCATGTGGTAAGATCGTTGGAAATGGAAATCTAAATTATCCAGGACTTCTAAAATTGAATGACGTAATGTTGGTTGAGAGACTTACTACAAATCTCATTAGCATTAATCAGCTTTATGACTAAGGTCTGAATGTGAGTTTCACCAAAGATAAATGTTTTATTACAGATGATGTCAAGGCTCTTGTCATGATAGGTACACGCTTATCTAATAATTGTTATCTATGGAGTCTGAACAATTCTCTGTAGGTCTGTCATCTCTCGAGGAAAGGTAAAGCTAGCCTATGGCATAAAATTCCTTGGAAAAATAAGCATGAAGACCTAAAAAGCTCTCAACAAGAATGCTATAACTAATCTCTCCACCCCCCCCCACTCCTCCCCCCCCCCCCCCCCCTGCGCGCTGTCAGTATCAGTTGGAATATGTGAAAAGATTGTCAAACTAAGAAATAGACTCATGCTCCTCATAAGCAAACAGGATACTCTGGGTCATCTCGAGTTCTGGAACATCTACATATGGATCTTATGGGTCATATGCAGTCAGGAAGTTTAGGAGACAAACGATATGTCTTACTTGTTATGGATGACTTCTCAAGATACACTTGAGTTCGCTTTCTTTGAGATAGAATTGACATCTTCTCTATGTTTTAGATTTTTTCTCTTCAATTATAGCGTGAAAATGAGTTGAATGTTGTCCGAATTAGGAGTGATCATGACAGGGAGTTTGAGAGCTTTCAGTTTGCTGAGTTATGCCAGAGTGTTGAAATTCACCATGAATTTTCATCTCTGGTAACACCCCAACAGAATGAAGTTGTAGAAAAGAACAACAATACTCTTCAAGAAATGGCTCATGTGATGTTGCATGCGAATAAAATACCAATTCAATTTGAATAGAGGCTCTAAACACAGCCTGTCACATCCATAACAGGATTGTTATGCGATTAGGAACGTCTAACACTATCTATGAGCTATAGAGAGGAAGAAAACCAAATATAAAGTATTTTCACATCTTTGATAGCACATGTTATATCCTGGTTGATAGAGAAGCCAGGAGAAAATGGGACTCAAAGTCAGATGAAGGATTCTTCCTTAGGTATTCCTCAAATAGTCGGGCCTACCGAGTATTCAATAAACGTACTCACACTGTTATGGAGTCCATTAATGTTATAATGGTTGATGGTGTTGCCTCTTTCAGTTCCTCTTGTACAACTAAAGATAACTCCTCCTCAATGCCGCTTATTAATACTGATGTTCCTAACATTCCTTCTAACAAGCCCACTGATCTAAGCTCGAGTACTCCGATGGAGGACATATCAGATAGCGTTGAAATACGTTAAATTAGCCCTAAGGGCATTTTTGTCTTTTTACTATATTTGCTAAATTAGGGTTTCACCTCATTCTATTTATATCTGAGGTTGGGTCTATTGTAAATATGACATAAAATAATAAGTCATTTTCTACCGTGGTTTTTCTTCCCTGAATTAGGGTTTTCCACGTAAACTTCATGTGTCGTCTTCTTTTTCTACTTCAATATGGTATCAGAGCAAGGTGATGAAACCCTAGCCCCGGTAGAAGAAACTCAGTCATCAAACTTGATAGGTGAAGGTATGCTGACTAATGAGGCTGTGATTCAAGCAGCGGTTGACCGCTATCTCCGAACCATCATCCCAGGTGGCTCAACCGAACAGATCTAGCTGGCGAGCCAAACAGCAAGTGGTGGGATTGCCCCAGTTGGCGCGCCGATTAGCTTCCAATCTCAGCCGTTCCAACTGAACACCATCGATCAGACCTTTCCAGCCGAACAGCAGGTGGTGGTGGAAGGTCACGCTTTCCAGCCGGCGCACGCGAACGGGTCACAACCGATCGGACCCTCAACTTCGCACACAACCGTCTTAGCCTCGCACGTTCCCCAGCTGGCGCACGCGATCGATCTACAGCCGATCGGTACCTCGGCGTCACATAGAATCGGATCTACACCAGACGGTCATGAGTTTGCTCCAGCTGCCGGGTCGAGTCAGATCGGCGCGATTTCTTCAACCTCGTAGCCGATTGCCGAGCCTTTTGTCCGTTACCCACCATCACAGCCGTCTGGGAGCAGCGCCGGTCACGGGTTACCGAACTTTGTCGTTGGTGGACTTTCGGCAGTAGCTTTTTCACAGTACCATGGTGGACAGCTTCTTCCTCATGTATATCCAGTTTAGCCTTAGTTTCGAATGGGTGATTCCATTGAAGAAAATCCCATGGTTTTTAGACAGAAAAAATCCAGATCTGAATCTTATGGGGAACTCAACAACAATTAGTTAGTCTTCAGCAACAGATGGTCGCCCTGGGAGCCAGATTGAATGGCCATGATTCTTCCCCGATGTATTCAGAAGATCCGGTATCAATGTTTCCTACTCTGGTAGTTGGAAATTCTGCAGGAATGATCACGAGAGAGAAGTTGAATGGGTAAAATTACTTCTCTTGGTCCCAAACAATTAAAATGGTTCTTGAGGGACACCATAAGTTTGGATATTTAACTGGAGAGATACCACGACTGAATCCTGGGGATCCTTAAGAGCGTGTCTGGAAGGCAGAGGATTCTTTGCTCCGCTCAATGTTAATCAGTAGCATGGAACCACAAATCGGGAAACCCTTACTCTATTCAGCCACGGCCTGAGATATTTGGGATGCAGTCCGAAGGTTATATTCGAGGCGTCAGAACGCATCCCGCCTGTATACTCTACGTAAACAGGTTCACGAATGCAAACACGGGAGCATGGATGTAACGTCATAATTCAGCAAGATGTCATTGTTATGGCAAGAAATGGATCTATGTCGGGAGATCATCTGGACCTGCCCACAAAATGGAATTCAATACTCAAAGATAGAAGAGGTTGAGCGTGTGTATGATTTTCTTGCCGGGCTGCACCCCAAATTTGATATAGTTCGCAGTAGAATACTAGGGCAGAAACCAATTTCGTCTCTCATGGAGGTCTGTTCAGAAGTTAGATTGGAAGAAGATAGATCGAGTGCAATGAACGGGCCAGGTGTTACCACTATAAAGTTAGCTGCCTTCGGGGTAAAATCCGCTGGAGCTGATGGTCACAAGCAGAATAGTAAAACACCCCCAGTTTGTGAGCATTGTAAAAAACAGTGGCACACGAAGGATCAGTGCTGGAAATTGCATGGTCGCCCTCCAAATGGTAAACGTCGCCCTCCGAATGACAAGTCGAAATCTGGGCGTGCTCTAGTGGGTGAATCGGTTGAGGGGGCTGCACAACCTCAGACACAGCCTCCAGTGACTAATCCTGGTGATTCAGGTACCATAGGAATCGGAATAATTGCTCAATCAGGTAACCCTCAATCTTTTAGTTTCTTTGTTGAAAGGAATGAGTTATGGATTCTAGATTCAGGAGCAACCGATCACTTGACTGGCTCATCCGACCAGTTTCTCTCATACTATCCAAGTGCTGGAAATGAGAGGATTCGAATTGCGGATGGGTCCTTCGCTCCTGTTGCTGGAAAAGGCAGTCTGTCACCATTTCAGGGATTAACTCTACAAAATGTCTTACATGTGCCCAAAATTTCTTACAACTTATTATCAATAAGCAAAATAACAAAAGATTTGAACTGTAGAGTTGTCTTCACACCAGATACTGCTTTGTTTCAGGACTTGAGATCGGGGGAGACGATTGGCACTGTCCGATATGACAGAGGCCTATATTTCCTTTCTACAAATGCTTCCTCCAGAAGCTTGTTTAGGACTAGTCTTTTATCTTCGTTTACTATATCTGAAACAAATTATTTATAGTGGCATTTTCGTCTTGGATATCCTAGTTTTCAATATATGCGATATTTGTTTCCTCATTTATTCCATAATGTGAATGTTTCTTCATAATCTTGTGATGTCTGTATACGTGCTAAACAACCTCGCGTGTCGTTTGTTTCTCAGCCCTATAAACCTACCCATCCTTTTCACCTGGTCCATAGTGATGTTTGGGGTCCCTCGAGTATCGCTACCCTGTCTGGTAAACGGTGGTTTGTAACTTTCATTGATGACCATACCCGATTTACATGGGTATATCTCCTTGCTGATAAGTCCGAGGTTTTATCTATCTTCAAACAATTCTATACCACTGTATTAACACAGTTTAACACAAAGATTGCCATCCTCCGAAGTGACAATGGTCATGAGTTCGTCAACCACACCTTCCAGGAATTCCTAGTGTCAAAAGGGATCATCCATCAAAACTCGTGTGCATATACTCCACAACAAAATGGGGTAGCTGAACGGAAAAATCGCCATCTCATTGAAGTTGCTCGTTCTTTGATAACTCCAGCGTCTCTTTCTTCGTACCTGTGGGGAGATGCGGTTCTTACCGCAGCTCATCTAATTAATAGAATGCCTTCACGAATTCTAAAGTTTCAAACTTTTCTTGAGTGCTTCAAAGAGTCCTATTAGTCTACCCGTCTTATTCCTGAGGTTCCTCTTCGTGTGTTTAGGTGTACAACCTTTGTTCATACTCATGATCCACACCGGACTAAGTTTGCTCCACGAGCTAAAACATGTGTGTTTGTCGGGTATCCCCTTCATCAGAGAGGCTATAAATGCTTTCATCCATCTTCCAGAAAATATTTTGTCACTATGGATGTCAAGTTCCTTGAAGACAAACCGTTCTTTCCCGTTAGTCACCTTCAGGGGGAGACCACGAATGAAGAGACTAACAATTCCACGTACTTCATACCCATTAGCCCCAATCTTGAGCCTACTCCGAATATTTCTGAACCTGAGCCTAGTTCCAATGTTTCTGGACCTAGTCTACCTAGTCTTGAATGTAATTCTGCTCCTGTTGTTCCCGTGTCGGTTCTTCCTACTAGACAAGTGCCCTGGATAACATACTATAGAAGGAATCTCAGAAAGGAAATTCAGGAAACCTCTGGTGTTCCATTGGAAAGTGTCCAAGTGTCGGAACCAGCTCAGGTTCAAGATCTTGTTGTTTCAAAGGAGAGTCTTGAAGAAAAGTCTGGGAACATAGAAAATGACGAAATGAGCTCAGAGAAGGTTGAAACTTCAGGAAGTAATGAGATGCTGAAAGATCCTCAAGAAGATGCAGAATTGTCTCAAAAGTCTGATACTGAAGAAGGACAGACAAAAACTGACAACTATGATACCACTCTGGATATGCCAATTGCTCTGAGAAAGGGAACCAGGTCATGTACAAAATACCTTTTGCATAGTTTTCTGACCTATAGTAACTTATCTCCTGTTTTTAAGGCTTTTACTACTCAGCTAGATGCTCTAACAATACCTACCAGTGTACATGCGGCCATGGAAGTTCCCGAGTGGAAAGCAGCAGTAATGGAGGAAATGAGAGCTCTTGAGGCAAATAAGACTTGGGAGTTAGTAGCTCTCCCTAGAGGTCACAAAACAATTGGCTGCAAATGGGTGTTCACAGTGAAGTATAAGTCTGATGGAACACTCGAGAGGTATAAAGACAGGTTAGTTGCTAAAGGATTCACTCAGACGTATGGGATTGATTATTCAGAAACTTTTTCCCCAGTGGCTAAGTTAAACACAATTCGTGTTCTTCTGTCTGTCTCCATGAATAAAGATTGGCCCCTACATCAACTAGATGTAAAGAACGCATTCCTAAATGGTGAGTTGGAAGAGGAAGTTTATATGAGTCCACCTTCAGGTTTTGAAGCTAAGTTTGGGAATCATGTTTGCAAACTCAGGAAGTCTTTATATGGGTTGAAGCAGTCTCCTAGGGCCTGGTTTGACAGGTTCACCGTGTTTGTTAAGTTCCAAGGGTTTCTTTAGGGGCATTTTGATCATACCTTGTTTACCAAAAAATCACCCTTAGGAAAGATTGCTGTGTTGGTAGTGTATGTTGATGACATCATCCTATCAGGGGATGATACGGCAGAAATTGCTAAGCTAAAACAAAGGATGGCAAGTGAATTTGAAATTAAGGATCTTGGTAGTTTAAGGTATTTTCTAGGGATGGAAGTGGCAAGATCAAAAGTAGGAATATCTGTTTCTCAGCGGAAGTACACTCTGAACTTGTTAAAGGAAACAGGAATGACTGGATGCAAACCTATTGACACTTCTATTGAGGTCAATAGCAAACTGAAAAGTGTTTCGGAAGGAGTTCCTGTGAATAAGGAGAGGTATCAACGCCTAGTAGGAAAACTGATTTACTTGTCTTATACTAGGCCCGACATCTCCTATGTTGTGAGTATAGTAAGTCAGTTCATGCAGAGTCCATATGAGGAGTACATGGAAGCTGTGACTCGAATTTTGAGATATTTAAAGTCCACCCCTGGGAAGGGCTTGGTGTTCAGGAAACATGACACACGAAGCATCGAGGCATATACTGACTCAGATTGGGCCGGATCTGTGACTGATAGAAGGTCAACCTCAGGGTATTGTACCTTTGGATGGGGAAATTTGGTAACTTGGCGGAGTAAAAAATAGGGTGCAGTGGCCAGAAGTAGTGCTGAGGCAGAGTATAGAGCTATGAATCTGGGAGTGTGTGAAGAAATCTGGTTGCAGAAAGTTTTATCTGATCTTCACGAGAGTACTCTGGGGCCTATGAAGCTGTATTGTGATAATAAGGCTGCCATCAGTATTGCGAATAATCCCGTGCAACATGATAGAACCAAACATGTGGAAATTGATAGATACTTTATTAAAGAAAAGTTAGACCGCGGAGCTATTTGTATTCCCTATGTACCTTCAGTCCAACAGATTGCAGATGTTTTTATGAAAGGGTTATCGAGACAGACGTTTGAAGCTTGTATTAGCAAGTTGGGTCTTGCCGATATCTATGCCCCAACTTGAGGGGGAGTGTTGAAATACGTTAAATTAGCCCTAAGGGCATTTTTGTCTTTTTACTATATTTGCTAAATTAGGGTTTCACCTCATTCTATTTATATCTGAGGTTGGGTCTATTGTAAATATGACATAAAATAATAAGTCCTTTTCTACCGTGGTTTTTCTTCCCTAAATTAGGGTTTTCCACGTAAACTCCTTGTGTCGTCTTCTTTTTCTACTTCAATAGATAGTTCTGAGTAGACAGAAGGAAGTATCAAGCAACCTTCCAACAGGGATCTTAAAAACCATTCTTCTAGTAACATTATTGGTGATCTTAATAAAGGGGTAACAACGAGAAGAAAAGACAAAGTTAACAATCTTGAAATGATTAGTAATATCTGTTTCACTTTTCAGGTGGAGCTAAAGAATGTCAAAGAAGTCTTTAAAGATGGATGTTGGATCAATGCAATGTAAGAAGAGCTTAGGCAGTTTGTCAGAAATGATGCATGGACACTTATTCCAAAACCTACATATATGAATGCAATCGGGACAAAGTGGATATTAAAAAATAAGAGTGGCAAGAATAGAAATGTGATTAGAAACAAAGCCTAGTTAGTGGCTCAAGGCTAAGCTCAATTAGAAGGAATAGACTTCGATGAAACTTTTGCACTTGTTGCATGGCTGGAAATAATTAGACTGTTGCATGATATTACATGGCTCTTTAAATTTAATCTATACCAAATGGATGTGAAGAATGTTGGGGTTGATGTCCTAAATCTTGTAGGATACTGTAGTTTGTAATTGTATTGTACAAAAAAATTATTTATTTAATAAAATATGAGATGTTTTATTTGACATTCAGTAGCATTAAACGCACAAATCAATAAACTAACATCCAAGGTTATCTTTTGTAGCTTAAACATGTATGTGGAAACATACAGGTGGATAATGTTTAAGTGATAACCTAAATGGTCTGTAGTAGATGGATAAGGCTGGATACTTTATCTTGGTGACACTATAAGTATGACCTGCTTTGTAGATGCTACAATTGTTGTAAGGTACTACAAATGATCTGATCCTAATCATTCATGTGGATACATGTGAGCAGGGGTATAGAATACAAAGGAGTTTGTATAAGACCAGACCATGAAATGACTAGTCGCATTATATAACACTGTTCATAATAGAGACTTACATTTCATCAACATGATCATAGATGACATAACCTGAATCCTGAGTAAGTTGTGAACTTTTGCCTATGTGGGCGGTTCTTTGATCTGTGTGGGTGAGAGTGGCCAAATCATCGAGTCAACAAGTTTACCATTTTAGGGATCGTCTGATTGGGGAGCTGGGAACATAGCTGCACAAGACATAATTCACTCATTCCCCAAGGTAGGGGTAAGTAGATAAATTATTCTTCAGGGGTGATCCGGGGCTTGAACAATGTGATGCCACACCCTTTTCTTATCTAAGAGGGGTTTAGTCATAGTTGGACTATGATTTATTATTCATTAGAGGGATTAGTGGTACTTAAGGAATCAGATGTAATTATAGGGGCAAAACGGTAATTTTGACCTAGTTGTACTTACAAGCAATTGGTGTTGGTTATATCCAATGGATATAGAAATATATCTGTAGTGCGAAAAGTGCAGCTGTCAGTCTTTAGTGGAGTGCCCGACACTTAATAGATGTTGAGTAAATTAATTAAAGGGTTTGATTAATTATTCAAGTACTGTTGGAGCTTCAAACTATAAGTCCATGAGGTCCCTTATGTAGCTCAATGGGGATTTATGAGAATTAGTTTTGGATTAATTTTAATTGTTTAAATCAATTGAGGGAATTAATTAAATGTGATATAATTAATTTAATTTAATTATATATATGATATAATTACTATAATATATTTGATATATTATAATATAAAGTTTATTTGAGAGGAAATATTATTTGAATATGATTCAAATATTAATTGTGTGAATTTGATGAATATAATTAAAGTTAATATAAATAGGATTTATATTAAATATTGTTGTTGGGAGAATTAAACTGTAGGTTATATTGTATTGGATACAATATTAAACTATAGGTTATAGTTTAATATATATTATATGATAAAGTGGTTATTATATAAATATATATTAATATTTTTATTAAAATTAATTTTATTTTTTAAACATAATTTTAGGAGGGAGTTGTAACTCACTCCACCTTTTTCTCTCTACTACGTGTTGTTAGTGGGAATAGGTTGGTTGAATTTGATTTTTCATCTTCTTCCTCCTTTAGGTTTTTTACACAAGTGTTCCGTAATAGAAAATCTCTCCCAATTTCTCAACTCTCTTTTGATCTCTAATTCTTTCCCTCATCAAAAAGCCAGAGCCCACAAAACTTTTAGATCTCATCCTAGAGAATACAAAGGACTCCTTTCCGTGGTGGCCATTTAGGTTAAATTAAGGTTTCGAGTTCGTGGCCATTTGGCAGAGAGGATAAACGTGAAGAAAACTTTCTTCTAGGGTAAGTTTTACGTTTTCATCTCCCTATTATTATTTCTTTTTCTCAATTGTTTTTCTAGCATGTTTTTATGATTAAATGCATATGGTTTCTATTTCTTCTATAAAATTGTGATTTCTATAAAATTTGGGATTTGAGTTTGATCCCATTTCTGCTCAAGGACCTTCGATGGTTCTTTCAATTGGTATCAGAGACAAATGTTTTATCCAATTCTTTCCCAAAATTGTGGACTTAGTTTTACAGTTTAATGGTGGGATTTAAGCATTATGTATCTTCATGTGATGAATGTTTAAGAATGTGTTGGTTTAAAATTATTGGATGTTTTTAGGATTGGTCACTTTGCTTTATTGCTTTAATTCGTAAGGGCCCATGTTTTGGGGCATATAATTGTGGTCGAGTCTGTATTTTTGTGTTATAGAGTCATTCATGGTTGTTATGGTCGTGTTCTAGAGAAATTGAGACCAAATTCGGTGGAGAAACGAATGAGATCGCGGCTGTACAATAGAGATTGTACCGCAGTGTTGCAACATTGTGCCCAAGCTTTACAATGCTGAGTAGAAGAACAACGCTTTGTTCTTTCCGTAGCATTGCAATTCTAGGCATAGCATTGCAACACTCAGAGATGGAAAGAACAAACTAGTTCTTTTCCGATTCAGTTTGTGGCTCATTTGTTTCGCTTGCGATTCGGTCAATTTGAGCGATTCGGGTCCGGTTCGAAGGTTGAATGGTTCGGTTCCAGCAGTTCAAGGCTCGGTTCGCTTGTTTTGAATCGGTTGACTATTTATTTATGTAATAGATAGTTACTTTGATTAATTAAATTAATATAAGGATATATAAGGATAAAGGAGGGATACCTTATCCTTATGACACTACGGATATGACCCGCTTTGTAGATAGCTGCAAGTGTTGTAACGTGCTACAAATGGTTTGATCCTCACCATTCATGTGGAGAGATGCGAGCGGGGATGTCTTATACAAAGAGTTTGTATAAGATCGGATCAAGAGATGATTAGTCTCTTTATATATGTCGTTGATAATTGAGACTTACATCTTACTAAGACGACCATAGGTGACATGACCTTAATCCTGAGTGTTTTGGGAACTCTTGCCTATGAGGGCAGTCCTTTGATTAGTATGGGTTAGAGTGGCCAGATTGTCAACTGAACAAGCCTACCTTTATAGGGATTTGTCTGATTGAGGAGCTGGAAACTCAGTTACACAAGACGAAATTCACTCATTCTCCGAAGTAGGGTAAGTAGATAAATTGCTCCCTTAAGGGCTGATTTCGGGTCTTGAACATAGTGACCACACCCTCTCTTTGGAAGAGAGGACCCAGTCATAGTAGGAATATAGCTTATTGTTCATTAAAGGAATCAGTGGTACTTAAGAAGTTAGATGCAACTATAGGGGCAAAATGGTAAATTGGCCCAGTTGTACTTACGAGTGATTTGTGAAGGGTTATCGCACTATTGATTGGTTAATATGGACATAGAAATATATCTGTAGTGAGAAGAGTATAGTTGTCGGTCTTTAGTGGAGTGCACGATGGATGGTGGATCTCGTGACTAAAGAGTTTAGTCAGTTATTCATGTACCATTGGAGCTTCAAGCTACAGGTCCATAGGGTCCCCTTGGTAGCTCAATGAGTTCAAGTTGAGAATCAGATTTTGGGGTTGATTTGAAGTGTTCAAATTAACAAGAAGAAATTCAATTATATATGATATAATTGATATGCTGTATGAGATACATTAAATGGAGGAGTTGATATAAATATGATTTATATCAAGTACCATAAAATAGAAAAAAAAAACTATGGTTTGTATGTTTCATATGATGAAATATTAAAACTATAGGTTATAAATATAATATGGTAAGTTGGTTATCATATTTATTTATAATATATTAATTATATGATAATTAATTCTTTATCTCTGATAACCGATTGAGTGAGAGGTTATTGGTAGTTTTATGGTAATCTTGAGATAAAAGGAAAATTGTTTTCCTAAATTTAGAGGTTGCTTCATTCGGAAAGTACTCACGGAGACAAGCTATCAAGTGAAAGAGTTTCACTAAGCGATAACGTTGACAAAGACTAAACAATCGTGTAGAGTTGGCTATATGATAGTCAGTCAGCTGATCGTTGCTACGTGATCAAGTAGCAAAGTCTATGTGATAGGCTTCAGTTTACTAAACGATCAAGCACATCGTCTATGCGATAGATTAGTTTCTTATCTCCCACTTGCCTGATCGTCTATTTGATCGTAGACCTCCAGTCTCTTCCTCAAGCCAAGATCATACAGAGCCCACAACTCCTGGATTCTCAGAATACCAAGGTAACACTTGTGGTAGTGTCTTTACTCAGTTCGTTAATTGAGTTGGACTCGATTGGGTTTAAGGAGCATCCGAATGATCGTTGTGTTCATGTTTGTTGGTGTTTCTGTTTGTTGCGTTCGTGTGCTGATATGGACGCATTGGAGGCCTATCGAGGGATTCTTGAAGAATGGTTCTTCAAAGGTACGCATCCTCTATCCCTTGTATCATCATATAACATGCTGTAATTTCTATTTATGCATGACCTACTAGTCTCCTTTTTAGATTGATGGTTTGTGTTCAATCGGAATGGAATTTGGAACCATCTCTTCGCTGCTCATGGAAATCCTCGTGTTTGATTTCCTTCAAACTGATAGTTATAGTAACAAGGAGTTGTTCTGTCTGTTAGTTGAAATAGTCTTATTTTAGTGAAAGGGCACTTGATCACTCTACGGTGGCTTTTGTCCTGTCTCACTGAAGTACCGTTACAAAATAGATGTCACTTAGGGTGTATTAGATTATTTTGCTAAAATCGATTGGTTTTTTTAAATGGGTTAATGCATGATATACTAATATAAATGGTTTCAACAATTTATTATGACTTCCGCAACTTTATATCTACTCGTCGCCGACAAACTAATGGGCAAAAATTATACAACCTGGAAAAACACAATCAATACTATACTGATCATCGATGACCTCCATTTTTTCCTAATGGAGGATTGTTCTCTTATTCCTGCTCCAAATGCCACTCGAAATATTTGAGAGGCCTACGAGCGTTGGACACGGGCAAATGAGAAGGCCCGAGCGTACATCTTGGCAAGCCTTGCATAAGTCTTGGCCAAGAAGCATAAGCCCATGATCACTATCCGTGAGATCATTAAGTCCATACGGGGGATGTTTGACAACCGTTCACACGACTCAAGCACGATGGTCTTAAACACATCTTCAATTCTCGTATGCAAGAAGAGGCATCTATTAGAGAACATGTTCTCAACATGATCATCCACTTCAATGTGGCGGAGATGAATGAGTCTGTCATTGATGAAGCTAGTCAGGTTAGCTTGATTTTGGAATCTTTACCTGAAAGTTTCCTAATGCTATTATCAACAAGATTGACTACAACTTGACCACTTTACTCAATGAGCTTCGAATTTTCCGTCCTTGATGAAAAGTAGGGAGCAAAAGTGAGAAGCAAATGTTGCCACATCTTCAAAGA
Source organism: Benincasa hispida (assembly GCF_027475165.1). Lineage (NCBI taxonomy): Eukaryota > Viridiplantae > Streptophyta > Magnoliopsida > Cucurbitales > Cucurbitaceae > Benincasa > Benincasa hispida. The sequence goes on along the minus strand of NC_143485.1, from coordinate 4,866,365 downwards.
AGTTCTACAGAGGATCGTTCTTTGGAACTAAGTCTGTGCCTTATTCTTTCGACACCAAAAAATGGAAGAAGAATAAAGATGAAAAGGGGAAAGCTAATCCACTAATTGTTGCCCAGAAGGGTAAGAAGGCCAAAGTAGCAAAGGGAATCTGTTTCCACTGTAACCACGAGGGACAATGGAAGAGAAACTATCCCAAATACTTGGTGGAAAAGAAGAAGGCGAAGAAGGTAAATATGATTTACTTGTAGTGGAGACCTGTTTAGTGGAGAATGATGATTCTGCCTGGATAATTGATTCAAACGCCACTAATTATGTTTGTTTTTCATTTCAGGGAATTAGGTCCTGGCGGCAACTGGAAGCTAGGGAGATGACGATGCGTGTTTGAACTAAAGGAACTCTTATTCAAGAGTACTTACAAGCGGAAGCGGATCTTTCCTATTCATTGTGATAGAATTACCACATACACATTCAAACATATTAAAATACATTCATAATGCTAAAGAGATCGAGAGATCATACCAGTTGAAGACTTCTTCTTCACATCAAATCTAAAACCCTATCATCTAGCTCGAACAATCTCCACTCAAACAGAAGGACAAGAAGATGGAAGATGACACCACAACTCAGAGCCCTCAGTATTCTTGGATTGAGAATCCAAAGGGTGGGCTTTATTCAGATTTTGTAGAGGGACGAAGGAAGAGAGATCATATACAACGATCAAGTAAGTGGGAGATGAACTCATTTATTCTATAGAGAAAATGCTTGATTGTTTAGGTGAAGTATATGATCGTGTAGGAAAAAAGTAAGCGGTCGTCTAAACGATCGTGTAGGAAAAATTAAACGATCATCTAAATGATCGTGTAGAAAAACTAAGTGATCATCTATACAATCGTTTAGTAAATATCGGGCATTAAACGATCGCTTAGGAAAAGGTAAACAATCATTTAGTAAATAGCGCGTGCAGGTGTAATCGTTATGCGATTGCTTAGCACTATCTACAGGTAAGCGATCGTGCAGGCACTATCGTATAGGCACAGATTTTCTAAACGATGACACACTTTTTAACACAATATTTGCACATCTCATGCTTAACACATTTTGAGCTATTTATGCGTCTCAAAGTTCTTTCAACTTACTCATCCGTTATTAAAATAGAAGGGACGCCGCCCCATTTCCCCTTTTAACTGTCCAATGAATGTGATCACATCATATTCATAACTTATTAATATCATATATTAATTATAGTATTTTTCCTCCACTAGATATAAATCATATTTATGTCCAATTTCCTCCAAATTAATGTATCTCATACATAAAGTTAATTATATCATATATAATTAACTAGTTCAATTATATCATATATAATCGAACTCCCTCTTGTCAATTTGAACATTTCAAACTGACCTAAAAACAGACTCTCTACTTGTATCCAAGCTACCAAGAGGACCTTATGGACCTATGGCTCGAAGCTCTAATGGTACGTGAATAGCTGACTAAATTCTTTAGTCACGATATCCACCATTCGTTAACTGCTAGGCATTCCACTAAAGACCGACAATTAAACTCTTCTTTCCATAGATATATTTCTATGTCCATTGGATATAATAAATCATCAGTACGATGACCCTTCACAGATGCTCGTAATTACAGTATGTTAATTTACCGTTTCACCCCGGTAGTTACATCTTACTCCTTAAGTACCACTGATCCCTTATATGAATAATACAACATAGTTCTACTATGTGTGAACATCTCTCAGGCCATGAGAAGGTGTGTGGTGCCACATCGTTCAAGCCCCGGGATCAACCTTTAAGAGAGTAATCTATCTATTTACCCCTGCATTGGGGAAGAAGTGAACTCCATCTTATGAAGCTGAGTTCCTAGCTACCAAATCAGACGAATCCTCAAAGTGGTAGGTTTGAGTCGGCGCTCTGGCCACTCGCACCCATGCAAATCAAAGAACCGCCATCAATGGCAAGAGTTTCCAACTCACTCAGGATTGAGGTCATGTTACCTATGGTCATCCTAGTGAAGTGAAGTCTCAGTCATAAACGGAGTTATATGATGAGACATTAACACTTCGAGGTCAGGTCTTATACACACTCTTTGTATAGGATGCCCTCGCTTGCATGTCCACTACACGAATGATCAGGATCAAACCATCTATGACAAGTCACAAGACTTGTAACAATTCCACAAAGTGAGCCGCATCCGTTGTTACCAGGATAAGGTTTCCCTCCTATATCCAAAGACTATTTTGGTTGTCACTTAAGATATGATCTACTTATATGTCACAACATACATGCTTAAGTTACATAAAGACAACTATGGATATTAAGTTTATTGGTTTGTGGTAAAATAAAAACATCTAAATGTGTAAAGTCAAGAAGTGAAGTAAATATCATATATATTAAACATCACAAGTGTTCTTACAAAAGTTGTTTACAAACTACAGGACACGAGACTTTAGGGCACAAACCCCAACAGGAAATGGGCACATCATCTAAGATGTGGCAATGGAAGGACTTTAGCTGACTTTACAGAATAAATATGTTTTACTTGAAAATGTATATGTTGCTCCTGGTTTGAAAAAGAACTTAAGGGTAAGTTTATGTACTTCAATTTGGTTTGAGATCTTGTAGATCAATCTGATGGGGTAAAACCTATAGGTTGCAAATAGATCTACAAGAGAAAATGAAGTGCTGATGGAAAGGTACAAACCTTCAAGGCTAGAATTGTGGCAAAGGGTTATACCCAAGTTGAGGGAGTCGACTATGAGGAGACTTTCTCACCTGTTGCCATGTTGAAGTCTATTTAGATCCTCCTGTCCATTGCCTCAAATTATGACTATGAGATTTGACAAATAGACGTCAAGAGTGCTTTTCTGAATGGCAATCTTGAGGAGACCATTTATATGCAGCAATCTGAGGGATTCATAACCGAAGGTCAAGAGAAAAAGGTTTACAGGCTTAACCGGTCCATCTATGGATTGAAACAAGCTTCTCGATCTTGGAATATTAGATTTGATACTGCGATTAAATCTCATGGCTATGGTTAGAATGTTGATGAGTCGTGTGTATACAAGAGGATTGTCAACAGTTCAGTAGGTTTTTTAGTGTTGTATGTAGACGATATCCTACTAATTGGGAATGATGTAGGTCTACTAACTGAAGCTAAGAACTGGCTAGCAACCTAATTCCGAATGAAAGATTTGGGAGAGACTCAGTTTGTTCTGGAAATTCAGATCTTTAGAGATCGAAAGAACAAATCACTAGCTCTGTCTCAGGTATCGTACATTGACAAGATGCTTATCAAATTTTCAATGTAGAACTCCAAGAGAGATTTGCTCGCTTTCAGACATGGAGTTATATTGTCTAAGGAATAGTATCCTAAGACTCCTTAAGAGGTTGAGGAAATGAGACAGATCCCCTATGCATCAGCTATTGACAGCCTGATGTATATGATGTTATGTACTAGATCTGACATCTACTATGCAGTGGGGATAGTTAGTAGATATTCGTCTATCAACATTTAATCACTAGACTACTATTAAGAACATCCTCAAGTATCTACGAAGAACGAAGGGTTACATGCTTGTGTATGGTTCTAAGGATTTGATCCTTACAGGATACACGAACTCTGACTCTAGACTGATAAGGATTCTAGAAAATTCACATCAGGATCAGTGTTCACTCTTAACAGAAGAGCGGTAGTCTGAAGGAGCACCAAACGAGGGTGCATTGTTGACTCCACTATGGAGGCTGAGTATGTAGCAGCTTGTGAAGCTGTTAAGGAAGTTGTATGGCTCAGGAAGTTTCTGACTAATCTGGAAGTGGTTCCAGACATGTTAAAGCCCATCACCCTTTATTGCGATAATAGTGGTGGTGTGACTAATTCGTGAGAGCCTCAAAGTCACAAATACGGGAAGCACATAGAGTAAAAGTATCATCTCATCCGAGAGATTGTGCATCGAGGAGACGTGATCGTCATGTAGATAACTTTAGAGCACAACATTGCTAATCCATTTACAAAGGCCCTCACGGCTAAGGTATTTGATGGTCACCTGCAAAGTATGGGTCTACGAGACAAGACACATATAGTTTAGGACAAATGGCAGATTCTGTATTGGACGCGTGCTATGCCCTAGTTTATTATTTTGTGTACTTATATATTAGTTTTACTTTTACATTGTACATCTCACTAGCTTTAGGTCAAGTGGGAGATTGTTGGGGTTGATGCCCTAAATCTCGTAGGGTCCTGTACTTTGTAATTGCATTGTACAAACATTTTATTTATTTAATAAAATATGTGATGTTTTATTTGACATTTAGTAGCACTAAATCCACAAACAAATAAACTAACATCCAAGGTTATCTTCTGTAGCTTAAACACGTACGTGGAGACATACAAGTGGATCATGTTTATGTGATAACCTAAATGGTCTGTAGTAGATGGATAAAACAGGATACTTTATCCTGGTGACACTATGAGTGTGGCCTGCTTTGTAGATGTTACAATTGTTATAAGGTGCTACAAATGATATGATCCTGATCATTCATGTGGAGACATGTGAGCATGGGTATTCTATACAAAGTAGTTTGTATAAGACCTGACCATGAAATGACTAGTCTCATTATATAACATTGTTCATAATAAAGACTTACATTTCACCAGGATGACCATAGGTGACATAACCTGAATCCTGAGTGAGTTAGGAACTCCTACTTATGAAGGTGAGAATGGCCATGAGGTCCTCTCTGTAGCTTAACGTGGATTTATGAGAATCAATTTTAGATTAATTTGAATTGTTCAAATTAATTGAGGGAGTTAATTATATGTGACATAATTAATTTAATTTAATTATAAATATGATATAATTACTATAATATATTTGATACATTATAATATAAAGTTTATTTAAGAGGAAATAAATATTTGAATATGATTCAAATATTAATTATGTGAATTTGATCCATATAATTAAATTTAATATAAATGAGATTTATATTAAATATCATTGAGAGAATTAAACTATAGGTTATATTGTATTGGATACAATATAAACTATAGGTTATAGTTTAATATATATTATATGATAAAATGGTTATTATATAAAAATATTAATGTTTTTATTAAAATTAATTTTATTTTTGAAAAATAATTTTAAGGAGAGAGTTGTAACTCCCTCCCCCTTTTTCTCTCTACTACGTGTTAGTGGGAATAGGTTGGTTGAATTTGATTCTTCATCTTCTTCTTCCTTTAGGTTTTTTATAGAAGTGTTATGTAATATAAAATCTCTCCCAGTCTCTCAACTATCTTCTGATCTCTAAGTCTTTCCCTTACCAAAAAGCCAGAGCCCACAAAATTCATGGATTCTCATCCTAGAGAATACAGAGGACTTTCTTTAGTGGTGGCCATTTGGGTTAAATTAAGATTTTGAGTTCGTGGTCATTTGGCAGAGAGGATAAACTTGAAGTAAACGTTATTCAAGGGTAAGTTATCATCTCCCCAATATTATTTCTTTTTCTTAATTATTTTTCCATCATCTTGTTTTTGTGATTAAACGCATATCGTTTCTGTTTCTTCTATAAAATTGTGATTTCTGTAAAATTTAGGATTTGGGTCTGATCTTGTTTCCACTCAAGGACCTTCAACAGTTCCTTCAAAGAGTGCCTTCCAAAATGAGTATCTGAAGGAAGAAGTGTATGTTGCTTAACCCAAGGTTTTTGTTGATTCTTCTCATCCTAACTACGTATATAATTCTCAACAAAGCGCTTTATGGTCTTAAACAGGCTCCAAGAGCCTAGTATAAACGATTGAACCAATTTCTGGTCACAATGGGTACATGCGGGGTGATGCTGATAAAATTCTTTTTGTGAAGAAAACCCCAGAGAGCTTTGATGTAGTCCAAATCTATGTCAATGACATTGTTCCAAAGGAATGTCATAGGAGATGGTCGGGCACTTTGTGAAACAAATGCAACAAGAATACGAGATGAGCAAGGTAGGGGAACTGTCCTAGTTTTTGGGCTTTCAAATAAAGCAACTTGATGGGGGAATCTTTGTTTCCAAAAACAAACATGCCAAGAACCTAGTAAATAAATTTGGCCTTGAAAATGCTAGTATAAAGAGAACTCCGGCTCTAACACATGTAAAGTTATCAAAAGACAGTGGTGGGTACATAGTTGACAAGAGTCTATATAGAAGCATTATTGGAAGCTTACTCTACTTAACAGCTAGTAGACTAGATATTTTTGGGGTTGAGGTCCTAAAGTCTCGTGTGTAGTTTGTAAACAATTTATACGAACGCTTGTGTTGTATAATATATGATCTTTACTTCACATCTTGTTTTTTGCACAGTTGCATGTTTTATTTACTTTACCACAAACCAATAAACATAAAATCCCTGATTATCTATATGTAACTTAAGCATGTATGTGGTGACATACAAGTGGATCATGTCTTGAGTGATAACCAAAATGGTCTGTAGTATATGGATATAGGAGGGAAACCTTATCCTGGTAACGCTATGGATACAGCCCACTTTGTGTAATGGTCACAAGTGTTGTGACTTGTTACAGATGGTTTGATCCTGATCATTCGTGTTAGGGACATGCGAGCGGTGGCGTCCTATACAAAGAGTTTGTATAAGACCTAACCACAAAGTGTTAATGTCTCGTATAATAACACCGTTCATGATAGAGACTTCACTTCACTAGAATGACCATAGGTAACACGAACTCAATCCTGAGTGAGTTGGAAACTCTTGCCATTGAGGACGATCCTTTGATTTGTGTGGGTGCGAGTGACCAGGTCGTCGATTCAAACCTACCATTTTGGGGATTCTTCTGATTTGGGAGTTGAGAACTCAGCTACACAAGATGGAATTCACTTCCCGATGTAGGGGTAAGTAGATAGATAGCTCCCAAGAGGCTGATTCCAGGGCTTGAACGATATGGCGCCATACACCTTCTCTTAGCCCAAAAGGTGTTCACACATAGTTGGACTATGTTGTATTGTTCATTAGAGGAATCAGTGGTACTTAAGGAGTGAGATGTAACTATAGGAGCAAAATGGTAAATTGGCCCAGTTGTACTTACGAGCATCTGTGAAGGGTCATCGTACTCATGATTGGTTATATCCGATGGACACAGAAATATATCTGTGGTAAGAAAAGTTCAGCTGTTGATCTTTAGTGGAATGCCTGATAGTTAACGGATGGTGGATCTCGTGGCTAAAGAGTTTAGTCAGCCATTCACGTACCGTTGGAGCTTCAAGCCACAGGTCCATTAGGTCCCCTGGGTAGCTTGGATAAAGTCGAGAGTTAGTATTTTCGTCTGTTTGAAATGTTTAAATTGACAAGAGGGAGTTCGATTATATATGATATAATTGAACTAGTTGATTATATATGAAATAATTGACTAAATGTAAGAGATACATTATTTTGGAGGAAATTAGATATAAATATGATTTATATCAAGTAGAAAAGAAATTACTATAGTAGATATGTGATATCAAACTATAGGGTTAGAATATAATATGATTATATTCATTAATTATTAAATTGATTTTATATGATAATTGGCCTAAAACTTCTCTCGGTCGTGCATTAGTGGGAGCAGCCTCATTCGATTATGGTAACCGGTGAATAAAATAAAAATTTGTTTCATTTTTGCAAAGGTTCGAAAAAAATTGGCATTAGTGTGGAAACATAAATGATCGTTAGTCGAGAGCCTATACGATAGTCGCTCAACGCCTAAACGATTGCACACCTCATGCCTAAACGATCGCACGCTAGTTCCTAAACAATCATTTAGCTTTCCTAAACGAACGCATAGTGTGCCATGTTTTCTAAACAATCGTCTACCTTTTACTAAACGATCGCTTAGTAAAGCCTACACGATCGTGTAGCTTCTTCTAAACGATAAGCAATTAGCTATATGATAGCTCCTTTTCTCTCCTACTTGCTTATCTTCTACACGATTAGTTTATTCTCCACCCTCTACCAAACTCATCAAAGACCACACTTTGGGTTTTCATTCCGAGAATACCAAAGGCTCCATTTTGGTGGTGTCGTCCCTGCTGCTGCTCACTAGTTCGTGTTGCTGTCATTCGTGTAGACGATCATGCTGCTGCAACCGACACATTTACTGGGCGATAGAGTTCGCGTAGAGGTCTTCCGCTGCGTCTGAGTTCCAAAGCTTGAAGAGCGTCTTCAACTGATATGAGAAGTCTTTCCTTGTAATTTTACTGTTCAAAATATGCCTTTAGTTAGTGTAATTTTGCATAATTGTATGTTAGAATGTATATGTTGTATTTCGATCATAATGAAATCGAAAAGATCCGGATCTGCTCATGGATGCTCTTTGTTAAGAGTTCCTTCAATTGGTATCAGAGTCAGGTTAGCATAATCCTGCATTCTTTGCTGGATAGCTTCCTACACTTTGTTAGCAATGTGATTCTTAACAAAGTGAAATATAACCTTACTACTCCCCTTAATGAGTTACAGACCTACCAATCTTTACTGAAAAGTAAGGAGGGGAAGAAGGGTGAGGCAAATGTTGCTTCATCCTCCAGGACATTTCATAGAGGTTTGACCTCAGGAACGAAGTTTACACCGTCTACTTCTAAATCTGCAAAGAGGAAAAAGAAGAAGGGTGGTAAGGGAAAAGGGAAGGCACCTGCTAACCCACCGCCTGTCGCCCCAAGGAGGCGTCCACTGATTGAAAAGGGAAAGTGTTTCCACTATAATCAGAATGGACACTAGAAGAGGAACTGTCCTCACTATCTGAAAGAGAAGAAAGCAGCTAAGGCTAAGGCCAAGGCCGATAAAGGTAAATATGATTTACTAGTTCTTGAAACTTGTTTAGTGGAGAATGATGATTTAGCTTGAATAATTGATTCGGGCACCACTAACCACGTTCGTTCTTCTTTTCAGGGGATTAGATCTTAGATAGCTGGAGGTTGGTGAGATGACGATGCGAGTAGGCACTGGGCACGTCGTCTCAGTTGTGGCAATGGGAGGGCTCCAGTTTGCTTTACAGAATAGGTTTCTTGTTTTGAATGATGTATATATTGTTCTCGAAATAAAGAGAAACCTCATTTCTGTAAAGTTTTTATTGCAATATAAATATATCATCTCTTTTAATGTGGATAAAGCGTTTATTCATAAAGATGGTGTTTTTATTTGTATTGCAAATCTGGAATCGAATTTATATGTGCTAAGGCCGTTAGCCATTAATTCCCTCCATAATACTGAATTGTTTATAACTGTCGTAACTCAATCAAAACATCGACGTATTTCTCCAAAAGAAAATGTCCAACTTTGGCATCTACGTTTAGGGCACATCATCTCAATAGGATTGAGAGATTGGTGAAGAATGGACTTCTAAGTGAGTTAGAAGAAAATTCTTTACCAGTGTGCGAGTCTTGCCTTGAGGGTAAGATGACTACACGACTTTTTACTGTAAAAGGTTATAAAGCCAAGGAGCCTCTTGAGTTAGTACATTCTGACCTTTGTGGTCCTATGAATATGCGAGCCCGAGGTAGCTATGAGTATTTTATCAGTTTTACTAATGATTACTCCAGGTACGGGTATGTTTATTTTATACAACGAAAATTTGAATCCTTTGAAAAGTTCAAAGAGTTCAAGACTAAAGTTTAAAATTCATTGGATAGATGGATTAAAACACTTCGATTGGATCAAGGTGGAGAGTTTCTGGACTCGGAATTTGATGACATGCAGAAATGCATGTCATCTTAGGCCTCTTACTTAGAATTATGAAGGTTGTTAAGTAGAATATGCGACAATTGTGCTAGAAATTCATGAGAAAATGAGTTTGCGTCGATCAGCATGATGAATCTCGGCTAACCTGTTATGCGTTATTATGCATTCAATGTTCTATTATTGTAGCTAATATAGGAAGTGGACGCAAACGCGGAAACCGGACTGCCGCATAAATGACCGCATGTGGAGAAACTCTCCATCACAAAGGCAAACCGTCGATCAATGCATGGATGTTGCGGTAATCATCCGTATGCATCCATCGCATGGGAGTTGCATTCGTCAAGCGATTGCGGTCATCGTGTAGAATTTCAGTATTAAGCGAATGCGATCATTGAATGATTGTGGCTACGCGATAACGCATACTAATGGGGTCAATGCAAGGTTGATGGAATGAACGCATCAATCCATCTACCTCGAGAAAATCAAAAGATGATGTTGACATTTCACCTACCATGCCGTTAGCGGCAAGGTTCAAAAAAGGACTAACACGCCAAATGTCAGACTCAGAGCAGTCCATTAATGCTATCGGCGATCCAAGTTATCCAAGGTTTTCGCCTGAGGTTTACCAAGGGAAAATCCTTGTGATCCAGACAAATGCATGAGAAGAAGTTTGAGAGTTCTTCACCTCCTTCATCCATTCCGAGTGATGACCGAAGCTTTCGACCGGAGCTAGATCTCGAGAGAGTCAGCTCCACCGCCCATCCATGACACCACCGGCAACCTTGACGTACATCCGGTGGGAGCAAGTCTTTGCTTCCAGCCGGTCATTTCATTTTTCTTTCTTTTCTTATATTGTATTGTATGACATTTTGTGATTAAGGAATTAATACAATTTACTTTCAATGCATTTATTTGTTTCCTTCGACTCCATCTCCATCTTCTTTGCTTAGCATCTTTACTTTCATTGCAACACTTAGTGAGATTGCTTGGGTATTGCATACCTAGTCATGTGGATTAGGGATATGAAGCATGTAGCAACCTACCGAGAGGTGTGCGTTGCGTGAGTGTGTGAGTAACTTTACTTGCTTAGTGTGAAGCTGCGGCAATGCCTATCTACAGGCTAACGCATTGCTTGTCTATGAGTAAAGTTAGCAACAACCAACTGCCCGAGAAGGTAAGTGGTTGATCGCATTAAGCAATGTATGCATTGTTCACTAGAGATAGGAATAATTTTGCGTCAACCAAGTTCATGCGGTTACCTTGTCCTATGAGTGCATCATTCATCATTTAGGCATACTCGGAGAGTAGTCTAAAACCCAAATCTAAGACTCGAGAGAGTGGATTGGAATGCATAGACAAGAACGAGGAACTTAGAGATAAGCTTGGTTTGTTAACCTGCATCACATGCACCCTAGGAATAGAAATAATATTATGTGGTCGCATATTTGTGTAGATGTCATTTTGTCATCATATAAATAGAAATAGAGGCTTATGTGTAGGCCTTGTAGACTTAGCGCATATATCGCATGCGTTCTAGCATTAGAAGCCGTAGTATTCGCATCGAGAGATGGTTTACTATTGTATGTGGGTTGCATGATCGCATGGCTTGCGTTGACTAAGGTTGCCCTTACGATCACTCTTATGTTTTACAATGAAAACATCTCCGCATTTTATCTATTTTTCCCATTCATTTATTTCATGTCAAGATTTGTCGTGTCTCTACCTCTCATGCATATTCTTATTGCGTTGTCTGTTAGATAGGAGTAGGAGTAGGGTTAACTTAGCAACCTCCCTTCCATTCTTTTATTTAAACAGACGCATGCACATTACCGCATACATATAGCTACAAGTCCCTGTGTTCGACCTCGGATTACCCAAGAAATTTGCGTTCGCATTGTACTTAGCGTGAGCGTAAGAAAACTTGTGACATAACACATGGTCATCACATACATCTGTTGGCGCATATTCATTCCAACGCATGATGATCGATGCATGACTAACAACACATATCTTAAGAACATGCATCGCATACTGCATCCAAGGGATTTTAGTTGTCGAGTAAATTTGACTTCCGTCATCAAGTTTTTGGTGCCGTTGTCGGGGACTTGGCAGCTAATTGTTTGTTAAGTTTTGTGTCTCTATGAGAAAACTTTTTATCTTGGGTGTATTGCAGCTTATGCGACCAGGTTGCAAACAATATTTGTGTGTAAGCGAGGCGCTGAAAGCCAGTATTGACCCAAGGTAGAAGGGCAATCAGTCGCAGAAGAGCTGAAGGTAATTCTAAGCACATGGTGGCCAACATGAGCCCAACAATTTCCGAAAGTTCCAATGGTCAAGGCAACTTCACCCAAGCAGTTGAGAGCCATCTTCTGCATGGAAGACTCCTTGCGGTGACAACACTCTTATTTTTTCAGGGACGTCTTCTACTCTATCTTTACTTTGCTTTCTTAGTATAGGTTACTTTTATTTTCATTGTTATTTTGGATATATGGCTGCTTCCTTGGATGTGATACGTCTACTCTTGTAGGTGCAACAATAAGTCTCCTCGGTCCGTAGTTCAACGGAAGAATTCATTTCATCCTTCAACGCATGGCTTCGATTGCATGAATTCCAATGCATGATTGCATGCATTATTCTGCCTAAGGTTATTTTTCCTGTTGCCATGTTAAAGTCGATCCATATCCTTCTGTCTATTGCAGCTTATTATAATTATGGGATCTGGCAAATGGACATCAAGACAGCCTTTCTAAATGGAAATCTTGAGGAGACCATTTACATGGTGCAACCCGAGGGATTCATAGCCCAAGGTCAAGAGCTTGCAAGCTGAATCGGTCCATTTATGGGCTGAAACAAGCATCTCGATCTTAGAACACACGGTTTGATACTGCGATCAAGTCGTATGGCTTTGACAAAAACGTTGATGAACCTTGTGTATACAAGAAGATCACCAATGCTTGTGTAGTCTTCTTAGTGTTGTACGTATACGATATACTACTTAATTGGAATAATATAGGTCTATTGACTGCAGTTAAGAACTGGCTAGCAACCCAATTCGAAATGAAATATTTGGGAGAGGCTCAGTTTGTTCTTGGTATACAGATCTCTGGAGATTGTAAGAACAAAGTGCTAGCACTGTCTTAGGCATCGTACGTTGACAAGTGTTGCTCAAGTTCTCGATGCAGGACTCTAAGAGTGGCCTACTACCGTTCATGCATGAAGGCTCTCACGGCTACAGTGTTCAATGGTCACACCTACCGAGCATGGGTCTACAGGATAGCCCGCAGCTGGACTAGGGCAAGTGGGAGATTTTCTTGTACTGGGCTTTTATGCCCTAGTTTATTGATTTGTACTCGTTTTATGTACACCCCACTTCGCTTTAGGACAAGTGGGAGATTGTTGGGATTGATGCCCTAAAGTCTCGTGTCCTGTAGTTTATAAACAGTTTATACGAATGCTTATGTTGTATAATATATGATATTTACTTCATATCTTGTTTTTTGCTCAGTTGCATGTTTTATTTGCTTTACCATAAACCAATAAACATAAAATCCCTAATTATCAATATGTAACTTAAGCATGTATGAGGTGACATACGAGTAGATCATGTCTTGAGTGATAACCAAAATAGTCTGTAGTATATATAGATATAGAAGGTAAACCTTATCCTGGTAATGCTACAGATGCAGCCCGCTTTGTGGAATGGTCACAAGTGTTGTGACTTGTCACAGATGGTATGATCCTGATCATTCGTGTTAGGAACATGCGAGCGGAGGTATTCTATACAAAGAGTTTGTATAAGACCTAACCACAAAGTGTTAATGTCTCGTATAATAACACCGTTCATGACAGAGACTTCACTTCACTAGCATGACTATAGGTAACATGACCTCAATCCTGAGCTAGTTGGGAACTCTTGCCATTGAGAACGGTCCTTTGATTTGTGTGGGTGCGAGTGGCCAGGTCGTCGATTCAAACCTACCATTTTGGGAATTCGTCTGATTTGGAAGCTGGGAACTCAGCTACACAAGATGGAATTCACTTCTTCCCCGATGTAGGGGTAAGTAGATAGATAGCTCCCTAGAGGCTGATTCCAAGGCTTGAACGATGTGGCGCCACACACCTTCTCTTGGCCCGAAAGGTGTTCACATATAGTTGGACTATGTTGTATTGTTCATTAGAGAAATTAGTGGTACTTAATGAGTGAGATGTAACTATAGGAGCAAAATGGTAAATTGGCCCAATTGTACTTACGAGCATCTGTGAAGGATCATCGTACTCATGATTGGTTATATCCGATGGATACAGAAATATATCTATGGTAAGAAAAGTTCAGCTGTTGATCTTTAGTGGAATGCCTGATAGTTAACGGATGGTGGATCTCGTGGCTAAAGAGTTTAGTCAGCCATTCACGTATCGTTGGAGCTTCAAGCCACAGGTCTATTAGGTCCCCTGGAAAGCTTGGATAAAGTCGAGAATCAGTATTTGGGTCAGTTTAAATGTTCAAATTGACAAGAGAAAGTTTGATTATATATGATATAATTGAACTGGTTGATTATATATGACATAATTGACTAAATGAATGAAATACATTATTTTGGAGGAAATTAGATATAAATATGATTTATATCAAGTACAGCATAAATTACTATAGTAGATATGTGATATCAATAGGGTAAGAATATGATATGATTATATTCATTAATTACTAAATTGGTTAATTATATGATAATTGGCCTAAAACTTCTCTTGGTCGTGCATTAGTGGGAGCAGCCTCGTTCGGTTATGGTAACCAGTGAATAAAATGAAAATTTGTTTCATTTTGTAAAGGTTCGAAAAAATTGGCATCAGTGTGGAAACGTAAATGATCGCATAGTCGAGAGCCTATACGATACTCGCTCAGTGCCTAAATGATTGCACACCTCGTGCCTAAACGATCGCACGCTAGTTCCTAAATGATCACATAGTGTGTCGTGTTTTCTAAACGATTATCTACCTTTTACTAAACGATCACTTAGTAAAGCCTACACGATCGTGTAGCTTCTTCTAAACAATAAGCAATTAGCTATACGATAGCTCATTTTCTCTCCCACTTGCTTATCTTCTACACAATTAGTTCATTCTCCACCCTCTACCAAACTCATCAAAGACCACACTTTGGGTTCTCACACCGAGAATACCAAGGGCTCCATTTTTGTGGTGTCATCCTCGTTGTTGTTCACTAGTTCATGGTATTGCCGTTTGTGTAGACGATCGTGCTGCTGCAGCCGACGCATTTGCTGGGCGATAGAGTTCGCGTAGAGGTCTTCGGCTACATCTAAGTTCCAAAGAGCATCTTCAACTGGTATGAGAATTCTTTCCTTGTAATTTTATTGTTCAAAGCATACCTTTAATTAGTGTAATTTTGCATAACTGTATGTTAGAATGTATATGTTGTATTTCGGTCATGGTGAAATCGGAAAGATCTGAAAGCACTCATGGAAACTCTTCGTTAAGAGTTCCTTCAGATCAATCATGTCCAAAGAACGGTCATCTACTGAGCGCCAAAAGGATAATCAAGTCCATAAATGGGACAAGTGAATATGGTCTACTATACTCATTTGACACTAACAGCCCTCTGGTTGACTATTGTGATGGTGATTGGCCTAGAAGTTCAAAGGAAAGAAAGAGTACTTCTATAGGGTGTGTTTTTCTTGGAAATAATCTGATCTCATGGTTCATCAAGAAGAAAAATTGTGTCTCATTGTCTATAGTGAGGCTAAATATATTGCTGCAATGAGTAGTTGTATACAATTGATTTGGATGAAACACATATTAGAAGAGTATGATGTCTTACAAGGTGTCATGACTCTTTATTGTGACAACTTGAGTGCAATAAACATATCAAAGAATCGTGTTCAACATAGTCAAACTAAACACATAGACATCAGATATCACTTCATTCGTTATCTTGTAGAAAGTTAGTAGATTTTGTTAGAGCATGTCAACACGAAATACCAATTAGCCAACATATGATGGAATATACAAGCATGCAATAGAAGTAAATAGAATCAATAAGCACTCTAATTACATTTAATTTCAGTTCTAAAGCATGTATTTTCAGAAAAACACAAGAGGGTTTCAAAATGGACTTACCTTTGATGAATTCTTCCAATTCCAAGCTGCTCTTCACATTAATTCAGCTCCAAATCGACAGTGAACCACCAAGAGATCTTTTCTACTATTCTCAGCCTTAAATTTGAGTGGTGAAACTCGAATTTGAATGAATTTGGTGAAGAATTTTCAGGGTTTGAGAAGGAGAAGAAGATGTACAAGAAAACTCATTTTTCCAGTTGAATCCCTGTGTTCTTCTACATCATTCAATGTTTTTAATCACTAAATACATGCAAGCAACATCAACAACTTCATTCCAGCAGTTGCTTCCATAATTGAAGTGGGATTGTGTGGTTTCACATGAGGAACACGCCTGATGCTTGAGAAAAGTAGTAAAAACCCACTTTCTCCAATTTCCAATTTTTCCAATTTTTCATTTCAAAATTCAACTAACTAAAAATGATTTAATTAATTCATAATTAATCAAATCTAAAATAATAAAACCCAATTTCTTAAATTGAATTTAAAATTGGAGTTTAATTTGATTTTTAATTAATTAAACATATTTAATTAATTAATTAATTTAATATCAAATATAAGTTAGTCACACACCTAATTTTAATATTTAAATCAATATTTAAACATTATAAACTCTCCAATTTCGTTTAATTTCTATAAATTAAAAGTTAATTATATCGAATATAATTAAACAAACCCTAATTTGATTTTGAACTTATTCAAATTCAAACCCTAATTCAATTTGAACAATTCAAATTGATATCATTCCAAATTCACTCAAATTAATAATTTAATGTGTTCATGGTTTACGAGCTAGTAAAGAGACCTTATGGACCTACAGATCATGAGCTCCAACGATTAAGATTAATTGGCTAAAACTTTTTAGACCGAATTAATTAGTATTTTTTAACCATTGAGTCACACCACTATAGCTCGATAGTTGCATTCTTCTCACTATAGATATATTTGTGTCCACATAATTTAACCATAACCAGTAAGTCGACCCTTCACAAGTTGTTCGTAATAACGGCTGGGTCAATATGCTATTTTACCCCCGATATTATGTCTTGTTTCTTAAGTTCCTACTGATCCTCTAATGAACAATTGGTTTATGATCCAATCACTAAACTGGATCCCTCTGGGGCCAGTGAGAGGGTGGAGCCCTTTATTCAAGACTTAGATTCAGTTACTTAAAAAAATAACCTTTTTCCTATCCCTAAATCGAGTAGGCGTGAATTCCATCTTGTATCTTATATCCTCGGCTATCTACACTTACCCCTGAAATGGGAGGCTTATTGAACCGGCGCTGTTGAGCCAACCCTCACTCATGCAAATCTAAGGATAATCCTGAATAAGGAGGAGTTCATAGTTAGCTCAAAATTAGGACTGAGTTACCTAGGTCATCTAAGCAAAATAGTCAGTCTTAAACAGTAAACAGTGTTATAAAGTAAGAGTGACTTATTTCTTGGTCCGATCTTATGCAAACTCATTGCATAGAATGCTCCACTCCTCATGTCAATACATGAATGAATTTGGATCACTTCATTTGTAGTATCTTTACAATAATTTGTAACAGCTACAGAGTAGGCCGCATCCAATAGTGTTACCATAATAAGGTATCCAACCTTAATCATGTACCATAGACCATTTTGGCTACTTACTCGAACTTGATCCATCTTTATGTCTTTACATAAAGTTCAAGTATTCATATAATAGCCATAAATCTTATTTTATTAGATTTAGACTTTATGAATGCAATTAATATATTCAATAAAAAAACTTTATTGAAGAAATGTTGAATAATATTTTTATTGATAATAGAACATGTTTAAATTTACAAATTGAGAGTTTTAGCACACACAACCCAACAACATATTCACCAAGACTCTTCATGATGATCGATTTGAGGCCCTAAGAGCTGCCTTGGGGTTGTGCATTCTGAAGGATTAGCAACTACAACATTGGGCCATCGTTCAAATTTTTGTGGCCCATCAAGCGTGAAAGGTGAAGCGGTTAATAAATTATCAAATCATATTAATTACGATTGGTAACTGGGTGAAGAAGTCTAAATGTTACTGGATTTTAAATTATCTTCCAAATTTGAATTACTTTTAGTCTGATCGTGACAGATCTTCTTTCAATTTTGTGCTTGTCTTTTGTATCCAACCATCTTCAAGCGATTATTTACTAGTGCTCAATATATTTGATTCCTTGATGGTCAGTGTTAGAACAAGCACACATATTTCTGGTGAAAAGATAGTGCACTACAAGGAGAAAGCAAAATGGAAAAAGGTTGTTGAAGAGGATACTCCTCTAGTATCCACGAACAAGTATAGTCTGAGGATGCTCCTCGGATTTCCATGAACAAATATAGTGTTCATGTTCATGGCCTGTCTACTGCAAAGAGTGAAGTTGGTGTTCCTCCTCTGATGGCTACACGTAGACGTTTGGGTATCAGACAACCTAGCGAGACGAAGGGAAAAGAAAAAATAAGTATATTATCTCTTACTTTGACTGATATGGTTGATGAGGATGTTAAAATTTATCCTAAAAAGGAAAAGTCCTCTTCTGATGGTTCTCCTAAAAGCATGTATGAGTTCATCGTTTTACCTAGAAACCCTAGGGTTTTCTTCAGTGAGTCCGTCCCTGACTGAAGATAGGGGGTCCGATAATAGGGTTACAGTTGACAAAAATCCTGTTTCTGGTTTAGATAATTTGACTTCTACTGTTTTCGGCTGTGGTTTGACTATTGAGGAGAATGTTGTTTTTGTACGACTGAAAATGTACTATTGTCTGATTTTGATGTTAATGTTTTAAATGATTTTGTTGACAAAGTTGTTTCTGAAATGCTGGTCTTTGTGTCTAATTTACCTTTCAGCAATGAGCCTGAGATTGTGTCTGAAAATGTGAATAGAGTTGTTGAAAACCCTATTGAAGTGGGTTTAGGTGTCTCTCTTGAGACAACTGCTATGGTTGATCAGAGGGTTGAGGATATGGGAAGGAAAGTGTTCCTATGGTGCCTCACATTGATGAAGTTGTGGATGTTGGTATTGGTCCAACTGCTGATCATGTGTCCCCTGAAACTAGTATTGAGAAAGGAGATGTTCATCAGGAAGATGAGGAATTTGATTCAGATGACAATGTACCTTTGTCAGAACTTGTTGGCAAGAAATCTGAAGATATTAAAAGTGGTGGTGATGATTTCTCTGAGATATCTAGGTCTGAATTTGATCAAGTGGATTCGAAGGATATTTCTAATTATCCCGAGGACAGTATTTTGAAGAGACCTTCTGATGATAATAATTGTCCTCCTAGCTAGCTACCCGTGCTTCTATCAAAACCTGTGGGAAGAAAGTTGCCACCTCTAGAGCTACTTCCTTGAACATGTCTTATGTCCTTTTAGATGGTGTGTCCTTTCACATTAAGTTGGGAGCCAGCCTGTGGAAATATGTGATTCAAAGGAAGATTGTTGATAAAAAGGAACTATTTGACCGAACTCAGGAATGTTTTGATCTAGTCAATCTAATCTTACAAGCTCAACTGGATAAGACGATGTTAAATTTGGATCCTTTCTATCCCCAACATGTTCGAGAATTTATTTTCAATCTTCCTCCAGATTTTGATAATCCAACCAATCCAGATTTTCAAAAGGTTCATGTGCATTTTCATCTATTTGTTTTCAATGTTGATCTGATTAATAAGTTTCTCGATCGAACAATGACTATTGGTATTCTTGCGAAACGGTCTTCCTAGAGAGAGCTTGCTTTTGAGTTGATTGGAGGGGCAAAGAGTAATGGAACAACCACATGCGCTGCAGAAGAAATAAAGGATCTAGAGTACTCTAGTTAGGTTAATCTAAAATAATAAGCATGCAAGTCAAAATAAATCAAAGGGATTTAAGAAGTACAACCTTTGTAGTCTCCAAAGCTTCTCCAAATCCACTCCAATCTCCTCACGTACAGTTTGTAGACCACCACGAGAGTCTTCTAACTATTTTTTGACCTTAGAACGAGATGGTGGGATTTGGTGAGTGAGTGATTTGGAGAGGAATCGGTTAAGGTTTGAGAGAGCTTTAGGCCTAATATTTTTCTCAAAAATCTCATAAGTCTCCACTTTGCCAAGAAGAACCAAATATCATAGAACTCTTCTACTTATAGGCCATTTCATGCATGACATGCAATTTTGAGTTTTATGAGAATTTGACACTAAAAAAACCACTAACTCAAAGTGGAATTTAGTGGGGCAAATGTCTTCAAATGAAGATAACACTTCGCAATTAAATAGTTAGAATTTCCCACTCACAAATATTGGAACTTTCACTTACTTGGTCAAAGTTTGACTATCAAAGTCTAAAGTCAACATTTTGACTACTTATTGCATATTTGACTTGGTCAACAATTTTGACTTTTAATGCATTTTTTACCAACTCCATTTAATTTTAAAATTAATTCTAATAATCAATTTTAAAATTAAATTAATATTAAATAACTTAATTTATATAATTTTATATTAAATCCAACACTAATCCCAATTTATATGAATCACTATTCATAATCTTGATATTTAAATTTGATTTAAATATCTCCTATTTTCTCTCTCTTTATGTTTAATTCACAATTAACATTAGGTTAAATATATTGTATATATTTAATTCTTTGCTCCAAAAATCGAATTTGAACACGTCACATTGTTCTAAGGTTTAGTCTGATAGGAGCTAGTATGAGGACCTCATGAACCTACGATCATGGGCTCTAACGATCGGCGATTAACCGACTAAACTCTTTAACCTAATTAACCACCATTCGTTAACTACCAGGTCACTCCACTAAAGCCCAATAGTTGCACTCCCCTCACTGTAGATATATTATGTTCACTCGATATAATCATGATTAGTAAGTTAACCCTTCACAGGTTGTTCATAATAACGGCTAGGTCAAAAGCTGTTTTACCACCGAGAATACATCTTGCTCCTTAAGTCCCACTGATTCTCTAATGAACAATTGATTTGTGATCCAATCACAAAACTGACTCCCTCTCGAGCCAATGAGAGGGTGGGGCTCATTGTTCAAGACCTAGAGTCCGCATTTAAGGGAACAAGCTTTCTACTATCCCTAAAAGTGGGTAGGAGTGAATTTTGTCTTGCACTCTATGTCTCCAGCTATTTACCCGGTTTTACCCCTGAAATGGGAGACATATTGAGTCAGCGCTGTTGAGCCAACCCTTACAAATCTAAAGATAATCCCGTATAAACAAGAGTTCATAGTTAGCTCAGGATTAAGGTCAAGTTACCTAGATCATCGCTTTGAAATAATAAGTCTTAAATAGTAAACAGTGTTATAAAGTAAGAGTAACTTAATTATTGGTCTAATCTTATGAAAACTCATTACATAGAATGCCCCTACTTCTCATGTCAATATATGAATGAAACAGGATCACTTCGTTTGTAGCACTTTACAACAAATTGTAATAAATACAGAGTGGGTCGAATCCAATAGTGTTGTCAAAACAAGGCACCCAACTTTATTCATATACTATAGATCATTTTGACTATTTACTCAAACCATATCCACCCTTATGTCTCCATATAAAGTTCAAGTACTCATGTAATAGTCATGGATCTTTTAGTTTATTGGATTTATTTCTAAAAACGAAATAAGCAATTCATATATTTTATAACAACTTTATCGATTTATAGAATGAGTTTATTGTTTACAAACTACGAGTTCTAGGACATAAAACCCAACAAAAACATCCTAGCCTAAGAAAGGACGACTATCTATTGCAATCTTGAGTCCAAGTATGCTGTTCTTCACAAAGTTAGGATCTTCAAGTGGTGTCCTTCTTCTCACAAGTTTGGGTTATCAGATTCTCTTGCTAGTTTGTTATTCCAGATTGGTACTGTGTTCCGGTTGATTTTGGAACCTTTGCACTCAAACAGATCAAAAGGCATATTGGGTCACAAGCCTACTGCCCATCTACTACCCTCGATTGATATGTGGTGTTTTGTTGGCGCAGAAACCGGGTCTTATTGGTCCTGACGAGGTTGTTGGCCTTACTCTACACAAATTTCTATTCACTCAGAGCTTCTCCAAAACTTTCATGTGTCTGTCCTTGTTGAACCCTCCACAACAACCTATGTTGATGGACTGAGTCAGGGATTCATAAAATCTCCTTTTAACAGTCATATTCTACAACATCTGTCTACTGAACTCAAAGAGATTGATGATGATTTACTGAAGCTATAGAACCAGAAAGAAGTTGTGGCTAGGTTGTTACAGACAATACGTGCAAGCTTGGCACATTCTGCTAGGGCATATTCTTCTCATACTCAGTCTTAATTTTTAAGCTAGAAAGGGGGAGAGTTGTTGATGATGGTTATTGTTCTTTTGTTGTTTGGCGATTGCTAATGTTGATGGTCCTGGTTTGGTGGTTCCTTATTGATGACTTAATGATTTGATGTTTTGATATTGTTTTTTCCCTCTTTAAGACTATGTTGTTTTGTTTAGGTTATTCTGACTGGACTTGTTGTTACTATGCTCGTTAAGACTTTGTTCCTGACATTTCAAACTTATTAACTTTTGTTCGTTTTTTATTCTGCCTTAAAAATATAAGCCAAAGGGGGGGTTTATTGGAGATTTTGTTTTGATTGACTTTATATTTTTCCTAAGTCTTGGTTTTTTATAGATGTTGCATCAAAAGTCTTAAATCGGGTTTAGGCATTAGAATATTTCTGCATAATATTTTTTCCTAATATGAAAAATTTTGGCAGATTGATTTTGTCTAATATTTTTCTTTATTGCGGTGCAACTTATTTTCTCCTTTTTAGGATATGTTTTCTTTTCTGGACTCATCTATTAAAAAGGGTGTCTTGGTATGCTTTTGAGAAAAAAAAAATAGGAGTTTTTATTACGCCGATTTGGTTTTTAAGAGCAAAACGATTTTTATACTTTAGCCAAATTGTTCTACATTGTGTACTTGCTTGTCGTTCATCATTCCGCTATGCATGTTTTTCATCCATTGATTGCAACACTTTGAAGATTATCACAGCTTAGAGGGAGCCTAAGCGCTAATTGTCAGAGAAAAAAATCTCAGTTTTAGGGGGAGCCTAAGATTCAGCTTCAGAGAAGGGAGTTATCCATGTTAGGGGATCCTAAGATTCATCAGTGAAGGGAGTTCACTAACTTGAAGGGAGGATATCGTTATGGAAGGAGTCTCATCACTAATAACAAGCTTAGGGAGAGCTTAAGTATATTGAGAGGGAGTCTCACATCTACGGGAAGCCTGGGTGATCTGAGAGTTGAGCTCTACGTGAGCCACTATAGTAATTTGTGTAAAACATATAAGTATTACGTCATAAATTGCTTAACTCATCATTATTAGTGGAAAATATTTTCTAGGCACACAGTCCCTAGACGGTGGTTTATCACTGAACTGAGTTACCAACTCTTGTGTTCATTTATCTTTATTGTTGTTAGAATTCTGTTGTTACAATACTTGTTAATGTTTTCTATTTAACATCCGAATTTCGAGTGTTGAGTCATTCTAACGCTTTTCCATTAGGGATCATCATTCTCCTAAGCACATATATAAACAATAGCATAAACCATGGAGAGTCTAATGAGAGTTAAACTACAAATCTAGAAGATCAGAAAGATTCAAAGACCAATACTATAGAAATATTAATATAATTCCTATTTCGAGCCTATATATTTCACAATTTGTTACAAGTTCCTAGCAGAGCATTTTGTTTGACTTCATCTTTGTTTTGTTCAAGGCATCTCAGGAAGGAAATCGCAAATTTTATGGTGGGAACCTACTTCAATTTACTAGAAATCAAGTCTAAGATATGATAAAAATAACCAAATTTGAATTCTTGTGGGGAATGATATAAATACTTGTCGCTTGCTGTTTGATTGTGTCTGAGATTTGTGTTTGGATATATGTCGGATAAATAGTATTTGAGAATTAAATGTTCATAAGGGTTGAAATAATATGTTAGGAACTAACAAAAGAAAAGAAAAGAAAATAAAATAAAATAAAAATAGAGCAAAACAAGACATGTACTAGGGTAATTGTCAAAAATCTTACAAAATCTCTTTTATGTGCCAAACTTTTTTAATACTCTCTCCTAATATCCAAGACCCGTTTGATAATCATTTTATTTTTTATTTTTGATTTTTAAAAATTAAGTCTATTTTCTCACCATTACTTATAATGATTTGCATCTTTCGTGTAACACCCCAAATTTTCATGTAATTTTCTTGAAATATTTAAATATTATTTTGATAAATTGGGACTAAAAATTTAATTTGGGAGACAAGATAATTAAATTAAAGGATATTTGTATAGAATTGGAATTTTAATTTAATTTAAGAAAAAAGTAGATGAATATACTTGGGGAATGTGTGATTTTAAATTGATTAAATATTTGAAAGGATGTAATTTATCTCAACTATTGGATTGTATGTTCCATCTAATTTTGGTTTAGGAGTAAAAATTAAGTTAATTGGTTTGATATTAATTTGATAAGAGATTTGGAATTTTTTACTTATTTTGGATAAAAGATTTGAAAATAAAGAAAATGAAAAGAATTAGAATTTTGGAAATTTATGAAGGAAAAGGGAAAATTGTGGTTTTAAATTTCATCTTCTTTAATTTTAGAGTTTGGATCAAAATTAGAGAAGATAATTAATTTAAATTGACTTGATAAGAGAAATTTGGATTTAATTTAAATTAATTAGATTATAGAATTTTTAATTTAGTTAGATTGTGAAATTTCTAATTTAACTAAAATATGGTTTCCCAAATCACTTAGTATGGATTTTCTAATTACTTAAAATATGAATTTTTAATTAGAGAAAATGTTCTATTCAAGAAGAAAATATAAACTATCTACTACTTTAATTGTCAATTTAAAAAAAAAAAATAGATTTCCTAATTAGATAAACTACTACTTTAATTAATCTACTACTTCAAGTTATGGAATCCCAATAATTTAGGATTAGTATTATTTTCCTCTATAAATACAACCATCCATTTCATTCCAAAGCATTCACTTCATTCCAAAGGGAAGTTCCTCTTGGAAACTTCTCAAGACAACCTTCTTTTTTTATTCCAACAAGCATTCTTAGAAGTTAGATAGGGGAGGTTGATTGCTTGCAGAGTTTTATCTAGGCTCAAATTCAAGGTTACTACTAGAACCGTCTTCGTATCAGGTGATAAATTTAAAGATAATTTTGTTAGTTCTAAGATTATATGTACTTATTAGAAAGGTTATACGAGCACGTGATAAATATTTTTCAAGTACTTTATAGGTATGAGCATGATTTAGAATTTTATGACATATATTAAGAGAATGATTGGGTAGAGGCCTATATTTTGAAGTAGGTAGCTTTACTGTTGGAACTGCTTTTGTGCCAGACAAAATAGATTTAAAATATTATTTTTGGTTTTTGCCAAATAGTTGTCAGAAAAGATATGTTCTTGTTGTTGAAAGAAATTTAGTTATCCATGCTATGAGTTTATAAAATATTCTGGTATGAACTCATGAATTTATGTTATGTAATGATTTCATGATAAAGGGTCATTTTAATGCATGTTTCTTGAAAGATTAAATTAGTGACAATTGCCCTCCTACCCGTAGCTATGTACACCTCAGATTAAGTTTTGTGCGCCTTCAAGTTCACTAGATTATGTACTCATTCGGGTCTACCAGATAATGTGTGCCTTTGGGTCCACCAGGTTGTTATGTGTTCCTTCGGGTTCACCAATTAATATGAGTACATCTCACCTACGGTAGAGCGGGTTAAATTGTTCATTCAGATGATGGCCCATGTTTATCTTTAGTACTTCAGACTAGGTCATACTAGTTTAGAATATTCAATTCATATTGCATGTGTTTGAATAGCCTTACCCTGGTAGTGGGGTTACTTACTAAATATTTTATACTCATTCTTTATTATGTTATGTTTCTCAAGTAGGATAAGGATACACCAAACGAATGACAGAAGGAATCCGTGACCATGCCATTGAGAACAGAGAGATGCTTCCGCTCATGTTTTCATGTTTTGATATTTTAAATTCCAGTCTGGATGTTTGAACGTAGAGTTTTATTGCTTGAAATTTTATTTATAAAGTTTTATGAAATTTATTTTTATTTTAGGTGGACCCGACCAAAGATTTTTAGTTATTTAGATTTTACAAAAACTATTTATTTAATAAAATTCTTTCCATTTTTAGTTAAATTTATGAGAGAACCATTTTGAGATTTATGCATGTATGTAGTAATGACCTAGTATAAGTTCTAGAAAGCCAGGTCACTACATTTCGTAAGTCCAATTGTTGAATTGTTAGCCAAATTCCAAAAACAAAAACAAGTTTTTAAAAACTACTTTTTTTAGTTTTCAAAATTTGACTTGAT
The DNA here is from genome assembly GCF_027475165.1 of Benincasa hispida. Lineage (NCBI taxonomy): Eukaryota > Viridiplantae > Streptophyta > Magnoliopsida > Cucurbitales > Cucurbitaceae > Benincasa > Benincasa hispida. The sequence continues at coordinate 4,840,111 of NC_143485.1, read as the reverse complement.
TTTTTAAATTATTGGTAAAAAATAGATAACAAAGGAAGAAATTTGGAGGTGAAAGTAGTGTTTATAAACTTAATTTTCAAAAACAAAAATAAAAAATAAAATGATTATGAAGCGGATCCTAAACTTTTGTACATGTCGAAAACCTAACTCTCTCCATGAAACAAACAAGCCTTAGTAAAATCATTCAAAAATTTTGTGGGTCACTCTCCATGTGGTCAAAATAATTTTCGACTCAAAAAATCTAAACCTATCATTTTCTTCACTCACTCTTAATATTCATTCTACTTCATATTTTTATTTTTAATGTTTTGTAGCTGAGTTTGAAACTATATTTATTTATTAAGAAATTCCATGATTTCTCTTTTAATAGAAAGGGGAGATATAAGGTGTGAATCTATCTTAGTCCTTAACACGTACATATCAAAAATGTCAGTTGAACTATGTTCACTTTTTACTCATTTATGAGTGTTAGGTCATAAAATTGACGAACATATTTTTTTATATTAAAGAAAATAGGAAAACTATATATGTGGTGAAAATAATATGTTGGTCCTTTTACTTTTTTATTTCATTTTAGTTGATGTAATTTTAAATGTTCAAATTTAATTCTTTTAAATAAATATTTTAAAAAGATCGAAAATATCGAGACTAAACTTCAACATATAAAATTATCAAAAATAAAAAATAGTTTGTAAATATGACAATTAGTTATGATCATACAAAAGTTTAGTTTTAACAAGCTAAGGTTAGCGAGGTGCAATATTACTCAACCTAACGGATCAATAATACTAGTATAATATATAATGAATAACATAAATATGGTTTAGCAAAGTATAGCGTTACTCAACTAAGTATTATTGGATAAAATAAACAATACTCTATGACTGACATAAAAATTTGAAATATCAACCTCGAAGTTAAAACTCTGATTGTTCACTTTATATGATCAAACAAAGAAAACTTTGACTCCTATACATGCATGATGTGATATATATTTTGAAATTTAACTATTCAAATCTGAAGATGGATGCAAAAAAGAATAAAATAAAATCTATTGCTTTTATAAATTGTGTTTATTATTTACTATCATACCCAATGTAACATAGGTAAAATAGGGGTTATATTCTACCAAATATCTCCTTAACCTTCAATTATGTGGTTAGACTATGAATACATTAATTTTAACCATTCAACATTTAAATTGTTCTAAAAAACATCTTGAAGTTTTTTTTTTAAAAAAAAAAAATTGTGAATGATAATCTATAAGACAACAAATGTGTAAAAAATTAGAAGACATATATATGTCATCATGTACAACATCATGATAGCAAATATGTACAAATTTATTTTATCAATGATATTGTAAACCTATCTATATTTCTTCTCCTTCTTACTTTTTTTATTTACCTATCTTTATTTCTTCTCCTTCTTACTTTTTTTATTTACCTATCTTTATTTCTTCTCCATCTCATTTCTTTTTTTATTATTTATGTTTCTTTGTTTGTTTTTATTTTCCAACAAAATTTATTTCTATTAAAATTTTAAAAATGGATTTAGAATTAACTTTTTTTTAAAAAAATATATATTAAATTTGAATTGTTTTTAATATTCTAGTCATGGATAAAATTGTAGGTTTAGTTTGTAATCGTGAAAGTTTGTATTCTATATTTGAATTAATCATAATTGAATTAGCCATTTTAGCCATTAAATTATGGAAAAATTAACTAATGGAACGAACATAAAATAAATAAACACAAAAGTTAGGTACATCTTGTTAGTGTTAGTGTCAAATTAAGTGAAAAAATAACAGATCTAACAATATAATAATCGAACCCAACAAACCATATAGACACACATGAAATGACAAATGACCAATTATGTGCATTTTGATTGTTGTGGCTTATGATTGATTTGCCATATAAGAATTAAACCCATTCACACCATATTCCATATTTTTCTTCAAACATTAAAATAATAGTGTTCAATTAAAAAAAAAACAGATGTATAAAATAATTAAAATGGAATATCTTGAGGAGGGGAGATGAAATAATAATGAAAGTGGATTCAAACAACAATGGATGACTTTGGAGTACATTTTAGCTGTTGGATTTTCAAAAACTTGAGAAATTTAGCCTGGCATTTTTATTTATGTCTTGTTTTTTTATGAATGTTAAGTATTTATCAACGCATTTACCTTGCAAAAGTCAGCAATTGCAATTTCTTTTTCATCAACTCATTAACTTTTGATGTTTGATCATATTTTTATGATTCTCGTACTCTTGATTTTTATGATATCGGGGAAAAAACTCATGAAGTTTCAAAATTGTAGCTAGTTTTGTAAGCACGGAAGTAACACTTCGATCCTTTCCTAAATGAGGTCAAGTTATATCAATTAAAAGTAGTACCACTACTAGGTATCACAAGTGTACAAAAGAAAAATCTACATAAGGTCTTTGAAGCATAAGAGGTCATTTTGCAATAAAAGTATATAAGACCAATAAAAAATATTTGCATTTTCATCTTTTAACCTCTGTCAAATTCCATACTTTAGACCATCGAAACATAAAATATGGCCAATAAACAAAATGAAATATAATTATAATGGTCTCCAAACAAGTAACTAGAAGACAAATAAAACTAATCAAGAATCAAAATATAAACTCTCAATGCACAAAAGAATGTAGGTTCAAACACCAAAATTAAAAATGAACAAACATTTGAAATCCAACTTCTTATAAGAAAAACTATATGAAAATCATGCTCAACATTGTAAACTAAACAAAACACATTAGCATAGAAAGAAAACCCCCCGATGATACTTAAATAAGATAGAAGGAAAAAAAATAAATAAAAGAACTCTTTAAACCACAACCATCAAAACCTTGGGTTGGTACCAAAAACTCAAACAAAATAAAACCTTGAGCATTGACCTTCAAACAAGTAATTAGAAGACAAGCAAAACCAATCAAGAATCAAAACATAAATTCTCATTGGGTAAAAGAATCTAGGGACAACCACCAAAATAAAAACTGAACAAATACTTTCTTGAGAATTAATATGAAATTAACCTTTACATACAGTTGTAACTACTTTGTAAATCGTATATAAAGGATAGTAGTTATAGGCTAATTACAAGCTAAGAAATTACTACAAAAAGCTTTACAACTTATCTGTATTTTCTCTGATCTCTCTAAGAAATAAAATCCTCCAGCTCCTCCATAGATGTAGGTCTTACTTTGCTGAACCACGTTAGAAATCTCGGTGTTCTCTTATTCTCTTCATCTTTCTTCTCTTCTTCTCTACATGCTAAGCCTTCAGACCATCTTCTCCTTCATAGTGTTTTCTTTAAAACCTCAACCATTTTCATTCTCTCTCTCGTTTTCTCACTGATCAAAAGACATAAATGATAAAACTGAAATAGATTGATTGGAATATGTAAGGTACTAGTGGGCTGAGTAAATCCTGACGCTCAACGTGTAAGGGAGGATATGTTTTTCACGTGGATTGTGCTTTAGGCATCTGGTTTTCAAATACGTGAGGTTTTTAGCTCGTGGTGTGTTTCTTTTCCAGTTTTGGGCCTCAGTGCATTGTGGACAATCCTAACAAAGTGGTATAAAAACCTGCGAGAACAAGAAAGATTAATCAAAGAATTCAAGAAAGCTAATTTTGGAGCATAGTGAACATACAAGAAGGCAAAAGATGGTTGTTGCAAAGTATGATATAGAGAAATTCAATGGAAAAGAAGATTTTAGTCTATGGAAGGCTAAAACCAGAGTTGTATTGGGGCAACAAAAGGCTCATAAAGCTCTTGAAGATCCCTCTAAACTCCCTACTTTTGTAATAGATGATGAAAAGGAAAACATGGAGTTAATTGCACATGGAACTTTTGTCCTGAATCTCTTAGACAATGTGCTCAGACAAGTCATTGATCAAGATAAAACATTTAAAATGTGGACAAAGTTAAATGAGCTATATGAAACAAAAGATCTACCTAACAAACTCTTCTTGAAGGAAAGGTTCTTTACATTTACATTCAAGATGAATCCATCTAAAACCTTGACAGAGAATCTTGATGAATTTAAAAAGATTATAGTTGAATTTAAAATTCAAGGTGATGCTATTGGGGAAAATAATGAAGCCTTTGTCCTTTTAAATTTACTTCTAGAAACGTATAAAGATGTGAAAACGACTTTAAAATATGGGAGAAATTCAGTCACCACAGATATTATCATTTCAGTTCTTAGAATAGAAGATGGAATTGATAACAAATAAAGAAGAAAAACCTAGTATAGAGGGATTATTCGTGAAAGGCATGTCAAAGCATCACAATAAAGACAAGGGCAAACAAGCCACCACAGAAGAAAACAAAGAGAAGCCAAAGATTAGATTCAAGTATTGCAAAAAGATTGGGCATCTAATCAAAGATTGCAGAACCTTAAAATGGAAGAATGAATAGAAAAATAAAAACCAAAACTAGAAAAATCAATTTGCACAATTAAGGAAAGCCTCAGTAGGGGAAGATTCATTCTTCAACTCATATGCTCTAGCCACCTCAAATCATAAGGTAGAATGTGAAAAATCAGCTAAAAACCTTGATTGAGTTCTAGATTCAAGATGTTCTTTTCATATGACCCCTAACAAGGACTGGTTCAACATTTATAAAGAAGTGGAAGGAGGCTCATTATACATGAGTAACAATCACTCATGTCTAGTAGTTGGCATTGGCTCAGTTTCACTAAAATTAGAAGATGGGTCAGTAAAGCTGCTAAGAAATATCAGACATGTACCTAAGTTATAAAGAAATTTGATCTCTTTGGGCATGCTTGACTCAATTAGCTGTGAATACAGATGGAAAGGAGGCTATTATGAAACTTTGAAGGATGCTAATCCAGTTTTCAAAGGGTTAAAATAAATGGGGTGTATGTAGTTTAAGGAGTTCAAAAACTACAATCGGCTCTAGTTGTAACATCTAAAGAACCTACTGAAGAAGACCTTTGGCACAAAAGACTTTCACACATCAGTGCCAAAGGCCTTCAAGCTCTGGCCAAACAAGGGATCCTACTTAAAGGAGTTCATCAAGGCCTATTCTTTTGTGAACATTGTGTAATAGGAAAGAAGGCAGAGTTTTACCAAGGCCCAAGACACAACTGAAGCAATCCTTGACTATGTGCATTCAGACCTATAGGACCCCTCGCCATTCCAATCCTTAAGTGGTGCTAGGTGTTTTCTAACTTTTGTTGATGACTTCTCTAGGAAATGTTGGATATACTTTCTTAAAACTAAAGATATGGTCTTTGAGAAATTCAAAAAATGGAAGATAATGGTTGAAAAACAAACTAGCTGTCAAATTAAATGCCTTAGAATAGATAATGGACTTGAATTTTGTGCAAAAGAATTCAATGTTTTTTGTAGACAGCAAGGAATAGTTAGACATAGAACAGTGAGGTACACACCTCAACAAAATGGGGTGGCGGAGAGGTTGAACAGAACTATACTTGAAAGGGTTAAGAGTCTCTTATCTGATGTTATCCTACTAGAGAAATTTTGGACTGAAGTAGTCTTCTATACAGTTTACACACTAATAGATGCCCTCATGCTTCTCTAGATCTACTTACTCTTGAAGAAAAATGGACCAATCACTCACCTAATTTAAGTAACCTAAGGGTTTTTGGGTGTATTGTTTTGTACATCAAGTAAGGGGAAGCTGAATGCCCAAGCTATAAAATGCATGTTTTTGGGGTTCACTAAAGGTGTGAAAGGTTTCAGACTATGGCATCCAATAGAGAAGAAGTGTGTAATTAGCAGAGATGTTATTTTTAGGGAGACTAAAATGTTTATGCAAAAAACTAACGCACCTGAACAAACACCTCAAGAACAAACAGATACAATTGAGGTGGAACTTATGCCTACTCTGTTCCCTCAAGCTCAACTTCTAATAATACCAGTGGCCAGGTGTCTCAATATGAAGAAGAAGAAGAGGAACCTCTGACACTAAGCAAGAGGGGCCAGATCTAAGAAATTATACCTAGGATAAAGACAGACAAAAGAGAACTATTGTACCACCTTCAAGGTATGATGACTATATCAACCTAACTCTAAAATGCCTCAGAACAGGATAATGATTTAGAAACTTCTAATTTTGAAGAAGCAATAAGTTGTGCAAATGCAAGAAAGTGGATAAATGCAATGAATCATGAGCTTGAATCCTTGATGAAAAATGACACATGGGACCTAGTTCCTTTACCAAAAGGGTGCAAACCAATAGCATCCAAACGGGTATATAAGTTAAAGAAAGGCATCCCTAATATTCAAGAACCTGGGTATAAAGCTAAGTTGGTTGCTAAGGGGTTTACACAAAGACAAGGAGTTGACTACACTAAGATTTTTTTCCCCTGTGGTCAAACAAACCTCTATCAGATTACTTCTATCTATAGTAGCACAACAGAACCTAGAGCTTGACCAACTTGATGTAAAATCATCTTTCCATCATGGTTATCTAGAGGAAACCATATACATGTGTAAACTTAAAGACTATCAAGTCACATGGAAAGAAGATCACTATTGTCTACTCAAGAAGGCCATCTATGGTCTAAAACAGTCTCCTAGGTGTTGGAACATAAGGTTTAATGAGTTTATACAAAAGAATAGGTTCATTAAAAGCTCCTATGACAGTTGTGTGTATATTAACACCAAAACTTTTGCAAACCCTGTCTATCTACTTCCATAGTTAGATGATATGCTGTTATCAGGAACTGCCATAAAAGAATTGAAGCAGGTTAAAGATCTTTTGAAATCAGAATTTGAAATGAAAGGCATGAGAAAAGCAAACAAGATACTAGGCATAGACATCAAAAGAGACAAAATAACATACAAAATATGCATAAGTCAGACCAAATACTATGAGAAATTAATTCAAAAGTATCATATAAAAGAAGCAAAAACAGTAAGCACAATTATTGCTCAATATTTCAAACTATCAGTAGATAATTCACCTAAAGAAACAAGGGACAGATATCGAGCATTAAAGAAAAATGTCTACAATACCATATTCCCAGGCAGTGGGAAACCTAATGTATCTGATGATGTCTACAAGACCAGACATAGCTTATGTAACTAGCTTGGTCAGTGGGTATATGGCCAACCTAGGTAAAAGACATTGGGAGACTACCAAATGAATTTTGAGATACCTAAAGGGCATTATGAGTATCAGGCTGCTACCAACAGACCATAGACACGGAACCAGAGTTATTTGGTTTTGTCGACTTAGACTATGTAGGGGACCTCGACAGAAGAAGGTCATTATCCGGTTATATTTTCTTATATGGAAGTTGTGTCCTAAGCTAGAAAGTGTCACTACAATCAGTGGTAGCCCTTTCCACCACTAAAGCATAATTCATATCCCTAACAGATGCAGTGAAAGAGGGTCTATGGCTAAAAGGACTTCTACTTGACTTTGGCATAAAACAGAACACAAAAAAAAAATTATTGCAATAATCAAAGTACCATACATCTATCTAAATATCCTCAGTATCACAATCGTACAAAACCTATAGATGTAAAGTATCACTTCATTCGAGAATAGGTTGAAGAAAAGAAGGTCTAAGCTCTAAAAATACATACCTCAGATAATGCTTTTGACATGCTGACCAAAGCCATAACCCAGCTCAAACTCTAAAAGTGTCTGGACATCATCGAATTTGAGCTACAAGACAAAGGATAGAAGAAGGAGGTTAGCAAAGAAGAGCTGATTGAAGCAAAGTTAATTTCAAGGTGGAGATTTGTTGAGAATTAATATGAAATTAACCTTTACGTACAGTTGTAACTACTTTGTAAATCCTATATAAAGGATAGTAGCTATAGGCTGAATACAAGCTAAGAAATTACTACAAAAAGTTTTACAACTTATCTTTATTTTCTTTGATATCTTATCTTCCAGCTCCTCCGTGGATGTAGGCCTTACTTTGTCGAACCATGTTAAAAATCTCGATATTCTCTTCTTCTCTTCATCTTTCTTCTTTTCTTCTCTGCATGTCATGCCTTTAGATCATCTTCTCCTTCATAGCGTTTTCTTCAATACCAAACCTCAACCATCTCCATTCCCTCTCTCGTTTTCTCACTGATCAAAAGACATAAATGAAAAAACTGAAACAGATTGATTGGAATCTGTATGGTACTAGTGGGCTGAGTAAATCCTGACGCTCTACGTGTAAGGGAGGATCTGTTTTTCACGTGGATTGTGCTTTAGGCATCTGGTTTTCAAATACCAGAGGTTTTCAACTCGTGGTGTGATTCTTTTCTGATTTTGGGCCTCAGTGCATTGTGGACAAGCCCAACATACTTGAAATCCAACTATATGAAAATTATGCTAAACATTGCAAACTAAACAAAACTCATTAACATTACAAAAAACGTAAAGACTACCATAACTGCATGATGGTCATTCAACACACTTAATCTAATCCTTTCTCTAGCAACTTCAAATTTTCTTCTCATTTTGACGTTGGATTTCCATTTCGTGTGCTCTTCAGTCAAACCATAATTTTTAAGTTTAAGTTTTTGGGTTCATGGAATTAAACATGGAAGCCAACTAGTGAAATTAATCAAAATATTGAACTTCAACTAAACCAATTGGAAAGAAAAATGGAAATCTAAATAGTTAAATCGTGAGAAAAACCCACCAATTATCAATAAGAAAAACATCAATTATCAGAAAAAAAAAAAAAAAAAAAAAAAAAAAAAAAGGCACAGACTTTCAGCAAGACAACACAAAGATTATCTAAGACAAAATGAAACTTGACGATCTTAAATAAGTTGAAATTCCACAAAAGAGACACCTGAAAATGAGTGAGTTTTTATAATACGAGTGGCATGGGTCCTTCGAAGGTAGAAATCTCTGAATGGGTTATGTGGTTTTGGTTTTCGTCCAATGCTCATCAAGTAGGGTTTCTCTTCACTACTGTTGTAGGTTGCGCACACCATTGAAGAAAATCAGTGAAGGTTCTTGTGCGGAAACGTGGGGATCGGTCCCAAATTTATTTTTCATAGAATCACAATTTTACATAATAGAAAATTATGTAATATAAAATTTAAACTACAGCATGCTTTAACACAAAAGAATTAGGGAAGAAAGAGACTTACCCTTTAAGGTAATCTTCTTCGCGTAGTCCTCAATCTGATCACGAACGTTTCGATCTTCCAATTTGAAATACCAAAATGGGCACCACCACAAGAGAACCTTTTGTATTCTCTTGGGATTGAGAATTCAAGTTCTAGGGTTTGCTTGAATTTGAGAGAGAGAAAAGGAAGAGAGGAGGGAGAAGAAAACATGCTTTTCTTCTCTGGGATTTCCAAGGAGAAGAACCAGAGAGAGTTCTCTATGTCAAAAACAAAATTGTGGAAGTAGAGAACTAAACCCCCACTTTCACGTATTGGTTTAGAGAATTAAAGGGAGGGAGAGATTAATAATTATATATATATATATATATATATATAACTAACTTATTATATATATATATATATGTTATATGTTATATAATAACTCTCTCCCTTTAATTAAATTAAAATTAAAATTAATTTAATTAATTAATTAATTAATTATATATATATATAATAACTAACTTATTATATAAATATATATACTATATGTTATATCAAATATAACACATAACCTATAATTTTTATATTGTATCAAATACAATATAACCTGTAGTTCTATTTTCTCTCAACAATACATGGTATAAATCACATTTATACTAAATTCAATTATATAAATCTCATCCATATAATTAATATTTGAACCAAATTCAAATATTTAATTTCTTCTCTATCATTTATGATATTTAACATAAATCATATTTATATTAAAATTTAATTATATGAATCGCATTTATATAATTAGTATTTGAATCATATTCAAATATTTAATTCCTCTCAAAATAAATTTTATATTATAATGTATCAAATATATTATATTAATTATATCACATATAATTAATTCTCTCGGTTAATTTGAACAATTCAAATTAATCTAAAATTAATTCTCAATAATCCCTGTTGAGCTACAAAGGAGATTTTATAGACTTCTAGATTGAAGCTTCAATGGTACTTAGATAATTAATTAAACTCTTTAATTAATTACCCAACATCCATTAACTGTTGGTCACTCTACTCAAGACCGACAGTTGCACTCTTCGCACTACAGATATATTTATGTGTCCATTGGATATAACCAATCAACAATGCAATGACCCTTCACAAATTGCTTGTAAGTACAATTGGGCCAAAATTACCATTTTTCCCCTATAGTTACAACTAACTCTTTAAGTATCATTGATCCCTCTAATGAACAATAAGTCATAGTCCAACTATGATCAAGTCCCTCTCGGGTCAAGGGAGGGTGTGACCACTATGTTCAAGCCCCAAAATCAGCTCTTAAGGGAGCAATTTATCTACTTACCCAGACATCAGGAAAAAAGTGAATTCCGTTTTGTATAGCTTTGTTCCCAGCTCCCCAATCAGATGAACCCCCAAAATGGTAAGGCATATTCAGTTGACAATTCTGCCACTCTCACCCATACGAATCAAAGGACTGCCTTCATAGACAGGAGTTCACAATTCACCTATGGTTATCCTAGTGAAATGCAAGTATCTATTATTAACGGTGTTATATAATGAGACTAGTCATTTCGTGGTCCGGTCTTATACAAACTCTTTGTATAGGATACACTCGCTCACATGTCTCCACCTGAATGATCATGATCAGATCATTTGTAGCACTTTACAACACTTGTAACATCTAAAAAGCGGGTCGTATCCGTAGTGTCACCAAGATAAGGTACTCAGTCTTATCCGTCTACTACAAATCGTTTAGGTTATCATCTAAATATGATCCACCCGTATGTCTCTACATATATGTTTAAATTACATAAAATAACCTAAGATCTTAGTTTATTGGATTGAGTGTATGCTCATAAAATAACAATTTATTTATACAATATTAACAAACTATGAGAATACCAGAGATATTTAGGACACCAATCCCAAAAGTTCGTGCAGGCGCCATCATGGGCTGCAAGGTCCCATTGGAGAAGTGTCAAGTCGTGCCCAAGAAGTTGCAAATCGCATTGGGTCGCGCCAAAGAATCTGCAAGTTGCACCTCAAATCTGCAGAGATGCACCAGAATGGATCACATCGGGTGAGTCACGCTACAGTGTTTGCTGTCGTGCATTGAATCGAAAGAGGGAAGGTGGAAGAGGAAGTCGAATGAAGGGAAAGGGATAAAAAAGGGAGGAAAGAGGAAAGTAGGAAAAGATGGATAAGATGGGGGAAAAGATTGAGGGAAAACTTTTTTTTTTTTTTTTGCTAAAAGTATTTTATAAAATAAATATTTTATTTACATTTCATGACATCTCAATTTGTTGCTAAAAGTTTTTTAATATTTAGTAGTATTAATTAATGTGTTGCAAATTCTTTTTGTGATGTGTTCTTAAAACATGTTGCTAATAATGATTTACTACGACATTTTTTTAAAAAAAAATATTGCTATTAATGATATTTTATTGACAAAAATTTCCTGCGTCGCTAAAAATTTGTCACTAAAGTAACTTTTCTTGTAGTGCATCGCGATATTACGAAACTTTAACGTGTTTAGTTTTTCGATGGTGCTGCGATGCCCACATATGACACTTGCAGCACTATGACATTTTCCTCCTATTTAGTCGCATTCAATTTGTTGTCATTTGAAGGGGAGTTCGATTGTGGATCACTTAGAGTGTTCCATGGAGGCTGAGAGAGGTTGTTGTTTAAAGAGTTTTCCAAAGCCTAATCATTGGGATTGATTAGAATTGGATCATGAAGAGGATGTTGATGTGGTGACAGATGGAGATCGATGACTAATTATCTATCCACTTTGTTCTTTCCCTTTTACTTGTTTGTAAGCATGTTTGAGGATCTTATTTAAATATCATGAGTGGCTAAATTGTTATATGTTCTAGGGGTAGATTGATTTTAACATTGCTAATAGATTGTGCTTCATTATTTTAGTCAATTGAATTTATTGGCTTTTTTATATATCATGCTTAATTTATCCAATTGAATGCTTGATCACCATTTAGTTGACTGTAGGCTTTTAGTTTTACTTGAGAGAGAGATTTCTAAACCAAAACTAGCATGTTAAACTGACATTAGATTGTGCACAAAAGTAACAAGAAATTGTTAGAGGCGAATGATGAAGAATCTTGATATTGAGTCTAATGGTTTCAACTGCATGGTTGGTTTTTAAACATTAGGAAGAGTCGCACAAGTACACGTGTCGAGTAATAATATGGTTAAAAACGTTCTTGGTCAAGTATCGTCCTTAGGGAACCAGATTGATACTCTTTTATCTATTCAAAAGTTGTTCCATTTTTATTTAAAAGACCTACTTCTGATGTAAATTATTAGTTAAAAACGTTCTTGGTCAAGTATCGTCCTTAGTGTTCAAATATGAAATTTATTAGTAAAGAGACGTTCTAGGGAATAAACCTTGTTCATGGAATTACTAAACTTAAATGTTTTACTCTTGAACCAATTAACACAACACTTAGATTTATAAATCTTTTATCCAGATTATTCCTTTCGAAAGCAATATTTTATTTCACTTCATTACTAATTACTAATCACTTAAAACTAGATAATAAAGTAAAGCATTGAGACTCCTCATCAACAATCTCTACTGCTATTTGACTACTTTAGTGAGTTCAAACGATAGTCTAGCATGCATGATCTAAAAGCCTGGACTTTAAAGCAAGATTTAAATCATGAAATCATTCGAATATTGATCAAACATTCAAAAGCATTAAAAACGGTCATGCTAAAATGTGTTAATATAAATTAGATTCAAGATCAATAAAAGTGTTTAATAATACTCCATAAAAACCATCTAACCCTAAAACAATGAGTATTTAGCCCAACATCACTTCCACAGATAGAATCATAACTAAAATGCAAAAATATAGAAAAGAATCCAATTTGAAAAAGGGAAAGAAGGCATTATTTGACATTCCGGTCTTGTCTCTGTGGTAGAATCAACCCTTCAACTTTTTCTCCTCAAATTTGGCATCCAAAAGTTCGACATTCTGGTCAAAACACTGTCTCTAGGCCTCTAAAACTTCAAAACTTGATGATTGTGACCAACCAAAAACCCTAGAATAAATAGGGAAAAGCTTTCCAAAATTACACAATTTTCCTAAACTGCAGCCTAACGTTACAACACTGCCTTGTTCAAACCCGTGATAGATCCTATTTGCTCAAGCCCTTGCCATGGGGCTGCATAATCCTCCAAAAGCCTAGCACTAGAATTTGTGTCGGGTTCAACACCGTGGTATTGCCATATTTTCATGATAACTTGATTTTCTCCTCTCTTTCTCGGAGGTTATGCTCAATTTTGTTCTTTTGACTTCTGAATCACGTTTTCTTGCTAAGTCTCCGAAAAACACTAGCAAACAACATCAAATATAAAAAAGAAAGACCTCTAAAGAAGAAGCGAAGAAAGCACCTTTCGAGTGCTTTTAGTCTTTTGATCGTTTTAACTATACTAAACTCGATATGTACACTTGCACGTATCAAATTTTTGGCTATTATTAAGGAAATAAGATTGATTTTAATTGAGGGTGTAATTTATTTTTGTCTTTTTTCTATTTTGTGTATAAGTTTTATTTTTCTTTTTCTAGTTCATGCGACGTAGTTGTTGGGTTAACCTTCTTCCTTTTGATCAATCGCTACGGAGGAACTTAAGACCCGAGTTTGATTCCACGGCACAACAACTGAAATCCATAGGGCACATACACTCCATTTGGGAGATTTGCAATATGGTAAAAATAAATGGTGTTACAACTGGTGCAATTCAATTACGTTTCTTTATATTTTCTGTGCAGGATAAAGCCATGGACTGACTCGAGTCTTTTACACTAGGTAGTAGGACCACCTGGTATGGGGTAGCTAAGATGCTTCTGAACATGTTTTTCACTCTAGCTAAGACGACAAGGCTCAAGATCAAGATAGACACTTTCAAGCATAATGAAGGTGAACAACTGTTTGAAGTTGAGTGAGGTATAAGGATCTTTTGTGGGAGTGCCCTTAGCATGACCACCTCGATTGGCTGCAAATTTAACTATTTTATAATAGGTGAGTAGGGAGAAAAACCACAGTGCAGCGAAATTAGTTAGCACCTTACTTGAAATTAATTTAAAAAATGTGAAATACCAGTACACTGGGAAATAGACAGAATATCACAAAGAATAGAAAAAGAAAAAAATAGCCTACTGTAAAATTAATCTAGATTAAACATGCCTTTTTCAAAAAAATAAATAAATAAATAAAAATCAATCCTACAGAAAGAAAAAAAAAAAAAAAAAAAAAAAAAAAAAAAAAAAAACCTTACTCTCGTTTGAAGACTCAAATGAAAATCACCAATTCTCCTTTGAGATTTCTTGAACACCACCAAATAGGTAACCTTCCTATACTCTGAAAATTAGGGTGTGGTTTGTGGGAACAAAAAACTATATGGGAAGAGAAGGAGAATTTTTGGAGAGAAAGTTTGTCCACAAAATAGTTCTGTGTGTTCAAATTGCAATCGCCTTACGTTCTCCAATTTTGCAGGTTTTTCAACCAATGAAAAAAGTAGAGAGAGAAAATATGGGCTTGCCCACATTTCAAATAACTCCCTACATGGGAGTTATCTGTAATTAAATTAATTAAACGAATAATTTAATACAAAACCCTAGCAAAGCAGAATTAATCTGGACCTTATTCAAACTTAATTTAGAAAATGTGAAATACTAGTACACTGGGAAACAAATAGAATATCACACCGACAAAAAAAAAAAAAAAAAAAAACAGCCCACTGTAAAATTAATCTAGGTTAAACATGTTTTTTTAAAAAAAAAAAAAAGAAAAAGAAAAAGAAAAATCAATCCTATAAAAAAAAAAAAAGGGAAAGAACCTTACTCTCGTTTGAAGACTCGAATGAAAATCACAAATTCTAGATTTCTTGAACACCACCAAATCAGTAACCTTCCTATCCTCTCAAAATTAAAGTGTGATTTGTGCGAACAAAAAAATTATATAGGAAGGGAATGAGAATTTTTGGAGAGAAAGTTTGTTCACAGTACAGTTTTGTGTGTTCAGATTGCAATCGCCTTACGTTCCCCAATTTTACAGGTTTTTCAACCAATGGAGAAAATGAGAGAGAGGAAACGTAGGATAGCCCACATTTTAGATAACTCCCAAGGGAGTTATCTGATTTAATTAATTAAATTAATAATTAAATACTAATTAATTAAATCTAATTTAATTAATAATTTCATTTAAATCATATTAAATTAAACATAACTCACATTACCTATTGTTTGAATTCAATTAATTTAATGAAATCAAATTTAATAAAATTAAAGAATTATTCAATTTTTCAATTAAATAATTACTAAATTAAATATCAAATATTTAATTTAGTTTATATTTGAATCATATTCAATTGTATTTTTCTCATAACCCATAGTTTTAATGTGCATATAATACACATTAATTTTAACCTATAGTTTAAATATGAATCCAATTCATATTAAATTAATATTTTAACCCCTTCAAATATTTAATTCTCCCATAAATTAATTTTGAATCATATTCAAGATTGAATCTATATTATAAAGTTTAATTAAAATACAAACTTTATATTATCATTATACATTATACTATTTATCTAAGTGAATTTGACATTTCAAACTCAATTCAAGACATAGTTTCCTCAATTCTCTTTAAGAGCTAGGAAGGGGAGTTCGTGGACCTACAAATCATAAGCTCTAACGATATGAGATTAATTGGCTAAACTCATTAACTACATTAATCATTGTTCATTAACTGTGGGGCTAAACTCATTAACCACATTAATCAATGTTCATTAACTGTGGGTACTCATTCCACTAAAGACCCACAACTGCACTTTTCTCACTGAGATATATTTCTGTGTCCACGAATATAGACAAAAAACAACAAGTTAGTCCTTCACGAGTGTTTGTAACACTAACTGGGTCAAATTACCGTTTTATCCCTAGGTTACCTCGGTATCCTTAAGTACTAGTGCTCTTCTAATGAACAACCTATTTATGGTCCAACCATTAAACAGAAACCTCCTATCAGGCCAGTGAGAGGGTAGGGCCATTTGGTCAAGTCTCAAAGACACCATTTAAGGGAACACTTATCTACATACCTTAAAGACGGGAAGAAGTGAAATCCATCTTGTATTATTATGTTCCCAGCTCCCCACTTGGTCTTATCCCTAAAATGGTAGGCTTATCTTCGACAAACTGACCACTCTCACCCATACAAATCAAAGGGCAATCCCCCATGAATAGGAGTTTATAATAGACTCAAGATTAAGACTAAGTTTCCTAGGTCATCCTATTGAAATTGAAACCAAACTAGTCAACGAAGTTACATCTAATGGTTACTATTTCGCAGTTCGGTCTTATGCAAACTCATTACATAAGATATCCCCACTCGCATGTCACCTATACGAACGTGTTGGATCATTGTGTTTGTATCAAATACAAAGTGGGTCGTATCCATAGTGTCACTAGGATAAGGTACCCAACCTTATCCCTATACTATAGACCCTTTAGGTTGTATCTTGAACATTGATCACTTTATGTCTCTGCATATAGTTCAAGATTCTTAAGAAAGTCTGGTATGTTAATTTATTGGATTATGGTTACTAAGACAAAATGAATAAAACACAATCAATAACACTTATTAAAATAACATTGATAACTCTTTATTGATGACAGTTAATTATTTACATTTACTATC